>NC_058502.1:8101449-8725949 GCF_020382885.2 Scatophagus argus
TTACCTGAAACATGAAACGCCAAACATGGCAGCTGGAGCTTAGCACAGGTGGAACAGAAACAAAACATAACAAAGATGACAGATCTCTCTCCTCCTCTCTCTCTCACACACACAGAAGGGAAAGAGAAAAGTAATGAAAGAAGAGGAAGTGTTACAGTCAAAACAGTGGAGCAGCTACTGGCTTGAAGGGACTGAGGTGCTGATAGGTAGCAGCTGTGTGTGTGTGTGTGTGTGTGTTTATGCGAGTGTGTGTAGAGCAGGGAAAAAAGAGAACTAGCTCAAACAAGATTTTGTTTGGAATATATTAGCGGCGGTTTACAGCTCCCATGCTCCCATCCTTTCAATCTGTGTTTATCACGCGGGTTTGTATTCACCGTCACGGTCCGGTTTGATAAATCATATCGTCGCCGCCGTGCGCAGGAAGACTTATGCTTCTGGTTAGAGAAGGCAGGCAAAGATTGATGTTGTGATCTTCCTCTGAAAATCGAGGGCTGAAAAAAAAAGCTTTATGTGCCATTGTTATTAGGAAAGCCTGTGTGATGATGTCATGAAAGAAGCAGGCAGGACGACACACACACACACACACACACACACACAGGACGTTTGATCATGGCAAGAATCTGATCTCCAAAACTGATACTGCCTTGCATTCCTCTTCTGCATTCCAGGGTCAAGACGATGTCAAGACCGTGTGTGTGTGTGTGTGTGTGTGTGTGTGTGTGTGCTCCCTAAAACCTGTCATAGTGGAAGACATGGAGGCCCTCTCTATCACATCATGCTCTTCTCTATAAAACATCAAAAGAGTGCGGAGGTTAAAGTTGAGCTAATCACCCCACCCTTACACACACACACACACACACACACAGCCCTCCTCCCCTTCATCTTAACGCTGCTGACTTTGACAGTGAGTTATGGCATGGCAGTGGGGCTCGGCTTTGAGGAGTCCACCTTCCCACACACACACACACACACACACACACACACACACACACACACACACATTGCTGCCAACCTGGGTTGTTGAGGTTTGCCACAGAGAAATACAAAGAGCTTGTTTCTTTGGTACTCTGCAGGCCGCTTCGTCTCATTTATCACTCATCGTGCGATTTAACTTTTTTATTTCTTCTTTAACATTTATTTCCTTGTTGCAAAGCAATGTGTGTGAACCCATTTTTCAACGTACTCCTCAAAGGGTCAGTTCATCTAAATTAGGAGGGGAATAAAGTTGTTGAGATCTTTTTGCTTCCACTCGGATCCATTGGACATGAATGTTAGCGGTGCTAACGCCATTAGAAAGTGATATCTCGCCCGTCCTCTGGATAAAAAAAAATGCAACATAATGTCAACAGTTTTCATGGAGAACCTTTCTTTAGAAGAAGATCTAGAGTAGAGCTAAACATTTCCTGTCTGTATGTTATCTGTTCTCCAGAGCAACATGGACCCTGTTTCTGGACAGGCACTTTTTTTAAAAAAAGAAAAGTCATTTTCACTGCTTTGAAGACAACAAACAAAATTCCAAGCTCCACTTTACTGGTGTGTGGGCAGGAATCTGAAGGATGGATATCTCAAAACGACGGCAAACAAAAATACCTGCATGGGAGATATCAAGTTTTTCTGTAAATTTGATGACACAAACATCTTTTCAGCGATTTGCGCAAAAGATGTTTCACAGGCACAAATGTAGAAACCATGTGTTGTTATTAACTTGTGCTTTGTTGAAAAGTAACCAGAGATCTTGTACCTCACCATATTACACTTCTTTTATGTGTAGAGTGAGGCGGGCACACACACACACACACACACAGTATACATATATATCTACAATATGTACACATTCATACACACTCACAGTTTGACCTGAGCAAACTGTTTGATGTGTGTTCCTAACAGAGAATGAAACTGTTCCTTTGTGAGGGAGAAAGAAAAGGACGGAGGATCAGGTTGCCTCCTACACGCCATGTTCCCTCTGTGGAACTAATGTCATTTAGCAGCAAAGCCAGCAAACACACAGGCGTGACCATGGGAGTTTTGTGTGTGTGTGTGTTTGTGTGTGTGTGTGGTGTGTGTACCACCTATGCATGAATTATAACTAGGCTTTAACTGAGGGTGAAGTCGGCCCTTCTTCATGGTTTGGTGAGTCAGTGGTCAGGGTGTGTGTGTGTGTGTGTGTGTGTGTGTGTGAGACAGAGAGACAAAGACGAGAGGGAAAGAGAGGACATTTTCATAACCTTTCCTTTTATATATTTCATCTTAAAAACCAACCGAATGAATGAACAAACAGCCAAAAGACAAAACAGCAGGGATCCATGTAAAGCATTCTGTTTCAGTCATGTTAAACTATCAGACAAGGCTGTTATTTCTCCTCCAGCCCATCTGACTGTACTGGACTGGAAAATAATAAGTGATGGCTGTCTTAATCAGTAACAAAAACCTCACTGAGCCCTGACGCTGTCAGAGAGCCATAACATCACATTCTTAGAGATGTTTTTTATTTAACTTTTTAAGTTCAATTGGCCAACCTTTCTGCTTTAACCATCGAGACCTGCTTTTTACCTGCTACTGTATGCTGCTGCATCCCTACATGAGGGATTACTTAGAAACTTCTAATGCAGGAGCGATGATACTAATGGCTACCACAGCAACATCTGAAGCCTTCAGACAAAGAATCACGGAAGTCGTTTGAAGATTTCAGACGAGTGATGTTTCCAGATCTCATTAACTAAAGGCTGTTTGAGTGTTGTGTGGATAATTAGAGACGACCGAGGTTGTGTATTTTCAGCGGCTGTAGAACAACGTTCCCATTAACACCTGACACAGAAGAAATCCCAAAGCTGCCAAAAGATGCATCTGGATTTTCTCTTGGTTGGAGGGCCTCAAATGCTTAAGCGCAGGTGTTGTTCCATGCATGTGGAGCTGGAAGCTGATTCTCACAATTGTATTGTTCTGGTTTTGCTCAACAAGTCAATGCTTGTATGAAAAACTAACACCTGGTATTAAAATCTGAATGCAGCTCAAAGATGAAAAAAAGAAGCACCTGAACAATTAAACTTACAGCCAAGGAACGCAAAGGAACAGAAATAAAAGTAGTTTACACATTGTGAAATCAGTTTTTGGCATCTATCTGACGACGTCTTGATACATCCTCTATCTGAATTTAATGGCAGGTGTAAATTGGATCAGTCATGCTCCAAGGAGCAGGATTAACTATCAAACAATATAAATTCCCCAAACTAAGGCTAATCCACACTCCTCTGGATTGAAACCCATGCTGTTACGAGCATGTGGTCTGCACAACAGCAGACTGAGGCACCAGGAAACCACAAATCCCCGCCAATTTAGCCCCTTTATCCAAGCATCTCTGTGGCGCATTGGATTGATGACCCATGTAGTTGGTCACCATCGGAGTTCTGCAAAACAGCTCATTTACATAATCACATCATAAATACCGAGAATTCATTTAATCATCTCCTCTGTTCTGATGCTCAGGGCTAAAGAGTGTTGATATGATAAGACAGCGAGTTATTAAGGAAGGAGAGAGAGGGAGGCAGAGAGAAGGAGAGAGCAAAGGGATCAGCGAGTGAGTGAGTGAGCTTGTCCTGATTTAAGCTGCCGCTTGGGGCCAAATGAAAATTAATTAATTTCTGTGAAGAATCAATTTCTCAGAATGACAGTGTCAGATTCAACGTGTTTGTGTGTGTGTGTGTGTGTGTCAGTCAGAGAGGCACTGTGTATGTATGTGTGTGTGTGTGTGTGTGTGTGTTGGAGAGAGCGAGAGATCAAATCCTATGATAACACGACAAACTTTTAAGAGTGTCTTTTTTATTGAGATTACTAAAATTCATTATCGTCAACACCATCAAAACCATCAGCACCATCACAGTGTTTATCGACTGCTCAAACGGCGATTAGTGACAGGCCCAGCAGCACTAATGTGGTAAACAAAAAGTGATTAACTGGACCTCCAGTCAGTGATCACCAAATGGTATAAAACCTCCAAAATAAAATCAAATCATTAAATTAATTAATTTAGGGAATATTCCTTTAATCTAGTTACATGTTTAATAGTGGTTTCTAAAGGACTCTATCAGCCCTTAATTCAGAAGTATATAACAGTTAAGCTCTACTCAGGTCCTTTAATATTACACAAATATTATGACGGCCTAATATATGAAACATAACACCATAAGGTTGCAGGCTAATCATTAATTAACGCTAAAAAGCTATTTGGAATTCAGATTTTTGTGATGCATCATGGAAATTTTGCCTTATGAGACGAGTCCCTAAAATCCTACATGTTCACTGGATGTCTTCAAATAACCCCACCTGCTGCCACCCTTCTTCAAACATAAGCAGGGTCACCCTAAAGACCCCCGCCCTCCCCATCCCCTCTCTCTCTCCCTTACCCCCCGCACACCCCACTCACCTCGCGTTGGTACAGTCGTTATAGAGCGTCTCGAAGTCCTGCCTGGAGATGAGTTTGCACCGGTTCACCCCGGGCTGGATGGCCCCAAGCCCCCGCAGCACCCGGACCTGCTCCACGTTGCACACCACCGGGGTAATGTCCAGCCGTTTCAGCTTGGTGTAGACGGTGTGGAGCCCGCCGACCAGGTGCTTGAGAAACACGTCGAAGGCTTGCGGCAGGCAGATGAGCTCCGTGTCTTTCACCGTGAACGAGGCCAGCTTGGCACCTTTCACCTCCACCAGTTTGCACTCGTTGTTCTGCGGCGTGCTCTCCACGGGAGACGGCGTGGCGTACACGGGCTTAGCGCTGCCGGGCACCGGGGTCCCTCCGCTCTTCAACGGGTTCCCGTTCGGTAATAAGAGGTCCGCCCTGAACTGGTGAAGCAGCGCCGGGTGCGCCACCGGAGGAGCCGGCGAAGAAGCGGCGGAGGTGGCTGCGGGTGGCGGAGAGTTGGTGGACGGAGAGACGGAACTCGGCGCCGGGTGGTGCCCGAGCGGAGCGGCGGGGAGCAGAGCCGGAGCAGCCGGTGATGCCATGGTGGTCATGTCCGAGAATTGAGAACAAAAAGTAAACTTCAAAGTCAACTATCTAAGAAAGTAACTTCGCCGAACAAACGCGGTTGCTTTTGCGAGAGGGGAAGTGCGCATTGAGCGTGCCGTGGAGGACGAGGACGGCGAGGAGGAGGAGGAGGAGGAGAAGACAGGGATAAAAGAAGAGGAGAGGAGACAGGGTCCGTGTCCGTGTGGAAAAACAGATCACATAGTTGAGTCAGAATGAGAGGAGGCTCGTCTCCGAGCCGGAGATGCTACTGTCACATTATCATAAAGAGGAGGAGCCACGTTCTTAGAGAGTGAGAGACACATTCACAGAGAGGGGGAGAGAAAGAGAGGGAGAGAGCGAGAGAGAGCAAAGATTAGCCTACATAAACTTTGGATAAGCCTGTTTAAGAACGCCTAACGAAAAGATACTTTGATATTAATGCTTCTGATGGGGCTTAGTGTGTCACTGGCACTCAATCTGTCTTCTTTATAACAATTTTAAATGATAGTACCGCTGTAATCTTCCCACATTACCGTGTGGGACTAATGGTTGTATAATTATGTTATCCTTGAGAATGTTATGATCTGATTACTGTGGTTATATATCTCGAGAGCAAATATTCTCCATGCCTAAATAGCAGTTCATGTGGATGCCATCATAGAGACTGCTTGAAATCTGATTGTAGCAGAGCACTTTGGAATAAAATACAAAAATGGTATAGTCAGGGGACATTTTAATGTTTGTTTTCTCTTTCTCCCTCTCTCAAATATGAAATCACAGAAGCGTCACAGCGAGCTCTGAGGTGTGTCAGCATGTGATCTTTACGCCGAGTAAGCTGCACTTCATTCCCTCTGGCTACCATTGTTTTGTAATTGTTGTAAAGTTGGTCTTAAATCAACAGAAATCTTATTCTGAACTTGAATCAAGAGGATCCAGAAGGAGTCAAACCAGAGAGATGAGAAACCGGGCAAAAGCTCATAAGGGAGGGACAACCTTGGCTTGACAAATTGACCCCTTTACCTGTTCGCTGTACTGCTTCCTCGTGCAGTCTACACTCACACACTCACAGTCTCACACACACACACACACACACACACTTCCATCATTTACATATGGAGCTCGCAGTCCTTTCAAAGTGGCTTTCACGGAACATTGTGCTGATAATGATCTTGGTCGTGAGGGAGAGAGAGACACAGATCTCCAGAGACCATCTCACCATAAGACAAGGGGGAAGAGGATAAAACTCCGACTGTACTCCAACTCAAAGGACTTTAACACTCTTTTCCTCGCAACCCCCACCCCCACTCCCCCACCCCAATAAGCCCTCTTGTGTTTTTTAATTGGCAGAAATTAATCTTTAGGATGTAGATGGTAGATTTACATTCATTAAAAGTCAAGAGAGGAAGCCAGGCTTGATGCTAATCAAATCTGCTTAATTATGCTTAACATGAGTATCTCCAGGGGAAGAGAGAGAGAAGAGAGAGAGAGATAGCTAACTCGAACTTTTTACTTTTTGCCTTTGATAACTCCTGCTGAGTCTGGCCTTTTCCTTGCCAAAAAGAAATGTCACGACTCTCTTTCTCCATCTGTAGAAAATAAACCGATGAAGCCATCAACGTTAAGCAGAGCTCATGTCGTAAATTCCCACCTTAAGTGTTTAATAAGTAGTGAAACGTTCAGTTTTAACCTCCCAAGCCAGTTCTTTCCAACTTTTTAGACTTGTGGCATCATCTAACCCAAGCCAGTTAACAAGGACCTGATTGATTATGATTCTAACCTTAGAGGTGAGGTTTCGTTTAATTTTTAATCTGTCCCTGCTCTGGTAAGCAACCACAGTGTTTAAGAGAACCTTGTTACCAGTTGGCTGCAGGATGCCCTGGTGGGAAGTGACTTTGTCTCACAACAGGAAGGTCATAGGTCTAATTCCTACAGCAGCTATTGTGCTTAAACTCCCATGAAATGAAACAATGAACCAATATTGCTGCAAAATCTTTCCAGTTATTGAAGTATAAAAATACAGTAGCGTACAAGGGAGAAGACAGAAACAAAGATGTACTTCAAGTGTGTAATATTAAAGGGGAACCTCGATTGATTTAGATATCAGAATCTGTTTACACGTCTTGGGGGAGCCCTGCTGCATGTGTGTGAAGCGGCTTGAGACTATATTATCTGTTAAATGTTGCTAGTCGAGTTGCATTGTGGGTAAAGTAGGCACAGGTGTTTTTTTTACAAGAGGAATGTGAATAATGTGAATGAATAAAAAAGATGACATGTCTGCATCTGTTGCACTAATTTTGATCCCTTTTCTTTTAAAAACAGTCCATTGTGACAATGTTATAGAAGAGCAATGCTAAATTTTACTACTAATAATAATACTTATAGTTTCTCTTCCTCTCTCTTGGCCGCCTGAGAAGATTCTCCTTTGCACTGAATTTTACCGAGGTCATTAATTTTTTATATCTTCTTTCATTCCCATAATTGCTCCAATACAGTGTGATTCTCACGTTTTAACCTCCAACATTTAAACTTAAATTTCAAACCTTTATTGTCAGTATATTTTTACATACACTAAAATTCTTCTCTACATCTAACCCATCACTGATTGAACACACACGTGCAACATGCAGTGAAACACACAGGAGCAGCGGGCTGCCATTTCAGGCGGGGAGCAAATTGGGAGAATTGACTAATCACTCCACCACACCCAAACTGGCAACCCTCTGGTCACAAGCCTCCAACTTCTAGGCCACAGCTGCCACGATTCGTGTCATTGTATCGGATGATTTTGGGGGAAATATGCGGCCTCATCTCAGGTAGGCTCACTGATTGAAGTGAGGAGTCGCTGGAAGACAAACAGGCAGATTCCCAGTGAGTCACCCTCTCGGTCCAATGTGCCTGCCAGAGATCTGAATCTGTTGTATAGTACCTTTTCCTCCTAGATTTTACTGTCCGAGGCAAATAAAAACAACTTCCCTAAAGATAACAAATCTAGCCACAGTTTTCCTGTTTTAATAATTCATACTTATCTTGTTGTCTCTTTGGCTCACCACTGTGAGCCAAAGAGACAGAGATAATATTCATGTTGTGTTGCTGTTTGAAAGCCAAGCTCTGGTCCTTTCCACATGTCTGTTTTGGCCAGTGAGCAACAGAAGCATGAGGGAAATGTGTAGGTGGTTAGATCATCCGATGAAGTGTAAATACCACTCAATCTGTTCTCATTAGAGGAGTAAAAACATACGAATCACTTCGCCTCTATTAAAAATGCCCCAGGGTCCTGGTTAAGTGTGTGTGTGTGTGTGTGTGTGTGTGTGTGTGGATTTGGTTGTACATGTGGTCGTGTGAAAGAGAAGGAGAGGGGGTGACAGAGTGATGTTTTGGCATTTGTGTCTGCAGAGGAGATCTGAAATGCCACCACCATCAGCGCTGCTTAATTCTCAGAAACACTCTTAATCTGAACAGACAATCCGTTCCGACAGCCACTGTTATGATTCAAATCAACTTGGAGTGAAGGGTGTGTGTGCGTGTGTGTGTGCTCTTGTGAGTGAGAGAGTACGTCATTATGTTTTGGTATGTGATTAGGTGTCTGTGTGTGTGTGTGTGTATGACCAAGATATCACACATCCATTCCACATTCTCCTATGATAATGTGGATTGATTATGGATATGATAATGAGAGGCCGGCGCGGCGTCGCGACCTTCACAAGGTCTAATTGAAACAAGCGTTGGTCCTCCGAAGCACTTATCAAGTCACACAGCACATCATTAATCACGGAGAATACAAGCTGTCATTGTAACACACATGCACGCACACACACACACACATTCTCTATTTTTCTGTTTTTCTAACATAGACACACACACGCTCACTCTCCTGTCTTCTTTTTCTTTTTGTCTTACACACACACACACACGCACAAACACACACACACGCACACACATACAATGCAAGCTGTCACTACAATATGCCTGGTATTGTCTTCTTTTAAGGCGAGTGGACAGCTAGTCCACCCTCCATCTTTATTTTCTACAAGAAAAGTTGAAGAACAAACAGGCTGTTGGAGTTCAACCTTATGAAAAAGCACAAACAAAGAAAAAAGAAAAACAAGAGACTGAATGTTAAAACAATCCAACAAATCTGAACAGCTGTTCACTTCACCCAAACTCGCCTGAAATTGAATTAGCTTAAGTTGTTTTACTACCTGCTTTTATTAGAAGACAATTTAACAACCAAATGTGATTCCGATGTCTGATTAAGGCAGCATATGGTGCCTACCTGTTAAACACAACGTGTTCAATACCAGCTTAACGCATCAACGAGCCACTCGAATAAACTAATAAGCCCAATATCATATTAGTCATTACATAGTCCAACACACAAAATTCCAATCTGATAAAAAAGGTGGTTTCATTATCATCACAGGGAAAACACAAGGGAGTTTGTATGCGCTGCGTCGATGCCATCGCCAACTTTGTTAATTGTTATTCAATTAACTGCTTTTGTTAATGAAACCAATTAATAGTTTAAAGCAAGCAGGGTGATATACGATTATTATGCATCTATGCAGAAGACAGCTAATTACAACTGTAAATCAATCAATTCTACATTAATCAGCTTGGAAAATGTCCAAAAAACAACAAAGTCACTAAAAGACTTTGGAAGTTTTTTGTGTTTTTTTTAACATATTTTGATTGCCATGCCATTATCCCGTCTAATGATTGTTAACGATCCTTTAAAGAGTTTATTATCCAATTTCCTTGCTATGAATTTAATTGGGATCTAAATAGTATAATCTTACAGTGTAAAAGTGTGGTCTGTATTTAATCAAGGGTGGTGTATTGGAGAAAGCCCTAACAAGGTCACAGAACTCCTCTCAGGGCAGATACAGTCAGTGAAGCTTCGCATTGCTGAGGGATGAGGGCCAGACAAGCTCGATCAACTCAGAAATGTTAATAAATGAGTCATTTTAGTGCCAGAATACAGACTTAGATGAGTGTGCTCTCTTCAGGATATTCTGGTCAATAAGTGGATTTCAGGGCAGACAGAAATACCAGCTAATTCAGCTTATTCTGTTTATTATTGTGTGGTTAAATCTACTGCAATGTATTTTATATGTTTTAACTTTTTAATCAGTTAAATAATTATTATGTCCAATTCAGTATAATGGAAGAGCTAATAGTACAGTGTTTCCCTCTGAAATGCAGTGGAGTAGAAATATACGGTGGCACACAATTAAAACATTGAAGAAAAATAAAAACAAGCACTTTTGAATTGCATATTCTTAGTTACTTTTCCAGTGTGTGCCCAACTCACTTGGATTTATGAGATGCCAAAAATACAGCTGCGGTGTTGCCACCTTCGTCAGAAGGGAATATCACTTATTAGATGTAACATTAAATCACAAAGAATTCCTCTCTTGTGGTGATCTCTTACAATTAAAATCTGCCATATAAAAGTTCCTAAAACACAACTTAAGCTTTTCTTTCTTTCTTTTCTTTTTAATGAGAAGAACTTATCAGAAATAAAAGTCTTTTAACTAAAGGTTCTCGCAATGAAATTATAATATAACGAGAAATAAAACACGGAATGGGCATAAACAAAGCCTTGTCTCTGCAGGGAGACCATTAAGGCTACCTGTTTATGGCTAACGGTAATTAGTAACCTAAACATAACGGCACACAGAGATCTTTGACTTTTCAGGTCTGCTTCACATGAGGCTAGTTGTTTTTTTTATGAGACAATATGTTTGTAATCTTGGTTTGTGCAAACATCAACAGACCATCTTTCCTTATGCATAAAGAACTTCTAATCAGTCCAGTCTAATTATTTTTGTAATATCAAATACAAACACCTGGACCATAATTACAACACATACATGTTTCACTTTTAAATGAGACTGCCCTCATTTATCAGAAAAATAGACCTCAGCCTGGATAATTATCAGACGTACAAACATAAACACCTTCAGAAGTTCTGATGCGAGGACCTGCCCCAGCCTCTTGAGTTTATACAGTCATGTGACCTGACCAGTGCCCTAGTTGAACACCTCTTAGATGTTTATGCATATATGGACGCTAATCTCTCAGTCAGGACTGTGGGATTTGTGAATATTTTGTTTTACAGAGATCAAAGTAGCTGGCTAAGATCAGGAGGAACCCTTCAAACACATCAAACAGAGAGCAATGCATCCTGAATCCCACGCCAACAGTAGCCAGTCAAGCTGTGCATAACTCCTTCCCTTTGTAAAAAGAAAAGGATTCTCAATGTGGGTCTCCTTCCATCAACATCTCACCCCCCACAGAGGCCGAGGTTTGTTTGGGCTGATGGGCTATCAAGGAGAGCCACTGCGCCGTATCTGTATGCCTCTCATACTTGGCTAACACGATGCTGATATTGGGGAACAGAGGAGATACTGTGTTAAGAGATCAAAGCGGCGGTACAGAGATTTAGACTCGCGGCCCGTCAGTCAAGATGGCGAGACAAAGCACAAGTAGACAGAAATGCTTACACACACACACTCTCTCCCGCTCGCTTGCTGTCTTCCTCCACGGTGTGCCTGTGAGGGGTGAGGCGTTACTGTCAGATGGCTTAGGGGGCTACTCATTTGTAGACATCAAGTGCGGTGCTTTAACACCTAAGCTCACACACATACACACACTCACAGTTTAAAGATAGTGATCCAAGCCCTTGCAGATGAGAGGTCGCCTCTAGCCTATATATCGGCCTGTGGAGGAATGTTCTGTGCTCTCAGCATTTTCCCTCGTCTCGAAGATGAATAGAGCTATTTAACAGACAGCGGAGAAACAACACAAAGCTCTGTGTGGTTAGACACATGATGTAGGAGCTTCATTTCTGGTTGATGCAAGACATTTTTTTTTTGTCAAGTTCGCAATATATCTCAAATACTTTTTCGTGGCTGGAGCACAATCATAAAGTGGCTAAGATTCCAGTTCAACAGGAAATCCTGCTGTAAAGAATGACCCTTGTTAAAGGTCTTCTCTTTTGTACACGTGGATGTACACCCCTGCATGGTATGCGTTTGGATTATTGTGAAATGTTCTGGCACAATTCTTGTCCCTTTCACCTAGCATGACAGGAAAGATCATTTCCTTTACAAAATCTGCAGCCTGTAAGAATGATGTCACTGGGGGGAAAATGCTTTGCTACATTCTACAATGGGATCAAGACAACACACAAAAAGAGAACAATTTAATGGTAAATAAATAGTGAAATGTTATTTAAGAAATTGTCCGATAAAATCACAGCATCTTAATTCTTTTAAACATCACAAAAACTCATGAGATAAGAAACTTGCAGAGTTAGAACTTAACATCCAAAAAATACCCACACCTCAGATTAGAATGAGAATGACACAACACCACCTTGTGGCCATTGACTGTAACATTTTAATTTAGACTTATTTCCATCATTGATCACAACATGGACAATGGAAATGGCAAAAAGATTAAGAACAAAAAAACAATTCATAACACATTATACACATTTCAAAGCATCATAAAAACAGTTCCTAATGAGAAGTACAACACAAGCTGATGTTCAAAAGTCAAATGTAGGCTCTTAAAGTAAGGCAGGAAGTCAATAGTAAGACCACTCTGAATTCTGAACTACAAATGACAGCTGAGGATTTGAGGCAGGATGGCCGAGCGTGGCCTCAAGTCAGGAGAACAATTGTGTTTAGGAAGAAGACTGAGGTCGATTCCTCTAGTCGGAAACTCAGCCACAAGTCAAAGCACAGACCAGGAACAGTTAGTCACCTAGGAGACGCAGAGGACAAATCTGATTGGCTGGAGAGCCCATGGTAGGTGCAGATACAGAGATGGGAATGATCCAAGTTCCAGGCCGCAAATTCAGTTAGTGCAGTTTTCAGAAGCCTGGAAGAGAAAATAAATGTATAACAGTGATGCATCATCAGGATTAATTATGCAATCATTATACAGTGTTTTTTATTATGATAAAATTACAGCAGCTTCATGGGTGGGCTACAACTGTGCACAAGGCAATTTTCCTATTAACAGTTGCTTCAATAGTGATTGAACTGTTCCCTTCATGATTCAGTCACACAGCAGATGTGAGCCCCACATTACAAATATTATCTTTCATTTTGTTTAGCCTTAAAGCAGATATTGATCATGGATTAACCTACAAATTATTTATTTTGACCAACCAACAGTCAAAAAAAAGAAGCTGGAGCAGGCAGATGTTTTGACACTTTTCCTTTTAAAAAAATGAGTTAAACAATTAACTGATTTGCCAAATAACTTCAACTAATTTTCTTTTTGATCAACTGATCGATGAATTGGCAGATGAATCTATGGATCATTAGTGCATTTACTCATACAAAACATCTTACATATGGTGACACGAAAGAGGTGGCCAAATCTGACAGTCCAAACAGAGCAAAACTTAAACAATGACACACCATGTTAGGAGAGAGAGATATGGATAGATTAGTACAATGAATGTGACTTTCTATGTTGGGTTGTGTTTCTTGGAACTTCAAAAAATTGTTTATGGAAACAATAACCACAACAGAATGTGTGTTGTCTGTCTGTCATCACACATCTGCGAAAAGGCCATAAAGATCCATCATTACTGTAAAGCAGATATGCAAAACACTGCTCACAACAACCTAATACATTTAGATACTCCAGGGAGGAATCTCTGACGATTTTCTCATCTCAGTGTGTATTTATATCTATCCTAACCTATAAGATGTCACTAAAAACATCTTTAATTTCAGATGATATCTAGTTCACAGTACAAAAGCCATGATGTGGAAAGCAGCTTCAGGTATCTTAACTTTCGGTTTGACAACGCATTACTTTGCAGTCTTGCACATCAACTAAACAGCTGAATAACTGCTGAAACTATTAACTGACCAGCTGATCAATAGAAAAGGCAAATTCAATTTCAGTTTCACTTCAGGATCTGACATTTCTTACAAACAATGAGCTGCCTGATCAGCAGTTACGAATGTTCGCAACAGGGCTGGGATTTAAACAACAATTAATGCCCAGTCCCCCCAAAACACTGCCTTTAATATTATGATTGTGCCAGTTTTCTGGCAGCCTTTTCTGTACCTTGAGGGTTTCAGAAGCTTTACGAAGTTCTTTGATGACAGCAGACAAGGCTTCTGGGTTGATACCCTGCTCACACAGCCTCACACATATGGACAGAGACTCCATGTCCAAACCAGTGTTTAGCAACCTGGAAATCTCCAGCAACACTGTTGGAGGAAGAACATGAAGGGTTACCCAAGTTAGTTTAATGTTCTTGTGGCAAGACAAAATTTGACTGGTACAATTAATACAATTTGTTAGCAATACGGCGTAGCTAGGGGTCAGCAAACAAGTCTGTTAAGGACTGAGTTAGAAGCATTTTTCATATGTATTTACCGTCCATTGTCTCCCGGACTGCATTTAGGTTTGCATTTGCTGCACTAGCCATCCTTAGTCAGTTAATGGTATAGAATGAATATAGTTAGCCAACGTTTGCTAGCAGGTGGCTACAAATAATACCCGACGAGGTCACTGTTGCGACACAGAGATAAGTTATTGCAGCAGTTCAGCCGGATTTTAAACGTTTCGTATTCATCTTAGATGGAGTCTGGAAAAACAGAAAGAAACGATTTTTAAATTCCTAGATGCGTTAGCAGCTAGCTGACTTGCCGCTAATGAAACTGGAGAAGGAAGTGACGACACAACATTTTTTTCATTGATTGGTTCACAAGAATTTCCTGCAACATTTCTATTGGCTAGCGGGCCTTGTGGGCGAAATTGAAATAAACGTTTGAAGCCTGTTGCTGCTGAGAGAGCTCATTCTTTGCTGACTCTTCAATGAAGATTGTATTTTACTTGTGTGTTCAAAGTCCTGGCTTATAAACAGTTGTAAGTACCAACGACAAAACGCATATTAAACGTGCATTTCATTTTTTAGGGAAAGTAATGCGTTTAGAACGAGAGGGCAGGAGGAAACGCTGTAACCAAATTCCACCAATTGATTCCCTCGAAGGTTAGTTAACGCTATAGAAACAGGGAAAATATTGTAGCTAACGTACCAAACTAAAACACTGATTCATCGCACAACTTGATAGTGTGTGGAAATACTGCTCTCCGGAACTTTGATTTCTGGTATTTTCCTTTATGCTGACTGTAATATTTGTTGTTGTTGGCTAAGATGGGGGACCCCATTGAAGTACAGATAACTCCTGAGACTCCAGGCAGGCCTTCCATCAGAAATCCCTTTGAAAGTCCCAATGACTACCACCACCTCCGTGAAGCCCTGGTGCCTAGCCCATCTGTGTTCAAGTCCAAGCCTTGGAAAGCTGTAAGTTTGGACATACCTATCATACCTGTTAGATCTGTGTGACATGCACAGACACACATCTGTTACCGCAAAAATAAACAAATAAATAAATCTGTATTATATGAACAGGTACTTCTCTACTGAAGGATACATGTAGTCTTCTACTTACTTCCTCATCTGTCTCTCCTACAGACTCCTCCCAAGTTTGATTGGTCTATTGAGGAAATGGCCAGTCTTCTCCCAGTACACATAGACCCAGAGGAAATCCAGCGACAGTCTTTTTACCTCAGCCAGACAAGGTATGCACTGAAACAGCCATCGCAGAATTTGTAACCAAATGTAAGTGCTTTACTTAACTAAGCCCACAGTGATGTATTTTGATATTAAATGACAAACCTTTTTCCACTTAACATGTAGGACGGATTCTGACATTGAGGAAAAGCGTCAGAACGCTATTGAGCAGGTATGAGATTCTAGTCATGTTGGATAATGATAGAGATGTCAGTGCACTGAGTATTTTATTTTTTTTTTTAGATTAATTTTGTAATTGTGTTATTTGTCTGTCTCTTGATAAAGTTTTTTACCAAAGGAACCATTGTGCCTTCCCCATGGGCACCAGCAGACACCCGTAAAGCCATTCAGATCACGAAAAGTACGGTCACCTGATAAAATACCTTTTAACTCCTCAGTCTTTCATAGTTATATTTTTAATAGTTTTTTTATCAGTATTGAGGCTTCTGTCTTCATAGTACTGTTTTGTGTCTTTGCTCTAGTAGGCTGTATGTCTGACATGATTGCAGAGGAGCCTGAAAAAAACTCAGGTTGGTGTGCTGTTTGAGTTGATCGAAATGCCTTTCTTCAGTCTCTTATGTCCCCTTCACGATCTACTAACTTGTTTTTCATCTCTTGTTTTACAGTTGCTTGTCAGACAACTCTTTCATTACCTTTGGCGTTTGATTTGGAGAAAGTACTAGGTGAGCCTTTAATAAATATCAGCGCAATCAAACAGAGTCAGTTATCTCCCATCAAATCTCCATGACTGTTTGTCTCTTTCTTCTACTTAGGGGATTATTACCGCCACGAGGAAGCGTGTGATGCTGTGCAGGAGAGTCTCAGTTCCTCCTCCTTAAGACGAAAACTCTTCCTCGATGGTCAGGGCAGTTACAGTGGCTCTGACAGCTCCAGCCCACCAAGCCCAGAGAGAAGCCATGCCAGGCAGGAGAGGCCTTCTCTAAACTGTGGAGATGGACCTGTTGGAGGGATTGAAACCGTAGTGTCTATCTTTTCGTCCCCTTTGTCCTGTGGCGTGTTGGCCAAGACTCCCTCTACGGTGAGTGAAGTGTATTGACGGATGTCAGTTTTAGCACAATATCTTTGTATGATCTCAGTTAGCTTAATTAACTAGCCCCTCGTCCATGAGTAGATACAAACTTGTTTCTGGGCGGTGATACGTGAAGAAAATAGTTCTGGATCATGATTCCTAGAAAGTATCCAGTTCCATTATATTTAGGAGAGGGCAGACATCTCTACAGCTACTATCTCCAAAACTGGGCTACTCATACCAAAATAATCTAGATGTATGTATAGCACTACAGTCAAGAAGTAAAACATGTGTTTTGATTATGGGGTGAATTGTCTCCTTTAAATCCTTTAAAGTTATTTTTCACAAATAGTTTTTGTTTTGTATTTTGATCAAATTGCTTATTTAATTTATATGAACACTTACACTGTTAAACAAAACTGTGTTTGCATTGTCTTAACTATAGGGTCAATTCTCGTCCAGTCCCATCCAGAATGGCTGCTTCCGGGACTGCAGCCTCGGCAGCATCACCAGTCCTCCCTTCCCTGATAGGTCATCTCCTGCTGGCCTCATGTCCCCCACAGTCTCTCCTATTGTTGCACATTCAGCACGCACACCGATAGGCTCAGGTAGACAGTTTGTTTTGTAAAATAAAGCAGAGTTGTTTTTTTTCTTTTTAAAAGACACTGCGTTAAAGTTTCTCTTTAATCTGAGTCTCAATTTATGTTCTTTTTGTAGCTGAAAGGAAGCAGCTGAGCAGTTTGACTCCACATGGTGTCCCTCTGGATGTAGATCTCACTTCCTGCAATGAGAGCCCATTTGTCGAGGGTTGCTCTCCCATTCGTAGCTGCTCTCCACATCAGCTCCACTGCTACAATGAGCCCCAGCACAACACCAGGCCCAAGGCCCGGCTTAGGGTTCGCCCCTGGGCCTCCCCTCCCCTCATTTCCCCAATTCTCAACCCTAAGCTCCAAGACAGCCAGGAGGCTAGGGAACAACTCCCCTGCTCCTCCTCCTCCTCTTCTCTCCCCCCTATGGAGCTCGATCCATCTTCACCCATGGCCCGTGACTCTCACCCCGCTGACACTGAGGGAGTTAGTCTGAATCCTACGGAAGCTGTGAAAATGGAGGAGGAGGTCAAGGAGACGGGGAAAGGAGGGAGGTTGGAGGATGAGGAGGAGGAGGAGGAGGGGAGAGGGCCTTTGGGGCAGCTGACTAGCTCCCATATGGGCAATGTGTCAGCAGCAGAAAGCTCTCACATGTTTGTGTCTCTTCTGACAGAAGGAAGCAGCATACGCTACGATTCCAGCATGCAGGTTGGTGTGAGGCGGAAGCGAGAGCTACTTTGTTCTTTTTGTCTTTTTGCTTATTGCTTATTTGACTTCCTCTTTGGTCATTTCCTATTCTTAAAGTTTGCCAAAATATAAAGTTGTAACAGATTTTCGTGTGTGTTCAGGTGGACAGCGGGTACAGTACTACCTCAGCAGGCACCGCCAGTCTCATAGATGGCCTGAACTCAGACTGTCACAGCAGTCCTTCTGTTCAAATCTGGCAGAAGAAGCCTTTGAAGTCAATCGACACATTTAAGTCAAGGTGCTGTTAAACCCTTTACATGTTTGTCTTTTTAATATAGTATCAGCTCTTTATATAAATACTTTACTAACATTGTCTTGCTGACAGTATTGCACACGCTTCAAAGTTTTATTGATTTGTTTTAGTTATTTCTTTCATTTTCATCTTCCTAAAACTTTCTTGTTTTCCAGACATTTTAACCTCACCACTGAGTCGTCTGATTGATGCATTTAAAGGGACGCCTCCAGTGGAAACTGAAGATGATTACTATTGCAATCAAATACAACAACGTTTACACTAAGGCATTTATGTGGAATGAATTTTGTTAGGGTGGATGGGGATTGAATTTTTTAATGAAGTTTGAAGAGAACTAAGGGGTTTCACAGGTGATTATTAGATATCTTAAGGTTTCAAGTTCAGTTTGCCTGACTAGAAGAAAATTCTCTACCATAGTGTGTTAGATCACAGGTTAGAAATGAGACTAGCTGTGGTGCGAAAAGGGTAAAGAAAAAAATATCTGTTCTGTATGAAACTTGCACAATGTTAAGCTCCTTGAATGCTGTATTGATGCTAATACCATCATTTCGATTTTATTTGGTGCTGACATGATCAACCTAATGGATCCTGGTCCTTTCAGGTAACACCAGATTTGTACTGTATTTATGTTTTATATAAAACCATTTTATCATGATGTTGTTTTTATTTTAATATGAGACCTTTTGTTTTTATTATGAGTAAGAATTGTTCACATTCAGGTTACCTGTGGATCTTATTTGGACTGGGAGAATATTTATTCCTGAATAAGACACACTGAATAATGCCACCAGTGAATTCAAAGCTGATTGAGCCACTTGTTTTATTATTTTTCATATACTTAAACGTATTGGCTGAATTGTGACATTAAAGTAACTTGATATTTTTTTTCTGTCTGGAGAGGGTTATTTTTGAGTTGGCTGTTTGTACAGTGTTTAAGCAATTCAACTTAATGAAAGATGTGAGTTTTTTTTGGGTCAAGCCCCAAACAAGACTGTAGCAATAACAACAATAACTTATTTCTGTCAGTGTCATGAAACATTTTCTATACAAGTACTTCAAGTTTTACAGGTGGACAGTCATCCACAAAGTCCACAAAACACACAAAACCAAATGGCTAAAAAAACACTTTAATGACTGAGTGATCTCCTGCACTCTTACTTGACAGGCTACATTGCATTTATGACTTGCAGCCACTTCCTTATCCATGCACCAACACGTGTTTCACATAATACAAAACGACAACCTGAACAGAGTGGTACATGTGAGGGTGGAGCAGGGTATTCTCACTGTTGCACATATATTAAAATGGATAAACGTTTAAAATAGGTTTTCACGGTTTCTAGATCTGGAAGATCAGCTGGTGGTTTCTGGTGAATTAGGGTGCTGCTTTCTGTGTCAGCGATCCAGTTTTGGTTTCTTGGCCTGTGGTTCGACATCTGGGGCTGGAACACTCACACCGGGGATCTAAAACAAAGACAAATAACTTGCATTAAGCGAAATGCTAGCAATATTGAGTAAATGGAACAAATTCTCCTCTTAGGACTAACTGAAAGCAAGATGTTAACTTTCCTCAATCACAGCTAACCTGCAAGCTGTTTGCTGAAGCACAAAACGGAGAAGAAAAATTTCTTTAAGATTTAAAAGGTAGCCAGAATCGAGTCACTTGGGTTGTTTGGTAGTTACACCCGCGTTTGTATAGTCAGTCCTTACCACAGGGTCAATCAGAGCCATGCGGATCTTCTGGTGCTGAATATTGGAGTCGTCTAGGCTGATGGTGACCTTCACCTTGTCAAATATGGAGAAGGTGTGGTGCTCGACCTTCAGAGTGGGACCCTAAGCACACACACAGGAGAGATCTTTTAAAGACAGTCCTCTGATGGTTTAAGGCTATAAGTGTTGATTTACTATCCATAGAAATAATTTGTGTTTGTACCTCTTCATCAAAAACGAGGCTTGGGGCCACCTTGTCTTTGGTGTCAAAGAAAACCGTTCCCTCCAGGCCAAACTTTGGGATGAGTACAATGATTGCGTTCTTCCTCACAAACAGAATGAATCCCTCTTCGTTAAGTATGCCCCGACTTTTGAAGAACAACTGGAAAGAGATTGTGTCTATTAAAAGTGTGATTCTGAGGTGAATTATACAATACGATATGGAGTCTGTTTCATTCTATTTTTACTAAAACTAAAGATTCATGGGGTTAGAAAGGGAGAAATGGATTCTTAATTTCAGTTAAAATTTTCCATCATGATGGTTCATGACAGCGTTTTTTTTTTCTTCAAACGTGTAAGGCCCGAACAAGTTTTCAGAAATGAAATCATGAGTCCATATGAGTGTCCATTACCTGTGTGTGGAAAGCCACGGATGCCCTTTGTGCGTACTGAGACATTTTATGTCTGTAGTTGAGGTTGTTGGACAGGGCTGACTGCTTATGTTTGTCCATCAAATCTGGGTAGGTGGAGTCTGCTCCTATGGCCACTGCCAGCAGGCGGTGTACTATGATATCTGCGTACCTGTGTAAGGAAGCAGATGAACAGGGTAGAGGTTTAAAAAGAACTGGTCTAGCCGTTTGTCATTCATGCACACGTGTGTTAAGAAGGCCTGACCAAACATATTTAGCCAGCATGTGAAGAACATCTGTTTTCATACCTCCTAATGGGTGATGTGAAGTGTGTATAAATGGGAGAAGCAAGGCCGTAGTGGTGGAAATCGCTGTCCATGCCAGAACAAAAATAGACAGCCTGCATCATGCAGCGGGTTGCCAGGATGCGCAGTAGCGTGTTGAAGTAGGGGAAGCCATCCAACTTGGCCACGTCAAGGGAGTCAGCCAGCGCCTTGGCCGAATCTGTGTGAATCTCCACATTCTGATAAGAAAAGGATGGTGTAATATATTAATAGTAGGAATCATGAGCAAGGTTATCATTACACAGTTTATTAGTCTACTGTAGTGATTCCCAGTCAGTAGTACTTGTACAGTTGCCTCTGGCAGCGTAATGTTAAAAGCACAAAATCACCTTAACTGTAGGTATAGCTGCTTTAATCACTGATCAATGGGGGCAATGATTTATGGGTCTGGAATCAGGTTTAAATGTGATTCTGCTCACATTTTAGATATCTGATGCTATTGCCAGTCAATGGACAACATCCTCCTTTTATAACAATTCCTATGAATTTTATTAGCTCAAATAACAAGCATGTAACTTCAAAACAAAAAGCATTTTTTCTGCCTGTCCACACTCACCTTGGATTTTGAAGCCTTGAGGAGGATGTCGTAGTTAGATGGAGGAGGTGCTGGATGTTTCCTCAGCATAGCGCAGTCTGGAAACTCATCATAAATCTTCTGGGCAACTGAGATATTGGCCAGCAACATGAACTCTTCTACCATGGAGTTTGTCTCCCTGACAACCAAGAGATGGGTTTATTTACACGTGTGCAAAACAAAGCACATGGAGGCACACTGGAAAAAATTCACAAGAAATAAGAAAAATGTTTCAGAAAGGATCCTGTAAATTCTCCTGTTTGATGTTACCTACATGAGTTCTTTGGTCTGGAGGTCAATGGGGTCGTGGGTTTCGCTGTCAATGTGGAAACGGACCTCTAAGGATGACAGTGTCAACGCCCTGAAGGATATCAAAAGCAACAAACGTTAAATACAGCCAGTTTCAATATACAGCGATTATGATTAGCTAAATTTTGGTTCTTGATTCTTGCTTCAAATCTCCAAACTTTTTTTCCAGTCGTTTAACTTGTTTTTCCTGATTTTGAGGGCAACTGAGCAGATCAATAAAAACTCAAAACTCAAGCCAACAGCCTACATTTCATTAATATGTTTTTCTGTTTCTGTCACTCCTAACTCCCAGTCCTCACCCTTTTTCTATCCTCTTCCTCTTGAGGATTTTGGCCAGTTTGTTAAGACCTCGTAGGCTCGTGGTGATGTCATCGCTCTTGGTGGTGTCATCAATCCTCATCTGGGCCTCAGCATAAGTCAAAGATGCCTGAACCCGATCAAATGGCAGAAGGGGAAAACACGGAAACAAAAATCATGCCTGAAAATATCTTGACTTTCTATTCTGAATTTCAAAAATGTGTATTTTAGAAACAGAAAATGAAAGAAGATGTGAGTAGTATTATTTTGTGCACTTATATTTTCTGTCATACCACACTGTGTATTAGTACTTTACCCCGGAGTTAATGACGCTTTTTGTGAACCGGGTCTTTAAAATTTCTGCCTCCTGATTCATCTCCCAGATACATGAGAAAGCCAGCCTGGTATTAAAAAACATACAAACAAAAACAAACATTTTAACTGCTCTCAGTTTATATCTGCTGGAAAGGCAAAAAAATCTATGAGCATTGATGATATTGATTATTGTGTTGGTGCGAGTGTGTGTATACGTCTTTAGTTCTCACCGGTCCACATTGGAGCGTAGGGAACAAAGATTGGAGCTGAGCAGCTCGGGAACCATATCTATCCTCTGGTGGAAACAAAATCAAACACAACATAAAAGTTTTTCAAAATAACTTTTTGTGAATCAGTCTCAACTATTTAGTATTTAGGGAAACCACATTAGTCACATCAATACACAAGAACCCAAATACCCGTCCGAAGAAATAGTCCTGACTTCCTGATAAAGTCCTGATAAATGGATTTTATAAACCTTCAATTGTGTCACCAAATGTGTTGCCACATTCAGATGGTATATGCTCAGAAAGAATTCAAAAGGACAAGTGGAATAGTGAAAAGAGACATTACTGTAATTAAGCTGCAATCTGGCCCATTATGGTGGACATATGGAAAAGAAAACCATGCAAAAGAAAACCTGTCGTCTCAACAGTCATCTTAAAGAGGTTTTCTGTTAACCTTCACTGCAAACAAAAGTTTCCAAATGGCTTCTAGAGTCTTATTGATACATTTTATTTTATGTTGGTAATGATGTTCAACTTCTGATCATGCGAAAACACTCAGAAGCATGTGTGTGTGTGTGTTTCCTTACTTTGCCACACAAGTAGACAGTGGTGCCGCGGTTGGCAGCCTCTTTGTCCAACGCATTGCCGGGTCTGATGAAGTGACTGACATCAGCGATGTGGACGCCCACCTACAGCAAACAAACAACGCTCTATGAAATACAGACGCAAAATCACTTATTACTGTTACTTTGTCATTTTTAAGTACAATGTGTGTACCTCAAGGTTTCCATTGTCCAGCTCTCTACAGTGCAGGGCGTCATCTATGTCTGTACATCCTGGAGGGTCCACGCTGCACACTGTCAGATGCCTCAGGTCCTCTCTCCTCACCATGTCCTTTGACACACACACACACACACACACACACACACATACACACACATTATCATACACACGACCCGTACATATGTGTTTTCACATCACAGGGTGATTCCACTTCTAAACAACAAGAAAACTGTATATAGTATACCGTTCCAGAAAAGGTTATCATTACCTCAGGTGTGATGGCCCACGGCATCTTGGGAAGGAAACTGAGGACAGCCTGAGAGAAGGCCTGGTGGGGGACGTCATGCTCCAGCAGCAGCACCTCCTGCTCCGTGTCCTTATCCCCCGCACTTCCCAGACTGCGCACAAAGTGACCCTATTAAAGAGGTGGGGAAATAAAAAAATCATTTCACTACCTGGACAGGTGTTTTTGTGCATATTATTAAACATCATGCAACATGTGGCTTCATATAAATGTAGAAAATATAAACAACTCAATTTTCAGTTCTCATGAGCAAGTGGCAGTGTGTACCCACTCATAGTAGGAGATTTAAAATTGAAAGACTGGACAGTCTGAAGGGGTTCCAGCTCACATTTGGGTATCTGGAGTGTTTGGGCCAGCCATCGATGGCCACCATGATCCTCTGGCCTGCTAGCATGGATGCCTGGCGTGTTTCGATGCGAATGCGAGGGATACGGCGGTCTGCTGGGGTGAAAAGATGCCGAGTTGACTGAATGAAAAAAGGGGGGAAGAAAGGTAAGAGACAGGGAAGTGCTAGATAGTTTCTACAGTAAACTTACAGAGAGATTTATAAATTCATGTATACTGATTTTGAGTACAGCTTCAAACTTTGAAACCAAGCTAAATTAAAGTTTATGATAGATTTAGCAGTTTAGACTTACCTCTTTAATCTGAGAGACATTGAGCATGCCACAGAATGGCCTCCAGTTCCTTTTAATGATTCCAACTACTTTCCCTGTGGGCTTCCTGGCTGCTTCAGCTGCTGATATCTTCAGCTGCTCAGACATACAAGAACAAAGAGATTGTTAAGATACTGTAGCTTCAAGGGCCAAGAGAGAAACACCCTAGAGAGTTTAAGAGGGGAAACAGCATCCACCCTCCACCCTCCACCTACTGTAAGCAGAGGCAAAGCCAGTCGAATCAAAACCCAAAACCCAAACTCACTGCTTTCTCTTCCTCCTCTTCTTCAGCATCATCGTCCTTTGCTTTGCCTTCATCCTGCAGCACGACTGAAGAGGGCGCCACCCACTGATCCCGTGGCAACAGCTGCACAGCAACCACATCCTGATACACTGCTCTGTTGAGGTTCTGAAGACCCTGGATGAGAATCTGGGAGCAGGATGAAGGGGCAGCACAGAGCAGTGACATGACAGTCAGTTAACTTGTAGCAATTCCTCTAACTTGAAACTTACATCACAGAACAACAAGACAGAATCTCACCCAAACCCAGATGAACTCTGGGAGATCCTAAGATTACATAACTGTTGATACCCTACAACATCTCACAAACAAATGTAAACACACACACTCACTTCTGAGCCGTCTTCACCCTCTCCCTGGACAAAGACTGTAGCCTCCAGATAGTTGTCCCTGCTGGCCCTAAAGGTGCCCTGCAGAAAGGACCCGCTCTTAATTCCTGCTTGGATCTTGGAAAGAGGGAGGTGCTCTGGGAATAACACCTTACTGCCAGTCATCTCATTCTGTGGGAGGAAAGAAAAAGATTTCATTGGAAGGAGAAGAGAGAGAGAGCGATGTCCCATACAGCCTGGGCAAAAAAGGGGCAATAAACAAGAGGTGTAAATATATCTATATGTAAATAGTACAAAATTATGCAAGTGTTTACCTTGTCATCACAGGACAAAGCCAGACGATCTAGGAGCTCAGGGTTTGCGATCAGACTCTTGATATACTCTTCACCTGGAACGTAAGTGAATAAATGTTTGTGACAAAGTGGGAAGTACACAAGAAGCCACTTAAAATGAAACTTCAGCTTACTGAAAATGAATAGCAGTCAAATCAGGTTTTGTGTTCTCAATATGCAGAGCTTTTTAAGCTCAAATGGCTACTGTGCCCCAAGATATTTTCCTTCTTTGAAGAAAAACCACTTACATTTGTACACCAGCAGGCCGCTCTCCTCTGCCTTCTGCTTGCCCGCGTGATCATTGGTGAGAAGGACCACCGTGAGCCCATCCGGGTCGGACTTGGACGTCTTCAGGTGCTGGCTGTACCATTTTGTTGCCACACGGACTGCGCGGTCATTACGGTCATTGGTGCTCTCCCCTGGTTCTCGTTCAATGAATGTCTCTCTGGAGGAACAGACGTCATAAGGGTGAATGTGAAAGGGAATGTGAGTAGTAACTTCATGTGTAACTGACTACTGGATTTTTGACATATTACTATCATGTAGTTAAGATGCTGTGATGCAATAGAAAAGACAGTGCTATCTTTGTACCTGTGGTGCTCGTTGGTAAAGGTGTAGAAATGTTTCTCTTTCTCATGTATGATGTCCTTCAGGCGTTTATAGATTGGTGCGCTGCGGTGGCGAACCTCCTGCAGCACAGTCTGAAGGATAATCACATTACGAATCACAGGATCTTCCAACACGTCAATCTGCAAGACACAGAAATCGTAAACACAATGTTGAAGAAAATCAAAGATGTTCAAGATCAGGAGCAAGGCATATATGATGTACATTTAAAAAAATTAGTTATTAGAATTGCCTGGAGTCACCTAAATAAATGTATATTAAAGCTCTACTGCAGTAGGTTTTCAGACTAATATCACACAAAGCAGAATTCAGAGCTGTGTGAATAGTAATATATTAGCAATGTAATACGCAATTCATTCACAAAAAATATCACTAAGTTATAGACGGAATAAGTTTACCAAATAATATCCTATGCTGAATTGTCAAAATACATGAGAGACACAAACTGGGACTACAAGAGATCAAGAGGTCTGAACATCATTAGAACAGGCTGGTTGGTCATCCAGGGGAAGTGGGGGAGTTTTTTTTGTAATTACCTGATGAAGCACCACATTCGTGTCAAGAATTAGATAATGTGGAGAAGAGCACAGGTTGCTCTCAATACACGCGTCCCTTTGCAGCACCGTGGACTCCTGTTTGCATTCAGTGCAGCCTTCGCTTCCGCACCAAATATCATCTCTCAGATAATGCTCCCGCACTATCTTCATCACTCCACCCGACCGAGTCTTCTTAACGAATGTTTTAGATTTTAACATGATGACAATTAAAGCTTCAAAATGTTAAATCCCTTGTTTTTAAACTACCAAATGATGAGACGCAAACAGTTAGCTACCCATGTGTGAGCTAAATCCGCGGGCCAACAAAACATTCCCAGAGTTTTGACAAAACCGTGAAGTCGAATTTCAGGAGTTTGCTTTCAATCGCGTATTTTTCCTTTATGTTAGTCTCTGGTCTCTAACTAGGAACCATGTTAGATAATGATGAACAAGTTATGCACACGGACACAACGACATTTGACGGTTTTTAAGTAAAATCATTTTAAAGTCGGTACTGAATTTTGACTGGCCATCTAATACTTGTTCAATAAAAACAAAGCTGAGAACGGCAGAAGAGGGACTAGTTGGCCGGATTCATAAGAAGTACTCATTTCAGAGCGACACCTGTTTGGTGGAGGAGGTACTGCATGATATTTGCATTGCAACGAAGTACATTGATTGCATTTCACCTTCACTGCCGCAGGGGGCGCTGCAATCAAAGCCACGCAACACCATTGAACCGTTGGCGGTTAGCAGGCGGCTAGGAGCGGGACCCTTGAAAACAAAAACAATTCCCCGTGTGCTCTTGTCCGTTCCGGGATGCCACTTAAATGCTGTGGGACGATTTACGTAGTATTTTCTTGAATATGTTTGCCTTGTTGGTCTATTTTAAACGATATAACTAGAATACTCTCTCCTGAGATTTGTTTTCAGTTCTCCTTGGTGCAAAGTAACGTTTTAGTACAACATATCGCGACGTCCGCGATCTGTTATTTAAATCGCTCACTCTTTAATCTGGCGTAATCTCTGCTAAAGTAACCGGGTCGCTCGCCTTGCTAATTAACGTTAGCTAGCAAACAAGAGCTCACAGACTCGGGACTAAAACAATACAAAATGCCTCCCAAGAAGCAACAGCTGAAGCCGACAGCAGCCAACGTCTCCAGCTCCCTGGACCTGGAGTCGGAGGACATCAGCCTGGAGACAACCGTGCCTACCACCGAGGATGTCTCCTCGTCCGACGAGCAGCGGGGCGGCTCCCAGAAGGTGACCCGCCAGCTGATCGAGAGGAAAGAGCTGCTGCACAACGTCCAGCTGCTGAAAATCGAGCTTTCTCAGAAAAACCTGATCATAGACAACATGAAGGCCGACCATATGTCCAAGGTAGTGGGAGGAATGCTGCAAAGTCCAAGCCAGAGGAAAGATGGATAATGTTTATAGTAACATAAAAACACTGTCCACCTCACATAGTGACATAATAAAAGGCTTTGTTACAATAATAGTCCTGTCATTGTTTTTGTTTTGTATACCAGATCGAGGAACTGGAGGAAAGGCTGAATGATGCTCTACATCAGAAACAAGTTTTAACCCTGAGACTGGACAGCCAGCTAAAACTAGCTCAAGAGGACAACAGGTGAGGAAAGTGGACAGTGGACTGTATTGTAGGAAAGCAGCCCTGCCATTGTAATTGCTCATTCGTCAATTGTGGCAAGAAAATGGACAAATGTCTGAAAAATTGGTACTTGATGACTGCCTCTCTCTAGTTGTCTTTCAGCTGTACAGTCATATGGTGTTTTGACAGTCATGTTGACAAGCTACGGTTAACACACATCTTATTAAATACCAAGTAAAATCAGATTAGGAGCACACAAACCGTCATAAGTTTTGGTTTTAATCAAAACCCACCATTTATTCTGGTTGTCAACTGTAGGAAGCAGCAGGCTCTGCGTAAGCAAGAGATGGAGGCCATCCTGCTCAGGCAGCAGCAGCTGGAAGAGACCAACCGACAGCTGTGCGAAAAGGCCGGAGAGCTGCGGAGGTCTTTCAGGGATCTGGACATTTCCCAGGACAAGTACCAGGAGCTCCGCGACCTCCCTGATGACAAAGTCTCCATACAGGAATACGTAGCAGTTAGTCTGAGAGAGCTATCTCTAACTTATACACCACTTTGTTGAACCCCACTGACGCCGACCCGAGAAACAAGATATGAGGCAATGCATGATGAATTTCCCCTCATAGTGAGCACTTCTTTGTGCTGTGTGTTTAGATGCGGTTCTATGAAGTGGTGGCTCCTCTGCGGGCTCAGCTGGCTGAACTCCGTGTAAAGAAAGGCAGTTTGTCCGAGGAGCTGGACACACACAGAGCCCAGATGAAGGCCTTGATGGAGGTACCACACCCACACACACAAGTTTCTAGCTTGTAAGTTACAGGCTACTTCTTTTATCCCACTGATGCATTATTGTATTCTTAAGATTTTATCACAGTTTTTCTTAATTTCGTTCTCATCTCTCTTCAAATCAGAAACTGTGTAGAGTGCGAAGTTCAAGTTCTGTTCCATTTAAACTGGGTGTGCAAACGTGGAAGACCTGTGATCTGAGCCACCTAAAGCGTTTCCTTTTCGCGCTAGATGTCTCAGTTATAGTGTGCTCGAAATAACTATGGCCCTGAGGACACAAATGGGACATTGATGAATAGCGCGACACGCTGAAGACACTTTCCATACTGGGTGCTTATGGTGTGTTATATAGAAAATATTTTTTCGGCAAACATGAGAGCCTTTGAGACTAAATGAGCGTAACTCGAATCCTACAGAGTGTACCTGCATTGTTACTGAACAGGTGCTTGCCTTTGTTGTCACTGTTTCTGTCTTCAAACAGATACAGACGGTTAAATATTCAACAAAAGACAAAAGAATGTGTTTGTTTCAGGAGTTTCTGCTTCGAGATAATCTGCAGGCACGACACTGTTGAGAAAGCACAGAGCGATATTTAGAAAAATGTATCACCTTCAGGACATGAATTCCTACCTATTTGTGTAGTTTATCTAGTAATATGAATACTTCATGCAATTTTAGTGCTGTGTGTTCTGTGTTTCCGCAGAGCTACGAGGAGGAGCGGCGGCTACGTACCGAACTGGAGCTGAGAAGCCAGAGGCTGACCCTCGAGCTGGCTGACACCAAACAGCAGATCCAAGAGGGAGATTTTCGGCGAGACAACTACCCAAACGTCAAGCGGTGCGTCTGTGTCTTTGACGCCACAGGTTTCTCTCTCCTGTAGATCTTAGAGCAGCTTTCTCCTTTTTCTTGCATATTAGTGATGATTGTGAATTATCTGCTACCTGATGCACTGAGTTGCTTAACTAAGTCCATGACTGTAATACAACCTGGACAAGACTTTTTTTCTTTTTATTTGGGATGCAATATATAGACAGAAGTATCCAGACACAACACTTTCTGAGGTTGTTTTTCAGGGTTTGGGCTCGGCCCCTTACTTTCAGTGAAGGGAAGCCTTGTTGCTTCAGCATACCAAGACATTTTGGACAATGCTATGCTTCCAGCTTTGTATCAACAGTTTGGGGAAGACCCTTTTCCAATATGACTGCACAAAGCAAAGTCCATAAAGACATGTTTGGTGTGGAAGAACTTCACTGGCCCCCACAGATTCCTGACCTCAGCCCTACTGAACACCTTTGGGATGAACTGGAACTGTGAGCCAGGTCTTTTGGTCCAACATCAGTGTCTGACCTCACAAATGCTTTACTGCATGAATGGGCAAAAATTCCCACAGAAACACTTTTGTGAAAAGCCTTCCCGGAAGAGTGGAAGCTGTTATAGCTACAAAACTGTCTGTGTATTTAGATTGTGATGTCGTTAAAGTCCCTGTTGATGTCATGGTCAGGTGTGTCTGCTACCTGATGCACTGAGTAGTTTGTTCTTGAAATGTTTTTAGAGATAGCTTTTACTTTAATCATTTTTAATGAAGACAAAGAATGTGACGTAATTAATCCTAGTTTTCTCCTGCATTTAAATCCTGGATATGTAAGTTAAAATGTATGTTCTCCTTTTACTCTGTGGTTTATAGTGAGCGCGACAGCTTCGAAGCAGAACTGAAGGAGTTAACCAGGAGATATGAGACGCTAGACTTGACTCATACTGCACTGACCAGGGAAAGGAACACACTCAGCAAAGAGGTGCTTCACACACACACACACACACACACACACACACACACACACACACAAACACACACTGTTTTGCCTTTAAAATACTACTTTTAAGTCTTTCTGTGTACTGTATTCTGGAATAGTTTTTCATTTCTCTGCCCTTGCCCACCAGATGGCAACATTGCAGCAGTCAGTGACTCTCCTGCAGAAGGACAAGGAGTACCTACACAGGCAGAACATGGAGCTTAGCGTCCGCTGTGCACATGCAGAAGACCGCCTGGAGAGGCTGCAGGTTCATACAGTCGATCAGCTTGGAAGCAATCAGTAATCTAAAGGAATCATCTAACACGCTTTCACTTCTTGTTTCTGTGGCCTCAGGTACAATTAGAAGACACTAAGAAGGCTAGAGAGGACGCCTACGAGAAATATGTATCTTCCAGGTTAGACTTTGCCATTTCACACCAGCCATCATCAGCCAACTTTCTGATTCCAAACATTTGCGTGCAGAAATCACCATATTTTGACACTGATGATTACCTCTGCTGTACCTCCGTTCAAATTTTCTTTGAACTTCTCTCTGGTGCAGAGACCACTACAAGTCCGAGTACGAGAACAAATTGAGAGAGGAGTTGGAGAACATCAGGCTAAAAACCAGCCAGGAGATAGACAACCTGCAGAGAACCTCCAGGGAAATGTATGAGAGGGAGAACAGGTATCAGTCTTCTTTTTTTTTTTTTTAACTTAACTCTCCATGTTGGTGAATACTCTAAACTGAGTTCAAGGACTAAATCAAGGTGACATTTTGTTCACTTGTCATATCGAGTGTTCAGCCAGTCAGTCACGAAGAGAGACGTTTCACACAGTAGCATTAAAATAATAAAAGGAAGTGACAGCATAAGTTGTTATGCTATGTACAACATAACATTACAGGCTGGTTCCTTTGTATAAGTGTTGAGTGTAGCTTTTTTACTGTGTGTGTGTGTGTGTGTTTGTATTTTACCAGGAACTTGCGTGAGGCCAGAGACAATGCAGTGCTGGAGAAGGACAGAGCAGTGGGTGCTGAGAGAGACACTCAGTCCAGATATGACCAACTGCTGGAACAGTGAGTTTCGCTATCCGTGAAGATTTGATACAGATGTCCGCGTAGTTTACATTCAGTGCAGTGCGTTTAGTTTTGCTAGTTTTGCTTTTGATTCTTTCTGCTTTTTCTTCTTCTATGACTGCAACACAATCATTCAGTAGTATTAGTTGGTGTTAATAGGTGTTGGGGGAAATTTGATGACCATATAGTAATATTGTTCCTGTAACTTCACTTCCCAAAAATGTCCTTGCTCCTGTTCTACCTCTCAGTAATCACCGTTTCTCAAGGCAGACCCCGTCATCTTGCGTTGTTTAATCTGATGTGTCACATTTGGCAACACTGTCATGTTCGACATCTTTGACAGCTTTCTAGAAGTTAAACTCTGCTACCTTGAACTGCTGCTTCTGGAATTAAATGTACATTGGGTTACTTCCTGGATGCCCTGTCAATCAGCTGTTTTTCAGGAAAAGTTAGAGCTTCACCTGAAGGCAATTGTTCAACTGTCAAGAGAACTTGGGCCAGTCGGTGCAGATTTTTGTCATCTACTTTAACTGTACCATATTTCAAATTAATTACTCCTCTTTGCAGGCCATTCATCAAAGTGTTGACTTGTTGTGCTTGGGGTGGTGGGGGCTGCTGTGCTTTTTGGTGACTTGTTTCTAAATTTGTGCATGATTATAACATGAGTTTATATCCAGCTGGAAATCCTGGGTATTTTCCTGAAAGCTGCTGTGTGAGCCAGCAGCAGTCTGTCATTAGCGCGTGTTGTGGGTGCGGCAGGCTTTTAGTGGCTGTGGTCTGTCTATTACTAAAGAGCGCATGAACGCTTCGCTGTAAGCGAGAGGTCAGGAGGTCACACGGGAAGTCAGAGTTCACTGAAGGTCAGATTTGTACCAACTGGTGTCACTGGCTGGGCTGCCTGGCTGAAATACTTTCAGTGCAGTTTGAATGCGAAAAGAGAGACAAAATGCTGTCAGTATTGAAAACATGCATGTCCTTAAACTGGTTTTAAACAGCTTTTTTACTTTCTGCACATGTTTTATTGTTCTTAATAAGCTTTTGCAATGACAAAGTGAGATTTTTTTTGTGGTGCCAAATAGGTTTGGACTTGATGTGTTTTTTTGTGTTTTTTATTTTGTATGATGTATTTAAATGTTGCATTCAAATTTCCATATTTAGTTTTGGTGACTTGTATCCAAGTCCTTTAGTCCCTGTCTGCTCCAGGTAAGAGTGCCCATCCCGGTTTAACCTTAAAAGGTGTCTCCGGTTCAGGGCCTCATAGGAAGTTTTGAGTCTTGCATGAAAATTGCTACAGGTATATTGTGAGCTGTGCTGCACACACAACACATGCACGCACATATGATCTACGTAACATTTTTTTCTTACTGGATGTAGATTTTTCAGTGAACCTGCTGAACAGTTTATCCTGCTTTTGTGCTGTATTTCTGCAACATACATGCATGTCTGTCTTATATGGAAAAAAAACTGATTTTGAATCAAATATTTCTAGTCACACACACATTTCTTATCAGAATAACAGAGAATTATGTTTCCACAACGTGTCTCAATTTGCATTATTTCAATACTTGTTAGCATTTTTATTTTAAGCTTTGTTTTACAATATTGTATGTGCAAAAGGTTGACAGAGACACAGACACAAACAGCAGCAGCAGCAGCAGCAGCACCATGTCCCTGTCCTGGGTTACTACTACATGCCAGTCATTTCTCCAGATCCAAACCACCAGCTGTTGGTCTTTCCATACACACTCACACACAGACACGCGCACTTCACTCTCCCTTGCACTCAGTCTCTGCTGTGATCACATTCCCTCTCTGTGTCGCATCGCAAGCCAGCAACGACAGATGCTAGCCACAAGCCCTTAACCCCTAACCCCATGCATGCCCCTATTTTTGGGGCAAAGAATGAGGCGGACAAGCTTGAAATGGCGTCAGATGATTGTAGGATGGAGGGCCAGCTTGAATCTCAGCGTTCTCTATCAGAACGCTGGCAAACAGGCTGGCTACGGAGATCAACTTGTCCAAAACAAAGACAAACACACACTCAGAATGGTTTCCATTTTCGGCTGTCCAGCAGACCTTAACTCTTGATGAAATTTCCTTTTGGACCCCCAAGTCAGGTGTTTTTACTGTAGCTTTAAATATTGTTGTTAAGTTTGGCATTTGAAAAGGCAGATGAATTCCATACTGGACTACGCTCCTCTGGAAAAATGCGCTTTATTTTTTAGAAACATTTTGCTTCTTTGCGTCTGGATTGCAGCTGCCAGTAATAAAAGACGGCGTAAAATGTCGACCGAGTGTACATGTCTGCCACTGTGAGCACACAGCTCAGGCCTGTGCTCGACGGATGATGAAATCCTATCAGGTCAGCTGTAATCGAGAGTTATTAATATTATCCAACCACCCTCCGTGGTTTAATAGAGTCTGTGTGAGTGTGTGCTTGAAAGCCGAGGAAGAGCACTGGACTCGAAAACCATTGCCCATCCTGGTTTTTACCTTCAGTGCTGCTGCAAATTCTTATTTTCGTTTTCTAGTGATGTGTTGATTTTTTTTTCCCTCAATTAATCAATTAAACGTTTGTGTATAAAATATCTATAAATAATGAAAAAGTGTCCTTCATACTAACCTAGAGCAAAATGGGATGTCTTGGAATTGCTTTTCTATCCTGGTGATGCTCAATTTAAGATAATATAAGAGCTAAGTGGAAAATTCTCGGGTTTACCTGCCTGATAATTATGACCCACTTATGTGTACGTTAGCAGGTTTGATCGGTATTTGCTGAAGGTGAATCTGACTGCGTCCATGTTGCGTGCAAGCTTTCACTGCTGTCAACAGACACTACAGAATACATTATGTCTCCTTAAACTAATTACTAAAGACATCAGTGGAACACCTCTCTATAGCTGCCAGCTGGAGACAAGAAACTTCAAACAAGATCAAACGTTGCTGCGAGCGCCACTGAAAAATACTGTTCTGCAACAAAATGATTTAAGACTTGGCTTTCCTGCTTGGTGACTTATTGTAACGCTGTAGTTGCTATGCTCTTGTGTGCCATGGAACACTCGGAACATTAAAACTTAACATAAAAGTTGCTCATTGCGCAAGCCGTGCCACTTCCTTGCCAGCTCTTGAACAGACACATTATTATGCACATCGTCAGCAAATGTAACCGTATCTATTGGAAGAGAGACATCGCAACATTGGTTTGAAACCACCAGGCACGCCCGAGTTCAACCAGAAGCCCAGAGCTTAGTTTACTCTCTGTGTGAGACGCAGCTGCTTTATTATGTCCACATAGGCCGTCTGCACCAAAACACATTATCTCATTTTTAACACACCTACTCACATTCGTGTTCAGTGAGTTGTTTGTGTCTGTATGCAGGTTTCGTCAGCTCCAGCTGGGTACTGACAGCCGGGTAGCAGAGCTGTCCAACCAGGCCAAGCTGCACGCCTTCGAAGCTGAGCGCGCTCAGATGGTTAAGGAAGAGACGGCTAAGGCCCTGGCCCAGTGCCAGGTGGAATGTGAGAAACAGCAGAAGAAACTTGAGGTACTCTAAACATGAAGACAAAAAAGAGAAGAAACTTCTTACATCTACAAGGGTATATGCGGTTACTAGTGTATTACTGTGCAGTCTTACTTTCCGCTCTCATGACTTCATTTCAGCCAGTTATTGTTACTCCTTGGTTTGAAATCTACACGGCGTGACGATCAAACAAGTTCATGGTTTAATAGATAGATGAAATAATAAGCAGCTGAAATAATAATAATGTTAATAAACAGCTTTAAAATAACACAATTTAGGTGCATATGCCAATAGCAGACCAGAAATCCCCCTTGGATCATTATGTACATGTTCACATGTTGAACATGACACACTTGTGAATAGCACACTGTGACTCATATGCTCAGATTTACAGATTATCACCCTGAGTGTTCCTTAAATGAACGTCTCACAGTTCTACACAGCTCCTCATTAACATTGTTTTAACAGGTTTTGTTGTGAAACGTAGGAAAGAGCGGTAGTAAAGTTGCTCACTTGCAGCAAACATCACATGAATTAATACAACGAAAAATTCAAAACACTGCGAATGAAACTAAAAGCTACGCTATTAATCTCCAGATAACTTGGAAACGAACGGTCCACTTTCAGGACTGAGTCTGTCCGGTCTTTGTATGTGGCTCTTATCTCAGACTGTAGCACACCCGTTTATACAAGAAGTTAATTGAGTGCAGATTGTTCTCAATGTCTGAATGCACTTTACTGAGGTCCACCTCTTCACCTGTATTTAACCCATTGCTACCCCTGCTTGCCAGAGGGCCATGCTCTGTACATTATTATGGAAAGGAAGAAGATCTTTTCTCTTTTTACAACAGTGCATGAAAAGCTAGTTTGGGCTTTGTTGTTCACCTTTGATTTTGTTCCAGTTCTTTCTAATAGAGGAATTTAAAACCAGTTTAATTTTTAATTTTTTTTGTCCTTTTTCCTTTTACTTCTTTCTCTTTGTGAATGTTTCTTTGTTTATGTCTGTAAATGTTTTACAGTAAATATGTAAAAATTAAGAATGGTAAAAGTAATCATTTTTAGTAAATATATGTACATATTTATAGTTTTCACATTTGCTAAGACAGCAACTGTGAAAGTATAACAGTAAGAGTTATGTTGAGTTTCACATTCGTATTCAGGTTGAATGAAACATGAACTACATTTTAATAACACAAATTGCCATAAAAATTGGGAACACTGTTTTATTTAATTTTATTTATTCATTAAGTATTGTCTCTGTACTGTCAGTATTGTTTTTTTAAACAATATAACACAGTTTGAAGCTTGCAGAAATAAGGTTGAATATATTTGAAATTTCAACAAAATAGCAGTTTTTTTTGTAATTTGTAGAAAATATGTTACGGCCCAGATATTTAAAAAATGATAACCAGTTTGGAGATCCATTATCCACCCTTTTATTACACAATGTGATATTCACGTTAACATCCTTCCACAGGGAGATCTTTTTGCACACTTTCAAAAGTAATTATTTTTCTTTGTCCACTCCCCTGCTCCTCATCCACTTCTGTCTTCTTTCTGTCTCTGCTCTCCTCCTCTGCTTCAGGTTCTGACCCAGGAGTTTTACAGGTTGCAGACGTCATCAGAGAAGCGGTCGGCGGAGCTGCAAGCTCAGAATGCCGAGCAGGCGTCTCGGCTGGAGACGTATGAAAAGCTCGAGCAGGAGTTGGACCAGGTCACCATGCAGGCTGCCGAAAGTAAGAACATAGCTTTGGCTCTGTAGTACCGGTTACATTACTCACGTTACTGTGAAGTCAAATAGAGGACAAACGAACAAGCGCTGATTCCTTTAAATGCCTGGGTGTAGCTTCAGAGAATTTATGTAATAAAACTGGCAGGGAGCATCATGTTGGATTAAGATGTGGGGAACAATAATGAAGAACTGTGTAATTGCTACTGTGGACCTGTGATGGACGGTATTGTGACAGTGGAGGAGACAGACGTTCAGGAGAACAGACAGACGTTGTGGAGGGGAAAAAAAGACAGGATTTCACTCTAAGCAGGACAAATAAAAAAACAAACAGACATTACCGCACTGTCTTCATAATGCTCCTGCAGACACAGGGACAGTTTTAATGTATTGTATTGTGTGTATTCTTTCTCTTGCCAGTTGAGAATGAAGAGGAGGCAGAGAGAGTTCTGTTCTCATATGGCTATGGAGCCAATGTCCCCACAACGGCCAAAAGACGACTAAAACAGAGGTAACAGTATATAATACGGTGGCATACTTTTATAATAGGCAGATATTTCACTTCATAAATCTCAGATGCTCCTTCCTGACCACATCTACATACATACGTACCTGAAATTTAGTGCTGGTACCCAGCCGTGACTTTTTCGGTACTTTACTCCCTCTGTGGTAAAAAAAAATGTAATTTCAGTTGTGAAAACACAAAAACAAAGAGACATGCTTGACATTGCTTCAAAAGAGGAAGCTATTCAAAGACCAGGGAGCAGGGGGGGAAACTGTTTCTACTTTACGCACTTCACTCATCCTGGAAAGCTAAACCTATGAAACAGGGAATATCAGTGCAATGTTGGACTGGAAAAAATAGAAATACCGTAACTCTTGAAAGAATCATTAATAACAAACAGTAGAGGCATGTTGTCCTGGCCAACTGCATCCTTAAAGGTATAATCTGTAGGATTTTCATGAAATCAAGCCCAGTTTTGATACTGTTCGTGGTCAGCATTGTTTCTGTGATAGCAATTAAATGCAACATTTAATGGTGGAATCTGCCATTTTCTTCTTTCATTAATGAATTTCTACTTAGCAGTATTTTACTGTCAATCATGTGTAGATTTGCTTTGCCGCCATCTGCAGCAGCAGAAAATTGTGTCCAATGTTGTGGCATGTTTTGTGCTTGTTTCATGTGTCTTCATGTACAAAACTCCTTGGAGCAGCTTAAAAAGCAGCGTGCATCACCATCAGTCAACTGTTCATTGATAGTCCCACAGGAAGTCACCAATATGAAAAAAAAAATCAAATTCCTTTCTACTGTACATGTTCGGTCTAGAATTGCCTCTAAAATGGCAACAATTATTTTGTTGTTGGTCTTACTCCACACTTTAACTTTGATTTAAAATATGCATGCGCAGCCAAAAAGTCAATTTGATCCCAGCTGCTGTGTAAAGTGTGGGGTAAACAATGTGGCAGTGCACCAGTGCACACTAGTGTAAACTTGTTGCTGTTGTCATGTTTTGGAATTTCCAACGCTACGTTTGTGTTTGTGTGGCTGCTGTACAGCGTTCACCTGGCCCGCAGGGTGCTTCAGCTCGAGAGGCTCAACACGTCACTGAGGAGAGAGCTGGACAGACACAAGTCACAGGCGGGACAGATATCTGAAGAGGTAACACACACACACACACACACACACACACACACAGCAGTCACGTGTGTGTCTGCCTGAGGACCATCATTCAGAGGATTAAGTTTAATTTAATGGGGTTTTTTTGTTTTGTTTCGTTCGTTTTTTTTCTTTTTTTTAACTCAAAGCTCTGCAAGTCGATACCTGCAATACAGTTGTTTTCCCACCATCACAGATCTCCTGCAGCAACTCAGAAGATGGTTACTCCACAAACTTCTCTCAGAGCCATGATATTTCACCTGATTTCAGCTGGTTTCAGAGCAGAGTCATTATCACAGATCCGTGCTCCTCTCTCATCACCCACCATTTACATTCTCACACCGTCGCACAACACTGCTGTCAAAGTCCATGACCAAAACAGAAACACACCTGATTGCTCTCTCAGCAGCTGTGACGTCAAAGCACACTTAAGATGACTTTTCTGACAGGAAAAAAAAGACCAGGAGAAAAGGAATTGAGCAGCTTGTGAAATTGGCCACCGTGTGTATCATCAAACAGCCTCCTCTGCTTATTTTTGTTCCTTTAAGCTTTAGTCCAGGTTTAACAATAGTCCCTCAAATTCTCTGAATGTTCCTTAACGCTGTATCTGGAAAATGACAGGTTGTTTGAGAGGAGACGCCACAGACCTTTTGCATGAGAAGAACGAGAAGTTAGAGTCTTCGTACCTGTCACATTTGTTGACACTGAACAGCTCACCACACAAGACTTTTGTTGTGTTTGGCACATCATGTGCGTGTGTGTGCAGCGCTGAGACTTTAATTTTGGGTGTGTGTATTTTTGCCTGCGCGTGACTGTGTGTGAATTATGTCTGTTACTCGTGCTCTTATGCTAAAAATCATCCTGTAAGGTCTGAAACTGTGAGAATGACAGCTCTGGCGGCTAGCACGCTTCGTTTCTTTTTTTTTCTCACACTCCTTATTATAATCTCAGTGAGAGGAGAGATTGTGCAAGCCAGGCTCTGCAGATTTGAGACTAAATAAGCCGGCTATTCAACTGTCAGCTGTGTTGACTGGCATTCGTCTGGAATACCTCATAATTCATGGAGTATGAAAAGAAAGGGGTGAAATATTATGCTTTTTAGTCACTAGAAAGAGCAAGGGTGTTAACCACTTAACCGCCCACACAGATGCCCTGACTAACTAACTATTGTCCTTACACTCCCACCCAGTTCTACTCACTGCTTGCTGGCTGTAAAAGTGGTTTAATGAGTAACACCCAAACTTTATCTATTGTTTTGCAGATTAAGCATAATACTGACTGAGCATGCAGACTCTTGTATGAGGGATTATCAAAACACTATAAAGGTGCTTCTCTGCCAGTAATTGCAAGAAAGAAAGCAGTTGTTAAGATTGTGAGCTTTCATTGCATTCCCACATTATGTCCTCATCTTTAATTAAAGTGTGCTAATATTAATAAAAAGGATAAAACTTTGGATATGCCTTCGTAAAAAAAAAAAACAACAACACACACACACATTTATGGGAACTGAACCCACCCTGATGACATGAGAGATAAGATAAAATCTTGGCTGTGGTTGTTGCTGCAAGAGACATTGACAAATATTGACGGAATTGCACTATTTTATAACATTAACCACATGTGAGGAGAGTTTAAAGGTGGAAATATTCCTGCTAACACCAGTGTTTAAAAGTGAGCATTCAAATGATATTTAGAGTAATGAGCATCGTGGTGACAGATGTTTAGGTCCTGCTGTCACATCATGCATGACTTTAAGGTGTTGAACTTCTCAAGTTGCAGCTTATCCTGACGCTGTGTAGATGAAATGATTGATTCTATAATTGCTCAGTTATGCACATGCATGTGTTCCTCAGTTGTTGGCAGCCAACCAACTGTTACAGCAGACGCAACAGCCATATAGCTACCTGATAGAGACGGTGAGACAAAGGGATGCACAGATCAGCTCGATGAAAGAGCGAATCAACTCTCTGGAGGACGATGTCAGGTACACGGACACAACACTACAAAGAAAATCAACACATTTTTAATTGAGAGCCATTAGGTCTTCTGCCTTGCCTAGGCTGCTCATTGTGTGTACGTTTATTTCGTTACATTATGTATCTCATAATTTACTCATCGTGGCGGCACGGCATATCTCCTCGCCCTTGGGCGTCTCTGCTCTGTGTGTTCTTCAGGCCTTCTCACACCTACTTTGTTCTTGTCCTTGTGCAAACCTGCATGAGTGCATGAGTTTGTGTATGCCCAGTAATTTGAGTTTTTCCACATCAGCATAGTCTGGTGCTGACTTAAACCCCCCCCCCCCTCACACCACCACCACCACCTCTTCCCCCACCCCTTCCCCCTTTCCCCCTACTGTATTTTAACCTGCGAAATATGCAAACTGACAGATTGCAGGTTTTCTCTTGCTGCTCTCTAGCAATGAGCGCACACCCGGGGCAAGGAGGAAAAAAAAGCTTTAAAATACTCACAAGCCTCTCAGACTTCTCCATCAGACAGATATATTGGAACTTTCCTGTGGCTATGCAGCGCTCTCTGTTTAACAGCACAGCTCACAGAGAATCCCCACTTTATGTGGCACCAGTCTCTCCATCTTAACTATTAACCTCATCCACAGTTTGTTTGGTGATAATCACTCAGCTCAAAGGCTATAAGACCCTTGAGTTTAAATCTTCTTTTCCAGAGTTCTCAGTGGTGAAGCTATCAAGATTTGGGAGATGACTTGCGTTAAAGCGTTACAAGCCCCATTACAAGCTCCTGCTTGTATCTTTCACAGGCCCCGGGAAAAAATACTTGGACAGTACTTTAAAGAGGTTGAGTTTTTCTCACATGATACAAGCCGAACAAACAAGCCGAAAAAACGCAATTGAGTGTTTTTTATATTTTAGAAATTCATGACACATTTAATTTATTATTTGGCCGTTGGTGGTTTTATACCAGTGATTTACACTCTTAGTGCCAGTTAACCTGCCTTGTCGACTAGATTTACAGTCCACATATTTTTTTTCCCTTGAATCACATTTAAGTACAGTCACACATATAATATATACACATAAACATAGGCAACTCTCATTTTACAAATGTATATCCCACCTTCACATCTGATCCCATGTTCAAAGGAACAAAGGACATCTGCCGTGTACAGTACATTATGCTATTTCGACAGTCTTGCACTATCCTGCCTTAAAGACTCTCATAAACCATCAATTCACAGAACCTGACCCTATAAGAAACTACAGTACACTATTCATGTAACTTGTAAGAAATGTAATAATGTTCTTCTATGAGCTCAAGATCTGATCTGTTTTCTTTTTTTGTTTTGTTTTGTTGTTGCTTTTTTTTTAACGTAACCCCAGTTCTCTGAGGAAGGAGCGGGCTACTCTGCAACAGGTGAAAAACAACATGGCCGCCGATCTGGAGAGACTCCTCAATCATCGAGAGGTACACATGATGATGATGTTCACTGTTAGAAGTATGTTGTTCTTGTTATTTAGCCTATAAAGGAAATACAAAATAAAAAACATAAAACAAAAAGTCCATTGCAATTTCCCCCATTTAGCAATGATGTCAGCAAATGTCTTTATGACAGCTATCACTCACATCTGAGAACAATTATTAACTTATTAAACTTATTAAAATACTTGCTGGTTGTTTATTTATTGATCATTCAGATGATAATTCGACTAATTGCTGTAACTTTGTATGCTTAAAATAAACAGGCTTTTTGAGTCACACCACACATGTTATTGCACTGTGTTGCAACACTTCCTTCAAGATAGTGTATGTGAGTGTGTGCATGTGAGTGTGCCTGTGTCACCCCAAGCCAGCCGTTTGCTGTATAAAGTATGTGCCCTGTCATAGACAGCTGTTCCTCAGCCTGACTGTTTGGGATGCCACCAGGGTGCGTGGGTGCGCATGCGTGCGTGCATGTGTGTGTGTGTGTGTGTGTGTGTGTGACATGCCAGGGCTCATGTCCTCAGGGGTGATAAATAGAACCGTGAAATGGCCAAGAGTTCTCCCCTCTGCCCTGCTGCCACCCCTGCAGACCCTTGAGCTTGTTGAACTTACAGCAAATCGTCCCACAGTTGGGCTTAAGTAGTTCAGCTGTGTTGGCCTGTGGGTCAACATGTCATCAGAAAATACAGAAAAAAACAATATATATATATATATGTATATATGTATGTATTTAAAACGTGTATTATAAGGCAAACATTTCACAAAGTATTGAAAAGGGTTTATTTTAAAATATTACTTTTTCATTAAGGTATCTCAGTCATGTCTGGTGACTTATCTGGCCTTTTGGACGCAACACTCCCACTTATTTCTCATAAAGATTCCTGTCTGTTGTTCTGCCCTGGTTTTCATATCCCTATTTTTATGAACCATGTGACTCCAGGAGCTGGCCGTGATGAAGCAGGTCCTGATCAGCATGCGGTCTGGATGTGGAGGCGCTTCAAACCTTCTGGAAACAGATAAAAATGGTATCAGGAGCTCTGGTGCAGGAAAACACCACTCCAGACGTATCGGCAGGACCATAGAAGAAGAAGAATCACCAAACAAACCCAGACCAACTGTGTTTGTAAGTGTCTGAACTGACAACACCCTTGTGTGAGTCAGTCCACCTTAATCTGCCTGGACAGAAGTTCACACAAGTGAACACGCAAGGTTGACAGGAAGTCATAGATAGATTATTTGTCATTAAGTGTCATTCAAGGTTTTTGCTGCTGTCACCTGATCAAAAATGTGCTCTAGTTTTTATCTATTATATACAAGGAAGTTAGTAGGTGTGAATACCACAAGAGTACAAACAAGCACTCTTGTTGTCATGCACTACATACTCTTCTAACTATAATTTTCCTCGTCTCTTTTGTTTACAGACAAATAAAGAAGTTCCTGATTGGCACCAAAAGCTGAAGCAGAAACCCAGCTGAGCCGTCATTTGTTTTAGTACTGGTGTCACTAAGGGCTTTAACAACCTTTTGTTTTATCGAGGTTTTTGTACTTTAAACTTGTAAATTACATTTCCGTCCAAATTTCTACCATTTTTGAAATACAAATCCAGAGACTGTTACTGGTGTCAGAGTGTTTTGTTGTTCTCATCCTTGGTTACATATTGTTCAGAGAGGATAAATTCTCTGCGTACTGGTCCAAAAGCAGAGGTATTACCTTCCACAGGGTACACATTCCTAGCTAACTGACTGCCCAAAAATTCCTCTTTCTTGGCAGTGGTCTGTTTTATTAGGTCTGTCTATCATTATTTCCTCATCTTTTCCAGGTTTTCAGATACCGGTGGCTACAGACAAACACCGCTGCAGGAACTTTAGCCTCCGATTTGCCCGAGCCCAGGCTCCTTTGGCTTTAAATATAGACATACTGGGCATACCATTATCATTTCACAGCATGTTCTTATCGGTGTCATATTAAACTTGGTCAGTGTACTGCTGGTTTGTCACTTTTCATCCGGCATTTTCCCTCTCTAATATTTTGTTTAAATGAGTCCACGATACTTCACAATACACCCGTTTGTTTTCCTGTTATATAACATACCTAGAAGATAAAATACTTTGAATCACTTTTATGACCCATAAAATTTTTCATATGTGTCAGATAAGTTCAGGCCACTTTTCGGTGTTTTCCATAACAAACTGTGTGATAAATGTGTGATCTTGTGCTGTGTGCCCTCACCATCACATATTAAAGGGCAGCTCCACCAGTCAGGTTGCTTTTCAGTCTGTGAAAATTGCTCATTAATGTCTTCTTTGCAGAAGATTTCCAAATATTTGAAAAACATAATCTCTAATGACACTCAAAGATCCCCTTCACACGTGTCTTAAGACCCATAAAAACATTCTCTAATGTCTGTCTGACATTGTTTTTGCAGGAAACAAAAAGCACATTAAAATCCCTAAAATGGTGCTTATTCCTTCTCCCTCATTAAAAATTTCAGAATATATTTCACAACTTTTAACTGCTAGACACAAGATGTCTCCTCCTTCACTGTGGAGTCGGTTCTCGGCGTTCGTATGCTGCAGGCTTCGAGTTTCCACATCACACTTGTGTATGCTACCAAATATTTGACCAGCATTGGCTTCTGAACTATTTATGATGTCACAAATCCTGCTCGTAGGCTGGGCCTCTTCAACTCAGATTTTCAATGAACACACAAAAAAAAAATATAGTCTGAATAAAATCTTTCAGGCGTGACTGTGACACACTTTGCTCATACAGCCTTCTACACAGTGAAGCACAAACATTCATCTTCAGGAAAAATATTCTGGAGGAGGACAGAAAACCTGCTTTACAAACTGGGGTTTTGGGTTCTGAAAGAAGCAGATATTTAAGAGACTTTGGGAGTGTAATGAGAGAGTAAAATATAATGCAGGTGGCCAATCTTTTCTTAATGGCTCTCCTTTTGAGACCCACAACTTAATGGAAGTGATCTAAATCTCTGGAATACGCCTTTAAATGTTTATACAGTGACATTGTATCAAATGTAACTGTGGGGGAGGTAAAAAACAAAACTGAATTGCTAGAATTCTATGATAACATTTCTAAGCACCAATTTCTGATGCATGTGGTCTGACATAAGCTTTCAAAAGGAAAGGAGGGGAGAAAAAAAGATGTGTTGTTGTTTTAAAAGGCCGGTGCGTGCCTTTAACCTTCACCACCACAATGGACGTGTATGCATTTACGACAGTGTGGTTAATGTATTTAGATGGAGCGTAGGGCGGTGGCCAGTGAATGAATGATCAAAGCCTTTGGTGGGCGGTGCGTGTGCTGTATTTACACTGGGCCGCTCCGCCCTACAGCAGGAGATAGAAAACTGTCTGTGGGCCGGTGGAGGGGATGAAACAAGTGGAAGGAGATGGAGCAGACAGGCGCGCATTAATAACCCCACCACACGCACTACACCCCGTCGGCTCCTCTCCTTCTTCTTCCTCAGTGCGCGGCTGCATCCTCCTCCTTTTTTTTTTTTTTGCATAACAGGGGACGAGCGATCACTTGCGGCGCTGCGTCGGAGCTTCATGGCCGCGGCACTCACGATGAGCGGCGGCGGGCAGGAGGATCCATTCTATCCGCTGCAGAAGGCGACTCTGCCCGCTGGATTCTCCCTGGAGGACTCTGAGTTGTTCGGCTTGGATTGCAAGATCACAGACAAGGCAGGACAGAACGACTACACTCAGGTTAGAAAACAAACCGACTTTACACATTAGTGATGTATTGCATTGAATGGGCGTGGCAGACTGGTTGTAGGTCCAGGTTGTGTGTGTATTTCCCCCTCCCCGGCCTCCAAATTTCAATCGGTGTTGCTGCGTGATGTTCGCAAACACTTTGTTTTGCATTATTTGCGACGATAAGAGAGCAGGCTTCGGCCAGCTGGACGCGAAGTCGAGCTGCTCCGCCCGCAAACGCATTCACCGCATGTTTTCTGTGCCAGCCAGTTGGTCACCAGTTGTTGGTCTCTTCTTGGCGTCCCCTCTCACCATCATACCACGCTGACAACAACTGACTTCAGCCTCGGACAGAAAGGTCCCGGCAACTCTGCCCTCCCTCCCCCAGTTAGGCAGGAAACTTGTGCAGCAGAGGAGAGAGTTGTACATAACAGCTGGTAGGATCAGGAGCCTTGAAATAGCAGCCCATCCCCAGACTGCTGCTGCTGCTGCTGCCGCTGCTGCTGGTGCTGCTGCCTCTGCAGCAGCAGACGGGGAGTCATGGGTGTTTCCCCATTCCCTTTCATGTTGCTGTTTCATCCTCTGCTGCAGGGCTTCGCCAACTTTTATGCCAGTTAGATCTCTCAGATTCGCAAGGAATTAGACCACAAAGCAGAATGTGCACTGAGGCTTAGTTTGACGCAAAGTTGTTCACCAGAGATGCCAGTTTGATCAGTGATGGGCAGCTTCTGTAGTGTGTTATCAGAACTGCAGAATTTCCTCGTGTTTGACATGAGAGGTGTTAGGTCTGATTCTTCATTTGCACCACAGCATGGCCTCAACCTCAAACTGCTGGCCTCGCTCGCAGCTGGTGGGTGTTTGAGTTCAGCTTTGCAAGCAGAAAGGGAATGTGGCAGCCGCCTATTGATGACTACTTGATAAATGTTTTCGTGGTGACTGTCCTATTAAACCTTTGTCTTCTCAAAATAGCGCCTCCGAATAGTTTCGTGGTGGCTCACGAGAAGCGCTTGCTGAGCTCACTGCTGGGTATGTTTTTCCGTGTAGGTTTACTTTAACACCCTAAAATGAGATGTTTCTTAACCAGGCATTTTGTGTGTTTGTCTTTTTTTTTTTCTTTTTTTTTAAACCAATAGGCAAAGTGTGAGATGGACAGGTATCTCTCCCCTCAGCCGCTTTCCCTTCCACCTCCTGCAGACGGCCAGCAGAAATCACAGAGAGACAGTGCGTCCGTGGTGGATCATTTCTTCACTGACGAACACGCAGGGGCTCCCTACACCCTCAACATGAATCTTTACCTCCCCGACGGCGCCTACCTGAGAATGGGCCTGTCTCAGCAGACGCGGGCCCCTCAGCACCAGAACCACACAGGTCTTACCCAAATCAAAACAGAATCTGCCTCCCCGTGTTTCTCTCCCAACCTGCAGCTGCACTGCCCCAGCGCAACGCCCACTAGTAGCTGCGGCACATCTGGCCATGGCCCCGGCAATGTTGTCATGGAAACCTCACCTGTAAACATGACGCTAACAGGGTTACCAGACTTCACCAGTATTTTCAACCAGTCGGGAGGCAGCCGTGGTGGCGACTCAGTGCCAGAAGTGTTTGTAAAACAGGAAATGTCGTCACAGTTTGAGCAGCAGGAGCTCCACCACCATGACAATGGCAGCTCACTGTTTCAGCTACTAAACTCTGGCTTAGAACATCACCATGGCAGTGGTATGCAGGCTCAGCATCATCATCACCATCATCATCATCAGCAGCAACAGCAGCAGATACAACACACTTCCACTTCCACAATCCACACCCCTTTCCATGATATGCCGATAGCTTCTTCCGCATCTCAGCAAGAGCAGACGGCCAAGCCTGCCTACTGCAGCCTGGGTGTCGGGGCATATACGCATCCTCATGCTCAGACGCACCCCCATTTCCTCCAGCAGCAGGTGCCCTACCTTCCACCCTCTCCGCCGAGCTCGGAGCCAGGCAGCCCTGACAGGCAGAAGGAGCTGCTACACACCATGTCCCCTCCACCCTCATACGCAGCCACAATCGCCTCCAAGTTGGCCGGTGGCAACCCTGCGGTCGGTCCCGGCCCAGGACCAGGCAGCTTGGCCCTGCCCCTCAGTACAGGTTCCACGCCGGTCCCAGGCCAAGCAGCGGGCCTTCCCCAAGCCCCAGTAACGACCCCAGCCCCAACCCCAGCTCAGACCACCGTGCCTGTCCGCTACAATCGGAGGAACAACCCAGACTTGGAGAAACGACGGATCCATCACTGTGATTATCCAGGTTAGGACTATAGTTCAGTTCTGCCACTGTGTGTGTGTGTGCGTGTGTGCGCGCACGCGTGCATGTGCTTATTTTACCTCTGCTGTGTTGTCAGGTGAATTCCTGATCACTCACAAAATCAGCTTTATTTCAAGACATTCGTGATTTTTTTTTACAGATTACATGTTGTGTCTCGGCTGACTTTCCCAGGCTTATGACTCACAATATGTACTACAGCCACAACAAAACACACACTGTACTGGAATTAAAATATTTTGTCTGTGGAGATCATCAGTCACTACCTTTCAGTTAACTGTCTATTTAAAAACTGCTGTGCATTTATTATCTAACCTCAAACGGCTGCGGCACTCTCATCAGTCAGCCCTCACACATCGCTGTGGCTTTAAGGTCATCGCTGGCATGATTGTGGAATGAACCTGCTCGTGGGTGTGTTAATTACATAGATTTTCTCACCGAGTCTTTTGACCTTATTTTCCACTAACATATTTGCATATAGTCACAACTGAGGTTGCGCTTCACCTAAACAAAAAAAAAAAAAGAAAAAAAAATTGGCTCACACACTCACACACACACGCGATGTGCAGCTACTTGTAGGACATGTAACATCAACTAGCTTGTGGCAGCGTGTAAAATGGGCTTAAGTGGAGCCTCCTGCGGCATGTTGGCACATGTCTAACTTCTTTCAAGTCAGATGAATCAGATTCATCATATCCTTGCAAGGACAGATCTACACTTTACCCAAATGTAGATTAGTCACAGTGCTTCACTGTGCAATACATGAAATTCTGTCACTTCCTAATTTAAGGTCAATAAGTAAGAAGGCTCTTTCAAAATCATCCAAAAATCTCACGACCTTTTGACGTTGTAATCTACGTACCGTGTGTAACATTATGTGCGAAAGGTTTTCTAATCCTGAAATTAAAATATCTCCACTTTGATGTCAAACTAACAGGTGTAGTGAGCAGATGTTTTCAACAGACCACTGTTCTGTGTGATTAATGGCATGCAGCTGAATGAATTTCTTGGTAAATACCCTAAATTTAAACAGATTTAATGCCAAACAAAATTAACCGTCTGTGGGAGGCTTTTTTTTTTAAACTCAGCGACAGTACTTTTTGAAAGTCGTGACAGCACAAACATTTACTATATCTCATTTCAAACAGCTTGTGTTCTTCATTAGTTCACATAACTCGCATACCGCAGCTCAGTGTATTGGCCAAATACGTCTGACACGAGTTATTTGGTTTAAATTTCTTCTGTTTGTGCTTCCCTCCCTGTTTGTCATCAGGCTGCAAGAAGGTCTACACCAAGTCGTCCCATCTGAAAGCCCACCTCAGAACTCACACGGGTAAGCCATTCCTCTAATCAATGCAGCTTTTTTAATCAGAACCTGTCGGAAAAAAAAACGAAGCTGCGTGCGTGAGTCGTATTTCGGTATCTGCACTGGCACCATGTTGCTAGGCAGAGTGTTGTGTTCCTGGCATGTGTGTGTAAATGTATCCTACCCCATTCCCATCCTCTGCCCAATATATTATTCCATCAAAACAGGTGGAAGTGACACACTTCTGCCAGGGGATGACTCTCAGACTATGTGGTCGGCGCTAGACGTACAGTGCCGTCTCTCCTGGGGTCCCGGTTCCCGTTCAGACATCGATGTTTAAATGCTTTAATACGCTTTACCGAGACTAGTTGGGCTTGTTTGCCGCTATGAAGATCTGCCTGTGCAGATACGGAGATATGTTAGATCATCTGTGTGCACGTCACGCTTCATTTTCTTTTATCTTTCCTCTCCCCTTTCTTCTCTTCCTTGTTTCAGTCACTTTCTTTTCACGTTTAGTTTTGAACTGTTAGTTTTGCATGAGCAAAGTCAACAAACAAGCACTAAGGTGTTGGGCCCCACCTCACTCCAGCTAACAAAACAAAGTTTCTGTTGATATCTACGCATTCCTCACTCATCTGGATACACACACACACACACACACACACACACACACACACACACACACAACTCACTTGTACAACTTTGCGATCCAGATTCTGCTCCAGTTGTGAATCTGAACTGCTTGTGCAGAACATCGTTGTGGGTGTGCGTGCCTTGCATTTGTAGTACATGCAGTACTGGGAACATGACACGACAATTAGATCTGGCGTCATTCATGCTGCAGGCTGATTGTGGTTATTGCAGTTATTACAGACCACAAGATGAGAGCATGACACGTACGGAGGGATGTAGCAGCAACTTCCATATCCTCTCTGCTTTTTTCTGTCGCTTTCATTCATCTAATCATCCTCCTCTCTGCTTTGTGCCATCCTCCCACCTTCAACCCTTTCTGTCACCCTTTATTTCTATCTTTGTCTGTTACTCATCTTACTTCTCTTATTCAGCTGCTCGAATGTGCACTTACACACTCACACATATGTCCACACACACACACACACACACACACACACACACACACACACACACACACCTGTCAGTAATCTGTATGAGATGATTCCTAATGCGTTTGGGTCCCCGCGGGAGTTCCCACTCTAATCTCCATCAACATCCATTACCCTGATTGTGTGTGTGTGTGTGTGTGTGTGTGTGTGTGTGTGTGTGTGCATGCATGCACATAGTTGCATGGGCGCATGTGTTTGCGAGTATATTGTGAAAACACTCCTCCCAGTTTTTTTTGTCTTGGTGTCTTTTGTCTGTCCTCAGTGTTCACTTCTCAGGTGTGTGTGTGTTTGTGAGTCTGCTGATACTCTGGTTGATTTCCAAATTTCCTTTCCTGCTGTGCCTGTTTAAAGGGTTAGTCCACGTATTTTTTTACTTTCCTCTTTTGGTATCCAGCATACAAATAGGTTTTCATTTTGTCCAGATTTCTGCCTCCACCCCACTTAAACGGACGTGAATGGAGTTACGTTTGTGCTGCACAGAGCTTTGAAAAAGTGACATTTAAACTGTTTAAGTGTTTTTTGTTTGTTTGTTTTTCGGAAGCCGTTGTCTTATCAGTCTGAGCACACTGTCAACAGTTTCCACTTTTTTTCCATTGAAGTAGTTCCAGTAGAAAGTGTTCACAGTGAGGTCTGTGAGCTGTCCATGTGGACTTTGTGTCTGTGAACAAATGCTGTGGGATTTACAGAAGGATTACAAACAGTTTGCATTTTGCTTGTCCTGTTTTTGAACATTAGAAAATTGTATATAGACGCTAAAACAAGACTGAGAAGGAGAAAAGACTTCTAGCCAGACAGCACACCTTCCATTAGATTCCAATATAATTTGCTCTTTACAGCCCTGCGGCTTAACTCTTAAGACACTTTTTAATCACTTATGTGGAGATGCAAAAATTCCTGCTAACTTAAATTGGATGTTATCTCGTCTAACCTTTAAATTGCAAAGAAAGAAAGGGAAGAAAAGGAGCCAAACCAAAGAAAGAATAAGAAAAAGGAAGAATCAAGTTCCTTCCCTACTGGCTTTATTTCTTCAGCATCCATTGTTGCCAGACTAGGTGTGGTTTTTATATCACAGTAACAGTATATATCAGTATCACTGCGCAGTAATTGTTCTCTAAATTCAATTAAGGACTGGTTTAAAATAACCACACTGTATCGAACTTGATCACATTTGATTATTTTCTTCTTTTATTTGAAACCTCTATACAAACAAAAAGAAATGCCTCACATGAGACAGCACAGTTAAAACACAAAAGATCTCATCTTGGGTTGGTTGGGATGCTTCCTTCTCCGCATTTATAATTTCACTCTCCTCCTCGACTAAATCCAAATGTCCAGACTTCATCTGGATGTGGCTGAGGGCCGTCCAGACTTTTCTTTAAGCCCACAAGGTGCTTCAAGCTGACTTCCTGCTCATTGTTCAGACTTCACCAGACGTCACTGATATAAATACCCACAACTCATTGCAACAGAGACATAATGTTGTAGTTTTTCTGAATTGCTGACTAAATAAAACAAAAAGACCTTATTCGTAAAAACAATTACATTAGTTGAATCTTGCAGCGGCAAAGTAATATCCAACAACATCATGATACAGAAATCTGTTGAAGTAAAACCTGTAGAGGTAATCAGAATTCATTCCAGAAAGTGGACATTTGGGTTCAGCCCTTTGTCTCTTCAGCCAACCGGCTTCGAGGTGTGTTACCGCCACCGACCTTTGCTCTCACAAGGCGGTTGGATCCGCAAGATGACACAAGAACTCAGCCCTAATTTGCCACATGGCTGTGGGAATGATATGGCCAAATCTCTACTAATAGACACAGATATTTCTAAAGAAATGAAATCAAAGTTACCACCAATGATACCACTAGCGTGAAAATCTCTATTTGTAATTTGGTTGAACAGATCTGTTCAGCCAACATTCAGGTTGGTGAACCTGGAATGGCTGCTGTGCATCACAGACCGGTCGGTTGGGTTGCGTTGGTTAGACTGCGCTGGGGCTGAGGGAGACAGGTCATGCTAGTTTTGCACGAGGTTGCAGCTCAAAGATTACTGGGATGACAAAGTGACAGAGAGGCGAACTACAAACATCAAAAGAGAGCACAGAGGCAAAGGAAGACAATACAGTCGAGTCATACGTGGGAAACTTTTAGTGTGCTTGATGAATGCCTGGGACTGCATATGTTGTTAGACAACCGGACTGTAAAGCCTGTTTCCCCAGTTCCTCCACCCAGTTGTATGAATCATGTAACCCAGGGAATTAAGAGTCTGTTTTAATGATGATCGGTGTCATCAGTGCTGTGATTACACCCTGACACGTCTCTGCTCTGTGGTGGAGTGCCGAGCAAGAAAATTGAGCTCGGTTTTGCTCGGTTTGTCACTCATTCAGACTTTCTCTTTCCTCCCGCCCCGCAGGTGAGAAGCCGTACAGGTGCACGTGGGACAGCTGCGACTGGCGTTTCGCTCGTTCGGACGAGCTGACGCGTCATTACCGGAAGCACACGGGCGCCAAACCCTTCCAGTGCGCCGTCTGCTCGCGCTCCTTTTCCCGCTCTGACCACCTGGCCCTGCACATGAAGAGACACCAGAACTAGCAGCGTTTGCAACACGCTCTACAAATACTAAAAGCACTGTCTGGACTCACGTAAAGCACTCACTCTGCGTCCCACAGAGCTTCATTTCCTGCAAGCCGCCCGATGCAGAGCGACTTTCACTGACACCACAGCTCCTCCTGGTGCTGCTATCATGTGCTAAAATGGTACGATAGCCGAACAAATGTGCTTTACTCTTAACCCAGAGTGGGGTAGTTTGGAGGTTGTATAGTAGAAAGATAACGGCCGGATGAAGTTCCTGGTCCCTTAACCTCCAGAGTTACTTGTTATAGTTTTCTGTGGACAAACACAAAGAAGAAAAATGAACAAAAATAAAATGGTAGCTCCAAAAAAACTGACTGGAAAGAAAGCACTTACCACTCAAAAACTGTACTTTTGTTGTCTCTGTTCTAACATAGAACTGGCTTCATAATTTTTTTTTATTATTATTCTTTTATAAAAGCAAAGCTCTTGTTTGCAAAACTAGTCAAGCCAAATCTTTTTTTTTTTTACTCCTTGGTTTGTTAGTTTGTTTATATAACTGGAATATCCAGATTTAATTTTTTTTTTCTTTTTTAACAAATCCTTTGGTTTGCACTAGACTTGGTAATCTTAAGTCTGAGCCTTTTTGGGCCCGTTCAACTCATTCACCACTGGAGCGATTATTATCACTGCTAGACTGAAGCTCTGTGAACACCACACAAATCATTGCTGTTCAGATATTAAAAATTGAAGGCATTTATACTCTGGAGAGAGGGAAGATAGTGCAGGGGGAAAAAACGAGGGAGGGGTGGAGATGGAGAGATAGAAAGATTTTTGATTTTAGAGAGAGAGAGAGAGTGGAGAGGAGCTCTGAGGACGACAGAAACAGAGGCAGGCGGATGATTGCTAAAGAGCAGCAATTGACGATGAATTATTCATGTATTTCGACGGATTTCCAGCCAGAGAAATGTAAGCGGGACCCTCAGATACATCCTAGGTTTCATTCAGTTTAAGCAGATTTGACCGTATTTGATGCACAAGTCTTCAAAATACATTTACTTTCATCGCATCTCGTCCAGGGTTTTACTTCTTTCAAAAGTTTTAACCAAAGTATCCTCTTCATCATCACTGACACCTTATTAAGTGCCTCCTTCTCTGGTTTATGTATGTTTGTCCAGTGGTAGCAGAGCTATGACCAGTGTGGACAGTCCTTTTTAAATACATGTGGTGCTGTTTTTATTTCCCCGGTCTACTCCATCTCTAGATTCATCATGGGGGGAAAAAAAAAAGTTTATTTCTTTTAAATGTTTACCCATCATTCGTTGTTAATTGAACAGCTCGGTTCAGGCCGCTTCACTGACATCCTGACATAGCGTGGAACCTTTTAATTACAATGACAGACGGTCCTTTCTCTGAGGGTTCTCACTCTCTGACTCTGTACACAGCTAACTTGCAACTGGGTTATATCAGTCAATCGAACACGGACGCTTGTGCTGCTAAAGGATAAGTTCACATTTTATCAAGTCTCTTTAGAACAATCCTCACACTTGCTCATGACTGCGAGTGTTCCTGTCCATGAAGAGATCCCACGCTTCGAACATTTTCAGTGCAAGTGATGGGAGACAAAAACAACAATGAAACAATGAAGTAAAGAAAAAAATGCATTGCGATGTTCAGCTGGAGATAAAGCAGTATGGGTATCTTTCAAAGTTTTATCGGTGCTAAATTCCCTCTTTGTGCTTCAACGAACAAACTGTAATGAGGAATACCACAAAGAGGGAATTTTACACTGAAAGGACTTTGGATGATACCCTTTTGATTTTATTATTCTGTCATTGTAACTTTGGTTGAACATTTTTTCCACAGAGTGAGGATTATGTCTCCCATCACCTGCACCGAAACACTTTAGTAAGAGATCTTATCACAGTCGGTGCCTGTAAACTGCTTACAGACACGTGGACATGAGCGGATTGTTTTATGACAATGTGGAAAAAATGCGAATTCCTCCTTTATAGTACTCTTGAATGTCCATGTTGAGGGTGTGATTTAGCCTGTGCCTATAACTGTATTTGTTCATTCACTGCAGGTAGCATAAATATAATATAGCACTGTAATGTATCATGGTAAATCTGACTATTTATTTGATTGTGTAGAAGTGGGGTTGTATCAGATCAACCGTCTTTCTCCCCAGCAAAAATGCCTTAATGTACATATATATGCACTGTAAATAACTTTTTTTTTTCATTTTGTCCTCCTCCCCCCTTTTGTTAATATTTTGTGAACAAAAGGGCAAAAAGTGGAAAATGCCCTGCATCCAAAAAAAAAACACAAAATCATTTGAGCCTTTTTCCCCCTTTTGGTTTTTGTCTTCTTGTTAAACATTTTGATGTTTTATATGTTGTCCTTCCAACAACTTATTTTGTAGATTTGTTTTTCTTCCTAGATAAACGTTCCAAAGACAAAAGTTGTTTTTCTTCAACTGAGTGAAGCCGATCCTAATAAAGTCAAATGACACTTTTACAGATGTGCTCTCATGCTGGAGTTAATGGGGAGACTTATGCTTCTACCTGCTAACAGTGACTCAATTTCAGGGCTTGGGTGTGGCAGCAATTGAAGAATGTGGTACATCTTGTTTTTTTTTTGTTTTTTTTTTTAGTCCATGAGGTTTTTATTAAAGGTTTTTTTTTCTGAAGAGTGAGACATGCCGTACGGAGTGTGGGACATTAAACAAGCCTCGTCGAGGCCTGAATGAAAAAAAAAAAAAAGAAGCACGACCACGCTTAATGTTTTAAAATCCAAACATGGTTTCTGTGGAAGAGCTGACGCTGCAGATTTTCCTTAGAGATCCTTCATGCTTAAACGTTCAGTTTCAGCAAACGGAGATAAGAGGGGAAGATGTGGACGAGAGGCGAATGCGCCTTCGTCCAGGACCTGCGAGTAACCTGCAGCATCCGTGCTGATCAACAAACAATAGTTCTTTGATGTCCCAGTGAGAGACAATGGACAAGAAAATAAATCTGACCACCACTCGGGGACCAGAGGGGAATCCCACTGCATTGAAATGGATGTAAAAACATGTGCACACACACTCACACACACACATACACCATATGTTCTTGATTTAAGTCATAAATGTGACCCAGGGTCTCTGTTGTAATCTACCTCAGATGTCAGAAAAGGAGGGGAGGTGGAGGGGAGAGAGTGAAAGGAGTGAAATGCAGAACAATCTAAACAAAAGAATCTCTGGGGGGACCCAATCAACCACTTCCGTCCTCCTACATCTCCTCTCGTTCTCCTCCTCCTCCGCTCTTCTTACTTAATTTCATTTTTTCTTTCTTTTTCTCTTTGTCTTTCCATGCACCGTATCCCCCCCCCCACCTCTCCTCCCCGGTGGAAAGTATTGTATGAAAGTCCAGGGGCGCTGCTCCATGGGTCAGAGTGGAGACTGTTCTCATAACCTGCTCCGCTCCACATCTTTTCCCCTACTTTAATCATCCACCTCGTCTCCCTGTAGTCCTCCCTGCGCCATCTTTTCCTCCACCTGAAACTCAGGGAGGAGAACTTGTCATTTCACTTGTCTTCTCTTTCCTTATCTTGATTCCTTCTCTCACCAGGTTTTCCAAAGTATACAGAATAAATGAAAATGTAGACATGCAGGTGTATTTCTGAGGTTTGAGTTCTGATGTTTCACTCACACACACACACACACACACACACACTGTGGTGATGAGTGAGTGGGAGCTACCGGTTCATGTTTTGGATCAACTAAATTAATGTCACACATCTGGAAGAAGGCTTCTGCCTGCTCCACCCTCTGCTGTGCTGCGTTGGTGTGATTCCCAGTTTCCCTTTGTCTCTCTCTCGCTCTCTCTCTCTCTCTCTCTGTGTGTGTGTGTGTGTAAGTATAATGTTTCCAGTGCTCCTCTCTTGGAACAGACCACCCACTCGGAAGACCAATAGAACGACCACGGGGAGCCCGGATAGACACACACACACACACACATACATGCAACTCCCTCCAAAGTCAATCCTTCCCAATATTCTCAGAATAGACCATGTTGTTATCAGAGATCCAAGAGATAACACGACAGCTGACATGCTATCACAAAGTTAAAGATAATATCAGAAATCGAGGAGGTTTTTATTCCGAGACGCTACGTTCTGTTTTAAAAATGTTGCCTCAGGTGAACCGCTCAGTAGTTAGAAAATGTTAAGAGAGGCTTGAAACTGAATACCAGAGCCTCAGCGTGGCGGCTGGTATGGACTGTAGCAGCTCTCTGTAGGGGACTGTACCTTCAAGGCCTCTGTAGAGAGCTGCTATAGGAGAGGTGTGGTGAGGACAAACAGGAGGCCCTCGAGAGTAAAGACAATCCAAAAGTTGCATTTGAAGTTCTCGTCCACGGTTGTTTGGTAGCTGCTCACAGCAGCAGCAGCTGCCTCCCCGTGATGATACCCTTCACTGTGGAGGTGCACCCTGAGACCATCTGAAGCACATGTCGCCCAGCGTTCAGGGTTGTTTGTCCACTTCGGTCTCTTGCTCTTTCTCCCACTGAACCCAAAGATGCTCCCGAAGGTCAGGCCGGCAGCCTGCTGCCACGTGTGTGTTTGAGAGGCAAACAGTAAAGCACTTTGGATAAAAGTGCAAGGCCACATAAATGGAAGCAATTTTACTGTTTCAGTAAGCTCAACACGAGCCTTAACATGGGATGAATTATTGAGCAACTGCTACCAAACCTGCAGGTACCCAACAGGCCCCAGGATCACTTAGTCTGTGCACCACTTAATGAAATTACACACTCAAATGATGTTCCTCAGTTTGTAGCTGATCATAATCCTTTCCTTTAAACAACGCCTGTGTCTTAATGCTGAGTCTGACTCGCTCACACGTGGCAGCCAGCTGTTGTAACAAACTAATGCAATAATTGATTCAAACCCACAAAACTTTATTTTGATTTCCAGTAGAAATCCTCCAATCTTTCACAGACACAAAATAAATGAGGATAAATTTGAGTCTTGGCCTCAAACATTTAACTTTAGTGTAAACATAATCTATATGAAAGATATAAGGGATCCCCCCCCCCCCCCTCACATTAAGGGGAAAACTGTATGTTACAGACTAGATTTGTTATTTCTGTTGATATACTTACATGGCTCATATTTCCTCCAATTGGAGCCTTGAAGGCAGAATGAAGACAGAAACTGGTTGACGAGCATGGATGAGACTGAGGTACAACATACACAAATGAAAATTGTTAAATGGGCATATTTTCTTATTTCCATGACAAATTGCAAGCAGTAACAACAAAGTGAAAACAAATTCAGTCGGATTAACGGAGTAGGAGTAAGAAGGATTTAAAGACTCCCGTAGTTCGTTTTTGCCTGCAGCATCATATGTGGTTGATAATCAATCCAGAATTTGTTTCACCAATTGTACAGCACCTTGTGTACAGCATTACAGGTGAAACTTCTTTGTATGACTGTCATGATTCATAATTTCTCATTTTGTAATAAAACACTAATAAATAAAGACCAGTAAAATATTTGTTCAGCTGCTGCTCCGGAGGGTGAAATGTTCTTTTACTCACAATCACAAGTTGTTTTAGTGATTTAGCTTCAAATTCCTTGTTACTGCCTCACCATGTGAAACATAACAACGTCGTATCAGTTGTCAAGGAGTTTTAACATCACCCTGCAATGATTAATAAGAAAAAGATGACAAATCCTACAAACCATAACCCAGCCTAATCTCAGACCAACACGAGTCCTGATAAAACGCTAATCAGAGAAACATACGAGAGACAACTGAGCTATTTATTTTAACTGTTGCAGAATTTTTTTTATGATAGCCTTAAGCAATACTACGCTACAGCACATGTATTCCCTGGGTAGGTTCCTCTGCATGTAAAATGAGTACAAAGGACAAACCCATTAGGCTGCCCCTCCATATCAGGCAAATATCTTTGCACCTGCTGCTAAACACTCCGGGTGACACCCTGCGTGGGCCTTCAGAGGGTGCAACAAAACCCTTTTGCTTTCACACCTGAAGTGTGGAAGTGGAGGCTTTTTTTTGTGACTTCTTATCGTGATTTGTGAAAAGAAAAAGCAGTCTGTGGGCTAAATGTAGTCCATACATGTACACTTAATCAGAACTGTTTGTTCACCGTTTACTTCTAGACTATCGGGCTGTGCTGAACACCTCCCTGACCAAACAGCCAGACTGTTTCCTCTTGTCTTCACGCATGTTTTATGGTTGTGTAGATTAGTGTCGATGAAGCACATGTGGCCTCCATTTGGTTTGTCATATTGCTTAGAGGCTCAGTCCGGCATAACAGTCAGCTGGATATGTGAGGCCTTAGCACAATCACTCAAATTGTCAGTTCTGAATTTATACTGCCTGAATCTGTACTTTGGAGGATTTATCTTCTGACAATGGAAACAAGCAAAATATGGAATATGAAAAGTTTTACAGCTTAGCTATGGCCCCCCTTGTTTCTTCATGTGGTGGTTCAGTATTTTTTCCATATATATTTTATGAACCACAGGCTCCATTTTCTGTTTTTTAATTTTAAGTTAAACCTTATTAAGCAATTGTTTCATGATATCTTCTCCTGGTTCCTTACCTCTGCTGTGTTCCACCATAACGGTTGTGAAAATAAGATTTGGAAATGTCAGATGTCTGCTTATTTGGAGATTCAAGTATTGTATTTTGTTTCTAAATAATTGTCTTGATTTTAAAGTGTCAAACAAATTGATTTCAGCCTTTTCAGACACAGAGTCATGCAACATGTGGCCTTGCTTAAACCTGAAAATGTTTTTCCCACCCCAAAATGCAACTTCAGGATGTGAGGGACTTTCTGTTAAGTGACGGAAAATTATACACGGTAGATGCTGATGACTTAAACCTGGGGCTAAAGCACCTGATGGCTGTCTAGTGTTGCTGTTTCAGTCTGGGGAATCAAATTGTTCTGGTTCAGTGTAAATCTTTATGGACAAACCTTTAATTATTGTCATAACGAAAACCAACAGTGCAGACACTTATAAAATACAATAGTGTCATTGTTACCCTTAAAAAAAAAGAAAAGAAAATACTGATTGCACATTCTTTGGAGCATAAAACAATATTTAAAGGTCCAATGAGACGGTACTGTTGAGATTATCTGACGTTCATAATTTGTTGTATTTCTCAGGCATGCATTATTCATTAATGTGCACCAAAAGAGAAATCAGTGGGAAAACTGAGGTAGTTTTGTGTTATGAGAGAGGTGGGGGATCAGGACTGAAAAATGTGATGGATTTATTGCTGAGAGTTTATAAATTCTCATCAGAAATAATCCAGTGTTTTCCAGAAAGCAGAAAGTGATGACATTTTTTTTGAAAAAAGGGAAATTAAAAAGTTTCGGTGTAACAATCAATAAATAGAGAAATGTTTCTGATGAGGCGGGAGATGAGTCACTATTTCAATGAATCGATCGCTTTTAATGTGAAATCAACATAAGCACACATCAGACCGGTGGCTCAGGACAGGACTCTGATGCTACCACTAAAACAATTCGGACTTGAATCATTTTCAACTTCCAGTCTCACCCTGAAGGAAAGCTGTTTTGCAGTCAGGAATCATAGAAATGCACTGATGACATCCTGACGTCATTTCAGAAATCAAGAGGTCAGGTTTTTGTATGCTATCCCAGTTTCTGTGGTTGTTTCGTCCGCTTTCGTTCCACAGTTTAAACACATGCAGGTTGTGTGGGTCAGGATGTTTATCTGCCTGTAAGCCCCACGATAAGCAATGTGAAAGAGTTTGGTTTGTTGAATCCATGCTTTTTAAAAAGTAGTCTCCGCTGGGTGTATCTATCCATGTTGATATACTGTATATAACTCTAAATAGATTTGTGTTTTTTGATATTCATATTTTGAATGCAAGAGGTAATCATCACGACATCAAGGGTCTTGATGTTTTTTTTTGCTTTTGAATGGCTTGATGTCATGATGGAGGCCATCTGACCTGTTGTGGTGTACCTGGATGGATGCTTTTAGTGCCTGCTTCACAGAGGCGAAAACATGTCCATTTTGTGTGTGTGTGTGTGTGTGTGTCAGTGCTTTGGGGGCGGACAGACGGGACTTAATTTGTTATATCCTGCCCTGTCCACGTTTCTGTATCTGGAAGAAAAAATTATCTGGAATAAACCCAATCCTATAAAAAATAAAAGTAAACTCTCAATCTAAAGGTTAAAGTTGTGTCTTTGAAGACGTTTGAGACATTTGATTTTATTTCACGCTCTAAAAGCTGCTTGAGAAACAAATCCTCACCGATAGCTGACATACTGTGCAGTAATTGCAATGACACTTAAGGTGATAAATGTGATGATAATGGTGACACTAGTTAATCTTTGTAAGTGCTCTTCTGGTGATCATATTTGTTCCTTTTTTATTATTTTATTTTTTACCAACATATTTTAGTTTTTTTTGGCATACAATAAACTTAGAATAATATGGGAATATTTGCCCTTTGGTTGGACTGACAACAACCTCTAGAGTCACAAGTAGATTTACTTGAATTGTTGGGAAAAATAAAAATAAGTGTGAAAATGCTCATTTAACAAGGTCAGTTGATGAGGAACAGACACCTTGTCCAGTGGGATGCTGCATTGGACAAAGTGGCTGGGTGGTCAACTGAATGTTTCATGAGAGCTGGCAAACAAGCTAAAATTACATTAAAAGTCATTAAACTATGGGAAGAAGTGTCTAACTGTCAGTATGCAAACACACATGCACACACACGCATAACAGACATGCAGTCTTTTGTAGCTAAAGGTTAAGAGCATAATTCTATGTACATAGTCTTTTTATAATAAAAAGCAGTTCCTATTGCTTTTAATAACCTGTCTGACCAGATACAAGCCTGTGTACACAATAGTAATGTCTGTGCATGTGTGTGCATGTGTGTGCTACACATGTCAAACAGGTTGTGGAGTTTCGTGGGTGGACAACCATGTCAGATCTGCTTTATGAAAATAATCAGGCTTTCTCTTCCCCTTCTCATTACTCCCCCTTCACCTCCCCCTTTCTTCCGATGAGATAAAACATTATCCTATTATATGACGAAGGCCTCTCTCATGCCTGAATCCCCCTGCTGCAGCCAAAATATCCCCTAACACCTACACACAGTCACTGAACACATGGCTCAGGCACACACACACACACGTAAGGAGGCAAAGAATCATACATCCCCTACCTCTCAGCCCCCTCCTCCCTCTTTTTCTCTCTCCTTTCTTCTTTGGCAGCTGTGCATCAGTCTAGCTGCTTTCTCTGAAACCTGGTATTCATAACTGCTGGTCATGATTCCACCCTCGAGTCCTACTAACATCATAATGGTAATAGTTTAATCTGTACGGTCTTGACCCTGTCCTGTTGTTTAGATGTGACCTGAGTGGGAGAAAAGAGGCTCCCTGAGCACACACACACACACACACACACACACACACACACACACACACACACACACACACACAAACGCTACAGCTGGGAGCCATTGTCTCCATGAGAAAACAATGGTCAGACCAACATAAAAATCCTCTTATAGTTCTGCTTGACTACATTTCAGAGACAATCATACTTACTATGCTCCACCACTGCATTTATGTAACAGGTATTGGTACATGTAATTAAATGTAATTTGCTTTTTGTAGGGATTAAACCATGAGATCTCAGATTCAAGAATTCAAGAAGCTTTATTGTCATTTCACATATGTAGAAACATGAGGTGGAATGAAATTAGTTTCCCTGGTCCTGGTATAAGCCCAATAACCTACAAAATACCTAATGCTATGAATATAAAACAACACTATATAAATATAAACACAACCAGAATAAAAAAAAGGTATAAACTGTGAACAGGGATGGCAACATTAAAGGGAATTATGTTAAAAATTGTCCACCTGTCAGGGGTCACTCCAAACAGATAAAAAGACAAACAGACAAACGCTAACTCACTGCTCTTTGTTGTGTTTATCTGTGGCTTTAGCTTCTAGCTGCTGTAGCTAGCTAGCCAAGTCAGCTGACTCAGAGCAGACTGGACCGAGACTGGACCCTGGTGAGGGCTCAAACAGTTGGTTTTGGTAAGTTTAATTATTATTTGGTTTATTATTATAAGAGAAACTTGAAATCAGAAGGTGCACGGTTGTATTTTTCCAGCCCAGTCTTGTTCCCAGCGTATCAAACACCGACCCAAATCGTGTGAACCGCCCCAAGGTTGAGACTGTCACAAAATCACTTTTATTACACGAGTTTTAACTATCGTGATGTTGGCTGCAGGACGTAGATAACAAACCGCAACAAAATGCAGCACTGCTCTTACAGCTCACCAACACGCAGTCCTGAGGGAGTCTGTACATACACCCAGGCCACAATGTACTTTTTCTCTCCAAAAAAGTCATCAGGTGTTGGACTTGCAAAGGCCTGCGTCTGCCCGCTGAAACTACAACAGGCTATGCTATCGGACTATCATCTGCAGAGGTGCACAGTTTCGTCATGGGACACGACAGAACGAGCTTAGCTGGTTAGCCTTCAGAAAAACTGATATTTCTTCACATTCTGTTGATAGTTTTTGAATGCTTTAAACTAAAACGCTCACATTCACATTACATACTGTACGTTTAATATGTTAGGGCTAATTACTGAGCTTTAGAGGTGCTGTTGGTTAATATTTTTCATGAGTTTGTTATCCATCTCCTCATCACATTCACACTCATCTCATTCTATCTATCTATCTCTCTGTTTCTTTGACAGCTTCGAGTAAAGAAAAACTCTGTATTTTAGAGGGTTAATTAGCTATACATGCCCGTGTCAAAAGTCCATCTACAGCCTTATCTGAACAGGCTTCGTAAAGCACAGCGGCTGTGTTTGTCAAATCATATTTCATGGTAAAATGAATGGTTGACATTTTCCAAATAATTCTTCTTCAGGCACGTGTAAGAGTGTTGCAACAGGGCAGCAGCTAATAAAAAGAAATGTACTGACTGGTTAATCATTGTGCATCACTGAGAATCTGCTCCTTTCTTTGACAAATAATTATATAACCACCACCCAAACAAGAAAAACCCATGTTGATGTCTTTGATGTGATTCCACTTTTTCCAAAAAAAACAAAAAAAAAGGTGTGATTGCGTGCATCTTCCACAGGTGACATCTCATGGCACAACACGGACCACCCCAGGCACAATATCAAAAGAAAACCATAAATATAATGATTACCCTGGTGTTACTTATACCTCTGATTACAACATAATGACAGTAGAGGCGTGTGCGTGCGTGTGTGTGTGTGTGTGTTTGCAGGGTTAAGATCCGGATTGAAAGAGTGTGGGTTGACAATGTCATAACCTTGCACACATACAATGGGTGGAGACTCCAGACATTGTGGAGACAGAAGTAATAAACTTGGGAAAGACATTTCTCACAAAATACCATTGTGAGTGCACTTTTATAGTATATTTCAGATGAATAATGTTTTACAATACGCTCTGAGGCAACATACATCTGAGTGTTGTTTACATGGGGCGTATGAGGTGGTGTTCGTGTGGGTGATGTAGCATTTACATTACCGGTCATGATTTTCAAACACTTACGTTTTTTTTTTATATTTTGCCCTGATAAGACCTCAGATTCTTTGAATATTTTAGTCGAGTGTTTGGCTAAACTGCCACTTAAAGTTTTCTCTGTTCTTCATATCGGGATAATAGATGACCTTTATGAAAGCTACGAGCTGTAACACGTTGGTCTCACAATCCAGTAAAACGGTTCTTTATACAACAGGTGTTGTGGGAGGTTTGACCTTTTACAGTGAAGACATTTCCCTTCTTCAGGCACCTTGGGAGCTGGTGAAGTTGTCCCATTCTTTCTGGCACAACACAAAACTGTCACACTGTGGTGAGGAAACTAAATGTTTTCTCACAGTAAAAGAGTAAAATAAATCTGCTAGTTGAATAGGATTATTTCACCAATTCTTGGATCTAAAGCAAATTCTTGCATTTGCTTTAATTTCAGGAATTTTTTGGAAATGGGTGCCTGAGTGCACTGCATTGTACTTAATTTTAAAGTGCTTGTACGTTACTTGAGCGATTCCATTTCATGTCCTTTAAGCTTCTACAACGAGGTCAGCAATATGTACTTTTTATGTTGTAGTGTTGCTACTTTTACTGTGTAAAATGACTACTGACTTCTGACTACTCCCACCTCCAGTGTTTATTTGTAGTGTGAACATGTGACAGAGGCCTGTTTTTCTATTAACACAAAGTAAGCAGTTAGCGGTTAGCAGTTGATTTACTGGCATGTAAAGGCAGGAGGTGACAAAATCAGTTCCACTCACTAACGATGAAATGAGAACCAATCAGCTGCGTAAAATGTTGGCCAGCGTTGCTGCCCGTGTTTCTCCACTGATCATGCCTCCTCCTGTGTTTGTCCACCGCCAGGAGCTGTCGTGTTTGTGTGAGCCCCAAAGACTGCAGCTCACCGCTCAGTTTGACTGATCTTTTCTATTGTGTAACTTCTCCGCAGGTTTCTGTTCTGTGGAAAAAAAAATCATTACAAATTTTGGCTTGAGGCATGGGAGAGAACAGAGCTTTGTCAGGCCTGCTTCATTCTCCATCATTTGCTCATCTCTCTCTCTCTCACACACACACACACACACGCTCCACCCGCACACAGTCAGAAGCAGAGATAATATTTTTGTTGAAAGCTTCTTGAACTCTGCAGATGGGATAACATGGAACTACTTTTGCCAAAGCGCCTCTTCCTGGAGGTTGCTGTTTAAGTTACCTCCAGTTTCAGGAGGTCAGCCAGTCAGTCTGTTATGGAGTGTATCATCAATAAGGCGCAGAAATAATTCAATTAAACAGTCTCACTTGGGCGTTTGGACCGATTCTAATCCATTTACTCTCAGTGGATGATCAATAAGCAGATGGTCAGAGTGACTTTAAATGTGTCTGCGAGAATTGTGATTTGCTGCCCTCTGCTGCTTTTTGTGTCACATTACAGCAGTATTACAATTAATTTCTCCTGTGTTCACAGGAGCCCCTCTCTGTGGTTACAGTATAGGGCCATCAGTTACAACATTATGGCCCTCACTAATGGCTCTGACTGCTTCAATAATTTCCCTAACTGATCATAAATTCATCAGCCCAACAGTCTTTTACGTAATCTAAAGGGTGATGGTAAAAGCTGCACAGCTCGACTCTGGAAAAACCTGCTGGAGAACATCTGCCAATACCTCTTAATCTGTTATATCACGTTATTTTTAGAACAGCATTATCTCCAGTTTATTCTATGATTCTTTATGAGTTGTTCTCATTTCATCACACAGACTGTTTCTGGTTTTGTAAAGCACTTCTTCACTATTTTGAAATTTTAGATATAATTACTATTTCAGTAATGTGTTTGTTTCTGCTCCTCAGTGTGCAGCAGACTCATATGGCCTGCTGCCTGAGGCCAATAGGGGGATACTTCCTGCCTCAACACTTGGTCTTTTCAGTCCAATGAATAGTCAAAGAATTCAAACTTAAAGATATTTTTATTCCTTTCTTACATGAATGATTAGCAAAACTGCTCTGAATTATCACATATTTAGTTTTACTTAAATCCCATTGCTCTTTCTTTACTGTTTCCATGTCGAAGCCTTTTCAAGAAGGATTTCAGCCAGTTATTATTATTTAAGAAGAAGAAAGAAAACCGCCAGTGTGATGTGTGAAAGTTGTTTACATCATTATTTACATCAGACACCCTGTGGACTGACGCAGAACCACCCATGTTTGTACCTCCAGTCCAACACATGAAATACATTCCACAATCACAATGCATCTCTGAACGGGGAACAGTTCTCCAAACTGGGAACATTTATTAGATACGGTGTTCAAAATCTACAGAGCTTTAAGTAGAGGTGAGTGAGAGGCCAGACAGAACCCAGTGAGCGTCTGCTGATGAAGAGATGTCAAGATGCACACATACAACTGTTTTTCTTATTCAGCTACGTGTTGCCCAGTTGTAGCCTTGACAGCTTGTCAGACCAAGAGAAGAATTCTCACAGGCTAGCAGAGAGTGTACTCAGTCAGTCCTTGGCAGTAGAAATAAAAAAGAGCTGGGCCAAATGTAGAAGTGACCGAAGGAACAGCAGAGTTCAGATTTTAATAGCTTACAGGTCAGACAAGGTGAGAAAGGGCATGCAGACCTGCCCCTCATTTCTCAGTCTGTGCACCCTCTGTTCCTGTCCTCACCCCCTCTGCTTGCGTCTTGACCCTCCCGCCTGAGAAGCAAGTGGACGAGGCCACGAGGAGACACGAGGCGAGAGGGGTAGAGACAACAGGCATTTAACGTGCCACAGCTTCATCATCTATCCATCGTCTATTTCCATATGCACTTTTGTTATGGCCCACTGCAACATTTCACGATCTCTGTCAAATCAGTTAATCAGTTTAATTCCCAACGTGGTATAATGTGACGTCCAAGATATCGCACTAAGATCGGTTTCCAGGTCACAGGCAGGAGGATGAAGGAGAGAGGAGACGAGGAGGCACAAAACAGAGAGCGGAGAAGAGCTACTCAGTATAGCAGGATGTTAACTTACAGGTTTGGCTTTTCAGGTTAAACAACAAACAAGACTTTGCAGCACATGACAAGACAAACAGAATCCTATTGTTGCCAAAGGAAGGACAGTCAGACATTATGGGAAAGGCCTATGGTTTGATGACCAGCATATTTATATTTTCCCTTGTGAGATTAAAGAATCATAAAAGTGTGTTTTGTCATATACAGAGAACAGCAATCAGTACAGAGTCAAGGTGAGTTTTTGCAGAAAATATTAACTCTCGAGAGGGTCTGGCTTTTTTAGACAGTAACAGTAAAACAACCCCCCCCTCAATTCACACCTCAGTGATTTTCATACACTCCCTAACTCTGACCAGAAGAAATGCGGCTTCAAATGTTATCCAATTCTAATCATAGAGGCTTAGCAAAGAAAGGCTTTCAAGTCATGAAAAGTACCATGATGCCCATTTAACAGGAAATCTTGTGCCTAACACATGATTTGCAATCATCCGGTACCGAGTGATAACAAGCTTTGATGGAGCACCCACATGTGGCGAGTTTTAATGAAGACACATGTACACAACGACCTTGTACAACTCATCACCACGCACATTTTATAAAGTTATTTGGTCCAGCAAAACACCAGTTATTTTACACATATTATTCCAACATTACATGCATGCACACACACACATCCTTGTGGTCCATCTGTGAAGCTAGATAAGACTTTAGCCAAGAGTAATAGAATCATATGAAGAGAAACAGCTCTGTCACTTGTGAAGTTAAAGTTTGCTTTAGGGGGATATTAATATTTCTGACATTTTCTTCACAGAAAAATGTGAGCTTCTGGTACAACTCCTGTAAAATATGCCCCTGGTGTTCACTATTTAGTTGCTGAGCTTCCAGCAGCAGCAGCAACAACAACAACAACAACAACTCTAATTCTACTATTACTTGTCCAGTGTTTTGATAGCACCTGATAAGGTTACACAAGTCTGTTAAGTGTATATTTCAGGAAGTGAATATACTGTACAGCAGTTAGTTATGAAGCCCTGAGGTCAGCCATTTTAATTCTTTATCACGTCAGTAGCTAAATGACTTAAATATCTGTACTCGCTCTGAGAACGACTGTCTCTCACACCAGGTATAAACAGAGACGTCTGTGAAGCACACACAGCACACCACATACATGGACATCATCTCATGCACCACTGCTGTTTCATTACCACAGAACACTAACACTGAAGGTGATTTATTTCATCTTTTGTGAGTTTTAAGCGAATTATGTACCATCACTTCTGTGAAAGACAAATAGAAACTGTAGAGAAAACGTTTGTAGTAACATTTTTCACGTGGAGGACATTTTCACTTTTCATATTGGTGGTTATAATTCAGTATCCATAAGGCTATAGTTGGCTATAGTTCTAATTTTAGGTTCTCCCATCCTCACCCTTTCCCCTCCAGCATACAAACTGGGTTCCTACATAGTAGTTTAGCCATGTAAACAAAAACAAACATCCATCACCACGTTCTGCTGTCGTTTTTCTACAATTATCATTCTTGATGGACAGGTTTTTGAGTGCGCTGAGGGATGTAATGTGAAACAGGTGAGTCATTACAGCAATGGGACAATTATTCTATGATTCACATCATGCAGGAGAGGACTTTACCATATACATCTAAGCTGTTCTAGTCATTCACATCGACTCGAGTCCAGGACATCAACAACTCTGATCTGCAGCAATGAAAGGAAAAATAAAAAAAAATCAGCTGGGAAAAGGCACTCTGGACAAATACTGAATCATATGTGATCAGAAGAGCTGGCTGGATAGAATAAATGTAAAAGAATTTTATTTTATTTGTTTGTTTTTTTTAGAAAAATCACTTCAGAGATCAACCTGAGGATTTAAAATGAAGTGCTGTTTTGTTTTTTTTTGTTTTTTTTTTATCTATACAGGTTGAAACACAACCCTCCTATGAACTAAATGAACAGAAGGATCTTTGGCCCTTCTGTTGTGACTTATGATAACAAAGGAGGTGAAAGCGCTCAGCTCTCGGTCTGCAGTTAGGGTGATAACAGTATTACCATATGGGTAGAAAAACTTCAAATACTACCTCTTTTCCTCTCTCTCTCTCTCTCTCTCTCTCTCTCTCTCTCATATACAATTTGTTTCCAAGTAACCGTGGCTTTGCAGAGTCCCCAGTGCATAATTTCTGTGGTCTGAGCTGAGCGATATAAGCACTGCAGAAAACCTCAGTGGATGTCACACACATCCTCGGCGACTGCCATCTTAAGGTGTGCGTGTATGACACCATCTTCAGTCCGCCGTGAGCTGCAGCTTAGGTGCCCTTTTACAAACGCAGCCATCACAGAGGCTCATTTTCATACGTGTGGAAAGACTCAAGGCGAGGATACTCTTGACAGTCCTTCACCATTTTGTGAGGCAAGGGCTACTTTGCTTTAAAGAGTAAGTTTTAAGAGTTTATTTTTCTGCCGTCTTCACAGTCCTGAAACCTGCCTTGTCCATTTCTGCTTTAGTAAGTAATGACTGCATCCATGCTCAACATGCTTTGGCCTCCTGAACTTTTATCCCCTGTATGATGCAAACTGGCGCCTTTATCAATTTAGGGAGTGTCGCAAACACTTTTTTCCAAATTATCATTGATATTTCAGAAAGATAGTCTTCTCTCTTTATTCAGCTCTTGTTCAAGTTGCCCTAAAAATATATTGGTGCAACATCATGTCGTCCAAATCTAGTCATTTATTAAATGGGAAAATAATCATCAAACAACCACTGTGGGGTACAATATCAAGCTGCTTTGCTGTAACGTTCAACCCAACAGCGTCTTTCAAATTTTGCGTGTTCTGACCTCCGGTGGGTTAACTTCTCACCCTGCTGCAGTGACATGGAGGTGTACTACAGGGTGTGTCATCACTGGAGAGAGTGTGTTTACAGGTGCATCAGACTTGAAAAATTCAACCATAGAGGGCTTTAAGTTTATCTTTAAACTGTTTCGAAGCAACAGTGGTGCCCTCTGAGCTTACCGGCGTTATGTCAAAGTGGACAATGATTGGACAGACAACATGACGACGACATTCGGTGGTTCACATACAGACAAGTGCAACAATTACAACAAAGATGCTTTGGATTAGTGAGAAAGTTAAAAAAATCACAATCTTGAGTCTCAGAGACAGTGGGACACGCACACATACACTCAGTAATTTGTAAACAAAATATACGCACACAGACTGTACCTTGTACTCTAAAACTACAGTCAAAGTTCTTCTGTTTTGGTTATAGTCTTTCATTTTCACTCTTATTTCATTGCTGTTTGTTATATATAGTCCATTTCAATTATTTATCTGTATTTACAGAACGCATTTATTCGTATTTTCAATATTTTTCTGAGAGCAGTGTACGCTATAGTTGAGTTTAATTCTAAAATGAACATCTAATAAGCATGTTGCTAACTTTACAATTCTCCTCAAAGTGCAAGGCCGCGATGGGGGGGGTACATGAGTCCTGCCCGGCGACTCACCCGACAACTTAAAGACTGTCATGTCGCTGTAATATATATTCACACATCGAGCCATGCTGACTGAGCAAGCACACATCAAAAACCTTTCACTTAAAGTCTTCATAACATGAATCCAGCGTGGCAATAACATGTCGACTGCATCACAAAGCGAAGCGACGTGGACTGGAGAGTCGTCATTAAAGCTACAGACAGCAGTGTGGCACGAGATGGCGGCTCCAAATCAGTTAACTTGGCAGGAAATGTCCCACAGTCCGAATTGTGTCAAATAATTTCACAGCTAACTCACGTCAGTTCGCTTGCCCTGATGAGATTTGGGCACCAAAATGAGAAAGCAAGTCACAGCCCCAAAGCCGTTTTTTTTTATATCTACATTAAGATTTGTTGCAATAGTTGGTTTTCTGGGACATCTTATAAGCCACCAGTGAGCCAGTTTTTACTTCCTGGATTTAAATCTTGCCAAGTAAATATTATCTAAACCCCTGCCCACCGGCCAAGATTGTACTTGCTGCTTAGCAACGCTGGCTCACAGAAGGACATTTTGAACATGTTGTGCACTGCAAAGCCAAAGTACTTTTAACTACATGGGCAATAAAAACAGACAAATTAGATTAATTTATCTGCCCACTTAAAAGTGGGCACGAGCTTTGATGCCATTTTATTGTTAGATTTCTTTTGTCAAAAACCTATTCTCTCATTCTGAATCCAAGTTGGACCAGTTTGGGTGATTTCACATGAGGAATTTATGAATTTGTGCGGCTTTAAAAGTTCCGAATCCAAGTCTGTCTTTCAGGGAGGCTGTGAGTTGATGCCACACTGCTGGGTGTAGCTTTATGTCACCTGACAGTCTTCCTCTAGTGAGTATGATATGCAGCAACACTACACATCTGGGTCACGATAGCCGTATATTTACAACCTCAGGCTTACAGTTGCGCACACAAATGGCAGTTCCACTTGTTAAACACACACACACACACACACACACACACAGTTTCAAAAACCCACCTGGAGCAGAAATCATTTTCACACTGAACAAGAGAACATCACAATTCAGATTCGTTATGCATGCAGCGTGTGAACACACCATAGTCCTGGTTTACTAAGCTTTTGTTACACGGTCACAGGTGTTTTTGCAGAATGTAAATATTGAGCTACATGTAGCCTCTTAGCCTGATGAGCACATGTTTGAGCAGTCACGTGGGAGGTTCAGGCTCATATTAAGAGTTAGCTGTTGAAACTTGCAGCTGACATCATTTAAGGGCAAATTCGTCCCGGGTTTCATTGTTCCCCCCCTGCATCTCTGCTTATGAAGGAGCTCCTGCTGACAAACACCTAGTAAATCTACGTGGATAAAAGTTAGTCAGTGAACTGTCCCATGGCTCATGATTCTCTACTGTGCAGTGTGCAGGAAGTGTGTGAATGAGTATTTACAGTACCACAGAAAACAACTACAGGCTTGGCACCGCTTCAGCATCATCACAAAGACACAGACTGGAGAGCCTGTACAACCGTAATGAAGAGTGTAAATGCGTGCGTGGGGATTGTGTTTGTGTGTGTTTGTGTGTGTTTCAGTGTGTGTTTTTTTTGCTGTGTGCTCCGGCTGTCCTCGTCCTCCTCCTCACTGTGTGGGGGAGCAGTCGTCTAAATCCAGCAGCTCTCTGACCAGTCTTTCTCCAAACTGCGCTCGACTGTAGCGTTTAACCGTGTAGGCGTCAGACATCTTGTAGAGGATGTACGCGTTATTGATGGCGATGCTGATGCTCAACCAGAACACCTGCTGCCAGGTTTTGTTGGGCTTATGGAAGATAAAGTACCTGGGAATGGGAGAAAAGGGAGGGGGGTGCTCAGTCCAGGTTTTCTATTCATTGATTTTCTGTTCCATGAATTAAGTTAACTCTGTACAATAAACAATATGTCTTAATGCATATCAAAAGCAGGACGGCTGCACACAATTTCAACTCATTTCCCATATACGCATGAGTTTGTTGCTTGAGAGACATCAGTAAGCTGGGATGGAAGCAGGAAACAAGAAAACCATGTGAGGTCAGTGTGTTTACTCTGAAATGTTATCCATCTCTGACAGCTACTTGTGCAACTGCAGTATGAGTAGTAGAACACCAAAAAGTATCTGGGTAATGTCATTTACAGATCAGTGTCCATCTAAAGTCCGTTGAAATGGCATTGACTATATAATTCAATGGTCTAGTCCTCTTTTCCTCTCTTATGAGGACTTGTATATATCTGTATATTGTACTGTGTTTGCTGTACTTTGTAAATTGTTAATTTATTTTACCTTTATATTTTTTTGTAACTGTTTCTGCACACTTCTTGCTTTTTGCACTCTTTTTCTGTTCTTGTGAGCTGCCACGACAACTGAATTTCCCCACTGCGGGATCGATAAAGTTCATCTTATCTTATCTAATCTCCAAGGCCAGAATATCTCATGCTATGTCTAAAATTCTAATCTGCATTAATCCACTGCGAGACATTATTATGTAAAAACGTGGTACATACTTGCTGTACTTGTCGTCGTATTTGCAGATGTAGCTGAGGTGCGCCGCGAAGGCCTCAACAGCCAAGGGACACGGGATCTCCCCGCTTTTCCTCTTGATGATCATACCTGCCACAAACACACACGCACACACAAACTGAGGGTGAGAGACGTACGGCAGAGGAACCAGATCCCACCCCCAAAAGAGACTCGTTTTCCCCAGACTGTGAAGACATTTGGCCAACGACATGGGACATAAGGGAGAGGAAAAGAAGCGCTCCTTTACACGGGGGAGGCTGCTCAGATGTGCCTTCCGTTACTATTTATGTTTTTAGCTGTTCTCTTTGTTCTTTTCACAGCAGACATTCACACTTGTCACAGCAGGAGGTGTAACTAATAACATTAACGATGGCTGCATTCCATTTATTGTATCAGTAAGCCATGACAGTGAGCCAGCACGCACACGATCGGCATTGTTAAACTGGTACATGCTGTCCAGCCACTATCGAAGCGATTTGTTAGGTGTTAATATTTATAACATTCAACATTAAATTATCTGGACTGTCACTGGTTTTTGGTAGCAGATCTTTATCCACGAAAAACTAATCTTTTATAACTGTGTGACGCGTACCCTGCGCCATGGGTAATCTTGATCTTGATTACGTTAACAAGAACATGTTATGTAGTAGTTTTTGATGGGACTGGCAACTAATCTTGCTATTTGGTCGTACAGTGAAAAACACTGGCACACAAACCCACGCACACACAGAGAGGAAAAAGAAAATCAATAATGGATCGTAACGGTTGAAGCGATCCGAGACTCTTCATTCAGAGGGCTCAAACACACCGCAGCCCTCCAACAATGTTTAAAACCTGACAAAACTGTTTAATCGAGAGGGGATTATGCTGTAAGAGGAGGGGAATATCATGATCCTGTTGCCTCCTGGAAATGGATTATCATGGATTATGAGCTCTCATTGATTTTCCCTGACACGAATGCTTAATGATGGTAACTTGCATCCAGAAACAACAGTACTGCTAATCTTCTTTTCACTGAGGAAACTGGCAGGTCGATGACAGCCCAAAGACTTTTCATATATTACGCCACAAATCTTTGTAGTTTCCTCTAACTATAAATGCAGGTTTTTTGTGCATTAGTTCACACTGTGCATACAGTCTCCCATCAGAACTACAATTCTTAAAATATTTACAATTCAACAAGTTTTAGATTGCGGTGCATCAAAGCACCGTTTACCTTGTTTCATTGGGGAATAGCTGTTAGTGAGGAACCTGAAGTGTCCCTTGTTGTACCAGCTGATCAGTGACATGCTGCCTTTCATCATCACTCGCGATTGGCCGCGCTGCGCTGGCGTGGAGCTGCAGACCAGCATGCTTTGTGGTAAACCCGTGCAGTCGCTCTTCCTGGTGCTCAGCAGACCGCAGCAGTAGATATCTGCAGAACATGCAAAGGCACAGTAACTGCAACTGCAAAGGACATATAAACAAGTATAAACACAGATTTGAGAAATACACTATGGATGCAATTATTTAATAGAGATAGAATAGCAAATGATAATAAAATTTATTAGTATATACTGTAAATAAATTAGTGGATCAATTGATAATTGGTCAATCATTTCTTAAGTGTAAACTGCAAAGATTTCTAATTTCCAGCTTTTCAAATATGAATATTTGTTTCCTTTTAAATCTTCAATGATGTTAGCCTAAATATTTGTGCATTTTGCATCTGAATATGCCAACCTTTGGAAATGCAATTTTGCAATCTGCATTTTTCACTGTATCTTTGATATTTTATTGAATATTTTATTTTATGATCTATCATTTGAGAAAAGCTTCAGCCCTCTTAACATGAACATAATGAATTGAAATGATCAGTGAATTAATCCATTAGTTGACCGACTATTTTGTTGCTTGATTAACTGTTTGTTTGGTTTTTAAATGAGCAAAATTCTGTGGTTCTCGACTTGTCAAATGTGAGAATTTGTTGATTTTATTCATGTTATGTGATGGCGAATTAAATATATCTCCTTTTTGGACTGTTGGTCAGACAAAACAGTTTGAGTTTTAGGAAAAAGTCCATTGATCAATGATAATAATAAAGGTTTAACTTTTGTGCATTTATTGCCATTTTCATACAGCGTGCTCTCTAATGTGGAATCATGAAACAAACCAAACTCTCGTGGACTGTTCATCTCCGTCTTTTGCTTTTTCTGTCTTTCCACCCATTTAATATCTTTATGTCTTACATGGATGAAACAATCATGTGGTTGACTGCTGCTGGTTTAATGTTCTCAATTTGGATAATGATTTCTATCTGTGCTAGAAGTGTGTGTGTGTGTCCACAGTGAAGTGCTACAGAGTTAGCGCAGGGTAATTAACTCTGTTAATTAATCCAGCATGATAAATTTGAAAGAAAAATAGCGGACAATGCCTTCACAAACTCAGAAGTGATTCTTGTCTGGCTGAATGCCTCGCAGTAGCTTCACTCAATTAGTATGACAAAATATTGATTTTATCTCCGGACTTGTTTCTCTTTACTTGGCATAACGCAACTCTGCCAGCTCTCTTATTGTTTAGTGACAGAGCATTTGTGATAAGGCTAATGTAAAAACTTTTCAATTTGTCTCTCTTCAAGTTGCGCTGATGATATCGTCAGATGGGCCAAATCTGCTGCTGAGTTCTTTGTTCTTTGTTTGAGTCACTCATTTTTAGCCCTTTATGGCATGTCGAATTTGTCCCACATCTGCTATTATTACTCTGAGAGACGAAAAGAGGTCACATGGATTTCGTTTTTATAATAGACAGTGTATTTGTATAATGAGCATAACAGGTATCTGAAAAACTGCCTCTAACTTGGATTATCAGCATAAAATACTGCAACTTCTGATAAAGTATCCCACACGGAGAATGCGGGGTATCTGTAAGCCGTGAACATGCAAGAAAACATGTTTGGATTCAGAATTTCTACTTGTCAGATGTTAAGTGCTGTTTTACTTAATTGTCCACTTTAGCCATTGATTTTTTTTCAGCCGTGACTATAGGCTAAACACTCCCTGCTGAGTCTTCTGTGATTTACTGTGCAACAGCCTACTGCAGTGCATTGTGGGGCTGTTGTGGTTGTTGTTGGCTGAAGCGCAATAATGTAGAGTAAGATGCATTTTCCTTTAAAAAAAGGAAAAAAGTAGTGCTGTAATTCAACCTCCCTCATCCTGAATGTGAATACGTAAGCCTTGTGCTTTAGTATACAGTTACACTCTACACACTTTGAACCAGGCAGAGATGTTACACACATTTGTTGACTTGTTTTCAGGAATTACATACAGACAAAATTCCATTGAGGTTTTTTCTTGATTTCCAATACATTTCTAATGCATTTTATTCTGTTTTAGAAAAGTTTAACGTCTTAACTTGGGAAAAAAAAGAGGAGCCGTTACTATACATCAGACAAATACAGGTACAGGTGACGGGATGATGCTTTCATTGATTGGCAGGTTTTTGTTTTTACTCATGCCTATGTGGTTTAAGATGTTTCACTTGGGGTGTAAGGACAGATGAAGAAAAGAAAATGACTCGGCCTAACTGCACACTGAAATGCTGTGAAGTCTCATTTTTAAGGTGAAATGCAACAGACTGTGTTTTTTAGCCTGAGGATGCTATCATCACACCACAATAATGAATAAATAAATAAATAAATAAAAACTGAAAAAAGAGAGGGAGATGAAATGGAGATTACAATCTGTGCATCAAAGCAGAAAACGGGGACAAGAGATGACAAAGGGGGAGGCTGGCAAACCGGGAAGACAGCAAAACAAAAGGGTTTTTGTGTTCGGACAGCATGGTTGATACGGAAAAACAGATACAACATCTGCTGTTGAAACTCATCTGTGCACCTTGTTTGCTGAATTCGCTAAAGAGGCTGAGGCTCGTGATGGATGGTCCGGTGAAGATGATGGTATTCTTGCCAGCGATGTTCTGGCAGAGCTGCTTGGCCACGAGGCTGTGGAGCTGAGGCTTGTTCTTCAGGGTGGCCAGACCGTCGGTACCCTGACCCTCCTTCAGGTGGACTGAGATCTGCAGAGAGACAGGAGAGAGGACATGCATCATCCTCCAGTTACTGTTTAACTCTAAATCCTCTCGAGCGAACAGTTGCGCTTTTTAAGGCTAATTCAAAAGGAAAAATTCTAAATTTATCCTGGGGTGGTGCTAGAGAAAAAGGCCACGGTGTTGCTTCAGTCAAAACTTACTCAGACTCATGAATGCATTTGGCAGATTTTAGAGTAATCCGCAGATTAGAGTATAAAATATCTGGTGGATAAAGATGACATTTTGGGACGTTTCGGTGGCTCGAAGGAAAGTGACAGCATTTTTCAGTCTGGCATATTTCTCGTTAATGTGGCCATTGTCACTCATGGGTCATGCTAATGTTGCATTCACCACTGTTGTAGAGATTTGGGGAAACAAGGACTTAGCCAAAAAGTTGACCCAGGTGTGGATCTCCATAATAGCCATCTGGTCATTCCATAAGGGGAGACCACTTTATATGCTTAGTTTCAGTCAGACAGAGAAATAAAAGTTTAGAATGATTAATGGAAAAATCAAAGGCACAAAATGACCAAGATACACATTTAAGTATCCAAAATTAAAAGAGTTTCTCTCTCTTTTAAGAGCTCTTAAAAAAAGAAAATGTGCTCAGCAAATGTCACAGTAACCTGAGCAGTAAATTTTGACTTTTAGGGGATCGCAGAAATGTTTGATGGATAATAACATCAAACTTCAGGACAATCTATCCACTTGTTGTTGGCATATGTTGGATCAAGGTGGACTGAGCGGCGCTTCTTAGCTGAACACACTGGTGCATGATGACCTTGAAGTCTCAAAAGAAATATGAAAGCCATTACCAAATGAAGAAATGTAACGCTCACTAACAGTTCAGCGTCCTTCTTGCACTTTCATTTCTGGTGTTGTTCACAAGCTGAACGGCATTAGCCTGATTAGCCAGCATCTACGCCAGGCCCTTCGGCTATTACGCTAAGTGGTCAGTCCGTGCCTCTGTGTGTGTGTGTGAGAGTGTGTGTGTGTGTGTGTGTAGCCCTGTGTGCTGCACTGGCTAATGGAATCTCATTGATTCACTCCATTAACTCGTTTTATTTCTTAGATTTTTTTTTCTGTCCCTCGGCACAATTCATTTAGAGGGAGAAACTCTCAGTGCAGACACACATCAGAGTACAGCGGACTGGGTGGCTGCCAAGTGGCCACAGTCAGTGTGAATGATAACGCTTGTTTGTTTAATGGCTATGATAATGGAATATGACTTCAAATGACACAACTTGTTTTAGGATGACAAGCAAAATTATGCACACTTAGATTTATCAGATATTTGATTTGAGAAAAACCAAAAAGAAGACGTTTGGTCCATCCAAGCCAAAGAAAGACAGACTTCTCTCCATGCTAATATGCCCCAAAAATACATTCAAAAAACATCACATTTTGTCTCCCATCAACTACAGAAAAGACAGAGATGGAAGGGATTGTTCAACAGAAGGAAGGATTACAGCAAGCAAAACCTGTTGTCATGTTCATATGAGCACTGCACTATTGTTTTAAGACAGATTTGTAAAACTCTAAATTTATTCTCTAAGGTTAGGGTTGAGGTTGCACTACATCATGTAGTTGTAGAGGAAATAAAAAATACATCTAAAAAGAAGAGGCTCCTTTAGAATTTTTCAATTTGAGTGCAAATTTTGTCTGATGCAGTAAATTCAGAAGAAAAAAGTCTTTGTGACAAAAAGTAGGCACAAACAACAGTGGCTCTGCAGTCTGCTAAGTGTGGTGCAAACTGATTAAAATTTAAATACAAATGCTGGAAAATAAATACACAATACACACCTGCACTGTATGGGTGCAGAGGTAAAACATGGACAAATAAAACCAGAAGTACTGTCAAAACAGTCCAGCTGCATAGCAGGATATGACTGGAGGTAAATGTGTTGTGTCAGTGGAGGATCTTCAGTACAGCAGTGCAAATGTGTGTGTATACATGTGTGGGGGTGGCTGGGTGGAAATCCTACACGATATTTATGCAGTGATAAAAAAAAAAAGAAGAAGTAAAAATCACCTCAACAACCTTCACCCTGGCAGAACATGTTGTGCTTCCACTCACAGACAGAAGCTTCACTTTCACTAATCTGACAATCCAAAATAACGACTGCCACCTCTCGCGTTCGTGGTTTCTAATGTTTTCTCTCCCGTCCTCTGTAATCGACAGAGGTGGACGGGTCCTTCATTCCTCCTGCGGTGCCGGGCTCCAGTTAAACGGTGGTGTTATGTAAGCAAACGACGTAGGAGTGGAAGGTTGCAGTAAGAGCAAGGCTGTTAGTGAGCAGAGCCTGAGACAGAGATACAAACCTGAGCCAGAAGCTCTTCCACTCGAAAACAACACCAAAAACACAAAAATGTGACAACCAGTATTGTTACACGGAAAGTACTGGATATTTAAAGATGAGTTTGGTCATTGCATTTTCTGTACGTGAAGCTCGCTAATGTTCACCACGAATGAATGAAAAGGGGTTTCATTCTTGGTGGCGCTGATAAGTAATTGGCCGAATGCAAAATGAGGCAACAAATGAGAAAACAAAAGAGATAAAAAAAATGAAGAAAACAAATGAGATTTGAAATTTAATGAAGATAAAAAGTTTTATGAAAGCCTTTTTGACTTCAGGCAGACTTTTGCATGCATTTTTTGATGTAAAATGTTAGATTTCTGCCAAGAATTTTGAAAGCAGTATATCAAAACAAACACACACACACACACACACACACACACACACACACACACAGTATTGTGTGTCACTACCTGGCAGATGAATCCGGTGGATGTGCACTGTCGAACCCAGAGGCTGAACTTCCTCTTCTTCCTCTTCCTGAGCTCCCTTTCCGTACAGGTGGTGATGAAAACTGGATCCTCGTCTATCAGGGGCTCATGAAGAGCCTGGAAACACACGAGCACAGTTACCTAAGTTCATCGAAGGGGATTTTTGTAAAACCATGTCATAAACAATAGCTGGCCTTAACAAAAGGGAACAGTATTTTGTTGTGAGGGATAGGAGTGAGGTTTCGTATGATGAAACACTACACTTAAGGGTTAGGGGTGAGCAGGCATCCAATCCATGTGTTGTGTTGTGAGCGTGATGCTGTAGAGAGAAGAATGAGCACAAACACTCTCTCAGCTGCCTGTCTCAGAAAATGCATTCATATTTTTCCTGTGCGTGTTGTTGGTTTGTCCTTCACTTTTGCCTTTATATGTTACTCCATTCAGTATTTCTTTCTGTTTGTCATTCTGTTCACGTCTTCCTTTCTGTAACCACTGAAATAAAAATAAAAACGAACAAAGTAAAGACAGTACTTTCACGTCCTGTTCTTTGCTTTTCTCACTACAGGCCATGAAAAACCTGACAGAATAAAAAAAAAGAGGCTCCTTGAGAATTTTTCAGTTTGAGTGTGAATTTTTCTTGTTGCAGTAAATTCAAGGGGAACAAAGGTCTTTCTTCTTCTCTTTGTGACAAAAAAAAGTAAGTACAAACAACATTGACTGCCATCTGCTAAGTGCGGTGCAAACCGGTTAAAATTTAAATACGTATGAAGGAAAATAAATACACAAAAATACGACGGAGACACACAGTTTCCAGTCACCTACGCTTATAATTTTCCGCTTTTAAAATGAGAGCTCCAGAGTAAATGTTAAACAATTAGCCATGCCCACGGATCTGTCGACTGTCGGATGGTGAATCTGGCAGAATTTTGAGAATCAAATTATCTTTTATAATTCACTAATTTCAGCCTCTCGAGTCTAAGAAACACGACTTCCCATGGTTATAAACAAGATAAATTTGTTCATAAAGTCGCTTCCTGTTGTGTTCAGTGGAGACATCAAAAAACAGAAAAAATCCTACCATCAAATCCAACCACATACAAACAGAGGCATTAACAGAGCACAAATATTTTCTAACCCCTTCTTGGCTGACCAAACAATATGCCTAAAACCTGGCCAAAAATTTCCAAGAGACGCTTTCAACCACACGCCAAATATTTGCATTTCAAATTTCTCTCAGCTCTCAGATGTCTTCCCTGCCACCTCCTCCTCCACCTCCATAATTATTTGACTAAAGCCGAGGCGAGTGGCAACCAACAGCTCTCTCCTGCTCTCAGACCGAGGACAACAAGTCATTTCCAAGTCAAATGTGAGAGTTAGGGTTTAAATAAGTGGAAAATTAATGAGGATCTCTACCCTTTGGATGGATGACACTCAAACCACAACGACCTTTTATGAAAGATCTCATCCTGTAGCTGCCACATTAGCACAGCGGTGGCTGCTGCAGCACACTGCTCTTGGTGACCATATTTCTCTACAGCGTATCCTGAACACAGTGTGGTTACATTTGCACATGAATGCTTCGAGTAAAATGCTCACATGGGTTCACTTATCCTGTGGTGGACAAAGGGAGGAAGAAAAAAATCCATCCATCTTTGTCACTTGCAGATTTTACGCTTGCAAATCAATACAAAACAGCGTCTGCTGTCATCATAGTGACTGCAAAACTGCCAGACTGACACGCCAACGTGTCAGAATCGCTGTCAGCAGGAGATGACATAATTATGTGCTAAATATTCGCCACTGATGTTATTCACATGTTGCCGTTCATATTCACACACACCGTGCTAAATAATGCTAAGCGGCAGGTGAATCCAGGTCATACAGACTTAGAGAAATATCCCGTGTTTGAACAAATATCTCAATTAATTGATGAGATGCAGACATTTATTAGCCATTAGTTTGATAACTGCAACAGTTACGTTCGTGTCCCAGCCTCTGAAATGTGAATATTTGCTTCATGTCTACAGTATCTTTTTTCTAGCAGTCTTAAAGGGGAAACAGACATCTTTTCAAGCCCCGGAGGCTAACATAGCAACCACCAACAACACAGAAAACATGTAGGAGCCATCAGCACCGCTTTAGGAAATAAGAAAGAAGAAAGTAAGGTATTCACTGAAAAGATAAAGCAATACTCTTGTAAATTTTTATGGGGAAATAACGTTGTTTGTGTATTACTTTGCACAAGCAGTTGTTGTCGGGGTGGAAGAGGAAGTAGAAGAAAATACTAAGAGGAAAAGCATGAGTTTGGTCATTCATTCAGTCTTTAATGGGGACATGAAAGCAGACGGGTTCCACGATAAACCAGGTGTTCATTTACACAGGACATTTTGCACCTGGCGTCAGACAAAACCATATCGTGAAAGCATAAAATGAACCTTATCTTCATACTGATCTTAATGTACACATAGCAAAAAAACTGCCAATTAAATATTGTAGGTTTTGTATTCTTAGTACCAAATGTCAACATTGTTGGAAGTTGTTATGGGTATTTTTTTTGCTTTTTTTTCTGGCATTTTATGGAGCAGATTATTAACTGATTAAAAAACAACAGAATTAATGATGGTGAAAGTAATCATTAGTTGCAGCCTGAACTCAAACCAGTACATCAGCTTCTTCCCTTCCCTCTATGTCAGTCATTGAACAGGCAGATTCATTTTCCCTTTGTCAGTGGAGCAACAGTTTCAGTCTGTGCCACTCTCACTATCTGGGCCTTTGCTCTGCCCCTGGCACAGAAAACTAACAGATAAAACAAACTGGCCTAGATACACATGCACCCTGTCACTGCTGATGACACACACACACACACACACACACACACACACTGTCTGAAAGCTGGTCTGCCCTCATTGCTATGATTCAGTCATTTTTTAGATCCAAGTGGTTAAAAAGCACTAATGTGAAGTTCACCAAACCCCTTATTACTTCACAATGAAATCAACACTTACATTTAGAGCATTTTTACCGTCAAATTACACAGCTGAATGAGATGTGAATGTGAAATGAGGAGCGGGTTGCTGTTAAGAGCCTGTATTCCCCAATGTATCACAACACTGACATCATCTTTCACCATGGAGGTGATGTTATAGTACTGAAGCAAGACCAAACGCTATTTAATCAGCTGCTTCCCAGAAAATCATTAATTTTTAAGAGCTTGACATGAGCTTCAGGGGGTTCACCAGATCTCAGTGGAATATGATTAACCACCCCTGGTGCCCTCCTCCAAACTACTTTCTGGATGTGCATATGATTTTGTAGCCAAATGAGAAAAGCCCTTCAATAAAGTGCAAGTGACACAATGTCCTCCTATAACCAACCAAACGGTTTGAGGTGAACTGTTATTTTTGTCTGACCGTTAAGAAAGTGACTGATTGATGATTTCTTTACCTTGTCAGACTGTCATGTTACTTTGTCAAGGGTTCTTTAAAGCCTGCCTGTTCACCTAGACAGCAGGTGAACAAACCTCAGCCCATCCAAAATAGAGGCTCCACTGCCCCAGTTGCATAAATGTAGATCTAATGCATACAGTGCAACTGAATAAAAGTTGAAATAAGTCCACTGCAGAGGAAGTCTGTTAAAAAATGAGTACTTCACCCAAATACCTGCTGCGTAGACGGTTTTCAAAATGAGAACCCTTGTGGGAGCTTTTTAGCTGGTCCACCCTAATTCTGTATTAAAAGTGCATACCTTAAAGTGAAACCTCCACTGTTGACCACATAAACAAGAAAACGCTACAAATTTAGCACGTATCGCACCTAAAATCTCTGACATTTTGTCTGCTGTTATATGCTATATGTTGCTTCAAGAAGTCGTTTCATACAAGTCACATTTTCTGAAATACACTGCAGCTAATGCGGGTTAGTGAAAGGTGTAATACATGATATCAGCTGTGCTGTTAAATCTTGGTGACCCCAGAAGACGAGACAGTTTTAGGTGTCAATTATAAAAAATCTAATGCTTGAAACATAAACACCTGCTGAAGCTACAATGCCAGTTTGACCAAGTCAGTGATGCAGAATGTAGCAGCTAGCTATCCAAAAACGATGCCTGAAGGGGAATCCACACCCTGAGTAGATGGCACACAAACCTGTGTCTGTGAAGGTCTGAAGGTACAGCTGAACGACTGCTGCAGCGAGTCCAGGAATGGCTGGATCTTGTACAGGCCCTGGTTGCTTCCCTGCGATGGCCGGAAAGCCACGATGTGGAAGTACTTGAGGATCTTCTCGAAGCGTGCCTGGCTCATCTTCAAAGCAATGCTCCTGTTGCTGAAGAAGCCCGAGCTCCAGATGCTGAGTACCGACTCACAGTGGTGCACACTGGTGGAGATGACAAAGCCCAGGAAGGCCTTTATTTCCTGGGCCGTGACAGGACGCCAACCTTCGTCTGAGCCGAAGCGCTCCTGGAACTTCTTGGCATACATGTTAGTCTGGACGACCATGTTTTGGATGCAGTTGTCTGGGACGAAGAGCTGGAAGAAGTCCAAGGCTGTGGCAGTGGCTGGCATCTTCTGAGCTGGGCCTGGATCAGGACAGGAGGGGACAAAAATAAGTTTGAAAAATTATGACAGAGGAAAATGGACACATTGACACATCGAGAGTCCCATGTGGGCTGACTCGCAGACACAACTGTCACTTAATCCCAGCTTTTAAACTCTGCCACCAGGCCAAGGCTGTGTGGGAGGCATACAAAATGTTTACATAAACTCCTTTGTTGTCTCATCAGAGGAGAGGAAACTTCCATTAATTATGGTAGTCTTAAATTGTTTAACTCATCAGAAGAACTCATCATAAACTCACATCAAGAATCATCCACAGCAGCTTTTGGTGTGTATGTCACAAGGGGCAGGGCAGCGCTTAGGAAGTTTACACAACATGACAAGCGTCACAGCGTGGCGATTCTGCGCTTGTCGTAGGTTTCAGTGTCTTGTTTCTTTAGCGTTATGGCACTGAGACAAAATTATGTTCTGATCTGATAGCTGGATCAGGAGGGAGCCATGGATGAAAGGCCTGTTTGGCCTAATGAAAGACCCTGTTTAATATTACTATCATTTTCCTATCATATTTCTGTCTGGTTGTACAGCTTAGTGACTTACAGACAGCTCAAAACATCATACTAGCATGTAACTTAAGATAACCTTAAAATATTCACATATGATTTTATCATATAATATCATACATAGCTAATCAACATTGAGATGATCATTTCATACATCAAACACTGTCTGTCAATTTGTGCGTCCTGTCCACAGTCTTGAACTTTTCTTTATTCCCATGAGGCTGTTTTCCATTTTTCATGTTGTCATTCATTAGTTTCCTAAGAGCAAAGTGGCATTTACCTCCCATTTAAAATCTCTGTGCCTCTAAGCTTTTTGAAGTCACACAGTCAATACACAATGCAGCGACTTGATGTGTTTGCTGTAGTAAATTAAAGATTTTCTCAAAGGTTGTTGGATCTGTGAGAGGGAATCTGGACGCTGAACAGAACAACGTCAGGCTCAACTAGAACAGCATGATCTCATTATCCCAGTACAGCGGAGAACAAAGTCTTCACTCTCTTTATGTTGTTTTTTCAAGTGGTTGGCTGCAACTGAAATCATAAAGGACATTTGGTTCGGTCTTTTAATGAGTTAATGAGGTTATAGATAACATGTAGGCTACAAGACTTGAACCTAAACAGTTTGAGCAACATGTGGAAGAGGACAAGAAGAGGAAAACAGATGAAGTACAAGCACGGCCACAAAGCCGATGCTTGCAGCCAAGGCAGCAGAAGTAGTCGGGACATGACGCAAAATCTGCTCATTTGCATTCCATTAGACCTGGAAGCTGAAAGTAAAATCCGGCGTGACTTCCTCGGAGCGAGCCACTCCTCAATAAAAACATCAGACATTCGGATGGAAGGTCCGCCGAGGCAAAATGACTCACCTCAGCTCATTTTGGAAGTAAGCCAAAAATACAAGCCGAGGAAGAACTCATCATTTTTGATGGTTAATGGAATTGTTTCTGTGTCATTGAAATCTTCCTCCATAGATTTTTCCTCATACATCCCTGCGAGCTGATATTCAGTCTGGTCTCCATCACTCAGATAAATCAAACATTTATGTAATTCTTCTCTCAATCTATTAATATTAGCTGATGCTGGTCCACGAGGGAGGCTCAGAAATATAAATTTCCCACATTATCCATTACAACGCTCCTACGCTGCACATACAGACAGACATATAATCTGCCATTATTATCAGCTCTTGTAGTATTTCTATTGTCCAGGAATAAACATCTGCCTGGTAGAGCTTTCATAGTCATGGATTTAAGAATGAGAGATTACCGTGTAGTTGTGTGTGTGTGTAGATGAATCATGTTCAGTTTTTGGCAGGAATCACATAGAAAAAAAGCACAGGAGTTTGAGTGCAATTTATTTTCTAATTATTTATTTGAATTAATGTGTTCTGCTTGGGTTGTTTTTTTTTTCCTTTGTGTTGCATGTCTGCTTGTCAAAGAGCCAGTAAATTTACCTTACAGAAGGCTTCTAAATATCAATCTGCAGTGAGAATATTAAGTTTCTCTTTGTGTGCCTGTTTATGTGCATGTTTTTCCAAATGACTCTGCGTTGGCAAGAGGCAACATGCAGGCAATCTGAAATGCAGGGTCAGGAAGAAATACTGACATATGGAGAACACAAATAATCTGCCCGCTCAGGAAAGCAAATGAATAAATACTTTCATAATTCCCTTCGATATCATGCTAAAGTAGTTATATAATCTGAGATGCTGATGCACAATTCATAATCCTCAGCTTGGTCCTTTGCCATCCCTCTCGCTCGGAGGGGGAAAAACACTCTCATGCTAAGATGAAGATAAAACAGTAAATCACATTTTTACTCAAACTTCTGCCACTGGTCCAAAACCAAAGAGGAGTTGCTGCTGTAAATGTAAACAAACCCAAAACACCAACCGACCAGTTGGAAGGAGTTTGTATGAGGCTGAGTTGATGCGTTACGACGCTGGCTGATGATTTATGCACGGGGTGCACAGTCTCCAAGGAGCGGAGCTGTCACATCAAAGCTGCATCTGTGTCAGCACCGTCACTGCTGGACGCTTAGCCATACAGACAGACAGACAGACAAATGGACAGGAAGACAGGTGAGCAGAGAGGTAAGAGAAATCCAGACGCATGAATTTCCACCATGAGTCGACTTACTGGAAACTCACTTAAGCTGCCTCTCATCTCATGCCGTTAAAATCAAAGAGGAAACACGTAAAAACGCTGGCGCTCAGGAGGGAGCGAATCTTTACTCTTTAGGCCGATTAAATCAGAACACGCTATGGGCTATTTGAGCTCTGAAGTGAGATCAGGATTGCCGGGGGTTCTCCATCCATCCAGTCAGTTAATCATCTCAACCCTGACGCAGGATGGCAGAGCCACACCCACACTTGCTGTGCTTGTGCAAACAATCACTAACTATCTGTGCAAACCACACCAGACTACACAAAGGAGACAGTCGCGCCTGCAGCCTCCCTAACTTGAGTCAACAGCAAGAACAGTCGAGTAGAGCAGGACAGAGCAGGATATGAACAGGAGTACAGAACATCCTGTAACCTTTCTCTCGCCAAAGAGGCTCTTACAGGACAGCTCATCTCCGTTTGGTTCAGAATCAGATTATTTTGGATGACTGAAATGGGCTCTGCTCCCATATGCCGTGTCTGTGCCCAGTCTCACAAAGCAGGATTACTGAAGTTAGCTGGATAACTGGACAAATGTGGAACATGGACAGACCTAAACAGAGCTGTTCTGGGTTTCGCTTGGTGTCCTGCTCAGTAATGTTGCTTTCTGAGGAAGGCCAACGCAACCACTTTCAGTTTGTACGCAACCAAAAAGCTAGCAAAATATCTCTTCTTTTTAAACAACTTGTGCAGTTTACTAAATTCCCAGTAGTTTCTTGGCACTTTTCCCACAGTCAGTCAGTTGTGCTTTTGAACATTTGTACGTGAGTTCTCCAGTGCGTGCTTCATGTTTGCTTTTCAGTGAGTGAGCAGAATGGAGCTTGGTCCATATCTGCTACAGCCATATGCTGTTTCACCTCCACGGGTGCCACAGTGCAACATGTCACAACATGGATACAGGATGGCATTTCCAACCAATCGTCTTTGCTTCAGCTGAGGCAGAAGAGATGGGAACGGAGAGGAGAAAAAAGATCCAAACAATCCTTGGCTTTGCACCATAAAAACCAAACCTTGCTGTCTGATGCATGCTGGGCTTAGTGACAGATAAATGGATAAAAACTATCAAAGAGTGGAGACAGTGAGAGGTGTTGCTTTGGACATCTAACACAAAGGCAGACTGAGGCAAAGAAAGACACAGGGACCGAGCAGTGTGGGTGTACAGTGCTGTTTAACTGTCACGATTTACACACACGTTTCCTGTTCTCACACACACATCAGAAAAGGAAGTGTGCAGCCAAAATCAGGCAGCCTTGAGCTTGTGTCTCATGCTCGACGTACAGTACTGACAATGAACCTGGTGCAGGAGGACAACAGGCAGCATGTGTGCATTTGTGCATGGATTCTGCAGGCATACACTGGGTTGGTGCATAAGCGTGTGGAACCAGGAGAGACAACATGCTGCTTCTCTAAATTAAACAGGATGTCTCCCTGCACTACCCCTGCAACATGAACACACAAAACACACACGGAGGACAGCGTGTGTACCACAGCAGCAAGGGGTGAAGTATCAAAGACTGAACGTTTGCCATTAAATTAATATAGCAATTAACGATGCGGTGCCATGCGTCTCTCCATCGCTCACTACACACACACAGGAGGAGGCACACGCACACACACACACACACTAAAATTAAACAAGGCTCCAGTTGTCCCAAAGCAATAGCCTTCTGTGTGCCTGTTTTGGCACCAGATTGAGAGCCACAGAAAGGGCCTGCCTGACCTGAAAAACAATAACGTGTCTGCACCGTGCCTGCCTGTCTCCAATCCACTCACTTCTCACCCATCATTTCTTCCCCGTTGCGCCAGTGACCTTATTCATCTTGTCTCGCATCGCGTCTCACCGTATGTCTCGTTGTACGGCGGCACCGTGACATCCTGCAGAGTTTCCGTCCAGCCTTCCTCCTCTGCCTGACTACGGGACAGAGAGCCGGGTGGACCGGCTGCGCTGCACCCTCCGCTGCCACTGCCGGTGCCGCCTCCTGTCCCCCAGCTGTGCCCGCTCTCCTTATCAAACCGTTTTTGGTGGTGTTGGTGCTTCGGCTGCTGCTGCTGCTGCTGCTGCTGCTCCTCTTCGCCTACCTCGGCTATGTAGTTGTCGGAGTCGGAGTCTCCGGAGGTGCTGTAGAAGGGATTGTCGCTGCTGTCATCCCCGGACTCGCCGAACACGTCGTCGGATATCTGCAGGCTCTCGTACCGGGAACGGGCCGCTTCCAGGAGAGACAGCGCCTTCCGCCCGCACTCCGCCATCTCCCTCTCTCAGTCTCTGTGTGTGTGTGTGTGTGTGTGTGTGTGTGTGTGTGGTGATGCTGCTCTGCTCACCCCTGTCTCTCTCACTTACTCCCTCTTTTTCGGCTTCAGCAGCGTGCAAGTGGTCACGATGCGTTTGCTTTTAATGTAGCGGTCACACCCTCCAATGTTTTATTGTGTGAAGAGCAGATTATGATCCCCACCTGCCCTCCAGGCTCGGATGCGGAGCCCGGCGGTCAGAACGTGTGGATCCGGGGAGAGCTGTCCGCCTCAAGGGTACTGAAATGTTTCCGCCCCCCTTGCTCTGCCTACACCTCTGCGTACTGGGCGAAATCATCGATAGTAGTGGAACAGCATCCGGGTTGAGAGACCAGTGATTTCTCCACACAGAGAGAAAATAGAGAGCGAGTGGCTGCCGCCGCATCACCTGACAGCACGGCCCTGCCCTCGTCCAATAAGACGCATTTTCTCATCCAAACCCGGAGAGGAGCGGCTGCCCGGAGCTGGTGGAGCTAAAATGTGGAGGAAACCCCCCCAACTGTGATGATTAATGGAAATGTAACAGAAAATAAATGTTGGGTAGCATAGTGGAATAAAAAATAAGAAATAGATGATCTAATGATCATGACCTTACAGACTTCTCCTTAAATAAACAGCAGCAAAATTAATAGGCCCTTAGAATAAAATATATAATTAGGCCTATGATTTTGTCTATGTGTACACGCATTCTCAAAATAAAACAAATCAAAGCTCAGTTAAAGTCCCCTCAAGGCCAGCGTGGTAGCTGTTTGATCCTCCACTCACATGATCTCATTGGCAGATGGCAATTTGCTCTGTTGTGATGGAATTGTAAATGTTTACGCTTTTAGATTTCTTTTTACACCCTCTGAAGAGACTGGCTTTTCAACTGCATTTTCCATGACTTTAGAATTATTTTAAGGCAGTTTTAAGCCAAATTTGGCTACTGCACAAATTCAATCTGCTGATGAAATTGTCAGAAGTTCCAGAAGGGCAACTGAAAGGACCTTACCCTAACCTTCGACCTTCAGATTCCTTACTGCTTTGTTGTTTTTCTTTTCTGTTGTTTTGTTTGACCATATGTGAAACACACACAGGAGCAGTGGGCAGCATGCGCCCGGGGAGCATATTGGGTTAAGTGGGTTGCTCAAGGGCACATCAGCTGGCTAATGGAGGGGGAGGAGGGGGGCATTTTTCGCATTAATCACTCCACCACACCCAAATTTTTCCTGCCCGTCCGGTGGGGAACCAGTGACCCTCTGATCACAAGCCGCTTCTCCAACCTCTAGGCCACGGCTGCCCCCGTTTTAAATGTAATGCAGCATCAGTTAGAGTTGAAAAGCCATAAAAGGTCAGGATACATTTTCAGAATTGGCTGGTTGGCAGAGTCATTATGGAGCCTTGTTGCCCTGCTGTGGGGGTATTAGACCTGACATTCACCCGACATCCTGTACTGCTGACCATAGTGTTTATCATATTTGTTGATGAGTCCTGGCCAGTATCAAGACACGGGGCCATCTTGGTCACAAAGAGCAGTGACAGGCTTTTCTTTCTTCCAAAAGTATTTCACATCGTTTCTTTTTGGACCAAAGACCTTGGATTGACTTCTTACTCAGAATATCCTATGACAGCAACATGTAATCTTTACATTTAACTGAGTCACTTGCAATTTGAAGTTCATTACACTTTCATGCTTACGATACAGCTAATTAAGTGGATTGATCTATTGTATATTTTAAAAGACGCTTATTTTGATGCTCTATGAGAAGCTTTAACCTCGCCTTGCCACAATATATTTACTTCATATTGCCTGTAGGAGGCGTTGTAGCACTATTGTAACCTGCCCTGTCGCTGGTCCTCCCGACTCCTCTTCTTCGTTGGTGCCATTGCCATGTTTGCGGAAGCTCGGTAACAGCACCTAGCCTTCTTGGTGCTTGTGACTTTTTCTGTGTATACTGTTTGTAGCTGTGTTTTATAATCCAACATGAATCTACCGAAGGGACCCGATTCTTTGTGCTTTGACAAAGATGTTTTTATGAAGGTAGGACTCCTGTGACGTTACGTTTGCTCGCACGCTAGGGATATGCTGTTAAATTAGCTAACGTTAGCATTAGCTTTTTGGCTGTTAATACGTGTCCATACTGGATGCTCCTGTTTCTCAAACCTTTCATGTTTATTAATGAATAGAAACGCTAATCTAGTTAACAAGCTTTTAAACTTTAATGCTAAACTTTAATCGTGTCCATAATTAATGTTGTTCATATCGAGCATGTCAAACTCTGACAATACTGTGCATTAGCATAATCCTTAACTTACCTGTCCTTATGTTTGTAATACTGGGTGTTACATAGCTGATTACTATATGTTCTCTGTTATCTAATATGCGTATGTATGTATCCGTCTGATCTACCATTTGTCTCTTTGCCTGCAGGATGACTTTGACGTTGACCAGTTTGTGGCAGAGTGTCGAAAGCAGGTCCAGCTGGAGGAGATGAGAGAGGACCTGGAACTATACTATAAGCTGCTGAAGACGGCTATGGTGGAGCTCATCAACAAGGACTATGCCGACTTTGTTAATCTATCCACCAACCTGGTCAGTCGTTATTAATGTTGCCCATTAGCAACGGTGGTTGTGCATGTTAGACTTAACAACCAACACCTTGAAGTCCACAGGAGACAGAGAAGCAATCTATAAATCAGTGTCCAGGTTTACTGAAAATACTTATTCCATGATGTTTCAAAGGCATGCTTGACCTTTACTGTAAACAATCTTGATCGATATCACATAAGATTTTTGCCTTGCAGCCTGGTAAGCCTTTACTTTTAGTTGATAATAACACTAGCATATTGGTATTGGTGTGCACATTGGGATTTCAGCAAATCTAATTGTTTGAAGATTGTTTCTGATCTCATAGCTCTGCTCTCATGTCTCAGGTGGGGATGGACAAAGCCCTTAATCAGCTCTCTGTGCCATTGGGACAGTTACGAGAGGAGGTCATGGTAAGTGTTGTGTTTAAGTGTACTGTAATTTTTGGTTAATATCTACCCCAGACCTCTCATACATGTTTCTGGCTGTTATTTATAACAGAGTCTGCGGTCCTGTGTGAGTGAGGTGATCCAGGCTATAGACAACCAGCTTTACAAACAGGAAGACCTGCAGAAAAAAAAGGTTTGCTTACTTATCTCCCTGTCTAACTTCATTATTGTATCGTATTTGTTCATCATTAAATATTCTGTGTGATGAGCTCAATTTTCCTCTTCTCCATCCATCAGGGGTGTGTATTGAGGTTAATTCAGGTGGTGCGCTCAGTGGAGAAGATTGAGAAGATCCTCCACTCACAGAACTCCAAGGAATCGAATTCTCTGGAAGTCAGCAGGTAGGAAACTGACATTGCAGCAATCCCGCAGGCATCACCTCTTAGATAACCTCTCTTTGAATGAGGGAAAGTTATTTACCGAGTAAAGTCAGTTTCGGTATTTGCATTTCAATATTTGCCCTGACCAGGTGTCACAAATTGGATGTCCATTAATTGACAAATCAGTTTGAAAAGGTCATGTTTATAAATGTGTCCATCCATCTTTTTGGAGTTGTGTCAGATGCTGTTTTTCTATGATGTAATATTAAGCAATGTCTTCCATTGTCTTCCAACTATTCAAAAAGAACTGCAAAAAGTTGTTTGAGTTTGATCACTGCAGTGATGTAGTACTAAGTCTTTGTGCTTGACTCTGCGTCTGTCTATGTACAGCCCCTTGTTAGCAGGTCAGATTCTGGAGAGGATTGCCACAGAATTCAACCAGCTGCAGTTCCACGCTGTACAGAGCAAAGGCATGCCCCTATTGGACAAAGTCAGACCTGTAAGTGTCAATGGGTCAGTCAGTCAGATGGCTGATGAAGCAATAGCCACTCAGTTAGTCAATCAATTTGTCTATCTGACTGCGCTTCTGTCAGTCATGTAATTAAGTGAAAACCAATTTTTGTCCAATCCCTCCAGTTCCTCTCACAGAGCAAAATCATCATTGCTACCCTTTTGCATTGAATATACAGAAATCATCTCCAAAACACTGATTTATGATTCTTGTGGTTTATGTGTTTTGCTGGAAAATAGTAATAGTAGTTCTTTTTTTCAAAAAAAACAATGAATGTAACAAGGCCCTGTTTACTGCCAGCGTATTGCAGGTATCACCTCCATGCTGCAGCAGTCTCTGGAGGGCCTGCTGATTGAGGGTCTGCAGACGTCTAATGTAGACATGGTGCGGCACTGCCTGAGGACATATGCCACCATAGACAAGACTCGAGATGCTGAGGCCCTTGTAGGTCAGGTTCTGGTCAAACCATACATGGACCAGGTAAGCATGCCACATACATGTTGATATACTGTTGATCCAAGGACATTTCTGCTTTTTTGAAGTCATTAATTGATAACATTGGCAGAACATTTCCTTGTTTTAGGTGATAGTAGAGGAGGTGGTGAAGTCCAGTCCGAATGGTCTCCAGCTAATGTATGCAAGACTATTGGAGTTTGTTCCTCATCACTGTAGACTGCTTAGAGAGGTGACTGGAGGAGCCATATCAAGGTATTGATGTAAATTCATTTAAAGCATGCATGGACAAGTAGATCTTTGTTGTATTTTGAAATCCTCTTGCTTTTACTAGAAAAGCAAATTATCTACTTTGATCTGTAGAGCTGTTGCATTCAGCACAGTGACCACATACTTTTCATATGTTTTTATTTTTCTTATTAATGGAGTTACTTTGCATCATTTACTGTGCTGCTGCCTCTCCCTTCTCAGTGACAAAGCTGACACAGTGCCGGGTTATGATTTCCTGGTGAACTCTGTGTGGCCTGAGATGGTCAAAGGGATAGAGGAGAGGCTGGCCTACCTGTTCAACCCCGGAAACCCCGACATATTCTATGAGGTACAGCCACACAGTTGGTGACACAGTTGGTGTGTGTGCGCGTTCACTTTGCAGACATCCATTGTATGTCTCATAATTCAATGTTAGATTGAATAGCTTCACCTGTGTTTTCTCTGTTTACTCGTTATCTTTTCTAGCGTTACAGCACGAGTATGGAGTTTGTGCGGAAGTTTGAGCGTCAGTGCAGCTCGCAGGCCAGTGTGAAGAGACTGAGAGTACACCACACATATACCAGCTTCCACAACAAATGGAACCTGCCAGTCTACTTTCAACTACGGTGCATATTACCTCAATACCATCTATATATACTATAGATTGTGCATAGGTTTCACTTTGTAGAGTCCACTGTTTTATACAACATGTTGTCTGACTTTGAATGTCCACACTCTAAGGTGGAGCTTTAAAACTGTGTGACGAGCACTTCTAGTGAGGTATATATATATATCTTTTTTATAACTTTTGTTTATGAAATGTAGGTCACAGATGAAAAGTGCATACAGAAATACAGTTTCTTTTCTTTTCTTTTTTAACATTTATGAACTTAAATGAACACCGCACCCCCCCAATACCCATGTTCTTCTTGTACGGTTAAAATATAGATATATACATACTTTATTGATCCCGAGGGAAATTCAATTTAGTATGTCCTAAATAAGTTAATAAATAAATAGAATTACATACATATGGCATAATAATTAAAGACAAAACTAAACTAAACTAGAAATAATGGATAAATATAAACAAAAAGGAATAAGAGAAAAATATATATATACACACATATATTCGTACAAATACATATACATACCTACACAGTAGTAGCTTTTAAGAAATAAAGATAATAAATAAATATAATAATAAAAATAATAAATGTATATATAAGAATAATGATAAAATAAGTAAATAAATACATGCAAATATGAGGTGCTACTGCCGATCGTTAAATGAACAAAGTGACTTTTAATAGCTGCTTACTCCTCAGTCGTCATTGCGAATTTGTTATGCTGCAGTGTCTTAGGATGAATAAATGTTGGAAGAGGGGCAAGTATCTGCCACTGGCCGACCAGCACAGGGGGTTGGATTCATACATGACCATACAGAGGGACTTTACAGAGAAACTTCAATGGCTGGCAACCCATCTAGATAGTTAAGCAGAGGGCTCCAGTGAGTATAAAACCTGTCAGATGAACCCCGAAGTGAGAATTTAATCTTCTCCAGTTTCAGAAGACCTAAAATATCATGTAGCCAGACTTTGATTGATGGTGGTTGAGAAGACTTCCATAATAAAAGAATTCTCTTACGAGCAATAAGGGAGGCGATAGTGAGGCATATCTATAGCTGAACTTTCATGTGACAATAAGACTTTCTGGAAACTCATGCATGTGCACAACCTTAGATTTGATCATTTTGCATTGCATGGAGTGGATATGATAGTTATGTTCTAATCTTCTGAATTAAGACCTCTCAGCTTAAATGAATATGGTGAGACATTGGTGAAGGTGCAATTTCTTTTGCGCGTCATGTATTTTGAAGAATTGTCTGCTCTTGCTTTAATGATGCTACAGACAAGCTTTAATTAATATTTCAGCCTGTCAACATTTTTTTTAGGGGGAAAAAAGACAAATTGACAGACGTTCACAAGTTGAACAAAGGCTGTTTTTATAGGAGTCTACAAAATTGCACGTGGGTGTGATTTTCATGCAGAATGATGACAGGAAGCAAAATGTAACTTTTCAGATGTGTGTCAGCGTATTACTAAACATAGCCCATAAACATGACACTGGACCTTGACTGAACAGCCATTGATTTGTGTGAAAAAGAGAACTTGTCTACTGTTTGTCAACCTCCCCCTGCCTCCACACACTGTAAAGATTGGGGCTTGTGTCCTCATTTCCCAGTACAAACCTGCACAGTCCAGCTCTCTCCTAAAAGTCCATAATTTCCAAAGCCCACAGTGTTGTTTCACATCATGAACATGTGCCTATCAGAGCTGATGCAAGAAATAACCTGATAACTGATTGATTGTTTTGTCCTCCAACTCTCTGTGTATCTGTCCTCGTTTTTCCAGGTACAAGGAAATCGCAGGAAGTCTAGAGAACGCCATAAGTGATGGACTAGAAGCAGCACCAGGTAGGAATATATTTTCTATCATGAACACGAGTGTTTAATAATACTACTTCACTACTTTACCTGCAGTGACTGTGTATCTGTGCCTGTTTCTCTCCAGCCAGCAGTGCATACCACCTGCAGGTGTCTGAGGTGTTGTGGTCCTGTCTAGTGAGATGTTGGTCAGACAAAGTCTACCTGTCACCTCTGGCCCATCGCTTCTGGAAGCTCACACTGCAGCTCTACGCACGATACGCCAAGTTTCTTGACGAGGTAAACTCCGGTGAAGCAGAAAGAATTATTTTTAAGAGCCGCAGTAGTTCAAACAAAGCGCCATGCAAATGAATAACCATGATATTATTAGCTTCTCCTGTTTCTCATCTTGATTGGTGTCTGCACAGGTGTTGACTAAAACTCCACCTCCTGAAGTGAGTAAAGAGCCAACCAGGCCTCTACCAAGCTCGGCCTCCTCCACCTCCAGTCGAACATCAATGGACGAGGGCGGCAGTGAGAGTGGGAGTCCTACCTCCCTGTCCACCAAACAACTGGTCTACATTGCAGCTGACATCCAAAAGCTGCAGGAGAAGGTGCAAACACACAGACAGACCGAAGATGTGTATTTATTCATGTAATTCCAGTTAATTAAATCTGATTTATGGGTTTGTTGAGAATTATTTCAACTTAATGTTTCCAGACTGATAGCTTGCTTGTCTTTTTCTTAGATTCCAGAGTTGTCAGAGATGGTCAGACAGCGGTTAGAAGCCATCGGATTCAAAAACTTTGCCACTGTGGAGGGTAAGTTACCCACGCAGGGCATATGGATGTGATTTTAACTTCTTTACTTTCTTTGACTTGTGTTTGCTTTATCTTATTTTCTTTGTTTGTTCAGGAAATGAGGAAGAAATGCCCAGGTGCATTTTAAGACACTAGCAACCACTAGTATATAATAGTTGTTGCAAAGCACTGGATGAATAGAAACTGTAATATGAGTGGAATTTTCTCCCTTTTTTTGAGAATTTTTCTTAAAATGGCGAGGATTCCTGCATTTCTGCTGTGTCCTTATTTTTATGGAAAACATGCCTAGAGAAACATGTCAGCGATGACATAAATCTAGTGTTCACTGACATTTAAAAATGTAACCATTCAATCCCCAACAGGCTTTTGTGCATGGCATCTTCAAAGATGATATCTCAGTCATAAAATACAATCATTCCTTGCTCACCACTTCCTGGTTTAGCACGAAGGTAACTCAGACTGTGGTTGTTGGCATTTACCGCCGTTCTCATCTATAACAGATGCTTTATCAGACTCCAAGGTTTGCCTGTCAAGTAGCATTCCCACTCTGAACACCAAGATGACCCAACATCTTACTGAACGCAGTTGCCGCTTCCTGAAGAGTGCCTCTGAGGTTCCACGACTCTACCGCAGGACTAATAAGGTCAGCGAAGCAGCAGTCATGCACGCATACGTGTTTCTCCGATATGTCATAATATCACGTCTCTTGGGCCAAACATTGGGAGACTGAAGGGCTAATGCACTTGGATCTGTGATGTGGAATACATGCGTGTTAATACATGCATGGCATTAGATTTTCACATAGCTCTAACATTGCATATTGATGAACTAAATAACATTTCTGTATAAGGCTTTGCACACATTTAAACGATTTTCTGGCTGTGAGCAAATTAGATTTCCAAAAAGTAATGCGATTATTGAAGGTTAATAACTGACCTTGAAGATGGTAGTTTTTCAAAATAAAACAGTTTAAGGTCCATGTATGAATCTGTCAAGCACGCTCATTCTTTCTTTCATTCCAGCGCTGACGTGCTCACTCTAAATTTGTTTGTCTGCCCATTAGTAGCCACTACCATAATGTTTTCATTGCAGTGCAGCTGTGTAGCTCCATCTGAGTTATTCTGCTTCCTGCTCAATCAGCAATTTCTGTTGCTTTATTGGGAATGAATATCAGCGAGTGATTATGGGGGAAACACTGATAGCATATAGCACATAGTACACTGAATAAGGATGTCCTGATAATTCTATCTGCTGATAGCAAGTCTGATTCTTTCATCCTATTTTCCTATTTTTATATAATGCTACATTAAGAGAATGTAGGCCAAAAGTTTTACTGTAACAATTTAATAGAAAAAAATGTGAGTCTGCAGCTGTTGTGAGGACATGATGTCAACCGAACCTCCATTCTTAACAGCTCATGACACATGCTTCAGTTTCACTTAACTTCCAGTCTTCATCCTGAACATGAGCAAATATTGAAAGGTATATCTTGGCACCTCGCTGGGCATACAACATTCTTCTTCCTCCTTAAACAGGAACTACCGGTGCGAGCATCAGCCTACATGGACAATGCTTTACGCCCGTTGCATCAGTTGCTGACTGACTCAACGGGTCTGGTCAATCCCTCCACTGCACTAGAGTGGCTACGAGTTGCACTGTCTGAGTGCACACAGAGGTGAGCTAACACAAATATGCACGCCTGCAAACATAGCTAGACTCAGATACAGTACCTCTACCAGTGTTGACGAATTAAACAGCAAGTTCCATTGCTTTCATTATGTGAAAGTTCCATTTGTTTCATTATCTAAAAATATTCTTCTAGCTGCAGACCACAAGATTTGTATTTCCACCTTTTATTTTTTGTCTTTCTTGTGTGTGTTCAGGTACTATGAGACCATCTCAGAGGTGCTGAGCTCCGTGAGAAAGATGGAGGAGAGTCTGAAGCGACTGAAGCAAGCCAGAAAAGGTGCAAATACGACTACCATGGCAGGAGCAAATGGTGGACCCACAGATGACAGCAAGATCCGACTTCAACTGGCGCTGGATGTGGAATACCTGGGGGAGCAGGTAGGTGGTGTTTGACGAGTGCACAAACACGTGCAGACAAAGCGATTCTTACATTTCTTTGTACTTTTGTGTGTCTCAGATCCAGAAGATGGGTCTTCAGCCAGGTGACATCTCCATGTTCTCCACTCTGATGGACCTTGTGAAAGAGGCTCGAGAGCTCGCTGAACAGAACCAGTAAAACAGGTGACTCCATAGTATCTGAAACCTGTTAACGTGATGCACTCATCTGTGCATTTCCTGAAGACTTGTGAAGGGAAAAAAAAACAGTTGTCCCAGATCAAAGTCAACAGTTTATGATGATCAGAACGGGAAGAATGTACAGGGACGGATACTACTGAAATCCTTCGTCAACCACAAAAACATCTCTACTTAACGCCAACCATAGAGCCACAGTGCACAAACATTTTACCCATCTCATCAAGCAGTAAATTGTTGTTGGAATCAGCAGACGGTCTGTGAGTGAGACTGGATCATCACTGGTACAGAATCAGAAATACTTTACTGATCCCTTGGGGAAATTGGGTTCGTGTTGGGTTCTCCGACTTGAACAAAAGGTTATATGTTGATGAAATGTTTCTAACATGACGCTGGATGTCGGTCATATAAGCTGCTCTGTGGCAAGGTATTGCACCGACATCTGTCAGTGTGTAACATGTACATTTTTGTTTAAATCAAAGTTGTATAATATAATATGTTTAACATAATATAACATAATTTGGGAATAAAATAAATTTCTCTGATACAATGTTGAATTTTTGTTTTAATACAGCTAGAGGGTTCTAAACACTGTGTACAAGCCAAATTTCAATAACAAATTACTGCTACAGATTGATACACAAAAAACTTTGTATACCACAAATATACAAAGTTAAACTGCTGAATCCAGTCATCATTCATCAAAACTGATATTTATATTTCCATATGATTTCACACATAACATTGTTTGTACACATATATTTTTAATATTTCTAAGATATACAGTATAAGGTGCTACTGCAACCAGGCATCATTAAACCTTTGTTAGAGATGTTATATAAATATATAAAGCAGATTTTGTAATATGGGCATTCTATTTATTATCTGGTTTTAGCTGCAAAGTTATATTAATTGTATGAAAGGGTCACTACATTATTCTGCAAGTAATTAATATTTTTAAGCGCAGTTTGTGGGAGGCAGGATTTTGGATGAGATATGATCTGTGATTAGCCATCTAAGAAATTGTAATTTTATGTTTTAACTTGATTTTTAAAAGAAAATCAGTTGCTCTACAGTAGTTGATGAGATGTTTCCTAAAATAAGTAATTGTTTAAATTATTATCCTTTTCTCATCTCCTCAGCAGTAAATGACAAAATCACTAGAAAGCTGAATGACCTCAGCTCAGCATTTCCCTGTAGTCCAGTTTTGTAGACGTCTCTCTCTCTCCTGACCTGTTTGTGTGACTAATATTGTTGCAAAACTCATCTGCAGCATTGAAATGTCAACAATGAGAAACTTTGATAAAAAAATATGACATTTTAACCATGTTGGGATACAAATGTTTTATTACAGCAGTCACAAATTACAACAGAACAAAAATAAACTCTTAGTTACAATATACAACATCAATCATTCATCATAGAGAATTGTGGTTACTGTACCTAATATGCTGAAAAATACTGTACAGAACTTTGCTATAATAAATTTAACAGGAAAAAAAAACAAATTAGGATTTTTAACAGGCAGCTTGAAAACAACTCATCTTTAAGTAACAGGTCTTCATAAATACTGTTGTCATAAATCAGCTAGACGGTGAAAGATAACGACAATGCTGTTGAATATTGATCATTTGTGTGAGAGGCTGTGCTTCATTCTTCATGTACTCCATGTGGGCATTAATTCAGTTGAAAAACATGGGTGTGATCTAAATGACGTGTCTGTTGAATGATTGATTTTAGCGCCTGAAATGAAATGAAAGCTGTAGGCGATGAAGTACACGAAGTAAAGAAATGAGCCTCGTACATTTTTCACGTCAGAGGTTTCTTTTTTGCTGGTTTCAAGCACTATTTGACTTTACAGTGTAGGGTTGGTGATCTTTCCCAGCATTAGGATGGCGTTAGAATCTCCCTCTATGACAGAAAAGAAAAACGGCCGGTTGATGGACAGTTTCAGAGGAATGCCTGCTTCCTGGATCTTGTCCTGAGGTTCTGCTCCTTCCTCTGACATCTCAAACATAACCTTGTTGAACGCCTGCGGGGACACAGAGAGACCTGTTAATGCTGCACACATCCAGAGTCATTTCTATAATATGACAAGCTGACAAACTCGTGTACTTCACCTTATCTATAGTGAAGGGTTTGGTGTTGCTGAGTTGACTGAACTCAGCCTGAGAGCCCAGCAGTTTGGCCTCAACTTCTGGATCCATGTTGGTCAGAAGATCTCGCAAATCAGTCACAGACGACATGGAGAACTTCGGCAGGGACAGCTCCAACAGACTGGGTGGACGGACACAAGGGAAGCAGATTTTAAATTTTAGTGATCCGGCACAAAAAAGTGACATTTGAACAGAAATACATGTGACTGGCAACTATTAAATGCTGTAACTGAGTGACTTGTCGTATGATGTAGGTGAAATTTAAAGGGAAGCACAACAGGCGTAGAACATGAAGGACAAAAGATGCTTCAGATTTCTAGTCAACTTGTGATATTGTGAAGGACTTCAAAGGTGAAAGGAGGTCCGGGTTTTGGGTTTTCAGAAAAGCACAATGCTCACCCTTCCTGGAGGTTCTGGTGCCAGTCAGAGATGACATCCGTGCGTAGCTTAGACTCTAAGTCGTGCAGTTTGGTCCCTTCGTGGGGCAGGACCAGCAACATGTAGGACCGTTTGCTGAGAGACAGTTTCACAGCAGTGCACCGCCGTACCTTCATAGGAGCAGAAGAAAAATATTACAGATGAGTCCAGTCATTAAAATGTTCTCCACCCAAATGTATTTCATATCTTACATCTGTAATATGTGATGTACAGTAATACACAAGTCAAAAACCAAATCTCCTGAACTATGATTTACCTTATCATTCAGGTAGTGGTACTGACCCGTGTGGGTCATCAGTGGAGCCATCACTGTGGTTGTTTCATCCACATGAAACTCCTGCAAAGAAGTCTTCTCTGGTTGGAAGGCTGTTCTCCAGTTGCCTAAACAGGCACAAGCAAAGAACACAATGAGGTACTGTGAGGTGGTGCAGTGGTTAGCAGTACACAAAATATACACACTGTGATCGTAAGTGGTACAGTGTTTCGTTTGTCCCACAAAATTTAAAAAATTCTATAAGCTTTAATTATATAAAAATTATATAATATTTAATACCGATCTACTCCAAATACTACCTTTGGTAGCACACAGTGTAGTGCTTGAGTAGTTAAATATATATATGTTTAAATTGTGCTTTTAAATTAGAAAGTTAGTTTTGACTCTAAATTATTCATCTCAGTCTGTGTATTCTAAAATCGACAAAACAAAGGTCGAAATAAAAGAGAAAATGAGACCAACCTTGGAAGCTGAATAAAGTAAGAAACAGAAGGTCGCTGCTGGAATTCAGATGTTTGAAGACGCTCTTCACCTTCCTGTCTGACGTCTTCTCCACAAAGCTGTTCACCAACTGCTCTGCCTCCTGAGGTTTTGAGAAGTCCACGCCACGGATGAATGATGTGTCTGAGAAGTCCTGCGTGCCTTGAACAAAGTCCCCGGAGAGTTGAGCATGCTCGCGAGTGAAGGTCCACACCTGGGTAGTGATTTCATCTTTAGGCCCATCGTCCACTAGAGAGTTAATACTCTGCAGGGTCTGGAGAACCTTGTGTCCGTCCACTAAGGACACACAGTCCTCTTGGTCAGTGCCGCTGCTCAGGCCCAGTAGAAGCTGGAAGGAAAGGAGTGCAATGGGAAAAAGTTACTTCTATGAGTGAATGTACGGGACCTGACAATGACACAGGATCATATCAAGCATATTCTTAATAAGGACTTTTTTTTCTCTATACTGATAACAATTGACAGACCTGGAATGAGCTCGCTGTCTTCTTGGAGACTCCCAAGTAAAAGGTGACAAGGGATCCATAGGTGTTGACCGGAGAGAAGAGGCTGTTGGTGTTGTGCTGCTTACTGCTGAGTGCCTGGTACATCCTCAGGCCCAGAGAATTTAACAGTTCAGCCAGAACTGCTGTCCTCTCTGTGATGTTCTGTTTCTGTGCATCCAGTACCGACTGGTCCCTGCTGTCTGGTGTCAGGACTTCAATATCGAGGGAGGCCACAGGAAGTGTCTCCAGAGGCTTAGACGTTTGGGGCTGCAGGGTCTCACAGCTGACATTCTCAGCGGCAAAGAGGTGAAAAGGGTGAACGTAGACCCGATTGGCTTGGCTTCCTGAGAGGTAGCAGCAGAGTAGGAGGGATAGAAGAGGCGACTGCAGAATCTGCATTTTATGTTTTGTGGGTAGTCACCGTAAAATGATTCCTTCTGTAGAGAGAGAGACAGATATTTTTAGTTTACAACGAAATACCTTGAGTATACAACCCTATCAACTTCCACTTGAGTCTTAGTGAGCACTGTGAATGGTACATCAGAAATCTGGCTTGATCTGGTTTTCTCTCTCTGACAGGATTGGCTGGCAGAAACATTGGACATAGAGCAGCATGTCAGTGATGGATTGATTACTCTTTGTATGTCCTCTCTCCTGCTGGTCAGTGAATGAGAGCAGGCATTACCCTCTGCAACAGGGGTCGCATAGATAATGAAGATGTATCTACGTGTGTCTGTGTGTGAATTCGTATGTGTTTGCTGACTAAAATAAGACGGATGTTTCATTTGGTTTGCTCAGGCAGCAGTCAAACAAATTTACATGCTCAAATTGTTGACATACATTAAGCCAAAACAGTCTGGATACTGTTATTGGAAAACTAGTTTGGACAAATTTGTCTGTATTTATTTATTTATTGTATGTAAACAAACATATCTAAAATGAATTAATAAAAAGATTAGAAAGACAAACTTTCACACACACACATTAAGTGGATAATAAAAATAATGCCATTGTTTAATGGCTGACAAGTTCACGGAGATGTTTCACGTATTCCCAACTTGCCGTTGCAATTTTGTCACTGCAGCTGCTAATAATTTGAGAGTAAACACTGTTTAAAGTTGAACTTGTAATTTTTAACTCTTCTTCATTAACACTTTCTATGCATGAATATGGATGTTTGTGAAGAGTAACTTGGGTGAGTGCTCTCATGCAAAATAGGACTTTATCCTTTGAGTTGAACATGCAGAAAAGTGGACTGATGGACTCTTGGAAGACGTGAGCAAACAGAAGGTTTTCCTCTATTTGGACATGTATTACAGGACATGGCCTTGGTCCCTTATCAATAAAACTGGTGCACTCAAATGTTCTTATGGCAACCAGCCCACCTGTGTACCTGATGGCTTGATGACAGAAGAAAAACATGGCTGATTCATGATAAATCATGTTTTCTGTCAAGACTAATGATCTGATCCATCATTACCTTGTCTTCTAGAACTGGATTGAACTAAAAAGTAGGTCAAAGAGGCAGTTTGACAGAAGAGCTTTCGGATTTTTGAAGATCATAAAGGATTACTTCCATCAGTTCCACGACTCTGAACTGAAATATCTCCACTCGCCTATAACAAGTTTTTCTACTGCACAGTCAAAACACAATTACTGAGATAAAGTCAAAGTTTGCTCTTACCGTGTGTTTCTGCTCCTGCTGAGTGAGGTACTGAGTGAGGTCCGGACTTCTCCGCTCCCTTACTTTAAGCCAGCCGGCCAGCCGCAGTGCTCCCACTCTGGTTACTGATTAACCAAAGCAGCATTGAGTCAGGGGCTCTGCTGCCATGACTCACAGCCCGCTTTGTACTGACGTGCTACTGCTATAGATAAATAGGTCTGACAGAGGGAGGAAAGAGACCACCCAATGTCCCTTGACTTGTTGACTTTAGGAGGATGATGCAAGCGCATCCTGGAGGGGGTGAAAGCAGAGCTCAGCTTCCACAAAGGAGGAGTGGGAAGCGGAGGGGACACCCAGGCTTGTTTGTGTTTGAGAGTGACTCACTGAAATGTCACCATATTGTGGAGATGTTTGTTTGAGAAAAGGGAATGGCGTTGTTGATTAAATACGTGTGTTCTTTGAGATTTTGCTCAGTTTGGGGGTCAAACAAGTATCAAGTAAACAAGTCTTAAATCTGAATCACTTAAATCTATATAAGAAAAATAAAGAGAAAGAAAGAGGGGAGAGAGGGTAAAATGTAGACAAGAAATGGCCCAGATTTCCATATTGTATTATTCTGTTATTATTCCTGCAGCATGTTATTCATGTTATCCTGTCATCGTTTCTATGAACTCATTCACTCTTTCTCTCTTCAGAGTTAGCACTATTCACATTTCATTACTAGTGCAAAGTTAATGCTTTCTATAAATTTACAATAAGACTCATTAATTCATGGTGACTGATATCAGACATTCCACTGACTCGCTTGAACATTAATAATGCTAATAATAATAATAACTGGTGAATGTATAGAACAATAGTGTCTTCACTTCATAATTCTTTCATGTCTCTCTCAAACAGTTAAAAGGATATTACCCTTGGATATAGACGGATAACAAACCCAACATGCCACAGGAAAAGAGCAAACACCTTTCAGATGTTCTTTATAGGCAGACAAATACATTTATTAAGCAATCTGTTATTTACTATTGTAAGGTGACATCCGTCATCAGAATGGGGAAGATCCTTCACACACACCTGATTCAACAGGACAGCATACACTACATTTTCTCAACACTGTGTCATGTCAAATGTTTTACAGCAGTGGTTTTATCTTCTATGAACATTACAGCAATAATAATTGCTGGTGTAAAATTTAGAGTCTATAAAGTGAAAATGAAAATCACTTTATGTAATGCTGGAAGTCTTGACAGCGACATGTATGTGTCTTCTCTGATCTCTCATTAACTTGTTAATTTGGGTCTTAGTTTGTTAATGTATGCCTGAACAGGGTTTCTGACACAGATTTAACAAAAATGTTGAGAAATATCACTGACTTTTCAAGTTGAACTTACTGTTGACACGCCAGTATCATACACTTTTACACTTATTATACACATACTTTGAATGTTGATACTGGTATCAATGTTTAAGAGGAAAACACGTAGGCCTATTTAAACAATAAGCTTGAACATTAAAATTTGCTATCTTAGATAACAGTCAACTAATAGTATAAGATGACAGCAAATGTAAGAATTGAATTTAAATTTAACTTATTTTAAAGTTGCATTGATTGAATTGAACACCTGATAGAAGTTTTTTACCATATGTGAAACATCAGCTGCATTTATTTATGTTTAATTATTTAAAATGTTTACAGGACAATTGTAAGCTTCTTGACTTTTGTTGTAGTTGCTTCATCTTTTCTCTTACTGCGTAACCATTATGCACCAATTTTTTTTTTTTTTTTTGTGAATTCCGGCTTTGCAGTGAACCTCTATCAGATTCTGATTTATATTAGTTTGAAAATAAAAATGTTCAAATTGTCTTTGTGGTGGACATTTTATTGTCAGCTCATTTTCAAGTTCCCGAAAACCCTTATAAAGTTTTACTTGTATGTCAAACACCTTAAAACACATCCTGAAGACACAGGTGAATAACCTTTGTGTTTGCTTTATGATAGTTAACCAAGTGCGTGTTTCCCATCCACAGAAATTACTGCGTAATTTATCACTATTGCTGTTGGTGGCACCAAAAACTTTATGATGCTTAGATGACAGCCTACACTGGTAGACCCTGCATTGAGCCTACTGGACCAGCTTTCAGTTTAAAAGGACAATCAAGGGCAAGAATTAAGCAAAGGCAAAGCAACAGCTCATAGATCTGCATGGAGTATTATGAATTAGAAAATTATAGTTAAGTACTTAGAGTTTGATCAAGAGGATGGAGGTTATCCTGACCTGGACTATACTTCCCGTATCTTCTTGCCACTTGCAACAGTCCTGTTTGAGATGGGGTCACCCCAGCTGACTCTTACAGCCAGGCAGGGGGAGTCCAGGTCTTCTCAATAGCCAATTCTGTCAGCAACAGTTACAGAATTCACAGTCCAAGTTTCCAGCATATTCCTTTTCTTGTTGGGTGGAAATTACTGTGGCAGATGTCACAACCCATCCAACCTCCTCACCCAACATCTTAACCACAGGGTCGTATTACTTCAAAGGGTTTATCAGGGTTGTTACCTTCCCTGCCTATACCTGCTTCTTTCTTTTCCCATCTGTTCTTTGGTCCACCACCTTGTCTATATACTTGTCCTGTGTTTTCCCTGAGGTGTTTCAGGGCATTTGCGTACCATCATCACCCATCTTTCTACCTTCTGTGGAGCCATTTGCATTCTTTCAACTGTGCTCCATCCCAAGTCTTCCTTGCTCTTTCCTGAGCACTGTGCCAAGAGATGAGCTTGAATTGTTGCATCCTAAGTAGCCCAACTTCACCCATGAAGGAGGAGTTGGTAATGAGTCTAAGGTTTCTGCTAGAGCTTCTGCTGTCTGAGGTGGGGGGGTTAATGTGTATTCCTTCTTTGCCACCGTCTTGGTGTCCCCAGGACCCCAGACCCCTGACCACTGCATTTGGCCTTGGAGTCTGATCCTGAACAATCCTGACGATTGTTCAGTTTGGGTTTTTCACTTTCTTTTTTGATACTTCTGTCGTCTGTTCAAAGCCTCTCAGGTGTCGAGCAGGGATGAGTGCAGACTGTTCTGGGCTACCGAGCAACGTCAACTGAAATCCTGTTGTGATATCCGCAATGTCTGCTCCTCGTCTCCTGTGTAGCCTTCTGGCATCCTTTAAGGGGGCAGCAAATTGATATTTCTCAGTTAATTCAGTTTCTGTAGGCCCAGGCAGTCCTTATTCTCTGCCCAAGGTTTTCTCCTGGCCGTTGTCTTCTAACACAGTAGGCGTCCTTGGCCACTGGGGATCTCAACAGAATACTCCACTTTCAAGTCCCAAAGTGGGCGCCTAGATGACAACCTGCGCTGGTAAGCCCTGTGCAGAGCCCATTGGAGCAGCTTTCAGTTTAAAGGGTCAGAGCCAATAGATCTGGTCAAAAGTCTTATATCCACTAATGGTGGCTTTCCCTTCATAAAATCTGGAACTTGGAAAGTTCCTAGGATTGGATTTAGTGGCTAGGATTTAAGCCCGAAGGGTTTGTTATACATTTACAGGTGGCTACAACTAGATGAACCTTTTCGAATGCTTTCTGTTTGGGGTGTGCTCACCTTGGCTGACTCTTACAGCCAGCTGGCAGGCAGAGTGGAGGTCTTCTCAACAGGCAAATTATGTCAGCAACAGTAACAGAATACACAATCCAAGTTTCCAGCATATTCCTTTTTGCTGTTCTTCTTATATGAAGTTTCTGTTGTACAGTCGAGACCCTTGAGTGCTTGCTAATCCTTCTGGGTCCGAATGGTCTTCTTCTCTCCCAGACTCCAGATGCTCAGCACATCAACTCCCACAGGCTCAGTCTTTGAATCACTACTTGTATACCTAAATTTCGTCTGTCCCCCTCTCCTGGGTGGAGACAGAAGCAACCAAAGCTTCACCTGACAGCACACCAACAGTCCTGTCACCTGATTACCTGAACCATTTCTCCAATACACATTAATACCAATGCACAGGAACATTTACAATACACACCTCAGGAATATGTGTGGTTGAACAACTTATCATCATCTTACTTTGCACAAACATTTTGGTACTTTGCAGATGTTTCCAGTTTTTCCGGCAACCAGTTCCCCTTTTCTCCTCTCTGGAGCATCGGGGACTTTCTTCTTATTGCTTCATACAGTCACGAGTGCATATAAATCACATGATTATGAGATAATTTATAAATCACACTAACTTCTCAGCTTATTCATCATCTGAAGGAGAAGGTGAATAAATTCACCATGTGGACTCTCGTGTTTTTTTGCAGCCTGATTGCCTCATGTGGAGTTCAAGGTATTGTCCACTGTTGTTTTTCAGGAAAACACCTGTCTTCCAATTGTATTTGCAGGGTAATTATGGGCAACATTGGCTTGAGCATAGTTTATAAAAATTGTTAATTTGTGTTTTCAAATTTAACATGAAACATGAAATGATTTTTGGCTTTTGTTACCTGTGCTGTTAACAGCTCTTAATTTGACATTTTGTCTTATTTGCTTGTTTTTCTCCAAACTCAAAAGGTTATTGGGAAACAATTGAGGGTGGAACTGTACTAGAAACCCCAGGTACAAAAACTGCCACTAGAATTAAAAAATTAATAGGACTATGTGTTTGACCTGAATCATGAAATGTATGTGTTCTCTCTGTCTCTCTCCACTTTTGTTTTTGCTTTGTAAATTTTCTTCAGCTTATACAAGGTCCAGAGAAAGTAAAAGTACAAAATAAAATAAAATACGCACAATGTCACATCATGGTTGCTTTGTTCAAATTTTGTGTACGACAGAAAATTTATATTATTTAGTTATGTATCTGTGTTTCTCACGTGTACGATTCATTCTTGTCATTCTCATATTGTCGTCATTTTTTCCATTCTTCATGACTAATTTCTTTTTTAAAATTTCCTGATCATGAGCTTCTACAAATGCACCATGTGGTGGATACCTGTACGACAGCAATGGCACTTTTTACAGCCCCAACTATCCAAACAATTACCCAAACTCTGCAGCCTGTACCTGGTACATCAGACCAGGACAGCAAATCGTGCAGCTGGACTTCTCCTATGTAAAGTAAGCACAGCTTATCATATCCAGAAGACCCATGTGATCACTAACTACTGTCGCTGTATTGTCTGTAACTTGGAATTAAAATCTCTGTTCTTCTTTCACAGCATTGAGCATCACTCAGCTTGTGCTTTTGATGCCATTAACGTCTATGATGGCTCCAGTAGCAGCAGCAGGCTCTTGGGGACGGTGTGTGGCACTGTTCCCAACACAACCACCTTTTACTCCACTGGTGCTGATTTGATTGTGTTCTTCCGGAGTGACTCGAGTTTTACCAATTCAGGATTTCGTGCTGACTACAGGATTGTGTGTAAGTCACAATGGATGTTATGAAGTGTTCATTTTTATGACATCTGGGGTTTCAATAGCATTAAACCAAGGTGGACCTGAACTATGTGATTTCAGTGATGGGGTTTGTTTTGACTCTTCTTTCTGCAGCTACAGGCTCCTGCAGATACAACTGTGGCTACCAGGTTGGAAAGTGTTCTTGCTCTTCAGACTGTGAATACAGAGGGAACTGCTGTCCAGACTATTTGGGTAAGCAGTAGTGAAAGTAACAACCCATAAGTACTTGTATTTCACTCTTTATTTCTACTGTGTGATTCTTTATACTGCTGCTCCATCACTTTTCAGAGGTAAAGTCTTTGCCTCACATCATTTATTGCACATTTGGTTTTGAAAATCCAGTGCTTGTTATTTTTCAGATGTCAATAAACTTTAGTAAACTTTAGTGAACTATCGTAAACTATAGTAAACTTTTGCTTTAGTAGGAGTTCAAATGCCATAGCAAAACCCAGTAAATTTACATTGTTGTGTGGGTATTTATTTCAGGACTTTTCCCTTTATGTAAACATACATGCAAGTATGAACATACTGAACTGGCACAAATATTTTCCGCACATTTTGGGTCTACTCACCTCTTATCTCTGCTTACCTCTCATGGGACCAAGAGCACATTCAGAGAGAAAGAGACATGAAATTAGACAAATTAGCAAAAACTAATAAATAATAAAAAGAATGACATAAAATACTCTTCTGTTGTTCTTATCTTTCAGATTACTGCCCAACATCAACTGTGGTATCAGAAACAACAGAACCAACAAATGCACCATGTGGTGGATACCTGTACGACAGCAATGGCACTTTTTACAGCCCCAACTATCCAAACAATTACCCAAACTCTGCAGCCTGTACCTGGTACATCAGACCAGGACAGCAAATCGTGCAGCTGGACTTCTCCTATGTAAAGTAAGCACAGCTTATCATATCCAGAAGACCCATGTGATCACTAACTACTGTCGCTGTATTGTCTGTAACTTGAAATTAAAATCTCTGTTCTTCTTTCACAGCATTGAGAATAACTCAGCTTGTGCTTTTGATGCCATTAACGTCTATGATGGCTCCAGTAGCAGCAGCAGGCTCTTGGGGACGGTGTGTGGCACTGTTCCCAACACAACCACCTTTTACTCCACTGGTGCTGATTTGACTGTGTTCTTCCGGAGTGACTTGAGTGTGACCTACTCAGGATTTCGTGCTGACTACAGGATTGTGTGTAGGTCACAATGGATGTTATGAAGTGTTCATTTTATGACATCTGGGGTTTCAATAGCATTAAACCAAGGTGGACCTAAACTATGTGATTTCAGTGATGGGGTTTGTTTTGACTCTTCTTTCTGCAGCTTCAGGCTCCTGCAGATACAACTGTGGCTACCGGGTTGGAAAGTGTTCTTGCTCTTCAGGCTGTGAATACAGAGAGAACTGCTGTCCAGACTATTTGGGTAAGCAGTAGTGAAAGTAACAACCCATAAGCACTTGCACTTCACTCTTTATTTCTACTGTGATTCTTTATACTGCTACTTCATCACTTTTCAGGAGGAAAGTCTTTGCCTCACATCATTTATTGCACATTTGGTTTTGAAAAAGCAGTGCTTGTTATTTTTAATATGTCAATGAAGGGTTGGCACTTCTACCCATTTTTCACATGGTTTGATTTAAATAAGTGTGTCAACATACGGTGCAAAATCACAAAGAGGTAAGAGTGTTTATACCTACCTCCAACTCAACCATCTACTGCAGTGAAATGCTGCTGGTGTGTTCATACAGCAGTATTAAAGACACATTCAGAAGGAAAGAATGATGAAATTAGACGAAACAGACAAAACAGAAACAAATAAATTAAATGGTTATGAACCAATATTAATAAAGTAAATCAGTAATACATAATTAAAAAATAAAAAAACTCTTCTGTTGTTCTTTTCTTTCTTTCAGAATACTGCCCACCATCATCTGCGGTACCAGAAACAGCAGGAGTCACCCGAGGTATACCTGTACTATATTTTTTAAAACAACAGCTCCATGAAATCCATTTGTGTCAATGGAGGCTTGTAAGTCTCTATCCTCCTGTGTCTCTCAGCTCAGCCCTCTTGTTGGTTCAACTGCTATCACATCGGAAGCTGATTTATCAGGTCTAAATTACTGTTGACATGCCAGTATTATACACTTTTGCTGTATTCATACACAGTACTATTTAAATGATACTGATATCAATGTGTGAGAGTAAACACATAGCCTTATTTGATGAGAGACTGATACAGAAGATTTACTGTCATCTCAGTGGAGTTCAATCATATCGCGTACAACATGCTTAGGCATGATTCCCGCTATATGTGGTCATCCCTAATGAGGGCCGAAGCACAGACTATGCTGCCCATCAGCACTTGGATGAGAGCACACTATGCCTTTGCCAGGGCCTACTGCTGCCAGTATACTTTATAACTTAGGAAGTGGTATTGTAGTAATAAGGTATATTTCTAGAGACTCCATTAAATAGAGGACTCTCATGGTTCTTTGCAGTGTGATTGCCTCTTGTGGAGAGCACGGTACTGTCTGCTGTTTTGTTGTCGTCGCATCTGTCTCTTCGGTTTTGAGTTTTTTCAAGTGCAAGACGACAACACCAGGCTTGCAGTTGTATCAGGTTTTGAGAAAACAGCTGAGGCTACAGCTCCACCAGAAACCATACTAAAGTAAAAAGAACAATGTTTTAATGTTTTTAATTATCCAATATATATTCAAAATGTTTGTCTTGCCCCAAATGGCTTGTTGTTTTCTGACTATTTCTGCTAATGGTTTCAACTAAGTCAGAGCAATTTATTGAGTGCTAAAATTGGCAAGATCGGATGGTCAGTATTATGTGCTTGATTAGAATCATGGGATGTGTTGGTACTTTTTTTTAATATTCTCTCTGTCTCTCTCTACTTTTTGTTTGTTTTTTTAAAATTCATCAACTTATACAGCATCTGGAAATGGTAAGTTCACCGAAATAAGAAGCACAGTGTCACATCATGGTTGCTTTGTTGAAATTTTCCGGTCATTACTGTGACGTTTTGTCTGACAATTTTTCTCCTAATCCATAAGGTTACTGGATCGCAACTGAGGGTGGAGCTACAACAGATCCCCCAGGTACAAAAGCTGTCATTAAAATAAAAAAGAATAATTTTTTTTAATGTTTTTAATTATCAAGTTTACATGTTTGTTTTTCTCACAATCCATCAGGTTATTGGGAAACAACTGAAGTTGGAGCTACATAAGAAATCCTGGCTACAAAAACTGCCACTGAAATAAAAAGAATAGTGTGTAAATGGTTTTAATTGTTGAGCATACGTACAAAATATTTGCCTTTCCCTGTTTTTATCTGAATGGCTTGTCTGATTGATGTGTTGTTTTTTTCTGACAATTTTAAACAACAGTTTCAACTAAATCAGAGCAATTTATTGAGTGTATTAAAATTGGCAAGATCTGATTGTTGGGATTATGATGATTGTCTGATTTGCTGATATATTGCAGTCTGGACCAAAGTGGTTTACAAACCACCTCAGCGACTGGGCCATCTGTACAGTCACTGCTAAATCTAAGTGTGGCCGAAATGTGAAAAATAAATGGATATAATTTGGATACAAGTTTTTTAAGAATATGTGAAACATCAGTTGCATTTTTTTGTCTTTGAATGGATCTGTTATGTGTAATGTTTACAGGACAATTACATATTACTTTGTTTATGCTGCCCTTTTATTTGAAAATTTCCAGGCTTTATAGGCCAACATAGTAACACAGTATTGACCAATATTTTATTTTATTACATTCCATCCTCTATTCATTTTAAAACTGATGTATTTTACATATTTTTATTATAAATTTCCGTTTAATCCTTCTGTATTTTGACCTTTACTGTAGTTGCTTTATCTTTTTTCTTACTGCATGACCGTCATGCGCCAAATTACCAGATTCTTGTATATGAAAACCTACTTGGCAATGAACCTGTTTCTGAGTTTGATTTATATTAGTTTGCAAATACACATGTACAGATCATCACTGCAATGGACATTTTTTTTTGATCAGCTCCTTTTTAAGCTCCCAAAAACCCTCATGAAGTTTTACTCGTATGGCCAACACCTTAAAACACATCCTGAGGACACAGGTGAAGAACATTTATGGATGCTTTATGATAGTTAACCATGTGTGTATTTCTCAGGCACAATGATTACTGAGTCATCTATCACTATCGCTATTGGTGGCAAGAAAAACTTTATGATCTGTCACCATTGACTGCTGGCTATATAAGCTGCAATGTTGAGCATCTGAAGCAGAAGATGAATGAATTCACCATGTGGACTCTTGTGGTTCTTTACAGCCTGATCGCCTCATGTGGAGTGCAAGGTATTGTTCACTGTTTTCTTATTGTGGTATCTGGTTTTGGACAGTTTGTTTGTTTGTTTTTTCTTTTTTTTGTTGGTTCAAGATAACAGCGGTCTTTCAATTGTATTTTAAGGGTAACAATGGAAAACATTAGCTTGAGCATAGTTTGGAAAGTTCATCCTTGTCCTTACATTTAACATGAAACAGGAAATGATTTTTGGCTTTTGTTGCCCCTGTTGTTAACAGCAAACTTCGACTGCTTCAAACTTCGACATTTTGTTTTATTTGCTTGTTTTTCTCTTAATGCACCAGGTTATTGGGGAACAACTGAAGGTGGAGCTACAGCACCACAAACAGGTACAAAAACTGACACTGAAATAAATAATAAATAATTTTTTTTTTAATGGTTTTATTTAACATTCAAAATGTTGCCTTTCCTTGTTTTTATCTTGGCTTGACTGAGTTTCAAGCAAATTCAACTGATTATCAGGATTATTTGTTTGAACTGAATCATGAAATGTGTTGGTACTTGCTGTTATCTCTGTCTCTCTTGAACCGTGTTCGTTTCATTTTTTGGTGAAGGTAAAAGAAAGTACACCAAAATAAGCACAATGTCACATCATGGCTGCTTTGTTCAACATTTCTGTACTACACTGAATTTGTATTATTTATTTATAGTAAATGTGTGTTTCTCACCTGTACAATTGCATTCTTTTCATTCTCATGTTATCTTTATTTTTTATTTTTCCATTATTTGTGAATAATTTCTTTTTATAATATTTTTACGATTGTATGTATTGTAACAGTATTTTGTTAAAACAACGCTCCATCAAATTCATTTGTGTCGACAGAGGATTGTAAGTATCCATCTACCTGTGTCTCTCAGATCAAACAGGAAATGATTTTTGACTTTTGTTGCCCCTGTTGTTAACAGCAAACTTCGACTGCTTCAAACTTCGACATTTTGTTTTATTTGCTTGTTTTTCTCTTAATGCACCAGGTTATTGGGGAACAACTGAGGGTGGAGCTACAGCACCACAAACAGGTACAAAAACTGACACTGAAATAAATAATAAATAAATTTTTTTTAAAGGTTTTATTTAACATTCAAAATGTTGCCTTTCCTTGTTTTTATCTTGGCTTGACTGAGTTTCAAGCAAATTCAACTGATTATCAGGATTATTTGTTTGAACTGAATCATGAAATGTGTTGGTACTTGCTGTTATCTCTGTCTCTCTTGAACCGTGTTCGTTTCATTTTTTGGTGAAGGTAAAAGAAAGTACACCAAAATAAGCACAATGTCACATCATGGCTGCTTTGTTCAACATTTCTGTACTACACTGAATTTGTATTATTTATTTATAGTAAATGTGTGTTTCTCACCTGTACAATTGCATTCTTTTCATTCTCATGTTATCTTTATTTTTTATTTTTCCATTCTTTGTGAGTAATTTCTTTTTATAATTTTTACAATTATGAGATTCGATAACTGCACCATGTGGTGGATACCTGTACGGCAGCAATGGCACTTTTTACAGTCCCAACTATCCAAACAACTACCCGAATTCTGCATCCTGTACCTGGTACATCAGACCAGGACAGCAAATCGTGCAGCTGGACTTCTCCTATGTAAAGTAAGAACAGCTTATCATATCCAGAAGACCCATGTGATCACTAACTACTGTCGCTGTATTGTCAGTAACTTGAAATTAAAATCTCTGTTCTTCTTTCACAGTATTGAGCATCACTCATCTTGTGGTTTTGATGCCATTAACGTCTATGATGGCTCCAGTAGCAGCAGCAGGCTTTTGGGGAAGGTGTGTGGAACTGTTCCCAACACAACCACCTTTTACTCCACTGGTGCCTATTTGACTGTGTTCTTCCGGAGTGACTCAAGTGTGACCAAGTCAGGATTTCGTGCTGACTACAGGATTGTGTGTAGGTCACAATGGATGTTATCAAGTCTCCATTTTTTTGACATCTGGGATTTCAATAGTATTAAAAATGCAAAATCCTCATTACAAGTGGGCCTAAATTGTGTGATTTCAGCGATGTGGTTTGTTTTGACACTTCTTTCTGCAGCTTCAGGCTCCTGCAGATACAACTGTGGCTACCAGGTTGGAAACTGTTCTTGCTCTTCAGACTGTGAATACAGAGGGAACTGCTGTCCAGACTATTTGGGTAAGCATTAGTTACTACCTGTACGTACTCATACTTCAACTTAATATTTCCATTCTATGATTCTTTATATTTCTACTCAATCACTTTTCAGAGGGAACATCTTTGCCCCACATCATTTACTGCACAGCCATAGCTACTAGTTTTCAGGTGGAAATATATAAAAATGCATAAAACAGCAGCATATGATAAGCTCATGAATTAAAATTCTTTGCTGAAGATTAAATGAGTGGTCTGAAACCTTTATGGTTTTACAAACTCAGAGTCTGTGATGTTTCACATGATGATGAGCTGTTAGCACCTGCACACATTTTTCACATAGTTTCGTTTCAATAAGTGTTTAAATCAGAAGGTGTAAAATAACAGAGAGGAAGGACTATCTAAAACTAGCTCCACGTCCACCAACTACGGCAGTGAAATGCTGCTGATGTGCTGATGCGTCAGTGTTAACGACAGTGTAATATGTGACAATTTATTGACCAATTTTCAGAGGAATGAATACAGTTTATTTTGAGTAATACTAAACTTTTATTTTAGTAGGAGTACAAATACATTTACTTCACCGTAAATTTACATTGTTGTGTTGGTATTTATTTCAGGACTTTTGCCTTTATGTAAACATACATGCAAGTATGAACATACTGAACTGGCACAAATATTTTCCCCACATTTTGTGTCTACGCACCTCTTATCTCTGCTTATCTCTCATGGGACCAAGAGCACATTCAGAAGGAAAGAGAGATGAAATTAGACAAATGAGCAAACAATAAATTTAAGGGACAGATGTGAATGAACAAATTAAATGCTTATGAATAAATAGTAATAAAAATGAATAAGTAGTAAAAAAGAAAAAAATGAAATAAAATACTCTGCTGTTGTTCTTCTCTTTCTTTCAGATTTCTGCCCAACATCAACTGTGGGACCACCAACCTCAGGTATTTAAGTATCCAAACAGTATTTTGTTAAAACAACGCTCCATCAAATTCATTTGTGTCAACAGAGGATTGTAAGTCTCCATCTACCTGTGTCTCTCAGATCAGCCCTCATGTCGGTACAACTGCGGCTACAACATGGGAAGCTGCTCCTGCTCAAGCTCTTGTCAATACAATGGAAACTGCTGTCATGATTACTACAGTAAGTGGCAAGTCTTATACAGACATGTTGTGATAACATTTTGTTGTTCACAGTTACAGGATAAACAGCAGGTGTATCACACACTTTGAGATCAGGTGTTAAAAATAGTAATCACTTTGTGTGTTTGCTCTGTTGTGTAGATTACTGCTATTTCACCACTGAAAGTCCTGTCAGTCCCACCACAGGTATGAAAAACTCTCAACAAGTAAGATGAAAAAAAATCAAGTGTTACAAATTACTGAAAAGTCTTATACTCTCCTGTGTCTTCAGATCAGCCCTCGTGTCGGTACAACTGTGGCTACCACATGGGAAGCTGCTCCTGCTCAAGCTCTTGTCAATACTATGGAAACTGTTGTCATGATTACTACAGTAAGTATGATATCTGTCATGGCACAGCAGAGAAATCAATCAGAATCAGAATCAGAATTCCTTTATTTATCCCTGGAAGGAAATTCAGAGAAGCTGCTGCACACAAAGTTTTAACTGAAAAGCATCTTGCATCTCAGTGAAATGCATTACTCCAATGTTAAATCCTCAAGAAGAAATTGAATGCATTGTTACCTCCAAAAAAAATTGTTCACATGTTCATTTTTATTAAGTCAGACAGTGGCCACATCCTCCTCACCAGTATACGCAAATCATCCGCTGACAGACTTAAGATAAAAATATGAACTTGGCAGGATAATATTTTTTGTTCCCAGTTTGTCAGAGTGTGCGTTTTATGCAGTAACAAGTGATATAAGGTGAAGTTTCAGGGTACAAAGTAATGATTCCGACATTATGATGTCTTTTAAGAAACTCAGAAAAAAGCATGGTCTTCATAGAAATAATTTCTTCAAATATCTTCAACTAAGGAATTTTGTTAGAGTAACCCAAAATAGTCTCAACAAACCTGCACTCTGATCTTTAGAAAAAAATATGATGAAGGACAGGTTAAAGAAGGGTCTGATTTCAGAGATTTATAGCCTACTAATATCTCACTCAGCAGAAAATTCAGACTACAAGCTGAAATTTCATATGTAGAGTGGAGGACAGCTTGCAGTAATGCTCATGCAAGCTCAGTAAATACACATGTTAAACTATTGCAGTATAGATGGATAATGCGAACCTATACAACCCCGGTGGAACTAAATTGATACAATAGTAACATACTAGACATATGTACAAAATGTATGGAAGACAGAGGTACATTGTTCAGCTGTATTTGGCAATGTAGGAAAATTAAAATATTTTGGGAAGAAGTAAGAATAACAATTGAGAAGATTCTAATAAAGAAAATTATTAGATCCTAAGCTCTTTCAGTTGGGTGTGTACCAGAGTATCATAACTATACTAAAAGTGAGAGAGCATTCGTGATCCTCAGTTTTGTGTTTGCTAAAAGATGTATTGCACTGTTATGGAAGAATGATCAAAGCCCAAGCACTACTCAGTGGACTAGACAGATGTTAACAAGTCTCCCTTTAGAAAGAATAACATATTGAAGGGTAAGCAGCAAATATTCGAAAAAATATGGAGGCCCTTCATAAGTTTTGTGAAGGATTTGGACTTGACTGTGGATCAGGTAGATGGCTATGAGAAGTGGACGATGCAGTTCCTTGGTATTTTATTTTATTTTATTATTTATTTAATTATTATTATTATTTAAAATGTTTTGTTCGATGTATCATAGAGACAATGTAGTGTCGTGTGTCTAGATGACCAACCGCTGTTGAATGAGAGGAGCATTTCTGTTTGTTTTTTTTTTGATGTTATGGTTTGCCTTTGTTTATTTGTTTTCCTTTAACGCAGCAATGGATACTTGTGTATGCACTGTTGGAAATGCATATGAATGGCTCTCTTTGTCATGTAGATTACTGCGACTCAACCACTCAAAGTACTGTCAGACCCACCACAGGTATGAAAACCTCCCAACAGCCTGTATATGAACCACGAAAACATCAATATATCATATAACACTGAAATGTCTTATACTCTCCTGTGTCTCTCAGATCAGCCCTCGTGTCTGTACAACTGTGGCTACCACATGGGAAGCTGCTCCTGCTCAAGCTCTTGTGAATACTATGGAAACTGTTGTCATGATTACTACAGTAAGTGGCAAGTCCAACAAATAAACATTATTGACAGCTTCTGCGTCCCTCTCTTCCTGTGCATTTCTGTCCGTAAAATTCCCCCAGTTCTTATGTAGACATGTTGTGATAACATTTTGCTGTTCACAGTTACAGGATAAACAGCAGGTGTATCACACACTTTGAGATCAGGTGTTAAAAATACTAATCACTTTGTTCTATATGCTCTGTTGTGTAGATTACTGCTATTTTACCACTGAAGTTCCTGTCAGACCCACCACAGGTATGAAAAACTCTCAACAAGTAAGATGAGATGGTAAAAAAAAAAGTCAACAGTGTTACAAATTACTGAAATGTTTTATACTCTCCTGTGTCTCTCAGATCAGCCCTCATGTCGGTACAACTGCGGCTACAACATGGGAAGCTGCTCCTGCTCAAGCTCTTGTGAATACTATGGAAACTGTTGTCATGATTTCTACAGTAAGTGGCAAGTCCAACAAATAAACATTATTGACAGCTTCTGCGTCCCTCTCTTCCTGTGCATTTCTGTCTGTAAAATTCCGCCAGTTCTTATGTAGACATGTGATAACATTTTGCTGTTCACAGTTACAGGATAAAACAGCAGGTATTTGATTTACACCTTGAGATCAGGTGTTAAAAATACTAATCACTTTGTGTGTTTGCTCTGTTGTGTAGATTACTGCTATTTCACCACTGAAAGTCCTGTCAGTCCCACCACAGGTATGAAAAACTCTCAACAAGTAAGATGAAAAAAAATCAAGTGTTACAAATTACTGAAAAGTCTTATACTCTCCTGTGTCTTCAGATCAGCCCTCGTGTCGGTACAACTGTGGCTACCACATGGGAAGCTGCTCCTGCTCAAGCTCTTGTGAATACTATGGAAACTGTTGTCATGATTACTACAGTAAGTATGATATCTGTCATGGCACAGCAGAGAAGCTGCTGCACACAAAGTTTTAACTGAAAAGCATCTTGCATCTCAGTGAAATGCATTACTCCAATGTTAAATCCTCAAGAAGAAATTGAATGCATTGTTACCTCCAAAAAATTGTTCACATGTTCATTTTTATTAAGTCGGACAGTGGCCACATCCTCCTCACCAGTATACTCAAATCATCCGCTGACAGACTTAAGATAAAAATATGAACTTGGCAGGATAATATTTTTTGTTCCCAGTTTTTATGCAGTAAGAAGTGATATAAAAGATTGTTGTTAATTGTATTCTTCTCTCTCTGTCATGTAGGTTATTGCGGCTCAACCACTGACATACCCACCACAGGTATGAAAACCTGCCAACAGCCTGTATGTGAAACATATAATCAGATCAGCCCTCGTGTCGGTACAACTACGGCTACCACATGGGATGCTGCTTCTGCTCAAGCTCCTGTCAATACTGTGGGAATTGTTGTTATGATTACCACCGCTGCGGTAACACTTGTCTCATCTTGTCCACCCTCAGCAGCCCCCTGTGGAGGCTATCTCTTTGGCTCTGGCACCTTCACCAGCCCGAACCACCCCTCCTACTACCACGACAACGCCTACTGTATCTGGCAGCTCAGAGCTGCGGATGACCAAAGAATCTTCCTGCAATTCACATACCTGCAGTGAGTGAAGAATAGACTGCTATTTGGAGATTGTTGATATAAATTAACACCTTTATTATTCAAATTACATCTGGAGAAATTATGTGATGACAGAAATTCCACATAGATTTCAGAGTGTGCGTTTTATGCAGTAAGAAGTGATATAAGGTGGAGGGTACAAAGTAAATAATGCCAAGTCATCGGTTTTACTCCTTAATGCAAATGAGAGAAGAAACCCAATTGCAGAGGCTATCCACTTTAATGTAGTGGAGCAATTTAAGTATTTGGGGGTACAAATTACATCAGATTTGGAGTGTATTGTTAATGCTAATTATTAATCCTAATTTTTCAATCATTTTGTGGAAAAAAAAATACGATAAATTGATCATCAAGGACACACTGGAGCTACATTTTGATTTTTTTCTTCAATAAGTCAATAACTTATAGCTTTTATCATCTTTTTAAAAAACAGATTGGAGAACTGCTGCTCCTGTGACTACATTGAAGTCTACAATGGGCCGTCTGTTGGCTCACAATTTCTGGGCAAAGTGTGCAACGGCAATCTGACTTCTTTCTACTCCTCCTCAAAATACATGACCGTGCGCTTCCGGACTGACGGATCTGTGGTTGGCCGAGGGTTCAAGGCTGAGTTCTTAAGTTCTTTGCCGCCAGACTCAGGTACAATTATAGTATATTCAACAGTGAGTATGGGATGTGTAGTTTTGTTATTAAATGTGTGTTGAACGTTTGTGGTGGACTGACAGAATTTCATGGCAGTCCATTCAATAGCTGTTGAGATATTATAGGACAGAAGTGATGGACAGCCCACCTGACCAACTGACTGAACATGACTAAAAAACTTAAACATTGTGTAATCTTACTCCTTCATCCCAAAAACAAATCGAGCTGGTGAAAATATTTCGTCCTTTGTCAGGTCGGGTGGAGTGTTCTTCAGACAACATGAACATTGTGATTGGGAAGTCATACCTGGACTCTCTCGGCTACAGTGGCCACAATCTGTACCTGAATGACCCGAACTGCAGACCCCAGGTTTCCAGTTATCAGGTGGTCTTCAGATTCCCCATTAACTCTTGTGGAAACATTCAAAAGGTAGAGAACTCATCATTTCCTGAAAAACATTAATAACATACAAAGCTTCCTCATAATCCTCCCACAAATTATGGGAGAATCACATGTCAGCAGCATCTTGAATGTGACCATTTTTCAATATCTCCTTCCTGGAACAGTTTGAGAATGGCAGTGTTGTGTACACCAACGCTGTCCGCGCCTACCCATCCAGCTACGGAGAGATTACACGACAGTCTTTCTTAAAGCTGAATGTGGGCTGTCACATGGACCAGGACTCAGTGTCTCAGATTATGTATATTGCCCGTCACCATGATAACGGCACCATTGTGGGCACAGGCCAATTCAACACCAGCATGCGTTTCTATACGTCCAGCAGCTTCTACTATGAGGTGTGTTCAGGTAGAAAAGAGGTGACTGTGCAAAAAATTCCTTTTGTAGATACTTCCACACCATGCTGACACTTTGCTTTTACACTCTCAGGTCACTCAGTTTCCTTATGAGGTAATGCTGAACCAGAACTTATACATCCAAGTGACCCTGAGCAGGAGTGACAGCAGACTGGTGCTCTTTCTTGACACCTGTGTGGCCTCACCGACACCCTATGATTTCAATACCAGAGCTTACTACTTGGTCCGCAACGGGTAAGATGACAGTGTGCCTTCCTTCATTGCTCCACACAAAAAGTGGAAATTAAGTGGCTAACCTGCACAGGGTTCCTGTGTCTCTTTTCAAAAGAATACCACCAAATGTCAGTGTTGGAAAGTATATTTACTTAAGCACTGTACCTTACAGAGGTCCTTAAATATTTCCATTTACTGCTACTTTATACTAGTACTGTGCTATATTTCAGGTGGAAACATTATACTTTTTACTTGAGTACATTAAAACATATATGATATATATATATATATGTATGTATATATATATATATATATATCATATATATAATTTGTCTAGATTTTTTTTTCTTGCCCATTAATCACCTCATGACCTCTTAGGTTAACTTCACTGGACTAAACTAGCCAACTGTACATAAAGTTAAAACTAGCTGCACTTTGTCCAGTAGTAAAATTCCACTTATGTATGGATGCTCCAGCATTAAGAATTATTCTACATACTTTTACTTTTGATGCATTAGTACATTTTGCTGATACTTTTTAGCACTTTTAGTAAGTATGATTCTTACTGTGGGACTTGTACTTGCAATTAATTTTTTTTACATTGTGATACTGACACTTAAAAAATTAAAAACAAAAAACAAAGATTTCAAACAATCAAAGTTCTTGGTGGATACAGGACCTTGCTCCTCTGTCAACCTCAAAATATTGGCCAGTAACATTGTCTTGTTTCCCTTTAGATGTGCTACAGACAGCACCTACTATGCCTACACCACTGGCACCCGTCCATATGCCCGTTTCAGATTTAGGGCATTCCAGTTCCTGCGAGCCACGGAGTCAGTCTACATCCAGTGCAAGGTCCTGATATGCCAAGCCTCTGACTACAATTCCCGCTGCCGTCGTGGCTGCAGCAGACGTGCAACCAGAGACCTGGGGTCAGAACATGACAGCCAAACTCTGGTCCTGGGTCCCATCCAGCTCAAAGGTTTGTAGCCATTTGTATCTGACTCTGATACCAATAATGGCTTTATGGAATAATTATATTAGGTGAATGTGTTCTCATGATCTCCAGAAAACATTATAATTAAACAACATTTCGCTGTTTCTCTTCACCAGACACTGAGAAAAAAGAAGAAGGGACTCATGAGCAGGACAAGGCTTAACTTGACACAGCAATGAGCTGCTTCAGTCATCTTTACCAGTCATTACAGCTCTCACAATTCTGTTCACCGTGAGACTGAATTATACTCAATAATTATTAAAAGCATCATCAAAAGACAATCTGTGTATCTTATTATGTCATTTTTTTTTTTACATAAAATTTAATTATTAACATCCCATAACAAGATCACTGTTATTATACCCTTATTATTCTTGAATACAAGAAAGATGGAGAAAAGGAAAACAAAAGACAAAGTGCTGCTCAGTTAGAAAACACTTTACTTATAAATTAGTTAGATTAATCCATGTCACAATAAAACGATTTGCCATCCCAGAGGGACAGAGTGATCGCCAAACGGCTTCGACATTCACCATTACCTATGAACCTACGACACACTGAGAGAACATGAGGCAATCATTACTGGATGCCCTTGTTACTGGTAAGCATGGTGACAAGGAGGTGGTCCTAAAAACAGTAACTATGTTCTCCACGCATGTTGCTACGCAACAGACAACAGTATCCAAGACAAAGAACAATCTTGCTAAATAGCAGTCGTACTGCAACATGAGTTTGCTTTTTTGACACTGAACATCTATCCAACCACTCAGAATACAATACTCAGTAAATATCCAGAAAAGCACTGGGATCTGTATGATCAATGAGGAATTTCAGTGTTTGTTATCACAAAGGCTAAAACGTGGCATTCCCAGTGCTACGTGGCAATTTTGATAAAGTGTTCACATGAGACACAAGACTTGATGATTCTGTCCTAAACATGTAGACGCCGTATATCAAGGTGACCTCATACAATATCGAAACATCAGAAAGTGACATGATATGCTAAAATCCTTTCAACAACATAAGTTAAGTTACCATAATGCTGGTCAAAAAGGGCACCGTGTGGAGGGACTTCAAAACAACACAACTTTTACAAAGTCTTGTTTAACAACAGGCTGACCATAACAACCTGATACAAAGTTTGGTCGTTTTTTTTTTTTTGTTTTTTTTTTACTGTGGATGCCATCATATAGTTTTGATCCAAAAGTTTCTTAGCAGCATTCGTGGGGCAGAATTTTGGCAAAGAAAAAACACGTCATTGCTACCACAGGAAACTATAATGGCAAAACTTCTTTTCTGAGGTTCTGGGCTTGTCCATTACAGTAAAATGATGATACTGTAATAACATCCATTAAACTTCAATGTAACAGTCCTCTATATCTTGGACACACACGAAAGTGACGATGTCAGGCACTGCAAAGTAAAAGTTGTAATGCACCAAGCATTGAAATAATTTCAACAAGGCTAAAGTAAGATCTCTCTAGGTCAACAGTTTCACTCTTGTGTTAGTATCATCAGAGTAATCTTTAGATACAGCTCCACACTGAGAATTTATTTGGGGGGGCGGACTCACATTGACCTGCTGCACCAAGGAGCCCAGTGCATCACTCAGCGTGCTTGTGCCCAGTTGAACTTTGGGCACAGCAGTGCTGGCTGTGATAGACAGGTAGATACACTTTATTGATCCTAAGCTGGGAAATGTGCTGAACCCAGCGACAAGCGTTGCTAACATCCTGTTGTGCCTGAAAGGTGAGCTACTGCCAGTTTTTTTTTTTTTTTCCTTCCATGAGGTTATGTTTTGCTTATGGGGGCCTTTTAGAGTCAATAAAACATTACATTTGGCAAACGCATATTTATGGTCTCCCCAAAATATGCATTCTCCCTTTAGTATGAGTGTTATAACATTGATTCATAAGTTGCTAAATAAATTCCTTCCAGTGGCCACTGGTTTTTGTTCACTTCAGTCTGATATCAGGTCGGTTACACAATCTGCATAACATAAACTCATTTAAATAAATATTGCAAATTTGGTCATCAATAGAAAACACATTAGTTTGATTAAGTAGGAAAGCTGTACTTGTCTCATTAATAACAGTACGAGTGTAACTCCACTACCACAAATAAATTCCCAACCTGCTGAAAACACTGATCATCCCTTCATAATACACTTGAATGGGCACCATATAAAATGAAACCATCTGAATATTGACATTTTCAAAGGCAAGGCTACATTAAGGCCAAGTAAAAGACCAATAAATTAAGTAACTATGGAATTAATAAAACAAAGCTGTCCGTTAAAAGTTTTGTCAAAGACTTCTTCATTCATCCATTACTTGTGCTGTCCGCGGGCAAAGTGGCAGGCAAAGTCATACTTGCTCTTGCACTTGTGGCCACAGATGTTGCACTGGAATGGATTCTCATAGCCATGGCAGCCCATGTGGATGGTGTAAAGGATGTTGTCAGGGAAGTAGATGTCACAGTGCTGGCAGTGATGCAGCATGTGGGGGTCCTGGAGTGGAGCGGACGGGCCTGGGGCCGGCGTGCTGGGTTGGCTGTTAGAGATACTTGGGGTGCTGATACGCCCGCTGTGCTCACTGCAGGGCTCCCCTCCAGGGCTGCAATTGCTGTGGGGAGGGGCCCGGGGCTCTGGGGTGATTGGAGAAGAGGAGGAGGCATTGGCCATGCTGGCTGTGACAGCCACAGGAGCTGTGGCAGGGTGGGGCTGCTGTATGAGGAAGGGCTTCTCATCAACAATAGACTCTGCTCCTGGAGACATGGGAGGTTGAGTCTGGGGCTGAGACTCTGAAGGGAGGCTAGCCAACTGACCTGCCAGGGTGGACAGCTGGTTCAGGGGGTTGTCCATAACCATGTCATGGTGATTTTGATTTGTGGAGTGCCCGTCCTCAACTGCTCTACTCTGATTATCATAGGTCTCCTGACGTAAATGGGGCAGTTCATGGGAAAAGTCATTCACATTATCAGCCTTATGCACCACCATAGAAGGGGGGCTGAAGTTGATGAGAAGCCGGCGACCATAGCCCAATGAGCTGGCCTTCTTCTGTAAAACACTCAGCATCTTCTTATGGGAAAGTGAGCGAGCACCCTTCATTGGCAGGAGCTTGTGACGCCGACGGCGATGATGTGACAAGTTGCTACGATCACTGCAACGGAAGGAGCACAGCTCACACTTATAAGGCTTCTCGCCTGTATGTGATCGCATGTGAGCCTCCAGGTGGCGCTCGTAGGCCGATGCAAACGGGCACAGGTGGCAGCGATGAGGTTTCTCTCCTGTTAAATTGAGAAACACCGGCTAAGTAACAAAAGCTCGACAATGTTATCCCCTGAAAACGAACCATCAACACTTACCTGTGTGAATTCGGATGTGCTCAATGAGTCTTGCTGTGCCTCTCGTGGCATAGTTGCAGTAGCGGCACTTCAGTTTCCCATCATAGGTCCTCTCAAAACCGTCCACCAGTATCCCTGAGCTGTCCTCCAGGGACATGTCCACTGAAGGATGGTCCAATCCATTCTGACTGCAGTCTGCATACAGGTAGATTAGCAGGACTTAATAATTTATTTACACAGATTAAAAAAAAAGAAAAGATATACCATATAAGCTCTGATTATATTTTACTATCTTGGGAAACAAATAATTCTGCAGTGATACATCACTGTCACTGTGTTTTTTGATGCTTTTCTACAGCTGCTATTCCAGTTGATAACACAATAGTACGTCTAATTTCAGTTTCATTAGCATACAACAACATTTATCACAAACTTACTGAAACATCACATGGACACCGGTGACCATTCTTGATTACTTAAGCAATCATTCTCTATAATAACATTTATGAAATTGCAAAACGCATTAATTAAATGAAGTCAGATATCAGATAATGCTTGTGAGTGAATCCGACAGCTGTTTGCCTAAAAATAACGTCAAACGGCACCAAACCCAGACCACACAAATCAGCCAAACTTAGTCAGGGGGGATTGTGCACACTGATTGACACATAGCTAGTTACCTGGTGGCAGCTCGTCTGCCTCCTTGACGCCGCTGACAGAACCTGATATCATGTTGACATGCTGAGTCTGCTGGCTCAGATACTCCTGGAAATCCTTCACAAAGTCAAGCGTGTCCGGCTTTTCCTCACCCATTGAAAGAAAGTGATGCAAATGTCCAACCTACGGCAATTACCGAAGAGCAAAGATTAATCGACATGAGATCAAGAAGTGAACTTTCTAACATATATATACAAAATACTCATTTATCCAACCATATCTGAAAACTCAAAGTAGCACTGTCGTCAATGTTAGCTAGCTGATTTAGAGAGATGCACACCTACCGTTAAAAAACTTGTAGGCTAAATGTTTTAACCAATTTTGTTTGGTCAGAAAAGCCGTTTGGTAGCTATCCAGACACAGGATAATCCTGGAAAGTTTCAGGTTAATCCTGGAAATCTGTGACTGACATGCAGATAATCGGCGGGATCTGATGTCTGGTCGATCGCCACTACACACCGTTCATCACCATCGTCATGTTGTTTCCAAAGCTACGTAGCTACGTTAGCCAGACAGCTAACGTTAGCTTATCTTGGAGAAAACATCTTTGTTAAAAGAAACCCCGCGTGTCTGGTCGATACGGTCATTATGTACATCGTTTGTAAGCTTTTGAGTCAATCCCCAATAGTACTACCAGTTTCAAAAATTTATGTCAGTCAAGCCACTTGCTACAGTTCACGAGCAAAGGTAACTTGCTAAACCAAAACAATAAACCACTCAGAAGGGTGAAAGTTCATTCTATGTGCATCAATGAAAACTGTCCGCAAGCACTGGCTTTACGAATAGGTTCCTACCACCAGCTGTAACTTTGGGCAAAATAAAAAGCAGTTACAGACTGTATGAAAGCGACACAGTTGCCCACGTATTATGAAAAGCATTATTACTCAACATTTGTAAAGTACAACATGAATTGAGAACCTGCTTGCTTGCCATCTTTTTGTTCATGAATACCGAATGCATCGATTTGATAGTCGACGGGGCTTAGAGCGTACTCCCGAGGACTGAGTAAGACACAGCTCGATAGAAGTTTATCATAAATAATTTAGTATTTACAAATACACATGCCTACTCCAGGGGGTATGTCAAACATTTAAAACACACCTTTTGCTATGCAGTTCTTCCCTAAACATCTACAAACTTGTCCAACTAGCTAGGAAGCACCTTTGACAGAGGAGACGATTTACAGCGTTAATGAGTCTTCCATAAAACATGGAAGCGTTTTTTTCTGCTAGGAACTTATTTCCTACAATCTCTTTTTCGATAGCTGCTTTGCAATCAGTAATTAAAAATATACAATGTAATTCATAATTTGTCCAAAAATGTATCAGGTTTGAAACCTACAATATATATAGCTTCATAAGTGCGCTCTGTCATCCACGCACAGTGGCAGATAGATATGGGGACTTGAAACACCAACCTGTTACCACCAGCTAATGAATTAAAACTGATAGCACATGCACTCACATGCCTGACGTGTACTGATGTACAGCTTGCAATTATGCGCAAGTGTCAAATGAGGCACAGCAATTGCATTACTTTCAAAAGCTATTGAGTCATTCATGTTTTATCACAATCAATAATTTACCAGTAAGCGTTTGGCGAAGATCACATTGCCCCATTTGTGTCAAAGTTGTAGGAAAACCACTGAGGAGAAGATGATAAACGACCCAAGTTGAGTGAGACTGGTGTATCCTTTTCCCACATCACGACTGCAACTGTCAGAGCATTAGAGTTACAGCAGTAATGTAAACCCTCCGCCAGTGAATTCTTTAAATTGTAACATGAGTAAGACTCATTTGGTGATGAAAATCTACCTACTTATCTACAATATATTCTGTATAACAACTTCATTTGTTTGTGTGTGTCACTTTAGAGAAATATAAGCGTTATTTCACGTACTGTTTTAATATTTTTGGACAGATACTTTGGCCCCGTCTGTCCACATGAGTACAGTTCCACATCTGGACACTAGATGGCGCCCACGTCTCAGTGGTGAGATAGGTACTTCCCATTCTACCTTTGAGACACAAACACTTCACCTGACACCAGATACAAAGCCGACACACGTAGGTTAGTGCTGTATATAAGTCCTAACCTTACAGAATAGGCTTGGCTCATCAAGATGACACAGGTCATGGCTGTCACTGTATGAGGACAAGGAAAGCTCAGTGTACAGTCAGCCCTGTCAGCTGCCAGTCCCCAGGGACAGGAATGTACAGGACCAGTGGAAGACCTGACAGCCGACCTCATCAGTTGAACCATGACCGCCGGAACGGCCAATTACATCACCTTCTAACAGCCTGTCCACACTAATGTTATTTTATTGCAATTTAATTATGCTCAGGTTTCCACTGGGGCCAGATCCTGTTGAATAATTTACACACAGCCACAATGATTTGTCGGCATGAAAAGACAAAGTGCACACTTCTCTGTGCTCTCATGTGTTTCAGTCGTTTTGTTTTTAGTCCCTATAGTATAGATCATTGTAACAATAATCTTATGTTCTGTTTTCAACTAAGCATTTCCTGCAGTTAGAAACAAGGCAGCCTTTGGTTTTGAAGGACAGATTTATTCACCCTAAAAATACTTAAGGGGAATAATTGGTCAGACTTAATTTTGCATTAATGACATCTCCACTGCACGATATATTAAGCTGTTCTTTTAAAGGGCAGTGAGCATAATGAGACTGAGAGCAGGTAAGACTCTAATAGGGCTTACTACCATTGGCATTTACACCCCATAATGCTGTGGTCTCACTGATGGAAGCATACGTAGAAATGACTTACTACAGTCAGTATATATTTGTGTTTTGTTGAAAAACTGTTAGATTCTGAATGGGGTACCTTCATAATATCTAATGTGATATAAACCAAAATGTCTGTATATTTTGATACACTAACACAATTACTCATATACTTAAGATTTTGTAAAGGTCTGACTTGAACTCAAAACCTTTACAAGACTAATCAAAATTATATGAGTGAGTTTGTATATACACACTGCCACATGGAGAATGGCCTCTGCGACAGCACCTGTCTTTGAGAAGGTTGCAGTGTTATCCACTTGCTCTGATTCACATTTAAAAGGCCCGAATGAAAAGGTTCCCTTCTTCTCTTAACCGCTTGATTTACAGGCTGTTTGTGATTTAACGCCACACAAGACAATTGATTTGCTCCTCCTTTCCTGAAAGAAATTGGAATTTAATTTAGAGAAGGTCTTAAGCAGTTTTTAAAGACTTGGTGTCATTTGTTGGGCTGGTGTAAAAGCTGCATTAGAGATTACCCTCCTGGAAAAGCTTTTTAATCCTAGACAAGTGCAGCCATAGTAACGGTAGATGGGAGCCTCTTGGAGGCAGAAAGGTGAAGGGGGACTTTGACAAGATTTATTCTTCTCTTACTGAGACTGTTTCTTTCTTGAGGTCTCCCGCTCCACAAGGAGCATTTGAAAAAGAACTGAGAGGTGGGGGATAGGATAAAGGAGGTATATATTAAGCTTTTCTTTCCTCTCACCACTTAATTTCCTTGCAGGCGCGCCTTGCGCCGTTGTAATGAATGTAATTGCCGCCTTTGATGAGAATGCTATTATCTGGATCACACTTTACATGGGCAAACAAGACTGCCCCTCCCTCCACCTCCACCTCCCATTTAACTCAGCAATGAGACCCCCCAATTATGCAGGGAACAAGTGGCTTTTCATAAAGCCAGCGTGTCGCTCTTGATTGGTGAGGCTTGGAGCCGGCTACATGTGGACAAAGGATAGATTAGATGTGATATAGGCACACCAAAAACCCCATTTCCTTGATTAATTTCCTGCATGCCTCACAGAAAGGTCTCCGCTCTCTCCCCACTGAATTGTATCTCTCCTTTAAAGACAAACTTTAATCTTTTGATAGATTTTGCAACTCAATGGACAGACAGACATTTTATTGACCTAAGTTTGACCACAGCTGCCTGGGCTTCATGAGAGAATAAGAGCAAAAAGAGAAATGTTTCACTTCAGTGTGGGAGGATAGGCTTATTTTTCTTATAAAAAGCTTAAAGTCTTTGTGACCCTTGCAGTATTTTTCTGCCCTCAGCCATGATCAACTCGCTTTTCACGCTGATCTTTTTGTGCGCTCATGTCATCACCCTCAGCACACAAATACAGGTTGTTCACTCGTTCTCTCTCTCTTTCACACACACACACACACATACCCTGATGCGGACACACAGACGCACGCTAAACAGCCATTTGAGGATAGTGGCAAACAGATATGATGGGACTTTATGAGGCGATGCGCGATAAAGCTGCTGTCACCTTAGGAAATCTAAGTGTTCTTCTGACTGCCTTATTACCGTATTAAAGCACCACTCGACAAATTCACACACACACTCCTCAGCCTGGCTCTGACAACCCGGTATGATTCTGTCCAATATTCCACTGGGCTGAAATATTGAGAACAATCAAATAGACTGTCACAAGTGACAAATTATACTATTACTCCTCAAAGATTGTCATCCTTGAAATGTATTCATAGTCATTTCTTCTTTATCGGTGAGTGATTATTCCTTTAAGCAAGCAATTCCCCAGTGATAAATTGGTAATCAATTCATTTGACTATTATGCTTTGAGAATGGCTCCAAGGGATCAGCAGCATTGGTCACTCTTATTCACTTGCACATGTATCCAACAGTAGCTCATGGTGCTGTTGGACCTGATGGATGCTGACTGCCTGACCAACCTGACTCTTAAAGGTTTATGCCATCAGAAACAGGTTGCCATCTGGACCCAGTCAAGACAGACAAAGAATTGGCCAATATTTTTGACTGAAGTGGCATTTTAGCAGTATTTATTTGATGGTCCCACTACCAAAACCATGGGCCACAAATAAAGAAGATGGTATAATAGCTTTTGACTGGCCAGCTAGCTCCCGACTTGAAATGAAGTGTCCAGTTGTGAGTTATCGTGGCCAAACGTCATTTGTACAGCCTGAAAAGTGGGGACATTTTTCTAGCTTGTCACTCTCTGGCTATAGCTCATTGTCCTGAATGATGCCTCTGAACGCACAGTTGCCCTAATACGAGTATTTCACTCGCACCACAAGAAGCTGGTTATGGATTAGCCTGTCCATAGGAAGATAATATAGTGCGTCCACAGGCACATCTTTAAACACCAGTGGGTTGCAGGAAAAGTATCCACCCTCCGTGAGTCTGCCACACGGCTCACCTTCGTAATTCCGACTAAAACAAACCGAGATCTGTTTTTTCTGGGTTACAGCTAAGGATCGTTTGTATCGATTAGTCTGCCGATTATTTTACTCGAAAATAAGTAAGACCTATTTACTTGTCTCTTTTAATTTTGCTGACAGTCACCTAAAATATGATCAGCGTAAATTTTGTTTTAAGAACTATTTATGTCCCACTTCACTGACTTGCCTTACTTTTATATATTATCTTAATTTCTATTTATGCCTTATGTATAGTAGTTTGAATCTCCTTGTTGCTGAAAGCTACATCAGTGTATAAACAAACTCTTCTTGTTAGGATGGAAAGATTTCCAGTTTAATGAAGAAAATGGGTGGCTTTTGCGAATTTAAATTGAATGAAAATATCAGAAAATGTTCACCTTCCCTTTTATGTTCAAGAAAATCTTTCAGAAAGTACTGATTAAACAACAGTTTTTACTTGACAGAAGTAACACATGTTCATAGGGAGGAATGCCACTTTAGTTCATCAGGGATCTCACAGTATTACAAACCCCGGAACACTCTAAACTAGCTGTTAAGGTCTTGATCTCGGTATGGATCTGCTGGAGTAAAGAGTGGTCTGAATTGGACAGTCCTGCTAATGTGAAGAAAGTTTTACACACTGAAAAAAGTGATACTTTGGATTAACTTAAAAAAATTGATGTAATTTGTTACACCTAAATGTATTAGTTTCTCTCAAGTTAAATTTATGACTTGGTTGACACCATAAATTTGATTTAATATCAAGCAAAAATATTAATTTCACCAAAGCAAAAATTTACATTCACTCAAAGTGAAAATATTAGTTATTCTAATGACCACACAGCATTTTTTACTTTGCTCTGACTCAATATTTTTACTTTGCTTAAACTTAATATTTACTATTACATCAAAGTATACTTTTACTTCAGATAAAACTAATTAAATTGATGTAATTTTGTTACATGCAATTTGATTAAGTTCTCTCAAGTTAAAATCTTTGATTCAGTACTGTAAACTGTTATTTTACTTCCACATTAATCAATATGTTTTCTTTAGTCACAAGTAAAAATGTCACTTAATGCAGGTCATTACATTCCATTAGATAATGTTTTTGTTTAGTTTTACTTTGGTTAACTTGCAATAAATTAAGACAGAAAATATCTTCAAAATAACTTTATTGTGATATCTTAAAACATGCATCACATATAAAATAAAAATAAATATAGCAATATAAAATAAAAGCCTCCAATTACTGACTTTTTATTGTTTCCTTTTCCTTCTGTAACAGCTTTTTGTAACCTTAACCACATGTGAAACAAATCAAAGTACTTTTTACATAAAGATCTTGTGTACAAATAGAAGTTTTCATCAATCTTGTATGTTGAGCTTGGAAGTCAGACTGAATACTCTGCATCATTGTCTTTGGTTCTATCTTCATGAATATTTTCTGCAGTGCATCAAAAGTGTGCTTTAACTCACGTGGATAGCTGAGGTTTAGAGCATAGATGAGGCCAAATAACAGGGCACAACAATGTGTGAGTGATGGCTTCCACACCATCGATAACAATCCCAATGGCACATGGGGGATGGAGAGGATCCTCCACCTCTGCCATGGTACACCTCTCCAGCTCTTGTTCATCCTTCTGACCAACCTGATAAAAGAGATGGCAGATCAGTATCTGATTTAACAATTTAAAAACCTAGACAAACTATTCTCCCAATCAAATCTAAACAAAAAAAATAAAACACACACACAAACGTGTTCATTATAAGACCACTGCAGGACAGTGTACTCCACAATAAACAGGAACAGGCAAACGTATATGAATGTACTGTAAGCCTTTAGTCTGACACCATGAGTATGAGATACTTACCAGATACTCCTTGAAGAGTTTGTCCACATCTTCCCCAAGGAATACAATAAAGGCCTTCAAGAGACACTCTGGTTTCAAAATCACCTCGTGGCTCTGTAGGTGTAGAACACATCTAATTTTGCAACTTAACTTTAAACAATGAACATTAATTACACAATGCACATACATAAATGAACACTTAAACTAATTGTGATTTACAAAAGCTTTCAGAAAACCAGCTAAATGGGCTGTCAAACACACAAGACTACAACTACAAAACAAGGATCATAAGGACGATTTGTTAACAATAAAAACACAGCTTCTATTGCGCTTTATGTGATATAAACCCAAATGATGTATTGCGTTACCTGATCAAGAACTTTTAGTATGTCCTGAGTCTTCTCTCTGACAGCTCCTCCGTTGTTTCTGATGATCTCAATCAGCTTACAGTACTGGTTGTCCAAGGAAGCCATGAATTGTGGTTGAAGTGGAGCAGTTGTTCTCACAAATTCTGGATTGATCTTAAAAAAAAATCAAAGGAGTAAAAGAAAATGTTATTGCACTACTTATGGCACAACTACGGGGTGTATACAATCTTATATTTGACATCAGGGGCCATTATATGCACTTTGACTGTTCAATTTATGCTCAATAGGCTCAATTTCTTAGTAGATAGGACCAACAGTCCACAATCAGTTCTGCTGGTCAAACCCTGGAACTACACTTTAAGAAATGAACCATAAATATTTGTTCTGTATCAACACTCCTGAAAAACACAAACAGTTGTTTCACTGTTTTTCAGATGCTGTGCTATATGTTGAAAATAGTGCTTTAAATTTGAATGCTGAGTGCTATTTCATACAAAACATTTCAATGTGGCCACTACCCTTTGTGAGGATGGCTGATGAAATCTTGACAAGTGGGTCAAAGGTGCCTTCCAAGTCTTCCAAGGTACAAGAACAGTTTAAGTCTTTGCAATTCCACATTCATCAAAGGACTAGGAAAGAAAGAAAAACAACAACTTACCCATTTACCACTTAATTCAATTGACAAAATGCTGCATGGACATTTGCATTTATTTTATAGAAACAGTTGTTTGCTGTCAGTTAAGTCTTCAGCAGGAGTTTCTTTTAATGGGAGTATTTATCAATTTCAATAATTGAATTTCAATTATTAAAATTACATTTACATACTAGTTTAGTAAGTATGCATCCGTGGTTAAGCTCAAAGCTATTGTTTAAATAATGTATTTCTATTTTGGGTTCGGGTCTTATTTCATCATAGATTAAATAAACTTAACAGTTTATTTTAGGACTTACCAAATTCAGCAATGTGGCTAAAACAGCCAAAAGACCCAGGCTCGACAAACCTGTAGACACAAAGGAAAACGTGAGATTTCACATCTATTTTGGTTGGACAGTGTGCACTATTCGTAACCGTCACTACAGACTGAAAATAATACGTTAGAACGCAGAACTTAATTAGAATGCGTTCTGCTCTGTTGCGCGCACACACGGCAATACGCGCGCGCGCGCTCGCACTGACTGCACTACGCTAAGCTAGCGGTGGCGCTAGCTAGCGAGCTAGCGATGCCGACAATGCATGCAGTAATGGGCGTTTTGGTCGATAAACGGAGTTTTACCATGTTCCCCTCCCAGCACCTGCAGTCACTGCGACTGCAAACTCCGTCCTGCTTCCATAGAAAATGTGCCGACACCAACCAGAACATGCCCCAACTTGCTAGCTCAAGCATTACAGAAATACAAGGTGTATCATACTAAATCATCCTACTTTTTACTTATGAGACAGAAAAATAATAGCAGCAGCAATATTGTCGTTGCAATACCAATCACTGAGTGATAAATTATGATATTACAAATAACCCGGTTCAGCTACAAGCGGGAAAAATACGTTGCCATCTGTAAATCATATACAGACACTAAACTGCTGTCCAACCAGCCACTAACGACAAACGTGTATATAAATAAAACTTTGTGTTTAGAAGCAGCACAAATTCAAATTCTTACCTTGTTTACAGTAGCTGCAAGATGGCGGGAGGTAGCAACCTTTCAAATGATGGTTCATGAAATGCACCAGCGGGCAAGTGATGTGACGATTTGTCATGTGACACGAAAACCTCCGGTTTGAAGTAAAATAACTACTTTAATCCAAATGTTATTTTCAGTTTACTGCAAATTGTGTACTATTTGCATTGAACAAAACTGAAAAAACAATTTTTAAAAAAGAAACCACAATTTTAGATTATTCCAGTATAAAAATGTGATTTAAACCAATGAGACAGTAGTTGCACTTTTTTCAGTGCATTAATGAGGCATCTGCCCTTTGAGGATATTGATAAAAGCTGATTTGACCAGGAACGATTTGGTACCCTGCTGTAATATTCATAATTTATCAATATCATGAACAAAACTGGTCCTGGCATTACTCTGGGAGCTCGCGACATTAAAAACTGCAGTGCAGTCTAAATTAGCTCTTGAGTTTTGATCTCTGTATGGATCTGCTGGAGTAAAGAGTGGTCTGAATTGGACAGTCCTGCTAATGTGAAGGAAGTTTTAGATTAATGAGGCTTCTGCCCTTTGAGGATATTGATAAAATCCAACTGGCAGGGAACGATTTAGTCCCCTGCTGTTATATTAATAATGTATCAATGTCATGAACAGAACTGGTCCCAGCATTACCCGGGAAGCCCAGGACATTAAAAACTCCAGTGCAATCTAAATTAGCTGAGTTTTGATCTCTGTATGGATCTGCTGGAAAGGCTGTTGAGTCTGAGAAAAGAAATGGATAGTGTTGCTAATGTGAGGGAAGTTTCTGACTAATGAGGCTTCACTCTTTTTGACTCTTAAATTCCTTAAAATTTTTCATTTCTTTTAGTGTAAACAAACAAACAAACCTGTTATATTATCAAATCAGAGGAATAAAAACAAAATGTCTTGGTTTCATAAATGAGAGTTACTGAATTGCTGGGAAACTCACTTTAAATCAATTCAAAAAGGAGAAACTTTTGTTTTCTTTCCCATGCTATGATAATATTGTTTTTAACTTCAATTTACAAAGATGAGAAAACTCAACAGCTCATTTCTGCAGTCATAACAATAACACATTTAATGAGTAGTTACTAAATCTGAGGAAACCTTACCAGAAAACATCAGCAAACAACATTAAAACCTCAGAAGAGCAACTGTTTAGACTCTTGACAAGTGCAAATAATATTTTGCTGAATAATATCTCATGAAAAGTTTGAAGCAAATGTTTCTACATTTTTATATAATTATCTACTGGCAATCCAACTTTTTCCCCACTCAGTGTTTTAGGGAAGTCCTTCCAAATGGGTTCCAAACTGTTGAAGAGATGATTCATTGTGACAAATAACACATCCTTTGAAGTTACATCCATTACAGTATCAGATTGTTATGGAGTTACATCCAATACAAAATCAAAATACCTCTGTAGATGTCTCAGAATAATGAAAACATTAACATGAGGATTTGCTTGTAAAATAGTCGATTTAAGGATAAAATTGCCTCAATGTAGTTCAATAAAAAAGTAAGACTTGGTTAAGTCTGATACTGTTTATCATTACACAAAGTGTGACATAATGACTTTAGTTTTTTTCAAACAAGAAGCAGTCTGTCAATAGTCTCACAATTATTGATTAAACTGCTCCAAGCAGGAACCATTTCCCATGCTCCCCTGCTGTTCTCTTTGTCCTTTTCCGGTGAGTGACTAGCCAGAGGCCAACACTGCAGATACAGTTGGGATTTATGATAAACTTGAGTTGCTTTAGTTTGATGACAGAAATGTTTCGAAAAGAGGCAGTTGGGCAAATGATAAGAGACAACAAGGTGCTGTCCATCAATACAAATACATCACCTTTATTCAGAAATGTGCCCTGTTGGAGCTGTGGACTTTATCGGCATTATGACCCGTCAATCTGACCAACATTTCTCAATCACAAAATATGTAGAGTCTTCAGCCGTGGTGACGCGGGTTGGACACTCCATCATACATTTATGTACATTAGCAATACTTTTAAAAGAAAGCACATCAGCCTGAGTTTGAGCCCCAGGAGCTGCTTCCTCTCCTTGCAGTGGCTCCATCTCGGGCCCTCCTGCAGGCATCGTTAGCCAGACGATGATGGGAGCTAGCTAGGCCATAATGGGAGGGTTGACTGACCCCTGACCCTGTATCGATCCACAGCCTCCGTCCAGCTGGGCCTACCCAGACCCAGTGAACTGGAGAGGTGTTTAAAAGCTAACACCGTGGCTCCCATCCACTCCGCTACACAGTCATTAATTACATCATTTACCTGTGACAGTGACAAACATGCCCGGCCACGCCGCAGTTTATTAGGGTCACTGTATAAAGCCCAGGCCAAACACAGAGCAAAGGTGTTTATGTGTGTGCGCATTTGTGTGTGTGTGTGTGTGCGTGTGTGTGTGCACTGGGGAGTGAAAGACCCCATCTCATACAGTATGGGATTATGAGTATAGATGCATGAGTGTGACTGCTTTGTCCTGGCCTGTCGAGCTCCTTAGTGAGGAAGTTTATTTTGATTTATTTGATGTGTTGAAAGACAAAGATTGCCAATTTTCTTGTACAGACAAGAATATGAGTATAGATTCTAGAAACACAGAAAGGGGGAAAAAATCACAAACAAAACCCTCGGCAAAGTTTATCATTGTAGTCCTTGTAAAACACCTCGTAAGCAATGGCATTTGACATGTTTTTGGATGAAATATAAAATCTTGCAGATTTAAGACCTCTTTCTTTTTATGTCTTTTCTGTATTTACTTTCTATGCCAATTTGCTGACTCAGTTCTCGGCCGGTCTTTGTTGTCTTTGCTGCTCACGAGCAGCTGGATATTTGTGGCCCATTCATTCCTCAACTTTTGTCGCTGCCTTTGCATTGCCTCTTATTTCTGCAGGTGTCTCCAATTCTACATCCACCTAAAAATCACCCCCCTCTCCTCTCCACTGCCTTCACCCCTCTGTCGTTTCGCCTCTTTCAGCATCCCCCTTCCTTTTCTCTTTACTATAGCCCTCTACACAATAAAAGATCATTGGTTTCCTCTTGCCATACCTTTCCCACTACACACTGGTATTTCAATCTTGACTCAATCGAGAAAGCTGACCTGCAGACATAAAGAATTGGCTTTAAGGCTTTCGAAATGGAACTAAATCTGCTGCAGGTCACACTGGGGGAAAATAAGCGGCAAATGTAAGTAAGCATGAAATAGTTTTTCATAAATAATCCAAATGACAGCAGGCTTTCTAATGGTGCCAGGGGGCTGTAAAAGAATATGTTGCCAATTTCTCCCCTATTAAAGTGAAATAGAAAGCCAAATACACAACGGTGCTGACGGAAAAGTTGCATACCTGGGCCCGATGGAGTGGAGATTGAGGACACATTTGGGTGTTAGAGGTAGTTGTAGTTGGAGCTAAGGTGGTGGAGTGATTGCTAGCCTTACAGCCAAGGTCTTTCCACTGTGAGAAAAAGAATGCCCCTCCTTCACATCGAATCAATTGGTCAATAACTACCCCCTTTTCCTGCATGTGCACAGGAAGGCAGCTCTCATCTGTCCCTGCACTATGTTGATTTGATTTGCACTTATGTTTTTACAAATAATCAATGCTCCATTTTGACTAACACAAGGGCCTGTAACAGTATACATCGATGGAGACGGAAAAAGTGAGAAACATGGAAAGACGTAAGAGCCATTAATGGGAATGCCATTGACACAAAAGATAAACACCAGGATGTAACAGTGCTGTGTGGTTTTACAAAGTCTAAAAATACAAAAACATCTTAACTGTACTGCAAAACCCTAAAGGTGACCAGTCGTTATTCAGTTCAGATATTGCAACAAAAGCAGTGGTTTGAAATGCAACTTAAAATAAAATTACATAAATATTATGAGTGAAATATACTTAAAGTATAAAAAGTAAAAGTATCCACTGTAAAATACATAACCCCTTTGGGTGTTATATTAGTAAATCATCTTTACTAATTATTATTACTGATGCATCAGTGTAGTAACAGCAGTATTATATATAGATGTAGCTGGAATTTTATACACTGGTTATGTAGTTTGATCCATAGGTCATCATATTTTTGGGATCCAAGAGTTAAATCTCTGAAAAGTTAATGAATTTATTACATAGATGAGAATGCTCAAGTAGAGTAGAAGTGGACCTGCCTCAAATTTATACTTAATAACAGTACTTGAGTAAATGTACTTAGAGATAGACATAGACAGTGCTAGAGTTTCTGTAAGGGTGTTACAACCTGTAATACGGATGTATATGTATATGTGTTATCTCAGTCTGAAATAATTTGATTGGGCACTTTGTTGTTAATCCAGCTATGTGAGGCTATTATCTGTGTGTGTGTGTGTGTGTGTGTGTGAGAGAGAGAGAGAGAGAGAGAGTTGGTTGGAGGAGGGGTTGATTTGAAGTCCTATTGAGTCAGAATCTGTTATTTATTGCTATTAAATGGTTAATTTTCCGGGGTGCCCTGAGGACTCTGGGGGTGCATTAAGATGTGAGGAAGATGGGGTTGTCAAGTGTTGATGTGGATGCTTGATGTATTAGGAGAACAATTCTGAAAGATCCATTAACAATTGCTGCTGCTTCGTGTATGTTTTCCATTTACTTAAACAGAGGGAAAATTATGGCTCAGATGATTTTTATTTAATTCTATATTTTTCAGTAGTGTCTGACTTTGCTTTTGAGTTACATAAAAAGTACCTGTTTGTGTTTATTCTTTTTTTTTATCTACAACAACATGGCTAAAACTTTGTAAAACCAGAGCCCTATTTATCAGCTGATTTTCTATTATTTTATGTCATTTATACATTAAAAATGGGGGCTAACAGTAGCTAATTGCTACTGGAAATATTTAGGGTTTAACACAAATAACTTGAAAATAGTCACACTTGTTTTTTGCAGAATAACATGTCACTGAGCAAAATGTATGTTCTTTTCCCCAAGAAATAACAATTCGACAGATGTAGGTTCAGTCTGTTTCTACTGTATGCATACCAAACTTGTATTGATAATTATGTTTAATTCCTCATGCTCAGCGAAGGAGTTTTTTACTATTAAGTTGGCTAAGCTTAATTCCAAGTTGAGCTTTATCAGTTTGGACCCTGAACTTTACACCCATATATGAATAGATATTTGGAATTTCTCGTTCCAAAAAAGTACATGAATCTGGAGTTATATCAGCCTTCACTCCTCTGGGAAGTCCTAAGGAGTGAAGACTGATATAGCCAGAGAATATAGGCACTCATGTTGGACAAAAAGGTTTGGCTTGACAGGGACCTCGCTGTGTGCAGAGGAGCATTGTTATGTTAAAACAGGAAAGGGTTTTCCCCAAACTGCTGCAAGAAAGTTGGTTTTGTACCAAAAGGCAGAAGTGTCTATTTGTCTCACTCACTCTGTGTATGTTTAAATTCATGTACGTATGTGTGTGTGTGTGTGTGTGTGTATGCAGGCCTTGCTTGTCTCTGTTCAAATTTCCTCTCATTAGGCAGTCCTGACAGCTGCTGGAAGAGGCATCGAGGAGCCATGCTAATCAGCTGACAGTAATAGCACTCTTTACCACCTCACGACACAAGAGAGGGAGAAAGGAGAGCAAACAAACACCAATTACTGTCCGTCATGAGGGGGGTGGGGGTGGGGAGGGCAATCATGTCTGGGCACTCTTTATGATCATGTGCTTCCTGCTTTACTCACAGACCAAACAAGAGGGTCAGCGGAGTTGTGTCCACAGGGAGGATACGAGAATTAGTGTCAAGTAGAAAACACAATTTTTGTTCTGTGACTTGAAGAGTGAGACTCTTGTGGAGTTTAATAGCCTTGTTCCTGCTTTGTGTGTGGGGATTTCCTCTGTTGTCCTCTTCAGTTTTGGGAGCGTTCAGCACCCCATGTGTCAGATAGCTGCAGGTTTTCTGCTTAAGCTGATGGAAAAGCAGAAGCACACAGGCAGCTAAAGTGCTATTAGTTTTGATTGGTTAGTAATGGGCTTTTATTCATCAGCCAATTTATTGATCCATCCGTAATCAATTTTGGCTCATTACCAACCCATGAGCTGAATCTCAATCCTTTTCCTGAAGGATCTGTGAAGAGACAAAATTGACCCCAGCCCTTCACCTAATACCTAATTCTGACAGGAAGACCTTGTTCACATAGCAGTGGAGCACACACATCAGTCACATGTATGTGTTACAGGCCAGTGGCTTCCCAGGTTGTCTGAAAGACTGAAGCTGAGGGGAGGCTGTCTGCTGTCTCTGGCCTGTGGATGCTGCCCGTCTGTGGTTCTGGTCTCATTTGATCTGGTTGCTCTGGTCCGCCTGGGGGGGGTTTAGGATGACACTTTCTTATCCCTCACATTCTTGATACGAACAGCTTCTCAATTATGCAGTAACACAGAGAGATCAGCTGTCTCTGTTTATGCGGACAAGATAATATGGTGACACCGAGCGTACGATGCGCTAGTTCTCTGGGTCAGGGCTTCGGGTTTGCAGCCAAGCTCTTTAGAGGACAGTGTGGCCTGTTAATTGTATGGGAAAGTATTTATTTGAGGATGGTATTTGATAGCCACTGTAGAAATTTCAAACCACTTTAATTATGTACTTTTGCGTTTTTCAAACTTGATGTATACAAAATTCACCACATCTTAAAAGAGACTGTATCTGAAGACATTTTGGGAAATGTGTTTATTCCTGTTTTTGCAAGACCTAAATGTGAAGATTCATGCCACTCTTATTTTTATATGGCAAATATGTAGCTGGAGCTAGCAGTTAGCTTAGCTTAGCATAAAGATTAGAACTGTGGAAACAGCTTGCCTGGGTCTGTCCAAAGGTAACAAAATTCACCTACCAGCACCAGTTAAGCTCACAAATTAACACCTTATATCTTATTTTTATCTCTACAGAAAAAAAGCAAAACACAGTGTAAAAATGGATAACTTCCTGGAGTGTGTCCTAGTAGCCAACAAATAGTCTAGTCTTTATGCTAACGTGAGCGAACCAGCTGCTTGCTACACATTTTAAATACAGATATGCCAGTGGTATGAATTGGATTATCTAAATCTCAACAAGAAGGAGAGTAAGTATATTTACCAAAATGTCCATTCCTGTAATCTTTTTTTTTTTTCCGCTGATGAGTTTACATGAATCAATGATGTGAGTAATAAGATATGAAACAAACAAGCTCCTTTTAAAAAACTACATTCTTGGTTGAATGGGTCGCCCGCCTGGGTCACATTTAGATATTGTTAAGTGGCTTTGAATAGCTCCCTTGATTTTGCAGTTCCAAATGACCCGCGATAATCAGGTCATTAAAATGAGCCCATTCTCCACATCTGACACACTTCCACTCCCGCCTCATCTGAATAACAAATCAGCTCTGGAGTGCTTTCTCAAAAAGAAAGAGAATAAAAAAAAGAAAAAGGGAAAACTGACTTTCTCTTTATTTTCAGTTTAACCTTATCTCTATATTCAGGAGTAAAGATGGTAGGTAAGCTAGAGGGGGGAAAAAGGTCCTGTCAGAAGTGCCAGTGCCTGTGTGAAAGTACCCGGTTTTCTTAATTCATCCCTTAGGACCGGATAAGTCTATCAATCTGTTAAATTGGAAAGCCATTAGGTGCCCTGGTTTATGTGTTTCAAGCTGTTAACTAGAGGCTGATTGATTGTTGTTCCTTTGATGGGATATGCTGATCTAATCTCACTGTGTGCACGTTTGCAATAAATTACACAATTCATTTCCCCCATTTGGAGGGGGGGGGATCACACCTCCAGGCATGCCTACGCTCTGCAGGCAAAAGAGCAGGGAACCTATTTTATGGTGCCATTTAGCCAGCAAGCTTTCAGCGATCCCAGCCTTCTTTCTAAACCCCCTCCCTTTCCTCACCCTCTACCTCTCCAAAAAATCGAAGCATAATCAAGGTGTATGTTTAGAAAATTTATTGTTATAATTTTCCCCCATAATCTCCTCCATTTTCCTGTAGCCGTGCTGACATAGATCATCATCTAAAAAGAGAAAATGGATAGCAGTTTAAAATTTATCGGTCTTTGATTCTCAATTATACGTGTTTATGACTTCATCTGTCTTCAGTGACTTCAACCTTTTCCATTATGGTGGAATATTGTTTGTACGGAATCCATTAAATTCACAAGGCAGGACTGTAATGGTGGGGCTGCGGCGATTTGCAGAGGAAAAAGTTTTGAAAGGTTGGCTTTAGGAAAAGCGCAGCTGTTATGACACAAGAAATTGCTTTATTGATGGGCTGCTCTGCTGCCTGTGCATTTGGCCATTTGTTACCCGGCCCATATCTATATCTCAGGCTGACACTGATGAGAACTTTTCTGTTGCCCTCTCCAGATTATCGAGTTGTAATGACACATACAGTCAGGCTGGGTAAAAGCCGACGGTCCGAGGGCAGGGTTTTTGGAGGTACAGAGGGTGGATATTGAGGCTGTGTGCCTGGAGAGCTCAGATGAAGCTCCTCATAATAGAGAAAAAGGGCTACATCACTTCTATGACTGTTTCCATCCAAACCTTACAGAGGTCATCATCTCTGCTGAGAAACAATAAAGGAAGAGAAGGAGTGATGAAATGTGGATAAAATGAGAGCAGGAGAGATAAAAAGGAGAGTGCAGCTTTTATGTGCCCATATCTACTCATGAGGTACATACTAAGTCACATATTTCTTCGAATTATTTCTGAAGGGGAGTTATCGTGCACTAAGGAAATATTATAGCCTGGTGTGACTAAACTACATCAGCCAGACAAACTGTCATTCCCCTCCTTAAACACATGTTGTTTCCTGTTTACACAGGAAGTAACAAGACTCACTCAAGTCAAGTGGCTGCTGAAGTGTTCCAACCCAGATGACATTGAGCTCCTTCGACTGGCTGGCGCAAGAGGCCGAGTAAAAGCTAATCAGGCTGTAATTCAAGATTCGCCTGGCCACTTGCAATCAATACTCGCACAATCCCAATTAAAGCTTGCCGGGTCAGTGGAGGGCCACCAATTCCCTTTCAAGTTAAAAGCAATACTTAAATCTAAGCAATCTCTGTGTGGCCTTCATTGGTTTTAATGGCTCGCCTCAACAGGAGTGTCCAGTTAAAAGTGCAAGAAGGACACAGGGTGGGCAGGTTACAGTGATAACTGCCGCTGTCTGTGTGGACGCAGTTCGACACCAAGACATGGTTGTCCAACAGGATTCTGTGCAAACGCTCTGTTTCAGTTTCTTACACCCAATGAAAACAATATGTTCTGAAATGTTAATAGATAATGTTTCACCAGCTCTCGTCTATGTTTACCTAAGCCACAATGGTTTTTGTATTAGTGCTTGTGTTTTATCATACCAGAGACAAGTAATAAAGCAGAGCATAGTAAATAGGCTAAAAATGTTTTTTTTAGGTTCACTAATTCCTGAACAGGTACAAAGATTTGTAGCTAACTACAATGACTCAAGTAATGTTAAGTATTACCATTTCAGATACATTTCAGAGCATATAAGACATGGGATTTTTTATTTTATTTTATTTTTATTTTTTTGTATAATACGATGCCCTGTGAAACTAACCCTAACCCTAACCCTAACCCTAACTCATTGTTAAAACTAATCTCAACCAGCTACAAAAGTAAAATGCTCCTTCGTCAGTGCATCAGCAGTAATCATCTAGTAATATCATATATAAAAATATAACACTCACAAGGACCATTATTATGCCTCGAGTACTTTTATTTATTGTATTTTTAAGTGCACTTTAAATGCAGGGCTCTTACTTGTAATGGAGTATTCTTACAGTGTGCTAAAGTATGAGTCTGAGTATGTCATCTACCTGCTGACAACATTTGTCTGACAGCTTGAGCTACAAGTAAGTTTGAAGATTTATCATCAGTTTATAAGACAAGATGCATAAAACTGTTTAGAAAAGGCACTTGAATTAGCTCCACATCAGTCAGTTACAAAACTGAAATGCTTCTTTTTCATCAGAAATAATGAGCCAAAATAATAACCAGTATTTTTCATATTGCTGTATTGCCGCTTATACAGACGATCTGAATGCTTCAGAACTAAAGATTATAAACTCACACCTCCACCTTATACCCACCTATTTTTTTTCCCCCATTTTCCTCACAGTTTTCTCCCTCTGAGTTTTTGCCATTGCATCCATGTCTTTTATCACAATTTTGACCCACAGAAAGGAATTCTCACAAGATATCAAAACAAAAATCTATATTTAATATGGGAGCAATTACAAAGCGAAGTCGGCTGCACAGGCCCGTTGTCACCAGAGCGCGTGTTTTTCATCAAATAGGTCATTAGACGATGATGGATGTAAACCTATAAAGTATCTAAACTGGACCTTTTAACAAACCACGAGCAACACTATCATTTCTCTAATAGAACCTGCTGACCGTGTCATTCCCTCCTGCCATTTGTCATTTTTCCTTGTGAAATAATCAATATCTGGGCGCTTTGAAATAAATAATATAAAGTCATAGTAACCTACCCGAGGAGCAACAAAAATAGACCTATGGAGGGTTCAGAAGGAGTCTATGGCCTTGGGGGTAATGTCTACTGCATGTTTCTAATCAATGCATAATGTGAACAGTTTTTTTTTAAATACAGACTACAGTGAGTTTAGTTTGTACAGTTTATTTTCAGGGATAAGATCTGTTCTGTTCTTTTTATTTCAAGTTAAGCACGGTGGACTGGCATTGTAGTAGTAAAGCATTATTACTGGGCTCCCCTATAATGACTTTAAAAAATATATATATCCTCGAAATCAGGTCAACATGGGACATGCCTGCAAGAGTCACATTTATCCAAGGGTTGAAATAATAATAATACATTGAGACAAAAATGATGTGAGCATGCTGAACTACTCCCAAATGATATATTTTTCATGTGCCATTTTGGTGGCACAGACCTTCATCAGGCATCAGCTTCTCTGTGCGTTTGATTTTATACATCTTTCCACCTTCTTTCCTTGAAATATTATGACATTAATGTTTAAAATGATTTACAGTAATCTTAAACGAGCCTGTGTTTAAATTTGACGACAAGAAAATGTTATATTTTGTAAAGGATGGATACATGATGAAGTCCAGGTGTTGCTTGGTGTTTACTGACAAATATCCTGCCTGGTTTGTGTGGGATTAGTTTACATTTAGTCAATTGTGCTAAATGATTTTAATACATTCTGAAGTAAATACTCCAAAATCAGGAGGGTGCGCCATTTGGGTCTATTATTTTGTACAAGAATTTCTCATTTTACATGTTTTATTTATTTATTTATTTATTTATTTTACTTCTTAAGCGTGACATTAATTATGATATCTAATCTGGGAATGTTGTGTTTTGCTTTAGTGTGCACTTGTAGAAAAGTAATAGATATGTAAGCATCAGGATGTGAACTAATCTTGACTTCCCCAGTTTAGCTCAGGAGGTTAAGCTTGCATAAATAAATAAATAAATCCTATGCCCTGTCCAGAATGATTAGCCATTTCTTCTCTGTGTTATTTATTGTTGTGGAGTACAAAAAACAATATAAATCCTACAAAAACAGGGTTTTATTATACAGTTTCTAATTGGCTATCTATATTCCCAACTACTGAGTCAAGCATATTGGAACAATGTAAATGCTTTGGATTTTGTACTAAAAGAAGGTACCAACCGAACACACAGCAAGTCTCAGAGTGCTATCAAATCCCTGTGATGGTGAAGGAAAGGTGGTATAATTACATCACAGTAACAGGATATCTCCACTTGAGCAGCGCACTTAATGAATAACGTGTTATTTACACAAACATGCCGATGCATGGAAGAACTCTACAGATGATGGGAGAAAAAGACGGAACTTGGCACCCACTGCGATGTTTACCTTGTCTGTGACACCTTTTGTGATGGACACATATGAATGTGAGGTTGAGTCATAACTGAAATGAGGTCAAATTGCTCTGAGGGATAAATATGCTGTACTGAAGAAGTATACTTACAATATTTAAGAGCAAATCTGTTTGGGTCTGAAATATTGACTTTCATTAGTCACTTATTATATGAATAACCATAACTAACCTTAGCCAGAAGCCCAACATTTACCCTAAAGTTTAGTGGTGTCCTTGTGGGTACCTGTTTTTTGCCCTTAAATTGGAAGTGAGTCCTCCCAATGTGACAGCATGGTGAAGTTTTGTCCCCACAATGTTATTTGTACAAACAGTAGCACACACACACACACACACACACTCACACTCAGCCTACACGCACGCATTTCCCCCCCGTGACCCACAGAGGACGCTGTCTCCCCGCTCTTCCTCCACACCAGCCTCCAACCAATGGACTGCTTTTTAACAAGTCAATTAATATCAATGAGTGAATATACATTGCACATTTACAAAGAGTGCAATCTGAGGGATGAATTAACCAAATCGATTAGGGGAGGAATAAATGAGGGTGCGACCCGCAGACATTGTGGAAGTGGCCCGCGCTGAAAATCAATGAATTAGAAATATGAATCTAATCGCCCTTTGGTGACACGTTGAGTAGCTGCAGCCTAATCTCAGGCCTTTTTCATATTGAGTCTGAGAAGCAAAAGAAAGAAAGAAAAAGATTGTTTGACGATGACAGTGCTGACATGGTGACTGTCCACTCTTAATTTGCCCATATTTGATTTTGTCTTGCCAGGTTAGGGAGGATATTTTAATGATTCTACACAAGAAAGGAGGCCTTTTATTAATCCAATAAAATAAAAATACCAAATTAGACTTTTGCACAGTGGTAAATTGGGATTAACCTTCTGTTATTTTATGAATTTGCACGACACTATTTAGAAGTAATAGCTGCTGCTGTTGTCAATGGTGGAAGAAGAATCTTTTGCTTAAAATATAAGTACTGATGCAGTGCAGAAGTACTCTGTTACAAGTAAAGGTCCGTTCAAAAAATTTACTTGAATAAAAGTACAGAAGTATTAGCATCAAAATTTATTTCAAGTACCAGAACTAACAACGTTTACACTCATATGATATATATTATTGGATTCTAATTTTTGCTGATTTAAATTCTTAATATCGGTTGCGTGTTGGGTAGCTTGTGAATTTACTCCAGAGATCTATTAGGTTTCATCTTACAATAATAACCAAAATCATAAATTATTTGTAGATTATATTTATTATATATTTCAGTAGATAATATACTGCAAAATTTCTTAAATGTTTTTAATAAATGTAGGCTAGAGCAATATGAAGCAACTTAAAACTGAGCCTACAGGTACCTCGAAATAATACTTCAGTAATACTACAGTACTTGAGTAAATGAACACGTAGTTCTGTTAGGTGGCTTCCTTGTTCATTTCACACGCGCAGAACGGGATCTACGTCGTATTTAGGCCTCTAGATGATCACTGCAAACTTTTAAAGGCTAAAACAGGCATGTAAGTTATATCTTCATAAACCAGAAACAGCCGAATTTAAACACAAATCCACCAGACACCTGCAGCCTGAATGAAGACCGGTGCCTCAAACGTGCCAGGCCTATCACTAAAACATACGTGTATATAAACCAAACGCTGGATTATGAGTGACCTGTCGAAGTCGATTTGTGTCTGACTGTAACTGTCAGTTGTGTGATGGGCCGATTGTTCTGGCGGCCCTTATCCCTAACCTTCCTTTTTGGCGCTAACAGCCCCTGTGTTCATTTGCTGCCTAATTGGACTGTATGAGACCAATAACAGACGAGCGCACACAGCCTGCAGCCAGAGCGCACAGAGAGAGGGGAGGATACTCTCTCTCTCTCTCTCTCTCTCTCTCTCTCTCTCTCTCTTTCTCTCCCTCCCCTCGCCGTCTCTCCCTTAATCCCATTTGCCATTGTACATGCCCAATCGCCTATACTTTCCGCATTTAACTTGGATGACATTTTTATTTCATCATTAGCCTAGCATCAGACGCCAGACTGACTGACACGGTGGACACTGTTTGTGGAAAGAGCCCGGAATGAGATTGCATTTTCACGTTTATACATGTTTTTTCCCCCCCTCTTTCACCCCTCAAACACTTTATTTTATTATTATTTTTAGCCTAAACGGACGTGTGTTTTGACGCGCTCTCCGGGTGCGAAGTCGAGTCTCCGTGTTCAGTCACTGAGAGAAATAAAACAGGGACTCCTCGCAGCCAGGATATCGACAGCCTGTAAGTCAGCCTTGCTTGCCCCTTTCCCCCCCTCCCTCCTTCTTTGAATTCCTGCTTCCGTGGTCCTCTGCGTTCAGACCACAGCCACAGCGATGCCAGAGACAACGCAAGAGACGTGCGCTTCGGCCAAGGACTCCCCTTTCTTCATTAAGAACCTGCTGAACTGTGATAGCAAACCGTCCAAACCCAAGCCCGTACTGACTGCCACCAAGGCGGCCTTGGAGGGAGGATTTTCCCTTTCCCAGGTCGGGGACTTCAACTTTCCACGCTTTGACCTTCCCGCGCAAAGGTTCAGTCTACCGGCTCACTACTTGGAGCGCACCTCGGCGTGGTGGTACCCCTACGCTCTCAGCTCATCCGCCCACTTACAAAGAACCGAAGGTAAGACTAACAAATCGTCATTAGATATCATGGGCGCGCAGACAAGGTATCATTTATCAGCAAATAAATGTCACAATTTCAGTTTTTGAATTCCATTGTGATGTTGGATTTGTTTTTCTCTTAATCGTTAACATACAGAGGGAACACTTCACATCACATCATGGGACCTTTACGCACGCTGTTCCCCTTTTGTGACACAATAATATCCTGACAGCAGCCTGTCATTGCACTTCCTCCCCAGAGTTAAAAGTTAAAAGTGAATTCAGTGCGTTTTGGTGATAGGAAATAATATGACGTGCTTTGTGTTTGCCACACCACAGACTAAATACACACCGATCTGATGCCTATGAGGCCTATTTTGTTATGCCACGACGCGGGATGATAGATCAATAAAGTGACACACTGAGCATAAAATGAAGTAGCCACGACATCATCAAATCATCGGACGAGGGTGACGATGCGCGACGTTGCTTTTGATTTGTCTGTTGGCGCTCGCTGTGAACGTCTTACCCCAGAGACTCGGCCACTGACAGCGTTTTTACCTGCCCGTTTCTGTGATTTATTCACGTGGGATTTAATACACGCTGATATGAGTGGCACCAGGCCTCAGTCGTGCGTTCATGCAAAGAAAAAGAAAAGAGGATTTTGAAAGCTTGTGCAATTAGTGGAGTGAATGTGAAAGCCTGATTTGTTGAAATAAAACCAATAAATAAAGCAGGCCTGCATACTTTGAATGTTTGTTGCTTTAGGCTATTAAAATAGTTCTTTGGTTAAAAAAAAAAATCGAAATATGCTGGAACACGGTGTTGTCAGCCATGTCTAGCTAGATTTGTTTCAAGCCATATTTTTCTGGTTCTATATTTTGTAACCACTGTCCCAAAGCCCACAGGCTGTATCAACAGGCTGTGATAAATAACAAAGTCGTACAGCGTCAGACCCCAATGTTGATGACCACATCTCCATCTCCCTGTGTCCCCATTTCAGTCACCGAGAAACCAGGAGCCAGAGACTCCTCTCCAACCTCGGGCACAGACAGAGACTCGCCGGACCTAGTGCTTAAATCCGAGCCAGAGGCCAAAGACGACGACGACGACGATGAGCACAACAACAAAAGCGGCGACGAGATAATCCTGGAGGAGAGCGACACGGAAGAAGTCAAAAAAGAGGAGCTGGAGGAGTGGAAGAAGAGGGACGACGAAAAGAAGCCGTGTCGCAAGAAGAAGACGCGCACGGTTTTTTCCCGAAGCCAGGTGTTCCAGTTGGAGTCCACCTTCGACATGAAGCGCTACCTGAGCAGCTCGGAGCGGGCCGGCCTGGCCGCCTCCCTCCACCTGACGGAGACTCAGGTGAAGATTTGGTTCCAGAACAGAAGGAACAAGTGGAAAAGGCAGCTGGCCGCTGAGCTGGAGGCCGCCAACCTGAGCCACGCCGCGGCGCAGAGGATAGTCCGGGTTCCCATCCTGTACCACGAGAACTCGTCCTCGGAGGGCGGAGGCGCAGCTGCCAACGTGCCCGCGAGCCAGCCCCTGCTCACCTTCCCGCACCCGGGCGTCTACTACTCCCACCCGATCGTCACATCCGTGCCACTGCTCAGACCGGTTTGAAAAGAGCTGAGGCGCAAGTTGGTGTTCATTTTCCAAATCAGCTCATCCGAAGCGTGAATAAAAAGGCTTAATATTTTTGTACAACTGACTGACTGAATAACAAAAAACAAAAAGAAGAAAAGAAAGAAAAGAGACGCACAGTCAGGCCTGCATGGACCTGTTTTGGCAAATAAATTGTCATTTTCCATAAGGGTGCCGTTTACACGTGATCCGACAATTCAAATCCCTTGTTATTATTATTATTATAATTATTATTATTATTATCATCACCTCAGGAGTCCACCTGCTTACACTGCCCGATCCTAATGAGTGTCTTTTCATTTTTCCCTAGTTTTGACACGACTGTTGCTGGACAGGCCAACTGTGTGTGTGATGTACAAAAACTTTCATTGTTTACAAAAACTGGAGACCTAAAAGCTCCCGCCTGCTTATCATCCACCAATTATTCGATTTTACTTACATTTCATGAGCTAATTACACGATGATGTGCAATACACTGACGGTGGGCTTTTTCTGTTCACGGTGGGATATTGATGGGGCTTTACTGTAATTTCCGTTTCCTGAATTTTTTTTATTATTATTATTATTTGCTTTGACGGGGGACGACAATCAGGACACTCTCAGCTGTAAAATACCCATGTAGCTTTATGTTTTAGTGATTCTCACTCTTGTTGCCTCCACATGGACTCGTCCTTCAAGCACAAGTGTGAGCTCCAGTCTTAATCTACTTTGTGTTTTTGGAGAGGAACGACAAAAATGTCGACTACACTGGTGTAAAAATATGTAAATGTCTATATTTAATGAGACAAGGGGGGGTTGGGGGGAGAAGCTGCCACCTGCGGCTTCTCCTTTGTACAGTAAAAACAGCGTTTTGATATTGTATTGCTGAACCATGTTGTGAAATAAATGGAAAAAATATCTCTTACATTTTCCGCATTTATTTGTGTATGACTTCATGGATTCAGTGACGGGTTAGAAAAATCTCAGAGGAGGTTAATAATTAACACAGCATGTATTTAATTTTTTTTTTTTTTTCGTCACCACAGCGTTACATTTTTAGCACAGATATTTTATGCACCGAGACGAGGAAAAATAACCCAAATTAATCTACTCTGAGCACAGATACGAGTCGGACCAGCCATCAAAACACACACACACACACACACACGCACTTGTAGCTTGGGCAGGTGGGTCTCTGTAATCACCTTAGTGTTATGCACTTTAAAAACGTTATTTTACATAAAAAGTGGCTCGGTCAATTAGATGCGTAATTGCCGCCATCTTGCCAAAATTACGGGTAATGTATTCAGAAGAGGACATTACTCCCTGAGTATGAGCTGCTGTCTTTTAACATTTTCCTCTCTCTCATGATGAGTGTGTGTGTGTGTGTGTGTGTGTGTGTGTGGTGGAAGGATGTCAGGATCTTTGGCAAGCAAGTTAAGTATTTATAACTTTAACTATGAAGTCATTCTTTTTTATATATATATTTGGAGACATTTTTGTATTTTAAGCACATTTCCTTTTTCATTTCTTAACGTAATTTTATTTTATTGTTGGCATACTTTATTTGGAAACGTCTCTTTTTTTACGTCATTTGTGATGCTTCTTTACATTTAAATCGTGCAGGACGACGCTTGTTTTTAAACTCAATATATAAATATCATATCCTTATTCTTATGTTGTTGTTGTTGTTTTTAATCTGTACACTAACATGTCTCCACAGTTAAAACCTATGTTGCTCCATAGTGGAGTAGACTAATATCTAACATTTTCTAAAGTTTTTAGAAAAAGATGTAAAATTTCAAATTAAAGATAAATCATCAAACTCCTCCTACAACAGTACACGTGCAGCCGGACACTTGACGCGACGGTCTCAGCGAAGACGTGCGTAAGTTCGTAATGAAATAATACAGTTAAAGGTTTTCCTAAAAAGACGATGTGGCAACCTCGCGTCTTTTCGTGCAAATTAACCTGCTTTAAAGCTTTAGCTTGCTTAAAGAAGCTCACCTTGTAATGTGCGACTGGTGAAAATCAATTCAAATTCATAAAACTGCACTGCTTTTTAATCTTAAAGCTACTTTCTACAAGGTCCAGGTAAGACAGCAAGCCGAGACTGAACCCGAGTTTTAATTTTTACTTCATATACTGTTACTGCATAGTTTTTCATTTTAGTTTAACACAAAGCTGGATTTATGTATTTACAAGAGGGCAATGCGGATCCAAGGGGCGGGGGCTGTGAGGGGAGGGACTGGACACTCCGCTCAGCCTCTGCTGAGCTGCGTGCAAGCGCAATAAATAGAAATGATAATAATCAATAGTCTAATATTAGTTATAAGTAATCACAATGCCTGAATATTTAAGTCCAGGTGGGCACTTGTAGACATCTGCACATAAACTACAAACTATTGATAGCTTCACGGTTTGTGGGCGGTTTTAGGAGGATCCTGTAATATCTGGAGGTTCGCTCCTCCTGCAACATGAATCTAATTACAGTCTGGTGCACCTGGACTGGCTAAACACCGGAAATGTTACCCCAAAGAAAATTTAACAGATGACATCAGAGTTAAAAATCAACCACGAGGCGCTTTAGTCTTTACCTCAAAGGTCATTTTCCGTTTTCATCTGTAGGCTAATGAGCCTCATGCAGTTATTGGAAATGAATCAGTCAGCAAAAGACTCCATATGATGACCTCATCAGCAGACAGAGGGTTCATCCAAATATCGTCAGATCACACAAGTATTGACGAGCACCTACCACGCACACTCAACACAGCCCCATTACTGCAAATGAATAGATTGGTATGGCATTATTCCTCTGGCACGTATCGATCCGTAAACGTCTGCATCATATTGCGTCAAGTAAGAGCAACGTTCACGAGGCGCTTCTGCTCAGCGTATGACCTTGATTTGCGCGCATAAATTGAAAAAATTACCACTCGATAATTTCCATTTGTGCGACATCTTTATGTAAAGGAGAAAAGGGGGAGCGGGGCCAAAATCAGATACAGTACATTTGCAGGAACGGGGCCAAACGGACGTGACCGGCGACTGCGCTCAGTGTATTGCATTAAAATGAAGAGCTTAATGGGTCATTTTTATCCCTATCATAGGTTTTAGTGCCAGTTTGGAAACACACAAGTGTAGGCCGACCACCTTGCATAACGCTTGCCTCCCCTCCGAAGCCACTGGTACCTCACACGTGTGGTGGTCTGCTATGGCTGCGTGTGCAGATTAAAGCATTTATTAAAAAGAACTAAAATAAGTTCTGAAATTGCAGAGGTCTGAAGAACCATTTCTGGGTTTAGTCATGAAATATGGTTCTCTTAGTACTTGACGGGTTGGCAGATGGTTCCTACAAAGACAGAACCCATATGGATAAGTGCCTTTTCAATTGAAGAAGCAAGAAAATGAGCCGGCTTCTTTAATAAATCAGATCAAACAACAAACATCCGAACATCTCAAGTCTCAAATTGGACCATATGTGAACATGTGCGTAGAAAAGCTGAAGCACGTCACCGTGAAGTGCTCGTTTTGCCTTCGGTCTTGTGCATCAACAAATGCATCATCTGAGGTGATCTGAGCACCTGACGTCCTCGGCGTGACGCGTCAAACCACGCGTGTATGAACAACTCTTTCGACACTCCTTGAAGAGGAAATCTTGTTTTAAACCCATCCCATTTGCTTTGCTGATTGAATGCGAGCATCAGATTTTCATCAAAGTTCTATTAAGTGAAACATAGGTTGCGGGGCACCGTCTGATTGGAACAGTTTAAATTTTAATTGTGTTTTTAATTTGACATATAGTTGCTGTGAAGAATGACAGTGAAACGCCGAGGGGCGGTCGATTTTCTTAATTTCTCCCCGAGGAATTGATGAGTCTATCAGGGCAGTAGATTGGAAAGCCATTAAAACTCAATGGTTAGGTTGTTAATTGGAACTTGATGGATAGGAGCCTGTGGATAGGCTGTACTGATCCAATCTTCCTGACTTTGTGTTTTCCAATAAATTACCCAGTTCATTTCCACACTCAGATTACATAAATTGTACACCTCCAGGGCTCGGGCGCTCTGCTTGCGTTTACAACTCTCTCTCTCTCTCTCTCTCGCTCACACACACACACACACACACACACACACACAAACGCCTTCTGAAAAAAGAGCGGGCCTCGCTTTCTTGAATGAAAATCGAAACATAATCAACGTTTATACTTAGAAAATTTATTGATATCATTTTCTCTGGTAATTTCCTTATTCTAGAGTTGGACACGCCATATATCATAATACACACGTGTAAAGGGGTCTTTGTTTAATATTTATCGAAGCTTGATTCCCAGATCAAAGCGCCTCATAACTTCATCTGTCTTTCTCAGACCTTTCTCTCCTGCTAAAGATCTTGTTCTGTTATTGCGGTAGGGCGGCCATACACCACCTATCACTGTGATAGAGCACGAACTTAGGCCCGCTGCTTGCTGTCTGAGCCTCGCCAGATGAAGGTGAAACGCGGAAACGCGGCTAAGGGATGGACATTTCCATACTAATAGAGGGAACTACACTGCTCTGCCTGTACAACTGGCCTATAAACGCCAGCTCTGACACAGAAACGGCGCGCGTAATTCATTCGCTGCAACACAATAGCGGCCTGCTATGTCCACTATCTCTATGATGAACTGATCTCACTTTCCAAAAGTCGTCTGAAAGTGATGAAGGCGGCCACACTGGCAAAGGTCTTTGTTTGAAAAGAGCGGCATATAAAATAAACCCATTTAACTGTCATTGCAGATTTCACGCCTTATGTGTAACCACCATAAATCCAGCATCCGCCCTGACTGCCCTCATATATTTGCCCCCCTCCCTACAGAAAAGCCTCCCCTGCGTAAGCGTTTTGTTAAGATCGTTAAGCAGCTGCTGGCCCCGCTGCCAGTCGACGATATTTACGCGCGGATCCAGATGCTTCTGTCTGGGCGCTATGTTGATGATGATGATGATGATGATGACGACAGAAGCTCCTGTCAGCATCTTCCTCATCAACGTCCATATAGTCGCCGTCTTCTGCCTCTTCTAGCCTGTCTCGATGCCGAGTGCCGGTTGTGTGGCTACGGGAAGGGCGCTGACGTGATGATTAAAGCTCAACATTTGTAATGTGTCTGGGGCTCCCTTACAAAGCAGTAAAAGACGGATAATGTGCCCGAACCGCCGGCTCAAGCCCCGCAGCTGTCCCGTAGCCAGCCAGACACACACACACACACACACACACACACACACACACACACACACATATAGAGCACGGGTGGTGAAGATGGGAGGAGGGTGGTGGTGGTAGGAAGCGTACCCCCCCGACACACACACACACACACACGTGCACGCACTCAGCCCCCACCACCTCCAATCAATTAGTCAATCAATTAGCCGGCCTGCACTCCACGCGCGGTCATCACGAGGCAGATTAGCTCAGTAATGATCAAATTAATTCTTAATCGCAGATAATGGACGCGGAATGAGTTTATTATTTTCAGGGAAAACGAGTTAGGCCTCTGTATTAGTTCCAAGGGTGCATGCGTGTTACCGTCACCCCGGCTAATTTAGCAGGCAGAGGATAATAGAAAAGAAAGTCGAAGTGACAGCTCTCGTGTAGGGTCATCCTCAGTTGACTGAGCTTTTTCCTGCCTGTACGGGGTGCATGTATGGTTATAGACACCTTATATATTTCTGTGTTTATAAATGAGGCCCATTTAGGCCACAAAACGCGCGCTAAAGAAAACCCTGCGTTTTTTTAAATTCTATTTTTCTGAGCATATTTTTTATGATATGATGTATAGCAATTTAGTGCAAACTTTTGAGACTTCTAAAATTCATTAATTTTCTCAAACTCATATTAGCCCGTGCCGACCAATATTACATTGTTTTTTTTTTTTAATAACAAAATAAAAAGTAAAGGCTGCAGTTTTCCGAGTTATGCAGGGTTTAAACATGTGTTCTGAGTGCAGCTGGATGCAGAAATAAGCCCCGCTGGTCGCCTTCGACTCTCTCGCTCTCCTCATCCCGTCTCAAAACCTTGACAGGAGTTTGAAATTTCCGGGCTTATGTTGGAGGCTGCGATTGGCCCAGGAGGAGCTTACCTACATGCAAATGAAGCAACGCAACCTTGCTGCCTCTGATCCAGAGCGTGAGGAGGAGGACCAGGAATACACTCATGTTCCTCGAGCTCTAGAAAAAACACCTTCAACTCCATTGTTAAAACTCAACAATTAAAACAGGCTAGGGGGGAAAAACAAGAAGACAAAAGCGGCGTCTGTAATTTTTACGCACCAATCGTGTAGAAACCAATAAGGGAATACAAAGGGACAGACAGATTCAGTCAATACTTCAATACTGTTATGAAGCGAGAATGAGTAGTGCAGAAGACAGCGGGAGCAAGTGCTCGTCGGGCCCGATTTCCAGCTTTACTATCCAGTCTATTTTAGGCACGCCGTCCGATGCGCCGCGCTCCGGGACCAAAGAGCTCTCAAAGGGGCCGCCGCCACCGCCGCCGCCGCGGAGACGCTCACTGTCGGTGTCCTCCGAGGAGGAGTGCAGCGGCGGGGAGGACTCAGCAGACTGCTTCTGCTCCGACACGGGTCACAGCGAGCCGTGCACCCAGCACCAAGCCCACAACTTCTCATGTTTAGGTAAGCAATTATTATCATGATTATTATTATTGCAAAATATTATCACACACGTTTTGGCCACACTTTCTATATTTTTATTGATTTTTTTTGAAATGGCACGAAAGTAGTCCCGATTTTTTTTTTTTTTTTGGTTTGTTTTTTTTAAATAAGCAGGCCTCCAGTTTTATGTTTTTCTTTGCACTTCAGCTCACATTTCATCAGCTTGTGTTTGTGACTGTAACACCCACATGCAGCTCACCCACTTCCACTTGTTTGTGCAGACTATCATCATCGCAGCAGCAGCAGAGGAGTGGAAGGTCGAATAATTAGCCCTCTGTCTTTCCTCTCATTTCAAATTTAATTGAGCCTGCTAATTGATGAAACATGTTTGTAAAATGGCTGCACTACACGTCGTCAATTGGGCGTTAAACAGAGCGGGATTTTAATTAATAGCTTACTGTACACCAAGCCTACTCGTGTTGAATTGTTTATTTAAAAAGTCACCGGCTTTCAGCAGTCGATTTAGGGAGTCAGAGTTCACACTTGACGAACTCTCGAAATGAGTATGTCTGAAAATTGTAAAAAAATATATATATATATTTTTCCCCCAGTCGACTGTTTTAAAGCCGAGCTTGAAACACAGTTTAACTTGTCGGTCGTGTTTTTTTTTACCACCTTCTCCTGCTCGCGTTTTAGGTGCCGATAAGGGACTTCTGTCCGGAAACGACGGGCTCGCACGGCGGCCGCACCTGCCGCAGCCTCTGCTGCAGGATTATAAGGAGGAGCGGGAGAGACCGTGCCATCAGATGTCCCCTCTGTCGGAGGAGAGACAGACGGACGGTGCGGACAAGCAGGGCAACTCAGCCAAAAAGAAGACGCGCACCGTTTTCTCTCGGAGTCAGGTGTACCAGCTGGAGTCCACGTTCGACATGAAGCGCTACCTGAGCAGCTCGGAGCGGGCCTGCTTAGCCTCCAGCCTGCAGCTGACGGAGACTCAGGTCAAGACGTGGTTTCAGAACAGGAGGAACAAATGGAAACGGCAGCTATCAGCAGAACTGGAGGCGGCGAACATGGCCCACGCCTCCGCACAGACACTAGTGGGGATGCCGCTGGTTTTCAGAGATAACTCCTTACTGCGCGTCCCAGTTCCCCGGTCTATCGCCTTCCCGACGCCGCTGTATTACCCGGGGAGCAACCTGCCAGCGTTACCTTTATACAACCTGTATAACAAGATTGATTACTGATTGACTCTGCTCTATGTTCACCACTGCAGTCCACGTAAAAAAAAAAAAAGAAAAAGAAAAAAAAACGCATTACAAAAACAAACCCATACGTGTCTCCACATAACCGCTGTATATTAATTGTATCATCTTATTTGTTGAGGAAATTCTTATTATGCAGCAACTGTACGTCTCACGAGAAAGCAATCAAGCTTCCCTAAATGTATAAAATACACCATGTGTATAATTAATTCTAATAATTTTTGTACGTTTATTTTCCTTCTCCTCTCCCTTGACTGATGGAATAAAGGAGTTTAGCGTCCATATCACATTCAAGTAAAACTGAGTCCAGAAATGAAATGCTTTTACACTGTTTTTATTGATAACTGGTTTGGCAAGCATATTCCAAAGCATCAGTCATTTTGTTTTACCTGACAGGAAGAACATAGGCTAAATATTCCATTTATGGGAAAATATCATTGTTTCTATTGTAAATTTAGACCTTCAATAATAAGCTTCTCATTCAATAAATTTTCTATTTCAGTGAAAATTTGGCTTGCTTGGTTTTATTTTATGTACTACTTTTGCACGCTTAAATTTGTAAAGTTAACTATAGACACTGTTTAATTTTTTCAGAAGGCAAACACAAGGCCAGTGTTAAATTCCTCTTAAGTGGTGTTGACACCCCTGAAGAGCATACAAACAGTACACAAAGTGATTTTATTACAAGGTGTTTAATTGTAATGATCCGTTGTGATAATCTCTATGTGTTCAAGGCTCATGATACAGTCAGAAATTGATGTTGTTGTAGGACTGCGGTAGTTCTCACCTGAGGGGTTTTATTAGCTTTAAACCAGGAACACGTGCTTTAACCACAGCTACAGCGAGGAAAAAAACCTGGAAGACACTGGTGTTAATTACATCACTGTTTATATCTTAAAGTTTACATTGCTGTTAGCTCACACATACCATAACTGTTATTACATCAAATATGAGCCTGTGAGTTTCATGACAGGTGTGTTTTAATTGCAGCTTGTACCTGCGGATGGGGAAAAAGCTTAGGAATGCACTGTGAAATGCCATACATTTACCTGTATTTATTCTCCAAGGCTGCAGCTTCCATATTGGTTTGATTCCTAAGCACATCATCCCCAAAAGCAGAATTAAATATAAAGCTGTACAAAAATAAAGAGGAGTTTGTTAAGTAAAGACTTTAAAGTCCTGCTCAAAGATTAATTTAGAATTCATAAACACTCTGCTGTAAATCAAGCGGTGGATGATCTGAGCAAGCTGCCTTATGAAGGTAATACATGCAGAGGTAACTAAGAAGTAGATAAAGAACATCACAGGGTGGAAAAGAAATGCACACTATCACAAGCTAATCAGGCCTCCCAGCATCAGGAAACATAATGAAGAGGCATATTGTCAAAGTTCAAGGATCTCATTAATCGAAGCTGTTCTCTATTTCTCTGCGTAATGAATTACTGTATCACTTACACTGTGAATTCTGGACATCACACACAGTCTGTCTAGTTGGTTCAGAAAATAGTTTAGTTTTTCAAGTGGTCCAGAACACTAAAGTCAACCCAAACTGCCAAAGCTGAATTTACGATTTCATAACAATTCAATAAATGCAAATACCTAACACAAGCCTGAACAAAGTCTCTCTCTCTCTCTCTCTCACACACACACACACACACACGCCTGTTGTTGATGGGGAGCGATAAAACCGTGTCATTTGCCAGCTTTTCTTGGTTGTCACATCATGTACAAGGGACCCCCACCACCACCCACCAAAGCCCTTCTACCCATCCCACCAATCTCTCACTGTGTGCTAATGGCTACATTACCTAGCAGAATCATGACTAGCCAGGCTCTGCTGCCCTGCAGATTATGCCTGACCCAATTTCTGCAACAGCCGCCCTGTGTTTCTGGGAAAATGGATAGCGTTAGACAACAGCAGTGATTTATGGGTAACTCCAGCACCAGCGAAGAGGTGAGGTGCAGGAGGATGAATTTGTGACAGATAGGAGAGGGAGAGAAAAGAGAGATAGAAAGAGGGATGAGGGACCGCAACGCTTATGAAAAGGAGCAATAGCTTTGGTTGAATGAAGCTGTTTATTAGTTTCCAAGTGGTCATTATGTCATCAGGTGTGACGGCATTGCGCCTCTCTTTTGGATGGATGTTTGCACCCCAGTGACTTGTGGGAAATCTGCATGACCTGTCACCTGAGGTTGTTTGATTTACAAGAAGGGGAGAGGGAGGGAGATGTGTGCGGAGGTGTAGTGACAAGCAAAAGAGAGAATAAGATCCCGACAGAGAAAGTGAAAGAGAGGAATTGGAAGGGGTGGAGAGGAGGAGGGGGGGAGGGGTTGATGTAACTATGTATCACTGCAATGACAGGTGTGAATTACAAATTTTAATAGCAGGGCAATGAAAATGATTTGAAGTGGTTTAAACTGCAAAGAGACAGCGACTGGCATGGTGATGAAGATTTGTTGAGATGATGTGTTGTGCCTTAGGATTCATCAAACCTGCCTGGTAAGGTGAAAAGCAAGTGTAATTCACTCTGTGGTCTAATTTATGATGGGAGTAATGGAAACTGTGGGCTACACAGTGTAGAGAGGGAGAGGGAAAGACAGAGAGCACCAGCCAGATTGATTCTCAAGATAGTTTTTAGAGCATATTTACAGGATCATAATGAATTATACCGAAACCTCCGGATATCACCTCTTTTACGTCTTGAGATAAAATGATGTAGATCAAAACTAACTTAATAGAGACCCCATTAAATTTAAACAGGCTGCAACAACATTACTTTTTAAAAAATTTATAATGTTCTCTTCTAATATTTGAAGTATCCTTTTTTTCATATTCCACCCCTTCATCGTGTATTTGGACGAGGGCTTCTCAACTACCTCCCATCATATTTACAGTCATTTGATTTAAAGAGGGTATGTGTGGCTTGATATTAGAGTGGGAGGTTATGAAGTATAACACCACGAGCAGATGCAGAGCCTCGGGTCTGCCTCAAGACAGGAGTTTTAAAAGCGATCGCAATGCATTAAGCCAGACAAGTCTCAAGACCTGTTTGCTCCCTAAATGAATTTGAGGGGAGCGTAACAAGGTTTTTGAGGCAGGCCCTGTCATCCGCTGGCTTTAACCAGCTTCTGTATTTATGGGTTAATGGTTAAAAAGGAGAGCTTGGACCAGAAGTGATTTTTCATGATTCTGTTTTATATCAACTGGAAATGAAGGAGCTGAAGGGAAATTGTGTTTGTCCCCCCCCATCCTCCACCCCCTCCCCCAGCCCTCTACCCCTTCTCCTTTAACAGGGAGAGGAATATGGCACTGTGATAGGCAAAGGGAAATGGCAAATGCAACGCATGGATGAAGTATGTTCGGTCAAATAAAGTCTTAGCTTTGGAAATTATTTGGGGTACTTGTGGAAAGACGCACCCAAAATCCAAAGCAAATGGTTATGGAAACAAGCATAAAACACAAGGATATACCAAGCTTTGAATAAAAATAACTTAGTGACAACAAAGTTTGTCAAAGAATGGCTATCAGTTTGAAATCAGTTCATTCAAACTTATAATTATGTGACTGAAGGTATCAACGTGATATACTTTGAGATGTTTATGACTCACATGCAAACATAAGGAGCTCTATTCTTTGGACCACAATGACAGCCTTTCTCTCTCCAAGTTGAACTCCCCAGAAACAATATTTAACCAAAAAGCCTATATTAGGGCTTTAATGGCCAAATGCATTATGCTTCATTGTTAAATTACCAGCCATTTTCTTGAACCGCCTGTTCTGAAGTGCCTTTCGCTGTCCAATATGCATCAAACTATTATAGACTACAGTACGTGTGGAGAACTTGGCTATTACTCTAGACGTCAGTCCATTAGCATTACCTTTGACACAATAATGGATGTGAGATACAATTCGCTGCTCTCCATTTTGTATTTATAAGGACAATAGGGGGATTATCTTGAAGGCCTTATGCTACACACTCAAGAGTGAGACCACTGAAGACAGAGAGCTCTGCAACAGTTGTTTTCAAATCCTCCCCTCTCTCCCTCAGCCCTTCCCTCTGCTCCAAGAGCCTCTCAGAGAGAGGCAGGGAAGATAAAGCATGTCATTATTCTATTAAAGACCTACAATTTTTGTAATGGGACTTGCAGCGGTCGGCAGAAGTGCAGGCAGCTTCTTCAATATCCTGGACATTATTTGCTCGTTTAGTTAAATGATGTTTCTAATTCCCTCATAATTACTTGTAATGAGGCTGCCTCCCTCGTTTTGATGCGGCTACATCTTAATACAGCATGGCATTCTTTTTTAGGGATAATTACCTCTCATGAGGCCGGGGAGCAAGGCTGGGGTTTGTTGTGTGCTGCACACGTGGCAAATTGGCTTGTTTCCTGCCATCTTGTCTTCCTGCAAATTGGTAAATTAAGTTTCTCGGCTGGAGCATTAGAACTGTTAAGTTTGCTTTCTCGGCTCCTTCAAATTATTGGCTTCACTGACAGAGAGATGGCTTTGTATTCTGTGTTTCGTCTTATTTACTTTATAGACAGTTAACTTATAGGGTATACAACAAATGTGAGGGCAGCGTTAAAAAAGACAGTTCTGAATAACTGGGACATGTGCACCAGATCACCAAGCATCAAAAACACGTGCAGATTCACAAAACAAGACAAAATCTTAATGTAATCTAATGTCACTCAAGGACAAACTCAACAGAGAACTTAACACTGGAATCACACACAGTTTATGTTAATTTATTGTAGTGCTAACAGCTATGAAATACACCTGCACCAGCACTCTATCAGCAGAGTGGAAGTGAGTGGAACAGCTGCACAATTTTCATTCTGATAATATCATCAAGAGAGACCTGCAAGTAGTTTTTTTTTCTTAGGGATGATAAATAAATATTATATATTTACATAATTTATGTTTTCAAAACAGAAATAAGATGTATGTTGTCAGTTTTAGAATGGATTTCCCTTTCCTGGTTCCCTTCGACCAACAGACCTGTCTGTGTTGTCTCTCTGAAATGATCCAGCTGCCGTGCTCCAACCGCAGCCGTCGCAGGGTTGGCTGAGGGGTTTTTATTTCTAAGTGCTGATGTGTCGCAGACAGTTTGGCTCTACAAGGGCCTGTTATACGCCGATTAAAGAGAGGGAAGGAGTGCTCCCGCAGGGCGGCCATGTACATTTACCCTGACCACAAAAAGGTCTAACGTTTACGCCCTGGTGCTGACATGACCTTCAAACAAGGTCCCTCTGCTGCCTGGGTGGATACTGGAACTGTCTGGAGGAGAACTGCAGTGAAACTAACAGACAGACAGGAAGAAATCATATCTTTTATATCAGGAATTACCTGTCTGCCATATCCTGTGAAGTCAGAAGATATGGCCTGTATTAGGATATACAGGAAACAACAGTTATTTTTTGCACTTAAATTGAAAAATGCGATTTTCCTAAAGCTTATGTCAGTTTCACTGGATGTTGGTACATGACATAAGAAGTATCTTTTCTTTTCTCCATTAAAATGATCTACTCTGAACAAACTGACAAATACAAAGGGCCACTGAATAATTCAGATCCAAATCCAGTAATCAGTAGTCTACTGATGGGAGACAAACGTATCTCTGGCTTTTGTTTTTATTTGTGAGAGGGGACACAGATTCTCAAGTGCTCCCCTTGTCTTTTCTGGGTCAGTGATTGTGTTTGTTATGAGATTTGATATTGGGTTCTTCTTAATATGGAGAGTTGGGATCTCTTTGTAAGGACCAAGTGGTCTCTTTCAGCTGCAGGGATCTGGTGTATAGAGAGATGATCTGTCACTTCAGTCTGAAGCTGACTGCTGACCACATAGCCTGCAGCACAGCAGCAGGGAGCACAATGAAAGCAGCACACTATCACCTGACAGCTAATTAGGGATCACTCCCCTGGAAGGGAATACATTCTCTTTGAGGGAATGGGAGAAAGAAGGGAAGGGGTTGCTGAAATCTGTGTGATGTGTCACTCAATGCCACAAGCCACCTGCAATTTGTAAAAGCAATTCCTCAAAGAGTCGACTTGTTGATATGTTTGGCTATCATTCTAATAAATTTTTAATGTGCTATTGTTATGGTAGTAAAAATCAGAACCCGACATCAGTTTAAATATAATGTGTTTGGTTTCTAGTAAACTAAAATAATAAACTAAAATAAAAAAGTCATATTTCAACATTCATGCAGTCCTTTTAAAATCTTCCTGCTCATCAGCACCAATTGTCCCCAATTGTGTTTGTCAGTGTGCTCACATGTATGTGCTATGAGTGTGCGTGTGCATATATGCTCATCTAACAGCATGGTTCTATGGTTTATACGGGAGACCTGGGATTTCTTTGAAAACACATTTGTAACCATTAGTTGAGTGTAAGGTTTCATGTGCAGAGTGCATCCTCTGGACTGGTGTCAGAGTTTCTGCAAAGCTCTGCGGCAGCTTCTCTTTGAGGGACAGTGCTGAGAGGAGGAGGAAGAGGAGGATGGAGGTGGTGGAGGTTGAGGGGGGCACTGGAGCCTAGGCGTCCCACCAACAATGCATCACGGCAGGCAGGGTGTAACCTGAGTCCCCCCTCTGGTCCTGGTGTGGCCTGCCACAGCGCTCTCCCTCTCGGCCCCCTTTGCACCCCCAAGATGCTTTTAAAGGGATTTGGTTAGCGAGAAAACATCTCTTCAAAAGAATCGTCGTCACATTAGAAAGTAATTAGCCACGCCTCAGGCCAAGGATTCCCTGACCTGACTAATTCTGCACCCCTAAACAATCCGTCTTGGTGCTAGGCGGCTGGTGAGGCACGTTCTCGGTGTACTGGGGAGGGGGTATTTTACCTGTAGAGATTCCCATGGTCCTGCAGGTGAACAAACCCTACAGAGGTCCTCGGGAAAGGTTACTGGGCAATCCATCAGAGTGACCTCTGCAGGTAGATTTAAAAGATGTCTCACAATATGGATACAGATAACTGTTGAACTATATTTGCAATGTAAGGGAACAGGACACATTATTTATGCTGTTGCAGAATAAGTTACGCAATACTTTACGTTACTTCAATTAATTTTCGACGACTGAGTCGATTAAAAATGTAAGTATTGTGTAATGGACTTGATCCAAAGCTGTAGATGCTTTGATGTAATATAGCTGCCCCGACTTTCAGATGTTTGTGATCTCAAAGTCAAACGGAGATGCAGAATGCGGAATTGTTTTTGCAGATCAGTGCAGAGAAACCATTTCAGCACTTGGCCACCTGTTCCCCCAAGCCTACAGGGCACACTGGCAACAACCTTTCCTCTGACTAATCTGATTGGGAAAAAGATGGAGGTGTGGAGGAGCAGAAACCTACAAACCACATGCTGCAGGGTGGGACTCGACACCACCAGTGATGTCTCCCAATGTCTCTGATGGGTTAAGCACTACTATAGCCTTCAGCACTATCAGGCTAACACACAGTGGGAGGTAGAGTGAAAAAAAAAAAGACAGAAACATGAGGGAATCCCAATGGAACACACAAACAACACTGATTTCAAAGGATTTTAAAGTCCCAAAGGACTGGAGACATTTCAGGGAATCTCTTTCTGTTGTCATCTAAGATTGTAATTACAGCTTAGAAGGACCATATGAACTTTTTTCACGCATGATGACATCACAGATCTCTTTAGCAAGTGTATGAATCTACATAGTGGGGGGAATAGACTCAGTTCAAAACCATCGTTTCTGGTGTGGCAAGAACTGGAGAGTGGGAAGGAAAACATACACTTGTTAACCCAGCAGGACCCAGAAATGAGGCACTGAGCAATTGGCCAATTAGGAAGTGGCCCATCATGTCAAACTCATTTGCAAAGGGAAGGCTTAACCCTTGGGGTTCGAAGGTCAGGATCAAAGGGTGTCCCCCGTGGGACCGCACAGAGATGCTTGAAGAAACGCTGATCCCAAGCTTTTGTAAAGGAATCTTCTAATTACAATAAATCTCCACTGCAAGGTAAAGACAGGAGTGCTCGGTACAGTGGCTATATGATAGCTCTTGCCCAAGGGCCTGCAGGTAGCCTATAGATGTTTGGACAGAAGACTGATAGGAGATAGTGGTTGCCACTAGGGTAGTGGCCTCTCATTTGCCCAGGTCAGAACCTCAGAGAGTGATCACAGCTTTGGCGGCTCAGGCTGACCAGCACCTTTGAGCCTTTATAGCCTCTGGTGTGTAAATGGGTCTTTGACCTTGCCCACAGATTAGTATCAGTATCGGTATTAGTTGTGGATTTAACTCTTCCATTCTTTGCCCTCTTTCTTTCATTGTCTTGTTTTGTCACAAAGGCACATCATAATTGGGTTTCTCTGAATGGGGTCCACTTTTTAAATTGAGATTTTAGCCTTCCTCTATTTTCATGGACTGGTATTATTTTTGCACCCTGACCTTTTTGGTCATACCGTAACACTTTGGTTACTTCAGAGAGATCACACAACACTATGCGGGGTGATGGTTTTCACATTTTAGCTAACAGAACTTCTCAGTTTGTGTTCCAGACAATTTCATTTACTCAGGAATATTTGCTGCAGACAAATGCTTTGCAGATATATGGTCTAATTACAGATAAAATCTTAAATATTTAACTATTGCATCCTTACCATTAGCACATTGGTTGGAAGTGGCTCTGAAGGTTGCCCCTTAAAAGGAGCTCAATAAACATTAGTTATTATATTACTGTTATTACTTATACATTAACTATTTATCCTGACATGGTAAAGTTAAAATCGATGCTTTTGGGTAAGATTTAGTGCAGAAAAAAAACTTAGTGGACCCTCCCCCCCCCAGCACAATTTCATTGTACATAACACATGACAGGACAACATGACGGGTACGAGGAAATCAGCGGCTGTATGTTGAACTATTTTCCCTCCACATATTGGATCTTGCTTGGAGAACAACCTTCTTTGTTTCCGCTCCAAGCAAAGCTGTATGACACCCTCTTTGCTTCTCAGCAGGCTTTACTGTCAGCCAAGTGGGAGGAGAGAGGAAAAGGAGGGGAGAGTAGTAGTTTGTTCTTCCTGCAATTAGCATTCACGGTTAGCTAAGCAGAACTAATGCAGCGAATCTTTGAGTCTCATGTTACCTGTCCTCCACTGCCGGAGTACCTGCAGGCCAGATTAAACTGTAGCAAGATGACAACCCCCCCATGTATCCATTACAAGCCTTTTATTATTAGCAGTGTTATTGGTAATTCCTTTTGAATGGCCCTGACAAAAACTATGCAATGGCTAGGATAGACTTAAAGAAACAACAACAGGATACCGCATGGGTGTGGGTAATGCGCTAGTGATAGTGTAATTTTGAAAACAAACTGAGAGTGAGAATTACACCTCCACTGGTGGTGGTATTGTTTGGCAACACTGACAGAAGGCATAAGTCCCAGCGGCACATTTTGATCTGACCTGTTTTAAGTGGCGGGCTGCCTATGACAATCTAGTGTTGTCACATGACCGCAGATATCGTTCTTTCCTTGACTTCAGTCATATTTTATGTCCCCTTATTTCAACATTTTCAATTACTTCCAAATAACATGCGGTGTTCATTCAAATGCTCCGTGCCACCATTTTTGATGTAACTTTTGTGTCTAGCAGGGTCATCTGCGAAATGTTCTTTAGCATGTAGGTCAAGACTGAATGATCTCATGAGTCCCTTTTCATTTGAGGCAGGATCAGGATGTGGGCTCACTGTGTCTCCATTATGGGTTGTAGATGAAACTGCAATGATCTCATGAGTCTTAAGTGACACAACAAACATGGCCACTTTATAGACCATGTCACGCAATTCCAAGAAAACCTTGCAGTGCAGTTATCAGCCCCAGGATTTAGGTTCTTGTTGGTGGTTTGGATTGTTTGTCTGCAGTTAAATATACCAGTGTCTAATTGGATTAATATTTGTGAAGAGTTTAGTGAAATATTACTACAGTTTTATTTTGTGTTCTAAAATGCACAATCAATGTTCCAGTCTAATTCTCTTCCATATTTGTATTCCCATGTTGATTTGCTTTGTTTATCCTTGGCTAATCATTATCAGTTCTCTGAAGTGTTGTCTTATCAGTTACAAACAGGTACAAGCACAGCAAGTGCTCCCAATTGATCCACTAAAGACTCCCACTGTGACGAGGCCACTGTCTAGTCACACAGAGACCAAGGAAGACGCTGCTCAAAATCAATAAGGCTTCCTGTGACACTGGCTCTGCTAAGGTCTACACTTTTGGTAGCTCACCACTGTGAATGTGAGAGGCAGTATAAGAAATCATTGAAATAGAAGTGATACCCTGTGTGACAATACACCTGCACTGATGATTTTAATTGCAGAAGTTGCTTGATATTTGAAACCTAACTGCTGCAAATATAATTTGAGTACATTTTGAGTAAGTGGATTTATTGTGGCCTTGTGAAAACGGTCAGGATAAACCTATACTTAATTTTTCACTACTTTGTATGAAAGATTTATTTTTTTATGACCAAACAAAGGTCATGCTTTTTCATAAGTATATCTGTTGTTTGGCCTATGCTGCACTGCTATTGTCTCTTCCTTTATTATAAGGACTAAAATTTGTTGTTTGGGTAAAATAGTTGCTGCAATCAAAGTACAGTAATTTCTGGAAAAGGTTGAGACACATTCTACCAAATGGTTTGGGGCACTCTCATTAAATTAATGTTGTGTTTGAAATACATGGTTTTAGCAGAAAATTGATAATGTGGCTGGACAGCCAGACTCAGATAACTGAAGCTATTTGCAGGGAAATTATAGGGGAATCTCATTGCAGTGCATGTATAAAAAAACAAACAAAAAACAAACCACATTTTGCTGGAGGGCTTTCATTGCCTCGTGTACACAGGTTGAATTTGACTTGGTGCTTTCGTTTAACTCAAAGGCAAACTGAATTGTCTTAACTAAAGAAACATTTTTGGCAGGTATTAGGCAGATTTGCTGCATGAATATATTTCAGCTTAAAATAAAGAATAAGGCATAATGCCTAAGTACTTCTGGATCTCACTCTAATATTTCTGTTTGTATCACCCTGCGTCCTTGTTGAACCGCAGCTACTTGCCTCTACTTGATGTCCAATCTAAATAAAAAAGATTGTAATATAATAAAGGACCCATAATCCCTACTTATACAGTACTTATTGAGAGGGACACTGAGATTTATGTAACTCCTCTCGATGAGAGAGAAAGAGGGAAAAAAGGAGAAAAAGAGGGAAAGAGAGTTTTTCTATGATTGCTAGGAGGGTTTAAGGTTACTGACTAATTTCCTGGTCGTTACCTGCTGACGACGCCACATCCGGTCTTCTCAGTGTTTTTCAACAGGGAACAGTACAATCTGTTATACTGTAGTGATCATCAGCTCTTCCTCGACCAGTGATTACAAGTAATTACCTTTTTTTTCTCTCCATCCATCCATCCATCCATCCATCTATCCGTCCGTGCCTCCCTCCTCCGCCTCTCTCTCTCTCTCTCTCTATCTCTTCCCCTTTCTCCCTTGAGCTATTACCCTAACTGGTTGTTGTGGAGCAAAGAGGAGGTGTGTAGAGAACAAGGCAGGCTTTTATGGACTCCCCACCAGCGCCACTCCACAACGCTCCATTTTGAAATTATCGGGTCCCCTTGCTTTTGAAGTCTCTGTAAGCGCACCCTCCTATTTACGAGATGGCTATGTACTTAAAGGTCACAGATTGATCAAGAGGTCCTAAAGATGGCCTTTTCCCTGAAAGCACTGCAATACTGTGGCTTCCACAGGCCACATCTGTGGGAGAAAGAGGGAAAATAAAATATATCACTCCCGCAAAGTCAGGCATATTCAGACTTTAATGTACAATTCCATTTACCCTGGAAAATGCCACAATTGAGTATGGAATTCACAATGAGCACATCGATTTATCAGTGCTTTTTTACCCATTTCTGTTGTCTCAGCCTTAAGCATATTTTACTTAGTGATTACCCACAGGTCATTTTACGAATGTGTCAGACTCTAACCATTGCACTACATTGTTTTGTCCATTTCAAAAATACATTTGACACATGCAGAGGGAGAAAACAGCAGCATCAATTATGTGGCAGCATCTAAGTGACAATGACCAGCTGGCAGTATACTGACGCCCATCGGCTCAGTTAAATATTTAAAGATACGAACAATATAAAACCCTGGTTCTGTTTACTCTCTGAGAGAATATTATTATATATTATAATAATATATATTATAATATATATTATATATTGCGATTAGAGGCACATTTCATTGTTTTAGTGTTGACACAGACTTGAGTTTCTACAAAATCCCATGATTTGTTGTAAATATAAATATTATAGAGATAAATATTATTTCTGTAGTTAAAATACGGGATTTCCTGATCACAGATGATTCAGTTCAAATGTTGTTAGTTTAAGTTATTATCTAATTATTAGGATAACATGTTCTAGTTATGAGACATTTTTCTTTGACGAAGACTGGGTGAATAGGACTAAATGTGAACGTTTAAATGTGGAGAACTAAACAGTACAGATGGAATAGGAGAGACATCACCATGGCTCTGATTCAGTTGGATATTTGTTTAACTAATGTAATCCCCTGAATCAAAGTGTTTGTCTGAAATTCACTTGCTCAGAACACCAATGTGTCAGCACCAAACAAAGCTGTACAAAAGCACACAGGCTTCATTTATCAAAGGGACCCAAACTAAACTCGCTCTGTTATTATTATTGATAGTCAGTGCCTCCAGCCTGTCTTATTTATTAGCTAACTGAGGATGAATGGACGACGGCCAGGCAGCACATATGATGCCAATTTGACCTTGTGTTTTAAAATATACACGCTGCAAACACCAAGCTAGGTAACTTGTCAGCAACACAGACTTAAAAACTTATTGACTGCGTCACTCGCTGATAGTATGGTGCATGTCATATTGGACTATAAGAAGAGGGGTCAGAGCGCTAGGACTAATGAAACTGTTTTGAGAGGGGGGAGTAGAGAGATGGATGTTGTTTTCTACAACATTAACCTTGCAAATGGCTGCCAGAGAGCAGTGATGCCTCACCCCACACACACTCTGGCAACTTCCTGATGGTTGACATTAACACCGAGCCAAAAATCTAAAACCATTAAAAATACCTGTACTCATGCAGGGAGCTAAAATGAAGTAATACATTTCCAAATAAATGAAAATCCTATTAGCATCGCAAACAGTGCTTGTGGCAAAACACTGGGTGATTTGAAAAGTGTCCCATGCTGTCTGCTTGTGGGGATGACAGATGAGGTGAGGACGATGTAAAGGGATTGGTGTGGAGCAGGGTTGGGGTGTTGGGAGCGGCAGCGAAGGAACAGACCCCAAGTTAAATCCCTTGAAAATGAGTAATCTTACATAATAATATCCTCATGTGTCTTGATAAGAGCAAACCCCGAACAAGCCGACAGCATCCGTCAGCACGGTCTATGAAAACCCACTAACAACGTTATGAATCCTGAAGGCAGTTATTGCCCTGGCAAATATGCTCTGTGAACCTCTAATTTGGCAGCTATATCTTCTTTAACGACACCATTAACAGTGGCTATCAGCACAACCGCATCCACGGCAACAATCCTGAAAAAAACCCATAATGTGAAACAACATTAAGATGGCTTCCTTGGACTCATATTGGAGCGCTGCTGTGCTGTTACACACATGAACAGGCTACAATCCCACACAACCACAGGCATTAAATTGTCTCTACTGACCACATTAGCTATCTGGTATTGTTTTAACTGGGAAGTAATTAACTGACTTGGTCAATAGGTAGGATGGAGAGCCAGTCTGCGGGGTGTTTATAGGTCCCAGGAGTCATGGCAGGGGTAAGAGGGCAGGACAGGGCTCATCTATCCAAACTCAATGACCTGACAAATCCTGCACTAAAGGCTCACACTCATATCAATTATTGATAAGAAAAAAGAGACTTGATTTAAAAAAAAAAAAACACTGCTGTCACCCATAACAACACATAGAGCTAATTTGTATGATACAGATTTGTGTCTGTTTGAGTACCCGTACTGCGTGTTTGTTTGAGAAAACGTGTTTGAATGTGCACAACCGTGTAGGTGTGTGTTAATCAGACAAGCTGAATGTGGTCCCTTTATATTTTTTAACATGCTGCACAGAAAGGCGCTGCGGATCAGTAAATGGCTCCCTTTGCTAATCATCTCTGCTGTAGCAAGGGAAAAAAGGGAGAGATAAATGTTTGAGTGGAGAGGTTGAGGGCGTCTTTTTCAGACCTGCCCCTACTGTCTGCGAATAAAAGCCTGAAAAGGAGCCACAACGATAGGCTAGAAGTGAGTCCAACTGGGCTTTGAAAACGCTGCCTCTTTTCCGGGCCTTGGTGCTAATGCATCTGACTCAAAGGCTTTAAGCCAGCCAAGAGAGAGAGGTGGGAAGAAAGAAAGAAAAAGGGAGAGAGAGAGGGGCAGAGAGACAGAGTACTGGTGCTACAGAGGACAAAGAGCTCCAAGGTGTGCACTCGGTATTCAGTAATTGGTAAAAGAAGCTTCATTTCTTACAGTGATTTCCTGTCTTTTTACCATCTCTGACAATCCTGACGCTTTTAATAGGGGTATGAGTAGGGGCTATTCTGTGCAACCCCCACACCCCCACCCCCCCTGAGTCCCCTCGAACACCAACCTGTCTGGCTGCTCAGCCTGACCACCCCTCCCGTCTCCTTCTCGCCTCACAAAATGGAAAAAGAAAAAAGCATTAACCATATTCTTTCTGTCGTTCTCTCTCTTTGAATACCTCAAGCCCCTTTAGCTTTAATCATTTCTGGATCAGGCTCAGTCCAAATAAGCCAAGCCATTTTCTGCACTCAATTACTCCCTTAACAGCATCAAAAAGAGAAAGGATTCAGGTATAGTGAGGAGAGAAAGAGGGTGAGAGGGAGAAAATTGTGAAGCATCTTCATCCACCGAAATGCTTTGAATGCTTCGAAAGGCTTTCTTTTTTAATGAAAAACCAGTAATAAGAGATGGTTCTGACTATAACAAAATGTTTACTGTCTGCTCGCTAGCTGTGAGCTCTTCCCTCTCCCCAGATAAATCGTCGAAGAAGAAGAAGGGGAATAAAAGCTTGTAGAAAAAGCTTGGGCCTCCAAATTACTACATTTCCACTGAATCCCCCTTTCATTACCAAAGAAAATATATCTGAAGGTACTTCACTGCAAAAGGTATTTTAATAATACATTACTTTTCTCATAACTACTCTTAACCTTTAAATACAATGCATTTTGGATGAATGCAGCTGTCATGGCTTGGTGTTCAGATAATGAGATGTCCAACTCTTATTTACTGTTGTCTGCCTCAGCTACTGGAGAGTCTGGAATCGTTCCTATACAGCCATACATGGAGATACAGCAAGTCAGTCCAAACTACAAATATTCTATGATAGGCCTGAATGAGGTCACAACTCCATCCAACGCTTCTGGATATTTCATAAAATGTATGCAGGAAGTGCAACTAAATAGGTTGCTCTTTTTCATAAAGTAGCACTCAATCTATAAGCATGGGCTTCGGGCTTGAAAATACTGCCCTGTTTTTCCTCATTGCCCAAATTGCCCACATTGTTCTAAACGGCCGCCAGTAGATACAAATCAAGTATGAAATGTGTGAACACCAACAGAGGTCAATAAAGCATGTCCACAGTAATATAATGTGATTGATTTTTCTCTGCAGCTCTTTCCATACAGGATTCTGCTATGTGCACATTGTCGATGATTACACAAAAACTGCTGATGGTTAATCATAATGGCTCAGGGTGAGCACTTTACTTTGGTGCTCCCTCCTTCTCATACACTGCGCTCATTTCCCCTCTTAGCCAGCCGATGGTCAGTGAGGTCAACGTGACACGCATGCATCCCAAAACGGCATCCACAGGGGCGAGAGTGGAAGCTGGCTGTTTGGATTCCTCACCAAGAGCCTCTACTGCCGCTGGTAGTTTCTCTCCACAGTCCCTCATTATATCAGTAGTGCTACAGTGGGTGCTGAGGTCGAACACTGAGAGCAGGGCGGCCGCTTTTCTAGGGTCCTCAACAAAGAAATAATATCTTTGTCTGCCAGAGGAATGCAAACAGTAAACAGAGAAAGTAAACAGGTATATGTGAACCTCTTGTGCTGCAATCAATACTCGGGTCTGGACCACGGAAGGAACAATTCCATGAAGTGTCAACATATTCTGTTTGAAACTAGTTTTTCATGTTCTGCATAGCTCTGAAACACTTTATTCTTGCCAAAGTGTCATCAGCAAAGTTTGCTATCTCATGGTGTTCTATTGCTGTTGTGCACTTTTACGAAATCAATATCTTCAGTCTGAGTGAGGAAATTGTTTGTTTGGTGCCAACAAAACCCTAACCACACATATTGTCCTCCAAATGAAGGCAAGTTACAAAAAAAGAAGGGGATAAGTAAAGGCACTGGACTCAAATAGGTTACTTTTAGCATCAAAGTAAAGAGAAGTTATGCATTTGGGCTGTGAAAAGCAAAAGGCCTGTGCAAAGTCTCTCTTTAATAAAATGCTCAAAATTATAGCGCTGGTTTTTGCTAGGACGATCATTTGCAGCATATGAACAAAGCTGCCAGCTATCTAGTGTGTTAATTAAATCTAGATGCCTTTTAATGCATTTAAACACCCACTTTATATTTTCCACTTTTCATCTGTCCACAACACATTTTTACCATTCCCTTATTATGCTCTTCAAAAGAAGAAAATCCGGGCCAAATGAATGTTCAGGAGAAAAGAACAGAAGCTTTGACTCCTAATGGGCACGTTAGCTCAGCAAAGTCGCTAATGGACGATGCTAATTATCAAAAGCTTAGAAGGCCTCACAAAGGGAGTGGATCAATATGTGACGTGGCGTGCTCCACTCATTCATAGATGTTGGATGATGACATTCGCTCGAATCACGGCACTAGACAAGAGTGCATTGTAGGGGTGGGATGGTGGTGGGGGACGAGGAGGGCGAGGACCAAGAGTGTTCTGTTCTTTGATTTCCAATGTGTGTTGGCTCAAAGAAGATACCTAATGCTTTAATAAAGGCAGACAACAGGCAAGGGGAAGAGCAATGTGTGGTGGTGAATAAAGGAAAACAAGGGAGCCTCGGTCTTATTGAAACTGGTTATACTGGAGGTTAACAGGTAGGCCCTGGAGACGACGGCAGTGGAAAAGCTGTTGAAAACTTTGTTAACTAGGCTTAGGTTTAGGAGGAGAATACTAATTTTCCATAAGCTGCAGCATATTATTAAACATTTTTTGAAAGTATAACTTGCTGGAGTGATCAACGATGGACTCCTGAAGATGCCTGTGTCTCCTGACAATGAAATACTAAAGGAAGGCCGGTTGAGCTGTAGATCCGTGACTACCAAAACACACATACATACATACACAAACGCACACCATAAAACTGTGATGGTAAGTTTTCAATGTGAAAATCATTTAATCCGTCATCTCAATCTTTGTGAGATAAACAGTTGGACCGCTACTTCAAGTTACATTTTGTGATTAGACAAATCCGAGTGGTGGATGCAATGTGCTTGGGCATTTTATTGTGGCAAAAGTTAAGCAAGTTTGAACCCTGTGCTGTTTTTGTGTGGGCTCATTGAAATAAGTAGGTGGACTGTGATTTTTCATCACTAAAGTTGAATGAATGAAGTCCTTTGTGTTTAGCTTCATATTGTTAAAACCATTTTGGAAATGTTACCAGTCATGATGAGGCATTAACACAAGAATAAGGAAAATGTTTTGCGTTTCTGCTGATGTACACGCACTATTTGACTGTAAAAGGCACGAGCAAAATCAAATGAAAAGATGAGTTTTGATGCATTTGTGAAAATGTTTTACCCAGAACAGCTTCCATTCAGGCCCCAACCTGAAAATGCTTGTGTGTCTGTTCAGTTTAATAACTTAATCAGAATGTGCCTGTTTCCAAATCTGCTTGTTTTCCAAATGTGTGGCTGACCTGCACATGCCTGTATTTGTGTTTTGTGTTTGAAATATCTGTTAAAGCCATTTCACATCTAATTTGAACCAAAGCACAGCAGCTGTGAACACTAATGTTTCCTTTTTTTGAAGCACACTGTGTAAATCCAGCTTGACTTGTGCTTTACATTATGAACGAAACTCCTTGGACAATTTGGTGCCATTGTAATCTGTGATACTACCTCCAAAGCTTGATCCTTGGTAGGTGCGGCACGGGCATACAGCCGTAACAGGCAAGTGAACATTCAAACTAAAACATCTGAACAGGTAACAGAATCCCCCACAACTTTGGGGGTAATTTGGACACAGTGTGGCACACGTTCTTTGGTGCAATATTCTCTGGATCCCTCCTCCTTCCTTCTCCTCCCCGGAGAGACCCATTGATCCGCTGTCTGGTGAGCCCTGTGGCTCCAGTATCAGGATAATTCCTGGAGGGATTGGTTTTCCCTTGTTACCTTGTAGTTGGGAGCCCTGTTCCTGCCCCTTCCTAATTCTCCCCGCCTTAACTTCCCAATGGCACTTTGCATGACCAGCAGACAAGGGTCTCTTTGTCCACTGTTTGAGGCAGGAAATGGAAGAGATGTAGCTGAAAGGTCTGAAGATGCTTCTCTTCCTCTGTCAACAGCCTGCACCTGTAGAATTTAAAATAACAACATGTTAAATATAAAGGTGTGTCATTGTCTATGTTCATTTTCAACATCAGTGTGAAGTGATTTATCCTGTCTTAGACTCAATGATGTCACTCATCTGTGTTTGATTAAAGTGCTAGAAATCTCTCTTCACCCGCTGTGATCATCACAAACTGCTGGGATCAGAGTGACAGCACGTTCATTCCAGTAAGGCAGATATTAAACAGAAATGGTCTCTCTAGATAGCTCGCTTCCTTAATTATTACTCTGATGTCCCTCTGTGCTTAGTCATCGCCCTCTTTATTCATAATAACTACATCTTCAAATTACCCATCCACTCTGCCTATTTTTCTGAACTATAAAATATAGTCCCCTCTTGCTATTTTGTGTATTTGCTGCCTTTAGAAGTTATTACTTGATGTCACTTGGTGTGCAGTGTCCCACATCATCCCACACCTACAAGTTCACAGAAACAGACAGAATGAATTTTGACCTAGTTTACTTGACAGTGAAACAGGGCAATAATTATGTTTTTCTCTCTCTCTCAGACACACACTTCAAATATGCTTAAAATGTTCCCTCCAATATACTGATATAAAAATCTAAATCAAAGAATTGCTATGATGCACCTCCATCCAAAATAATCATTAGCAAATATAATCATAATCATGACTAAACTTAACAACTTTTTATTAATTGGTTTAAAATGCATGAAAGAGTGGAAAACTAGGATGTAGTATGTTACATAGGCCACATCACTGTCGATTGTGTAGTGTTATAAAAATGTTAGCGTCTTGCAGTGTTATACCAAATTGTTTTCGGAACCTTGAGTAGCTTGCGTACGTTTCGTGAATTAGCTCGTGAACGAATCAAAAGTTCATCCTATGTGTCAGTTTTTAAATATTTAAGAATGGCGGTATAAGATTTTTTAAATTTTGAATTTCTCAAAGAAGAAATCATTCATATCCCAACAGTATCTGACACATCTTTGTCTTATCAAAGTTAAAACAAGTCCCATTTTAAAATGCTCTATTATTTAGTAGAAATACATGGCTCACTCAGTTTATTCTCCCCTGAGGAGACAAGCAAAACCAATATTTTAACAACTGAGGCAGGTTATATGGCCAAATTATTATTTTATGTTTAAGGAAGCATGCACATATGAGCACAAACAGTACAATCATACCCTCAAAAACCTGTGTACTATTCACCAAAATGAGAATTTAGACTGCCTGTGACACTGGACATCTCTTTCATTCAGCCCTCTTTTCCTCTTGCCCTGAAATAATGCTATGAGAGCTGCCTCTGCAAAAGTTCCCAGCACACAGGCAATTCTTATTTTCCTTTCATTGTCCCTGCTGGACAAGACAAACAAGCAAACAAGGCTCGAGAGTGCATCATTTCATTTCCATATAGATGAAAAGTGTGCAATGAAATAAACAAGTGTCCATTTGTACACAAGGCACAATGGTTTCCATCTTGATGCTTCAGTATTGTTCAAAGTGCTCTATGAATTACCTGAACAAAACACTAGATAGGATGATATTCACCACATTGTAATTCTAAAAGGGTACTAATAGATTTTGCCAGTGTCCAAGCACTTGAGACATGAAAGAGGTTAAAGCAACATGGGAACTGAGATGATAGTCTACCTCTTCAGTGTTACTCACACTAGATGTCATTATACTCACTTATCCACACTTGTGACAACATCCAGTTCCTTCTGGGTCTTGTAATGTTATATGTGCAACCTTGGATGCATTCTATATGAAGTATATTATAAAGATGTTCCGGCTGTTTAGATTCATTCACCATTTACAATATCTGTGTATCTGAAGACCTTTTACAGTGGTGGAAATTTAAAAAAACAACTACACCTTTGCTGCATCTATAAACTTCACTTGAAGAGAAATTAGAATTTTCACAATATTTTCTACTAAGACAAGACTAAGAAACGGCCTAAAATGACACATGTTTACATTCAAGTGCAGAGGACGAAGGAATGATCATATTTTTCATCAAAGAAGCAGCGCAATGTTGTTACAAAGCCACAAAGTCCACTGGTGAAGAGGGGCGGTGGTGGTTTGGATGGATAGGTCAATAAAACATCAGATTTTGACCTGAGAAATGACTGTTCATTCCCCATTTCCAGCCAGCATACACTGTTTGTGTGTTTTAACCATAATTGTGACCAAACTTCAGCCAGACAGTCATTTTAATAATGAAGTAGTTAAAAATAACCCACACATAGTCTTTTGCTAACTCTACCAAGTTGTTTTAATGCCTAACCTTAACTAAACCTTTACCGTAGAAGATCATAAAATGGATTCATTTTCCTTACACTAATTTGTAATGATTTTGGCAGTTACTAGCAAATGATGTCGTCCTGTGGCACCAGATCAGAAAAGACTTGTACATGCTGTTCTAAGGTACAATGATGAAGAATGCATTTTGGCGCATCATTTGGAGAGCTTGTTGGCTCAACATGGTAGTGTGATGCACGAGTAAGGGGTAAGGTTGGAAATATGCAAGCGCACAAAATAAGCACTTATCTAGAAATCTTGGTGTGAATATTGATGATGATTGTACTACTGGTTCCATGGGGAAAAACCCCCCATTTGATTATAGAAAGTTCAGACTGCAGAAACCCATAGGCGAGCTCTGATAGATGCAATGATCAAGGTTCATATTCCTTTGATCTGGACAAACCCAGTTCTTTACCAAACCTCTCAAGACCAGTTTCTGAGCTTACACACACCAGCATCTCTCATCTTATGATGAAAAAGCTTGTGCGGTACATGCAGCTAAACAATATTTCACTCCCAGGTTCCAGGTCCCATTTGAAGAGATCACATCGGGACATGAAAGCATTCTTTTTTCTTATATCCAACCCCACTCATGTTTGCCTGAAGCGTCGATCCTCTGATGGTGGTAAATGAGTTAGAGACAATCCAAGTCTTGGGTTAATGGAGTAGTGAGCTGTTAATGCTGCTCGAGTGGTTGTAACAAAGCACTGAAGAGACACAAAATGCAGAAATCGAAAGAACACCATACTGTCTTAGACATGCTGGATGACTGGAGATAAGCACAGACAACACATTTGCAAGATGTTCAGAACTGAAGAAAGCCAGCAGGCACTACATCCATTACAACTGAAACCTAAACTTACTTAGAGTTTTAGTATCCAACTGCTGACAACAGTTGTTAGCCAGTTGGAATGATTATTGTGGCAATGTTTGATTAAGCATCCTGAGGTAAATTATGCTAATGTAACTGTTGAATAACTTTTCTCTTCTCACAAGAGGTTAGTTGTTTTTAATCTCAACCAATTAGCGCATTAAACACAAAGTGCTACAGAACTGAGCAATACTGGAACAAATGAGCCCACCAATCTAATTGGGAATTGATGAATGCTTTAAAGTGCTAGCAGCCAGTGCTATTGTAATTCAAAACAAGACAAAATTAATCACAATAATTTCTGGGAGAGAAAGTTAGCATTAACATAATTGAAGCGGAGAGGATAAAAAGGCCATGGCAGCTTCGGGGAGCACGGCTAATCAGTTATCCTCCATGGTGGAAATTGTTTGTTATTCCAATTAATTATCCACTGTACTTAATCACCTAAATTGCAACAGAAAACAATTTTATGCCTTTTTTCTCAGGCTTTCATATCACAGAGGATGAACTGTCCAGGGCGGTTCAGTGGTGGATGGGAGAGGGGTCACTTAAATGGCAACAGTGGGAGCAAAAGTGACAAAACACTGTGTGTACTCTTGAAGCTAAAAACTAGCAAGTTTAAATTTTGGTATGCTTACTTGTATCATTAATTTCTCTTAGCTTCACTTCTTAAAATGATACTGCCTGTCACCTTTGTGTGTGGTAAGAGATGCACTTTTTACACCACTGGTTCATGAATAAATGGCTTGAAAAACTGGAATTCATTGGCGGTGATACAGCCTGCTGTATATTCTTTGTGTTTTACGATCCCATTGCAGGTATGATAGTCCTGAACAAGCAGCAACATTTATCCTGGACATGGGCATGATTGTAATGATGTTGGGAGAGAATGTATCTGTTGCTTTCAGAGCATGTGTTGCCAATGCAGGCGCAATGGCATTAGCAGCAAAAAGCCATGGAACATTAACCGCTCCCAACAGAACTTCCAGATGGATTTTGTTCTAATGGCATCATTATACGCTAAATTAAAAGGCGGGTAAATGGAAGTGCAAAAATTTAAATGACTGGAAAAAAATCTCTCAAGCTTGAGCTGTCTTTAGTGGAGGCCTCCGACAGAGAGATTGGGAGCCGAGCCACGCAATGAGTGTTAATCATACGCATATATAAAATAGTAATGAAGGAATGAATAGTACAGTAGGGTGGCAGTACACATTATGTTCTGTTATGTTTAACGCACCAACTGAGACTAAAATGGCTGCTTTGCAGATGATGTGTTCAGCTTACATTTCACTTGTTAACCTGTTAGATAATCTTTAAGTGATTTCCAAAGCTAACGTGGTGATTTTATGAAATTACCATATGCTTCAGAGACTGGCTTTCCTTTGTCATTGTTTTCTCAGTATATAATGATTATAATGAACAATCATCATCATTACATGCTAACATTTTTCTTTAAATTTTTTTTCTTTTCTTCTAACTGATGCTATGACCTTTCCCTTCACCACAAAGTTGGATTTGATAAAGTACCTAAATATGGTTGTAAAACTGTGTTATTACACTCAATGGGTGTGTAAAAAGTACTGTCAACACCAATCACAGACAGAGAGCATATGAACATCTAATGAATGTTTTGCAAATGTAGCTTCACCATACAAATAATGTATTACTATTTCTAATGCATATAATTAGTTCAAAATCGTGTTTTTTAAGCAAAGCTCATAAAATAAGCCCTGTTCCTCATAACTGGAGGGAGGCCACAGTGACAATAGTGCACAGAAACATGAATGCAATACGCAACTGTGAGCGCAGACTCTGGGTCACCTGAGGTCCTGACCCTGACTGAGACCTTCTGACCTGTGTCTGGGCCTCGACAGACACTCGTGGCCTTAACCTTTAGCCTCTGACAAGCTGTTGTGCCCAAAACCATGTATGAGCTCCCTGTGTAAGGTCTGGTCCTTTCCTGAATCGATCAAACACAAGGAATGAACTTTTGCAAGGAAAGAACAAGGTCATCGGCATATAGAGGCCATCAGATGACACATGTCCTTGTTTATTGCATTTTCTCATTTGGAGATTTTAATCCCCTGTCAAACAGATCCCTGTGTTTAAATTCTAAAAAAGGGAAGTTGTTAGATGAGAAACAGTTAGTAACACCTTATTTATATGCTTTACATTCTGACAGTGAGTTTCTTTGTTAAAATTGCTCTCAGGAAAGAGCTTCAACGAAAGTAATCGAGGCTATGTTTTAAATCATAGGTACAGAGCATTTTGTATTGCTGTGGGAAGGGTCGGCAGCACTCACTGTTGTGAAGAGGGATGAAAGAGAGGGAGTTTGAGCCGCTACCCTCTGACCCGATAATTAAAAAAGGAGAGATTCAACAAACGCCATTATCAAAACAACTCTCCTAAACCCATTCAACATGACTTATTTCCTGAACACATAACAGCTAATGTAACTGAGCAACCCTCTTGGTAATGATTGCTACTAATGTTCATATTGTCTACATTTAGCATGTTTTTTTTTTAATTGTGTGGGTCATTTTTAGTTGCCGCTCTCATGTGGCTCTGACTGCTATCATTGGCTCTTTATCTCTCCAAATAGGCAAATTTTGGTTTCAGTGTTTTCTCTGTACCCTGCATCACAACTCCATCGCCACTAACATTTATGTGAATTTAACTTTCATGTGAGGCATAATTTTTGTTTGATATCACCCGTGTCTACGTCCTGTTCCTTGCCCTTCTTTTGAGTGTCCCTCCATCATGTTTGTCTGCCTTGACAAAAGCTTCATCAGAGATCCCAGCCATCTCAGTAATTGGCTCCATTTATTTCAAAGGTAGATTTAATGGCGTCTCTTATTTTTCAGCAGCGTGTTGAGGATTAAAATAGATCACAATGCCCCTTTTCACGTGGTTCTATTTTCTTAATTTTAGAGGTGTCCAATTATTAAATTATTTTCACTTTTTCTTTCATCTGCAGTGTACAATAAAGTGTACAAACCTCTTTAGTTAATAGTTGCATTGGCAGTGTGTGTGTGTGTGTGTGTATTCACTGTCACGTTTCTGTATTTGTGATTTTGTGTGTCTTCATGCATTGTAAATACTTAAATGTGTTGTTTAATTATGCAAGTGTGTACTGTATGTTTGTATGACACCATGCATTTTGTGTCTTCTACATTTACTTGTCTGTGTGTGTTTTAAAGGCCATTTCCATATCCACTGTTCACACTGCAGTGGGGAAAGGGGGGGCAGGGGTACCAGACACCCCCCAATCCTTTTATTACACACCACAAAACATCAAAAGCCACGTAAGCAACCAAGGTGGAGAGAAATTACTTGTGTGCGATTTCTCTGCTTCTGACTCTCATGTCAGCTCTCCCCTTTATGTCAGTAATTGTGGGTGATTATTTTAACTGTGAAAAGGGTAGCAGGTAATAGAGGCTGATTAAATCCAATGGACAGCAGCCCAGACAACCCTTAAGACACAGCCATGTAATAATAGTGAGAGCCAGCATCACCTACACAGCCTGTCCACTCACCTTATTTTCTGTGACATGAGGCCAGATGCAATTTAATGCATTTATTGTGGTTTTGGTCCCCATATTGACAGCTGTAAACAGTTGTGGTTAAATTGAATCTTGCAGCCCTGCCATAGTTCTCTATGGTAAATATTATGTTACAGTGCCAAAATGTGCTGGCATACTCCAAACTGAGAAGAATGCACACACACACACACAAGGAGATGATATACTATCATTTGTTAACCACAGGCTGATACAACAGGGATTAATGTCAGTGCTGAGATTTCTCTTTCACAAAAAAAAAAAAAACCCAAAAAAACTAATATGAAAACTGTTGCTGCCAAGAAGTACCAACTCATTTTTCATTCCTAAACAAGACACCTTGTAATCTCAACTTGAAAGATCCAGTTCAAAGACCTGTTGGAACAAGTGCAATGCCGTCATAATAAATAACCAGATAACACGTTTATGTGAGCTGCTATGACGTGCTAATTTGTTTATCTTATTCAGGGGTAACATTTACATGACTGATTACCCAGTTGAAAATGTCCTATTGTTCAAAGGTGTGCTTAACATCACATAAGAGTATGGGGAAAAAATACATTTACACTGCAGAAATGCCATATGTGAATGTCTAAACTAATAATGAATTCTTTATGATTACTGGGAGTATAGTTTTTTATATATACTTTTACTTTTTTTTGACATTTATCTCAAGCTTGCAATCGAGGGGTAATTTTTTGCAAAGCATGTCTTTTGTGTTCAGTCTGAAGGGAACCAAACAAACTAAACAAGCAACACCTCAGGTGAATGTCATTATAAGTCCACATGAAAATGACTTTGTGTGAATGGGCTGTTGAAATGCCTTACTGTACTGTTGTTCGCAGAGCTTAAAATAAATGGCAACCTCCTCTCAGAGTACTGAACATACAGTCCCTCTCAATGTTCAGTTTATTTTCATCCACTAATTCCCAAAATCTAAAGATGAAAATGAGAGAAATTGGTTTCATCTTACCTCTCATATTGATATTTGACACTACCGTGTTGAATTGTGTTAAAGTTTTACGGCAGAAACAGTGAAAATTCAGTCATACTGCCTGAAGCGTGGCTCACTATTTATTTAGAAAAAGCTCTCCAGAAATTAAATCACCATCTACTGAGTTTGGAGTGAATTCTAAATGTGATCTTTATTGATGAACAGGGCTGGTTGAGCAGGCCACGAGCACAAAGAAGTCAGTCTGTTGGTGGTGGTGCAGACGCTGATATAAATCACTTCACCTCCATGCTATTAACTTTTGAAGCTATAGGGAGGTTAGGAGTGAGGCTGCTACAGGAACATCCCCTACAGAGACCCTTGGTGGACGGGGGACTTTACACCCAAGTAAACAACTCTCCCTGCCCAGAGGGCAGCACCAACAATACCCCATCCATTACAAAGAGCAGAGAAAGAAAGAGGGTGGGAAACAAGGAAGGGAAAGAAACAACAAACATTTATTTACTGTCACTGTTGTCACTTTTTCAGCCATTTTTTTCATGATTTACGATTGGCTCGGAGAAGCTTGAGGTGAATTGATTGGGTCAGGTGAATTTAAGATAGAGGCATTGGTTCTGGTGTGGAAGCAGCTCAAAAAAAGTTGCTTATGGAAAGAGCTAGAATATACAAAAGAATGAGCGATGAAACATTCATCATTTTCCATGACAAAATGGGAAAAGCCACCTTGTCAAAAGCTTGCAGCTCTAGGAGACAATAAAGCAAAAACGCATGCTAATATCCAAGGGTTTTGCCTAGAAAGCAAAGAATGGAGCACAAACATCTACTTAACATGAATATGAGTTCTTCACCAGGAACTTCTGACCACAACTATCATTACAGAGAGGAAAAAAGCCATCTCAGAAATAAAGTTCTTGTTTCTTGGCAAACAAGAGCCTTGAAGAATGTCTCAATCAAACACAAGTCTTCCCATTCATGAAGAAAAGGCACCTGTCATCTCCCCAGCACTGAATTATGTCTCGGCTCCTGCGGGTTGTGCGATAATGAGAGTCTGATTATTTTAACTACTGGTGTCCACCGATCACCTCACCCGAGGGGTATAAAAATGACATTCCAGAAATATCTGTACAGTAGATCCGCCACAATTTCTCTGAATAGCTTGAAAACCACTGTGACACTGCATGATATAAAGTATCCAGTGGTGTTTAAACCCATTCATTCCTTGAACACAATGAGTATGTTGAGCTAAACTCATATGAAACAAGCACACACATGCAGCACATCCATATGCAAACAATAACATTTCTACTCTGTTCAATCAAAGGACTTTGATCTTTTGGTTATGTCGTTGGCAAATGTGAATGAACAGATTTAGTTATGTTGTGTCTGAGGGTACAGAGCTTGTCTGGCATGAAAAGTACAGTATAAAGTATCCACATCTTCCAGCTATGAACTCACCTGGATAAAGTGACCTGATGCAGGATGTATCATCTTTGCCATTTTTCTTTAAAATTATGTCTAGATCATGACTCATATTTTTAATTTAACACCATTTTTACTTTCATCTTTTTGATTTGTGTCTGCAGTACCTTTCACATTCTCAAGCTGGCATATTTTAGGTTATTTCGCAATGTATTAAGTTACAGCCTGCGGAGATTCAACTGTCCCTGTTACTGGTATTATCAGGACACAGGAAACTACAATAAGGAGGAAGAAAACTGTTTTCTGTTCTTTTCAAGCAGCTTACATCACGTATTTTAATTTTAAGCCCTAATTAATGGCTGTTGTGCATGTGAGGGACGCTCGCCACTGTTTCTCGCAGTTATCCCACTAATACATTGCCACGTTGGTGTCATCATTTAATGCAGTTAGAGAGTGAATTCCACTGCCTGTTTTATAACATCTGACTGTGTACAAGCACTGAGTGACAGGATGTTCATTTGGGACTCTTGTTTGATTTTGCTCACATGCTGCTTGTAAAATGTTTTGCTTGATATTCATTTATTCATCCATGCAGATGATGGAAGTGAAAACTGAAGGTTCTGAGGTTCTCTTCTCTGCTCTTATTGACTAGTCTGATGTGAGAAGAATCTATTTAAAATCCATAGTTTCACAGTTTATTAAACTGATTTTATTTTCTTTATATGTGTGAAATGGAGACTGAGATACAACATTTAACAGTGACAACTGATGCACATTAACTCTGTCTCTGCATGCTAAACCTTGTGCAACATTTTATGTGAAACTGACCAGGGTGCTTATTTGGACATCAGACCAACATGTTATACTGGCACCAGATTTAAATGGTTTTAGGCTTTTTAGGTTTTACTTTTAATTCTTAATTTTTGTGGACTGAAGACAATTGACCTGTGAGTCAAAGCTGCAGAGAGAACTCGAAAAGTAAAGGCAGAATGGCACTGTTAGCGGGGAGAGAAGGAATGGAAAAAAAAAAGAGGTACAGCAAGTGATTATTGAGAAGACAAAGACCCCGCTGTCTTGGGTCTGACAGCACCCTCTACATCAGGTGGCCCCATCCCTCCCTCCGAGCTCACCATCCAATTCCATCCAGGCAAGGGAATTTCCTCCTCCCCACCACCCACCCATCATTCATTTATCCCTCCATTCATCTCTCTTTTCCCCAACAAATGGAAATAATAACACACAACAACACAACAACCAACAGTTCGCTGTCCCTCCTTTCTCCGATCTCATATCCAAATCTTAGCTCCTCAGGATGACGGTTCTTTTGATCAGACCTCTCAAGTCAGTCCCAATGGTGGAAAGAGATACGTCTGAATCATGCAAAGAATGTAACTGGCAGGTTTTGGTGTGGTCTCGCCATCCTGTCTGCCAGCGCATTCCGTACAGTGCAGGCCAACCGTCGAGACGCCTGTGTTAACGCAAGTATTCAGTGTCGCAGACAAAGCCGGTTTTGCATTACATTAGATTAATCAGACACTTTGAGACAACCGGCCAACTCACAATAGAATTACAGATGAAGCACTTGCTTATAGAGGTTTACATTCTTAAGATAAGCAGGGACAGGAGTTGTTGACTGTGTGCCTAAACATTGTCTGGATTGGTTCCAAAGGACATGAACTAGATGGCTGACTACTCTTACCAGTGAATTTCCCCATGCCTTCAATCTCAGCTGTTGTTATTGAATAAGCTGTTTGTGAAGCGTGAGTCACATGTGAGTTCATAGTTTTTGTTGGTGATGTATTAGCTTACAAATAAACAAATTTGATGTTTTAAATTTTTTCTGATTCTGATACTTGTTTTTGTTTGTTCAGCTGAGGCAACTCTCCTGACAAATGGTAACTAGCTGCTATCGATCGAGCAAATGCGAATTCTTCAAGAACTACTGTTAGATTACAGGATGCCTTGTTTACCACAGTCACTAAACCCTTGGGACATCAGAGAAGACTAAACTAAAGGACTGAGTTGTTTTTGGTACAGTCAACAAATCCCATGAAAAGACTAAAATCAATCATGTTTTAGTCCATATCTTCATACCTTCCAAAATCTCTTGCTGGTGTCAGCCCCAAGACATAAATCTTTTTTAAAAAATGAAAAATAAATAAGGCTATGACTATATATTGCCAATAAAAAAACTGAATAATTTTCTTTAAACAGTCTGGCACTGTAGTTTTTAGAAAAAAACCCAGAAAACATTACTCAAAAAGCAACGGATTTGGAGTTCAATAGGGTATTTGTAGGATGGGTTGTAAATGGTTAACTCAGAATGAACTAGAGTGGCCATATTAGTGGTGACAATGGGAAGTGTCAGTGCAACAGTGTGGTACACTGATGTGTTTCAATAATTTTTAAACATAAGTGTTTGGCACAAAGGAACGAGCTTTATCAGGCTTTGGCTACGCAGGAAATATCTGTTAATGGGATCAATTCATTGTTGATTTTGGTTGTTTTTTTATGGGATTTGTGGACAATAAGAAAAAGATTCAATATCACTAGAATTATCTTGTAAGTATAAAGGATTACAAAGATCAGTCCAGTGTATTGCACCTGGCCACAGGCAATGTGGAGGCAGAATAAAGTGCTTCAAAAAAAAAAAAAAAAAAGCACATTCAGATATCTTTCCCTGCCAGGAGATCGGGCCCCTTGGGGCGCAGACATCGGACAAAAGAGTTTTAGCTCACACTTGTGACCCAGTGAGCTATGTGCCCTACAGCGTGAACACACAAAGGGAACAACACAGGTGACTCTACACATGCTCCTGTTCTGCTTTTTCAACACTTGTACTCTCTGTCTCTGTCACCTCGTGCTACTTAGTGACATCAACCTTTGGTACACTGACAACCGAGTCTGGGTTTCAATTTACATGCAAGAGGTCTTCTTAACTCTTTGCAAAGAGTCCATCTTTCACAGGCTTTGATGAGTAAAATTCATCATGGCGTATACTGTAGGAAACACAAAGTGTCATGAACTATTTTGTCGCAATAAAAGGTTGATAGAAAAATGCCTCCAAATTCAGGGGTATTTTTGAACAGCGGTGTCACTTTCTTCTTTCTGAATTTAGTTTCAATTGTACCAATGGACAATACAAGGGTCTCTGGAGATGTGGCGATAAGAGGTCGGGACCTGAAACTGGACCCATGTGCATAGAGTTTCAGTCACAGGTAATCTTTCACATTATTTTCATCCTCCACACCCAAATAAATTCACCTCTGAATCGCTGACTTAAAGTCTTAAGCGTTTCTTAACCGTTCTTTTCCTGATTTGATTGCCTGTTAAAAGCCATGCATGTAATTAAGGAGTCACAGTGAAAGAATGAATGAACGAGACAGAAAGAAAGACAGATATGCACAATTTTGAGGGAAATGTTACAGACAGTTATTTGACTGACACTTAAACTGGCATTGAGTAATGACACATACTTTGTGAGTGCCGGGGGATGTGTCATCACCTGCATGTTTGCTATTCAATCCGCACGGCCTTTTCCTTGTTAATTTACACAATAGATGAACATGAGCATGCATGGGGCCACAGTTTCACCTGGAGCCAACAGTGCAGAGTTACAAGTGAACTCAGGATAGAAAGGTAAAGTCAGTAAGGTCTTAGAAGCAGAGTTAAAGGGAGGAAATGTGTTCATGTAGGCGCTGTCAGTGTATTCCAATGTCTAAGGTATGTGGTATCACATTAAAGTGCAAAATCAGTGCATCGTGATAGAAATGTACAGATAATGTTACAGAAAATGGGGATACGTCACTGGCAGTGCCCAGAAATGTACATCATTTATCCACCCAACTTTATCATTATATCATCATGTAAGATATATAATCATATTATACGGCATAATATAGAAATTGTGGGGTTTTATTTTCCAGGTTTTTGTCAGATGTTGGGAAAGACACTGTCTTAATTTAATCTGGGTTTGGGAATTCCCAGAGTATTTACGGCTATCATTCCTGTCTGGGCAGCGTTGTGTGATGAGCTACCTGATGCAACCAGACAAACAGTATGCCTGCACGGACAGCATTAAGGAAACTAAATGAAGCACACATGCACTTATAGGTAGACACACACGTATTTTCCACATCTTGGAAGGCTGTATCACTCAAAGTCCATATTTTGTTGCATTGTTTGATCACAAGCCATCCACTCCAACCCACACCTGCTCTCCAACACAACTTGGCATGTAGAGCACAAAAAAAAAATCCCACCACAAACATCTGTTTTCAGCCAAAGCCCCATTAGATGTGTTACGTGCTGCTCGGTGACATGCACCCTTTGGCTTAATCACAAGATTTGCAAAGTTATGACCTCAATCACCGTTTCCAACTTTAAAATAGCTCTGCCTTCAGCCCGACTTGGCTAACAGGAAACCATTAAAGCACCAGCAATTACCATTCCCATCCATCCACACGGTCCCTATTTTATTTTAATCTGTTTAAGTGCATTTTCTACGCAAGGTTAAAATATGAATCCCCGCCGCCCCCTCCTCTCCTCGACGAGGCAGGGTTTTTCTGGCTTACTTGAGAGCACAATTTACGACTGATTTAATTTAGCCTCCGCAAACATTTCTAATGACATTAGGCCCAGTGCATATACTGACTGCCTCTCCCTCTTATTCCATTAACTCCTAAATCAGGTTTAAAGACTATACTGATGCTGGATGCTATTATGGGTGATTATCAAAACAACAGACAATGGGGCAAAGTGTTTACTAACTGGTTTAGCCATAATTTTGCGTAACCAGGACAGATGGGAACACTACAAATTACAAATCAATCTTTTAAATAATGAAGGACCTCACAGCGTGCTCACTCAGTCACATCTATTGTCGCATGAAGCACAGCATGTACAGTTTGTACTAAACCATTTTTTACCTGAATTTTTCCTGATGGATGAAAAATGTCATAAAACAGATCCTGGTATGACTTTGTCTAGATAAGAATAAAAAAATAACACCCTCTATCCTGTGCTCAGGATGATCTCAAAACAAGGTAAATGCTGCACCTTTCTCAGCTGTTGTTCATTCATGACTAAAACCTCAAGTGCCCTCTTAGATCACGCCTATTCAGCTTGTTTGACAAGGACTAATGACGGCCGTCCATCTGCATACATGCTTACAGCTGTCTCCCGTCCTCATCCAGGTAATGATTGTGTTATTAACCCTGAACCCTTTTTCAAATTGTTATTAACTGCTGAGGGAGGGAATGGGACTCAAACTGTCTCCGCTCACCTGTCACCGTAGCACTGCTGAGAATAGTTTGATCCCGCTTGGATATCAGTCATTGTCAAAGACAGAGCTGGGATGGAGAGGAATCCCATCCACACACAGATGAGACCGAGATGAATTCTTTTTACTGAATGTTTTGGTGAAATAATGTTTTTAGGGTCTCATGTTTTGCCACATCAGCAAATAATATACCTGTCATCACAATGCTGTGACTCAAATGGAGGGCTGCATTGACTTTTTCTTCAGTGGATAAGAAAAAAAGTAAAAGTATAAACTGAATATCATTAGTTTGTTTTCTGTGCTTAATTTTTGCTACCCTCAATGGATATTTATAAGTTCAAAAGAGGAAAAAAGATCACAAAGAGCGTTTCTTTTTCATTTTATACCTTATTAGGTTATTTGAGTGCTAAATGTCACTTTGCCACCTGAACATACCAAAGTACAGATCAAGGCTGCTTCAGAAAGTATAAAAATCCCCCCCTGCTTTTATGTTCATAATGTACACTACTGGTTGCCAGTAAGTAACTTTGATAGGCTGTGTTTCTGTCTCTGTTTTCTAAAACACTACATTATACCAACAGCAGAATGTCATTTGTCAGTGACTCCCAGAACTACATAAAGGACCATTCCCAAAACGACATGCATGTTACATATGTGATGTTATATTACATATGTGACATAAATTAAGAATGTGTTACTTTGTTAATGAAATGGTCGCAATTTGGTTGCTTTACGGTAAAAAAAACAACAGGAAACAATCATGGTTTCGGTTAAAATAAGTATGTCACGTTACTTACGTGACGTACTACACCTGTCTTCCTCCTGTGCTCCTGTCATAAATACTAGAGGTCAGTACCAACACAAACATATTTTTAGTAGTTAAATAACTGATCAGTGTTGTGGATTTTCTGGTGATGACAAGCTGGTGGTTCTGTGTGTGTGTGTGCATGTGTGTGGATCTGAAGGGTCAGAGGTGAGGTGTACAGCCGCAGGTTGGACAGGACCTTGTGGCCTCTCCCAGTGATAGATATGCTAATACCCTCCTTTCAGTCCACTTCACTCCCTTTATTTTCCCCAATTAAAGCAAACGCCAGTGAAACTATAATTAAGCCATGTCCAGGCAAAAGACTGCCTGCTGCTTTTAATGAAGTCCCATTGATTCTCCCTTTATTTGCTATTGGTCTCTCTATAACATCCACAGGCCTGAAATAAATGGGAGTTAAAAGTGCAGCTCTTCCCATCCAAGTTGTACATTGTACTGGACTGTTTAATTAAAAAAATCAAGTGACGATGGCTCTAAGCGCATACAGCATAATATATCATGTGTGTATGTAAATTTGTGTCGTTCACGCTCTTGTATGTGTGCATACGTGACTGAGTGTATGTGTGTGGCTGCAAATCACGACCCAGCTGGTCTGTAGGCTAATGAGCAGAACTACTGTTTCCCTCTCTCAAGCCTGAATGGGAGAGAGCTATAAAAGTTTCCAAACAAAACCCAAGCAGACTCTCTTATTCGTCAAACAGAGATGACCTTGTATAATCAATACCTTACAATTAAAAAAAATGTTGAAACCAATTAGCCAGATTGAGCTATTGCTAAAGGCAAAATTGGTCTGATTGGAAGTTCAATGTGAGCACAATTAAAGATAAAAGGTTTGGTCAGGCTGAAGGGCAGAGTCAAACTGTCAATTGAGTAGAATTGCAGCTGGAGATACTCAGATACGACAGCTCTAAAACGGCACTGTACATTTAATTTAAAAATCTGTCAATCTGAATTGAAAGTTTTGAACGGTACAACACAGTTTGTTGTTAATGATTGCAATGCTTGTGATCTAGAACGGTAGCCTATAGGTATCAAAACTCATAGCTTAAACCTGGAATCCACAGACATGACATGTTGTATAATATCTATAATATCCAACAAACTTTGGATGTCATTCCCATTTTTCTGAATGTTTTTGAGCGATATGAGTCGACACTAGTTCATACTTCTCTCATTCTCTGCAGAGAAAGCACTGCTTTACCTTTACTACCTTTTGCTTGAAGCCTGTTTGACAGCCTTTTGTTGCAGCAGGTAGGGACTTGTGTCAGCTTGACTTGAAAGATGTGGAAGGAAGGTGTCACGATGAACTTCAAGCTTAATTTTTTTTGGAAGGGCAAAATTTCATAAGCTTTGCATGGCAATATGATTGAATGTGTGGATTGATTTGAAGAACCTGCTTAAACCTGGTGGGGCACTGACATACTGGTGGGAGACTTTGTCACAACCAAGAAGGTACACTTTCAATAAATGGATAAACATGTCAAACTGGAACCTGATGCAAGCTACAAAAATCACATCATCTACATTTATTCTGGTTTGGGAAACATTAAACTGGTTGTTAGCAATATTTTTATTTGCAATCAGCATTACAATTAAAAAGTGCAGATTCTTGCAGTGCTGGTAACAACAACATTTTGTTTGGGGATTTTTAAGAAACCTTTATTGACTGCAAATTGAGTGACACTACACTCATTAACTACTTTGCTTTGGAGATGGTTACCAATCTTGTTGTATAAACACACAGTTCTTCCAACTGGGCTAAGCTCTCCAGGTTGACAGATGTGTTCAGTCCACATATTGCATGGTACAGCAGCCAGACTAAAACATAAACTAACATGTACAATCCAACATTCCTTATTGTCAATCACAAGCAGATACCTCTCTGAATGAATCTAGAATATTTTAACTTAGAGACCATTTGACATAATTTTAATTTGTGAGTTAAAACAACATTATGCAACTATTTTACCTCAAAATAACCACACTGACTTGACTCACATAGGAAACACTTTCTCACTAACACAAATTCTGCAACACATTTTTAAATATGCAAATCATACTTGCAAATAATCTGAACATGTAGCAACTTTCTGTATCTGTTTGATAGGTTTCTGCCCCAGTGTATAGCAGTTTTGTTTCTGTTTATTTCTTCAGGAATTTGGTTGGTTGAATGGTAAGACAACAGGGTCTTCATAAGGCACTGAAAAATTATGTCGTCTTGTAGGTAGTGACATGCGATCATAAAAAACTGATGTCACTCTGAAGGAGAGTTACAAACAAAGTATTTGTCATTTAATTTGGAGGACTTGTTGGAGACACCAAACTCTGTAATCCAAAATAAGTAACCAGATAATGCACCACCAGTGTTAGAGAAAGACTCAAAGTACAGATCTTGTGCAACTGTAAATTACTTTTCAAATCGAAAGACCACTCTCACTTTGGACTCATTTTTCTCTGCTTGGACAAAAGTAATGAAGCATGAATACAGAAGATACATGCAGAAAGTGCTTTCACCATTCTTTTTCTTTCTTTTTTTTTATCTTATTCAGTCAACAGGCATGTTAACAAGGCCAATATTAAAAACACATTTCTTAATACGTCAGCCTGTGTATAGCATTGTAATGGGTATCACCTCAGAATTGAAGGCACATTAGTTTAAATGCAGTGCAGAAGCTTCTTGCTCATGCCTCCTATGCCTAAAATGTGCACTGAAATTACCCCAAACGAATATCATCCTCTAATGGATTAATAGCAAGATTTGATAAAAAGCTATTATGAAGAGTAAACCTACAACAAAGAAAGATCGGGATGGTGGAGAGACGGAGAGAGGAAAAAAGACAGACTGGTGCACCAAGCTTAATGGTTTTCCACCTGGGGGAAAGAGTAATTTAAACACGTATATTGTACTCTTATTGAGTACATTTTGTCTCGCTCACCACAGAAAATGGCTCCAGCCTTCTTTTTTTGTAGCTCAATGAACAAAAGAACCCACACAAAAGAACAGAAACATTTTAAAGCCTGGCATCATATCTACCAAAGACACCATCAACAAGCTCAAAATGATGCCCCCCCCCCCCCCCGCCATTTCCCCAGCCTTTTGTCTCCCTTTTCTCTCCACTAAGTAACCACCCTTGTTATATAATTAAAAGCACAAGTAGTTAATGCAACTGTTGTCCTTCAAGCATATCTTCTTTTAAAACAGTATAAACTGGTTTGGGCACTGGCCAATATGAAGCATGTCACTGATAAGTAATATTAACAAGCTTAAACAAAATGCACACCTTTGGAGACAGATATGAAATACATTTTAAATAACAAGAGCTTGATAATGTACCTCTCTTTCTCTGCCAATCCCCCCCATCCCCCGCTGTTTTTCCTCCTCCTTTCCCCCCTTTTCATCCTCCCTAACAGATCTTCCGATAAATTAACTGCTTTTTAGTTTGCAGCTCCGGTCCCCATTAATCCATACGGGGAGAAGTGTAGTCAAGTTACACTAGAGAGAAGAGAACTGGTACATTTTAGCGATGCAATTAGGGCCCATTAGTCTTGGCTTTAATTAGAAGGCTGGAGCGTTGATATTTCAAGTGCTGGTTTGTGCTGGTGTTGTGTTTCCCCGCAGTGTCGCTCGTCTCCATCCTGGAGTAGGAGTCTGTCTGGCGCATGTGCCGACTTGTGATTTTTTAGATTTGTTTCTAATCTGGATCTGTTACCATACTTTGCTGTTAAGTTCTGACTTTTTGGCCAACGGTCATTTTTTAATAGAAGAGATAACATGTCTAATGAAGGGAGAAGACAAGGACAAAACAAAGCAGGAAAGGTGCTTAAACATGGGGCTATTCAGAGGAAATTAGCTCCATAGGGGAGAATCAAAAAACTGCAAGAGGGAGGAAGAGGGGCAGAGAGCAAGAAAGGGAAAAAAACGAGTGAGAGATGAGTGAGGAGTTAAAACCCGAACCCTCAAAGTCAAATTGATCTGCTTGAGGTGCCACATTTAATTGTTAGCCAACAGACAGACATGACATCTTAGCTGCGCTGCTTTCTCCCCGGCCACATTAGCCGACCGCACCGCTTCATGTTCACAGAGTGGAGGCAGACTGTCTGGAGGAGGAGCAACACTCACCATCCCTCCATCCTCCTTCCTGACTCATCACTGCTCCTCTGACTCTCAACCCACAGCAGCAGGGATAACAGGAAAGGTCAAAGCAAACCAAAATCATGGGGCCGATTTGACATTTCTCTGGATTCATGTGGCAGATTTTCAAATTCATATCAAGATGTAAAACCTTACTGTACAGATTTAAAGAGGAAGATGCAAAGCTGCCCTTCCACACGATGAAAGCACACGCAGAGTAAGACGAAATAAAACGGCAACAGGATTTTTCAACTCAGACTAACCTGTCCTGGACCTCCCACCACTCCACTCATTGGCGATGCCAGGAATAGTTTAATAAAAAACAACCAAGCTCATTAGATCCAATTAAGTCGTGATTCATCTGTCTAGATAAACAAGCGGTGGCATGGCATTAATGTGATAAGCAGTCTGTTTAGACTGCACACATGTTAGCTCACATGCACGCAGACAGACACACTCGTTGGGTAAAACACTTACACATTTAAATTTGTCACGATGGCACTTTTCTGGTAAACAGTCAAAATAAATAACTGCCTCATTCGTGCATGTGCTCTGTTTGGGTGATATGTAAGACATGCTTGTCTTACATATCAAAGCCATCTATTGCCATTTCAAATGGGAACCTCTTTTTGTAATTGCCTTTAGACATTTTGTTTCAAACATGAATACTATTATTATGCCTGAGTTGCATTAAATTAGGTAATCACAGTAAAGTTACAATTTTTTTCTGCAGCTCGGGTGAATTAATATTCAAGTATTGCAGTACACTTTCACATAGTGCTCGTCCTAAGTGTAGCTGCTATATATCACTAAAGGGGTATCTTTAAATATAGTTAATTCATTAATTAATATTAATTATGTTGATTAATATTAATTAACTGCAGATAGCCTACTTTTTTGTTATTAATTAACCGCAATATTAATCTCTTTAAACTCTACCTATGCGTTGCTATTTATTACTGGCGGGGTTACATTACATTAGTGGTCATACAATTTTTGTGATAACTCCTACATTCACTAAAGTTAGAGCAATCAGTGCAAATGCAAATGTCTTCTTACATCTTTGGAAACTTACACATCATAAAAGTAGTAAGTAGTCCTCACAAAGCTGTTTTGTGTATGACATCTCGTTCACACTGTAGAACCTGTTCAGGCTGTTCAAGGCAGCAACTCTAACAACAAAGAAGTCGTTAGTTCCCGCACTCATACAACAAATCTGTAATGTCTCTAAATTACAACATACCTTCGACACTTCCCGATTGCCCCATCTAAAGCTAACTATTTTCCCACAGTGGTTTTATCTTTCCTCTGCATATTATCTGAATAATACAGTCCCGTCAGACTTTCACTGCTGTCAGACTGTTCACGAACGTGTCGCGGCCCTGATGTTGACAGAACAAGAGGAGGCCTCAGGGGAAGAGGGAACCCAAACAACAAGAATCTATGGTGTCTTGCCGTTGGTATGTGTGTGTGTGTGTGTGTGTGTGTGTTTTTAGACCTATGAGGGGAAAAAAAATGGCATGTCATCATGACAGAGAAACCAGCGAAGAACATTTGAACCTTGTTGATAAGTTGTCAGCGCTGATCATAGCTGTCAGTTATAAATACATTCCCTCCATAATTATGAGTGCTTTAACAAAGTTCTCAATTACAACAACACTGGCAAAGCCACAATTTCATTATCCATCTGGCAGTCTAAAATGGCATTGTAGCACAAAACAAAAAATATCAGGAGGCTGACTGTGTACATTTTTCAGCCAGTGACTCTTTGGCAGCTTGGAGCAAGGCTGAGACCAGAGCTCCTTCATGTCTCTGTCTGTTTACAGGGCAAGCAAATCAAAGATGCGTCTCATTTCAGAGGCTGTAAAAGTGCGCCTGGGGATGGATCAGGTGTCTCTGATACATACAATCCTCCCCGAGCAGCCTCTACTTACAGGCTACCAATCCATGTATCCTCCAAATGAACACTGCAAACAAGCAGTATAATTAAGTGTCTTCAGTAATAAAGTGTTATCTTTTCAAGTTATCTTAAACATGGCTTCCTGGTCATCATGACTGTTGGTTGGAACAATGTTGCATTCCTGTCTTATTAAAATCTCAACTGTCAGTCCTCCACTTTTAATTCCTCATCCAACAAGCCTGAATGCTGCAAAATAATAATCGACTGAACCTGAAACATTTCCGGGTTTACCAGCTATGACATTTTAAACTTGTCACTGCAACAGTAATACAAACAGGGCATATCAATTTAGCATATGCAGCTCTATTAGTCCTTTTAGTGCATCATAGCTATGGACTTTTTCCCCTCTCGTTCTATGGACAAGAGAAAAAGAAAATCAATGGAGGTTTTCTGTTGAGTTTCCCCTTTCAATATTTTGTTTCTTGTGGTGTATTTATTTCCTGAGTGGTCGCAAATAAAACCCATCTAATCGAAACATCAATTTATTATCTGAAAGTGCTTGTTTGGGAAAAAAAAGGTTACATTTTTTACTGGAAATTTCACAGCCTCACATCCGCTGCAGCACTGCTCCAACAAGCTGCCTGAAATGAAATATGACTTTATGTTTTCGACGTACTTTCAGTCATCAAGGTTCTTGGGGATTTCATTTCTGTGGCGGTAAGTGAAGGAGCTGTTAGCTTGTCTATAGTTGAGTGATTTAAAGTCACTGAGTGGACGTGTCGGCTGACTGGATGAGACAGTAGCAGTCCAGGCCGGGTGTCTGGGGCATACGTCTCCTGATGTTTATCCCGGCTGGTTTGTGATTCCAGCCATCCCAGAGATCGCAGGGTGGGGAAACGACAGCATGGACAGGCCCATTATGGACAGCCAAACGGGCCTCCATTTACAAATATTTTTTTGTAAATACCATATCATGTTCTTAACACAGCAGGTCCCCTGGGCTGTGCAAAGAGCCCTGTGAGAGTATGGGTGGATGTCAGTTTTTGGGTCTGTATCGAACTGTGAGCATCTGGACGCTTGAGGTGTCTGTCCCATGTTCATAAGTGCAGGGAGCCTCCATAGACAACGTCCTGGGGGATCCTGCCTTCTGCTGCTCTGAGATTAAGAGATGCAAGGCTTTTTCTTCCCCAAATATACAGTCGCCACCACATGCACTCACAGACTCAAACACGTGGTGGCTTTCTTTCCTTCCATCCTTTCTTCCCCCTTCTCAGTACAGACATTGGCACACGTGTTCACACACACACACACACACACACACACACAGCCCCCCTTCCTCCCTGATTAGTTCATAATGGACGACTGATGTCCCCCAGACCCTCAGGACCTCCCCAGGGAGCCCTCCAACTCTGACCCCTATCTCCACACTGCACTCCACCTTCTTAAAACACACTAAATAATCTTTCATTTGACAGGAGCTTGAATGAAATTCAGCTTAGAGCTGCATCATTTGCCGTGAACCATAGAATATTGATAAATGAATCAGTGTGGTGCTAGACACCCTGCTGTTTGTCTTAATGGCTAGAGGGAAAGACATGCAGGCTGTTCAGGGCAGATTATGTGAATATCTAAAAGTTATTACATTTTGGACCATGATTATTTTCATTGTTTCCGATTGTACAATAACATGCACTTTAATCAGCAGCTTTTCAGGGTAAAATGCTTGGGTATCAGTTAAAATTGTGGGCTAAGTTCAGTACATTCCATGTTACAAACAAAAAGTCCACAAAGGCAAATAAACATGTATTTATAAACCTCATGCAGTTGGGCCTATGCAGCCATGGAGACAATATCCAGCAGATTCATCAGAGCAGGCAATTAATCACCTCACTCTAAAATAAACAAAACAGGGATCCTAAACATGCGCCTATTAAATCAGTAAGCGGGGCTGGATGGCTGTTTTTAGATGCAACGTTTACGTGTAATTATCTTCTTATATAATTAAGTGCATTCAGTTAACAAGCATCTTGCTAACGGGCCACATTGCTTACCCAAACGAGCGGCGGGCAGCCCAGAACGCTGAGTGAGTGAGTAATTAGAGCTCAGCATGCCAGTGTTAATGGAAGTGAAATCATCACAAGAGAGAGAGAGAGGGAGGGAGGGAGTGAAGGAGGAAAGGAAAGGAGGAACAGATGAGGAAAGGTTAGGCAGAAAGGAAGCTTCAAAATTTAGGATATTAATGGACAAGGGACGGGTATGAAATTTCTAAGTGTGTCGTTAAATTTTCGGTTTTGTGACCTCAATTTTCAACACCAGTGAAATTAATATCACTCAACATGAAGCTACGTTTTTGTAATTAAGCTGCAATATCCTGAAACAACTACTTCAGAATGAGCAAACATACTGAACCTGAGCACTTAAACTCAAATTGCAGTGCAAACAAACAGACTTTGAGTTCGGATGTCTCAAGCTACATTTTCTGTTTCGGCACAAAGTGCTCAAAATAAAAGAACTGCAGTAACGAAAGATGAGGAGTTAGACATGATTGAAAAAGACATCACTAAACTAACCACCTCAGCCTGCTCCTTAAGGAATAGTTCAACATTTTGACAAATGCACAAGTTTCCCTTCACACAGTTGCAAGGAATTTAAGTTTTCACCAGATACAATCGATAATCTCAGCAAAAAATTCAGAGAATCTGTTGAAATCACTGCTCATAAGCTGCAAGGCCGAAAATTAACACTGAATCCCTGTGACCTTTGATTCCTCTTCAGAAAACTGTTGTCAGTAAACACAGTTTGTTGCTGCATCCACAAACGCAAATTAAGTCCATGTAAAGCAGAGGCCATAAATCTACACCATCCAGAAACGCTCACGACTCCCATGGGTCCGAGCACATCTAGGATGGACTGCCGCAAACTGGACAGGTGTGCGTTGATCGGACAAATCCACATTTCAAATTATTTTTGGAAATCATGGATGTTATGACCTCTGGGCTAAATAGGAAAAAGACCATCCAGATTGTTGCCATTGCAAAGTTCAAAGGCAGAATCTGTGATGGGGGTGTGTTAGTGCCAATTGCTTGGGGTAACTTACACATTTGTGAAGGCAGCATTAATGCTGGTACATACGGGTTTTGGAGCAAAACATGCTGCCATTTAGACAAAGCCTTTTTAGGGACATCCCTTCTTCTTCTAGGGACAATTAATGTCGTCAGTCCCAGTAGTGTTACTTAAGGAAAAGGTGATGGAACGCAGTTGTCAACACATCACTGTTAGCTTTAGCTGAAATCCTGGTACAGAATATCGCAATTTAAGAACCTGGAGATTAGAATAGTCTCACTAGATCTAACTTTCACTAACCTTCACTCCGTGCTATGTTCAGTGTCAAGAGTTTTTTTTTGCTTTGCCAGATATGCAAATTAACATGTCCTCAGCATGCTCACAGAAAATGTAACCTGGCTAGCAAAATGTTTCCATCAAAAACTTTTACACTGTTTATTTGTACATAAGAAAGAAAAGAAGATATAAAAAGTTAATTAATGAGCTTGAGAGGTCCTGGTAGAGTAGGATGTCTTTGGCCAGAACCAGGCTAGGTTTCTCTGACTGATTTCAGTCCTTATGCTACACTAACCTGTCTCCTGGCTCCAGCTTTATATTTAATGTACAGATATGAGAGTGTTATCGGTTTTTCCTTCTAACTCTTGGCAATAAAATCATATCAATCATTCACAAGAGGTCCTTCACATTTCCCAAAATGTACTATTCCTCTGAGAATCTGACAGAGATATTTTAATTATAATTAGAGTATTCATGTGTGCAGAAACATGAGTTTTAAATGACCTGTTATAGTGATACAGGCATTCAAAAAAACTATATTGAGTGACTACCATATTTTTTTTACCCTGTTTTTTACTGATGGATCATTTCAACCAAACACTTTTCTTTGATTCTATATTGCACAGCCATGAGCTCATCCAGCCTGGGGCAACAGGGGGACAAGGGAGTGAACTTTGTCACACACTACTCTGCAATATCACTTACTTATCCGTCTGGGAGTCAAACGTATGGACATGTTTTGTTCCAGGTGTATTGCTAATCAAAACTCTCACAATACAGAGCTGAAGATTTTTAGCAGCACACAAACAAAGATAAGTGGATGGAACGTGGTCTGGAGTGAATTGTTATCTATGTACAGAAGAATATCTTCCTGCGCACCAGATCAATGGGCAACAGCCTTCACAATCAACAGTCAAATCACAATCTTTTCACAACCCTACCACGTAAAGCTAATTCCACACATGAAATCCCAAATACCCTCAGAGTCAACACCATTGTTGAGGTTAATATTGGCCTTCAAGAGTACCCAGGTGGAACCCAAAACACAACTGGGCCAGCTAAGGTTCAAAGAGCCACACTGAAAGGCTGCCAAAATTCCTCAAACAGCGCCGATTGCAACAGCTTATAGTGAAAATATGATACAAACTATGAAGCAAGTGAGTAAGGAATATCTAGTCTCTTTGTCCCGGTGCTTTCTATTGAGTTCAATAAACACTTATGCACTCTAAAGGACTCGAGCTCAAGAGGAGACAATGGCTCCCTTCAGAACTCGACACCAGACCTTTAACAATACAAAAATACTCTATCCTCCAAAGACTAATTGATGTTATTCGCCTTTTGATAAGTCAGAGGTAGGCAGACGTAATAGTAAAGAATATACGCACTGCTTTTGATGGCCCGTAACCTGAGTAACTGAAGTACAAAGAGGAAGAGACAACAAAAATGCTCAGTTTTTGGTTGCTTATCACCAAAGCCATGACCATTCGTGTTTTCAGGGCAACTAGAGTGTAATTCGAACAGGGCCAGACTCTAAAAGGGGAATCGTGGCTGTATGCTTAGAGGACTTGGAACCATCGGCCACTGGCCTGTGAGCATATTGGTTATTGATATTCTCTCTGTGTGTCACACGCACTGCATCTGGCCTCTGAACACAACGGCCAAAAAAGCCCTCCAGAGCCAGGGTGAAACAAATACACTTGCACTTTTTTCTTTGGCAGCTGGAGCTGGCAGGTGAAATTAGTGGCTGCACAGACTGACAACTTGTCTGCAGTGCCATCTGCTGGAGACAGACCCGAGGGCTGAGACAGCCACACTCAGCAGGCAGGAGGTGGATGGAAACAACAGTTGAAAAAGTAAAATCGTTCATACTCGTTGTAAACTGAACAGATTTTACAATGTCATATCTGTATCTGTCTTTTTTTGTCTCATGGTCAACCTCCGTAACAGCTACTACTCATTCGAAAGCAAAGAAAAAAAAAAGAAAGGAAAAAAAAAAAGGAAAACACGTATTTTATTTTAGAGCTGTGTGGGAAAAGACCATATCTCACTCATACAACTATGGTTCCCCGATGGCATATGCTGAAACAGCAGTGCATTTGCCATCAGGGACTAAGAGGGGAGGGGTTGTGGTGGAGGCCTGAATGACAAAAGGATATAAACTTTGACTAAACTGCTGGCTAGCCCTCCAGGGAATCAGAGAAGTTTAAACTTTACCAAACCACAAGACACGGGCTAACTTCAACACAAAGCACCATTTAAAAAGACCTTTCAGTGCAGATGACAAGTCTAATTGAGGTCGGTGATGCACCTGGCAGTAAAAAGTAGCCCTTCAGTCATGTGACAGCCAGACAGACACAATTCATGTTCTGTGTATGCGTAATATAATATCATGAAAGATCTGTTTATATGCTATTTTCCTTTGCTTTTTTTGTACCTCAGTGTTACTTAGTAACAATAATTAGTAAGTATTAATAAGTATCTTTATCATCCTTTGGTGAAAAAGACTGGAGCGTTTTCTGCACAGCGTGCAAAGACCTGCAATACATCACAGACCAACACAATGAAATGGGACGTTAAGGCTGCGATGACATCATGCAGCAAGCCTCGAGGGCAAATATAGATCATGTTTATCTTTAACAGATGATTCATTTGTGACATGGTTAAAGAGATCTCCCTGACTGCTAAGGAAATGTCCAACTGATTGACTCAGCCGGCATCTGCTGGATGGTTGCCTTCATCGTTATGGTTATTAAAAAGAAAAAGGGGTTAGAAAAAAAAGCACAAAATTCAGCAGTAAATGTTGCTTTTTTTTCTTTTTTTTTTTGCTATATGTGAAATATTTTAAATAGATGTTTGTACATGCTCTGTCCTGGTTGTTGGCTAGCCAAAATTGCACATTGATTAACAATTAAACAACCAAGCTGAGAAAAGAGATTATTATGAAACTTAAACTACAAAAATAGATGAGGGACAAAAACAAAAGGCATAATGCAATCTTTCTTATACTTTTTTTCCCCCCTACATCTTGCCTCCCTCCTCATCCCCCAAACCCTTGGGAAGCAGCACTCCAAGGTCTTTCATTTGAGCTTGTATTATGCCCCCGTATCTCTGCTCATTTTTCATCCGCATTGCATTAAGTATTGATATTGATTTCTTGTAAATGGTGGCGAAATGGATGGCTCACACTTTTTTGTGTTATTGTTCTGCAGCACTTGTAGGTAATTTATTATGGCTGAGGGTCCGGCGAGGCCTCCCAGTTCTGTGTCCCTCCTCCTGATGGAGCGTGCCAACCTGACTAACAAAACACACCATGCACTGAAAGGCCACTCATGAGCAGAATGGAGCATGAAGAAAGTGTACATACACACACCAGCATCAATGTGCACATACATGCACATTGTGTCCTCTCTCACTCTCACCCTCAACACCGCACACATTCATGGTCCACCATAAACCAGCGCCCATAAGAGGGTCCCCCTTGGAAAACACACGGCAATAAACTGAAAAGCGCTAACTTTACAGGCATCTCTCAGTCTTATCATGAGAGTTGTGCAGTGGGCAACTATTTTATTTCTCCTTTCCTCCTATTTTTGAATATTATTCTTTTTAGTGCTGTAGCAGCACTTGTACTGAAATCCATTCCCAGTTTTGTGACAAAGCGTGGCCTTCTTGACAAACTGGAGTGGTTTACTTGCATTGTCATCCTGGCCAATTTCTTTTCCCTGCTGCCGCGGCCCCAGCAGTCTATTTGCATTTCAATAGCCTCTCTGTCTGCCTCTATATTGCCTGATATTATGTCTGCCTTGTATGAATTCGAATTCAATGTCTGCATCTGCTGTTCCACTCCCAAGCAGTCCTCGTAAAAGGTGAAACATGAAATAAGGCTCGCAAGCAAAAGACATTGATGATGTGTGATGATGTAAACCAAGACAAACGCAATATTGCTTGTATATGGACTTCCTTTCATAAAAAATCTGTTTACATACATGTTCTGCTTTTACATAACACTGCAACAGAACAACCTCATAGCAAAGTGACTGTATGGTCCTTAATGGAACTATTATTATCTGCAGGCCTACCAATAGTTTTTCACTTTTTCATGCTCTTTCTTAGCTATGGTCGCAGAGCAAAGTACATAGAGTGAGATACAAAAAGGCAAAACGATACATCCTGTTTACCGTCTCTGTCACCACAACACCAGCACTTGGCCACAAACCCTAGCTGGTGCCACAGTGTCGGACACCATGGGTCACATGACCCGTAAAAGAGTCCCACAGAGGTCCCTCAAGTATCCCAGAATGCCCTCTTCTCTGGGCTGAGTCTCTCTCTCTCTCACTCCCTCATACAGGATTGGAATATATGGGATGTCAGAAGGCCACAGGCAGCAACCGTTAAAACCTGGAGGATTTACTGGAATTTCTGCTTTTAAAAGATATAAAACACCAATGGCTGATTAATCTCTGTTCGTGGGATATTGGAGACAAGATGTAAAAAGGAATCTGTTGAGCTACACATCCTGCGCTTCCTGTAGCAAACTGTACTTTGTAATTTTTCCTTGGGACCACTGTGCCAGTCCTTTGCACAAAACTACAAGGTTTTTTTTTGTTGCATTCTGAAAACATTCTCATTTTTGCATAATATTTAAATAAAAGCATAAAAAAAATGGTATGGATGCTTCTTATTTAGCCACAGACATAAAGGCATGTTTCTGCCCCTCCTCTTAGTGTTAATCTCAGCCAAATGTAGCTTCTGTTCAGAAACAATTAATGCCAGCCAGTGTTGGGGTGCGCAGGCAGGCTAACAGCTGTGTTTGGGCCACTTGTTGTGCCTCCAGCACAGATAATTACAGCAATCCAAAAGCAGAGCAGCCGCTCGGGGAGTTTAATAATGTACAAGTAGTCGCTATCTCTTTATAGATCATGTTACTGCAGCACTCACTGACGTGTAATTTAGATCAATCAAAAAATATGGCAGGGCTATGAAACCAGTGCCTTTGATAATAGTTGGCAGGTAGTAGTCACCCCCTGTTGTCGAAGCATCTGATATAAAAGGCTTCATTCTGCCCTCCATCAAGGGGCCTGGTGTGCTAGGATGTGTAACCCAGGCAACAGATACATAAAGCAATATGGGACTTGATTTAATTTGTCTAAATGGGAGCTGGAGTATCTTGGTTCTCAGTTCGAATGTCCCTGTTAACCACCACTACAATGTAATGGGCTCCTCAACTTGGAGCTGCTGATTGTGTCCTGCTGGTATAGGAGATTTTCCACTATATACTCTTTCCTGACTCTGTGTGTGTGTGTGTGTGTGTGTGTGTACCTGTGCAAGCATGCAAGCATCCATTTTGTTGAGAAAAAAAAAAAAGATACTTCAACAAACTTCTCAGTCAAATGTTTAACAGGGAATCAAAGATGTACACGCAAGAATAGAGCGAAATAATAAATATGTTATAAATGATCCCTGCAGCCTTTGTTTCCTTGAAATTCCCACCATCGGCTTTTAAAATATTTTGGGGTCAGTAATTTAACTGGAGGCCAAAAGCTTTATTAAGCATTATGTAGCGTTCCACGTATATAAAAGCCACGAAAGTCATTGCAGGTCAGGTTTTGTTGTGAGGTTTGAACTCCTTTGCTCAATTTGGTCCATTGTGTACTTTCAAACCACGAGCTCCCTGTTTCAGCCCATCTGAATGACTATTTGAACCAAGACAATTTAGCCGGTAATACCTGGGTATCATTTTCTGCTTCTGCATGGGACTCTCCTTGCCTCTGGCTTGTTTTAAACTATCAGCACAATTCAAGTAGCTTCCTCTCCTTGTCCTACTTCTAACTTCCCCTTTTCTCCTCCTCCCTTGCTTTCAAACTACGGGTCTTTGTTTTAAATGGCAATTCATCCCATTCGTCCGCTCAGCCACATTAAACATCAATTTCCTCACCGAGCACACATTATGACCCAATAGAAGAAATAAAATCTCAGCCATTTATTGCGCAACTCCCTCCTCCCCTTTTTTTGGCACGGCTATCCACCACTGGCACCCTCATCAAAGCTGTTCACATCCAACAACAAGAGAGCAGCTACACAACAATACCGGTGCCATTCGACTTCCTCTTAAGTCGTTTTATACTTACTGCAAAACAGTAACGATTTCAAGGGCCTTTGAATTCCTCCAAAAGCCACCGGGTTTATTAAACATGCATGAGGTGTTCAGTAAACAATGCCCAATGGTCTTATTCCTTTTAAATAAAACTATTTCCATGAGATGTAAGAGAGACTTTAATATTGCCTTAAATATTAAAAGAGAGAACTGAGCCTCATCAATTTTTCATTTATTGGGCTCGCATGTAAGGAGTCATCAATCTCAAAAGAAATTACTGACATTTTCATTTCAAATAAAAAAGGGTACACTTTATCCAGCGGTAATAGGGATTGCCACTCTTACACAGGGAGCATTAAATGGCTTCTGGAGTGCTGAAAATGAGAAAATCTTCTCTTTTTTTGTCACAGAACAGATTGTGGTTTTTAACCTTGTGAAGCAAACATGCATGAAATTGCTAAATAAAATGCAACATATTACCCTGCGAACACTCCAGGTTCATTACAAATCAATAACAGTCCGCCTTAACAAGTGCATATTCCCAATTCCAACAAGCCCTGACTCACTGTGAAGTAATAACCACCTGGTTGTTTTGCTGCTCGTTGACACTGATATCCTGTGACATAACTTCATTGTTTGATTCCATTGCTGTTATGATATATTGTTATAAATGTCTCCATCATTACAGTGCCTCTCTGCCCGTTTGCCTGTAGGCTTGAAGGTTTGTAATTACTGCACAATAAACAAATGGTTTGGCTAATGGAGGGGAAAAAGGTCTGGAGCCTACAGGCACTGGGAGAGGATTACAGGGGAAGGAGCCCACTTTTCACTCCCCAAAAACCCCTCAACCCTCACTACAAGGCCTGTCCCACGTCTCACCACAACTCCCCCTGTGGAATCACCCTCGCTGAATTATTAATCACTGAGCGCTGTTGATATATCATCAGCAGTGTACATACCTTGTAGAGGGGGGAAAATAAGGATTACAGTAGTCCTGGATTTATAACGAAAGCTTGACATATGTTGCTAATTCACCTTGACAACAGTGTCACTTCCTGCTCAGTGAATAATTGTCCAACAGAAGAAGAGTTTGTATGCGGCCTCACTGCCAGGCACTTCCCGACGCACACTATTCCACCCATAATGGATGAATATTTGTTTATAATTTCTGTACACAAGTCTGGTTGTCAGTCCCCTGCTCGCCCCGCGTGCTGCTGTCTCATTTGCATAGGGAGATTGAGACGCCGCAAGCGTAACGAGGTCTGCCTGTGTGTTGGTGATGGAGGACGCTGATGAATGGAGCTCTCTCCCCATCATGGCACCTTTGTAAATGTTTGATTAGTTTTGAATGGATTACTGTTAGATTATCGGGTTTGGAGCCCAAACCTAGACATGGCTCTGCTGCTCTGAGACAGTCCCTTACGGGTGTCCCATGACGAAACGGTGGCTGCGTGTTGACAAAGATCCAGAGGAGAGGAGGGCGGAGGCCATGCTTGTTTATGCACAGTTGTCAAAGTGTTTTATAATGGTGCTGCTCACCCTTGTGAGTTTGTGAACTTCAATTTCTGGAATGCCTTGCATTTGGGAGTAATGGGTTCGAGCGGCTCGTGAGGTTAGAGATATCACATGTGAGGTTAGAGTTGACACAGTATAGAGAGCTGGAAATGAAAAAAAGAAAGACACTTAGAAAAGCTCTAAATGTTTCAATCTGCAAACTTTTATTGAATCTTATTCCATATTTCTGGAACTATGCTTGTTCCATTGCTCCCTTACCGGCTCAGCATTCCAGAGATATTTAACGGGTTGGTGGGAATCTCACAGTCAGACAGCTATAAATTTCCTGGGGCTGCTGTAAGACGCTCTTATATTGCTTGTGTGGCAATCAGACTGGTGATTATATGGGTAATGAAACATGTACCTCCTACCGATGTCTGCCCCTTCCATTGCCTGTCTCTTTCCATCTCTTTCTCTAACTTTTTTTCTCTCTCTCTCTCTCTCTCTGGTTAAAGCCCGTGATGGATGGGGCGTAACTATTAGAGGGAGCAGTAACCCATCAGTTCCTAGGCCTATTATGCACAGTTGGATGCTGGGTAAAGGGGGTACGAGCCATGGAACAGTGACACTGTAGCGGGCTGCCTCGCGGGTTAACACTAACCCCCGCCGCCCACCCCTGACGCCCCCCACTCCAATCCGTTTGCTCGAAAAACCTGTCTTGCATCTTGACAGCACCGCCGCCATTGAGCTCCCTCTCTCTCAATCTGTTTAGCTTCCTGTTGTGACCTTTCATACAGTCAAATATATTAGCGAGTGGCGCACTCTCATTAAAACAGTGCATTAACCAAAAGACTCTTTGGAGTCTAAATGACAGCCGAAGGAACTGAAAGCTAATAGCCGTGGGCAGTTGGGGAAACTTAACTCATGAATCAGAGCGCTAATGCCAGAGCAGCAAGCCTGGAGCGCTGTAAGCGTATGGCACAATCTCCATTGCCCCCCCCCCCCCCCCCCCCCCCCCTCCCCCCTCCCCAGTCTCAGTCTCTCTCTCTCCTTCTTGCTTCCTTGATCTCCTTCATTTTCTTCAGTGACTCCCTTTTATTCTCACTCTCTCCTTTTCCCTCTCTAACTGCTACTTATCTCTCATATTCACTATCACCACTATGTTCACATTCCACTTCTCTCTGACACATTTATTCTTTTCTCCCACTCTTTTACTCGATCATCGTTCCCCTGCCCTGCTATCTTATTTGTTCATTTCATTCTTTGTTCATTTCACTCCGTGATCCCCCTTTGCACTATTGAGCTCGTTGGTGCCATCATTTCTATTTTCTGCCTCCCTGCTCCTACAGTTCTTTCCCTGAGCTGTCCCTAACTCTTTATCCTCTCTTATTGTTTTCAAAGAGGGGAAAAGAAAGAAAGAGTAGAGAAAGTGTGTAGGGAAAAAAAGATTTAGAGAGAGATGAAGATAGAGGAAAGAAAAAGGAGCTAGTATATGAGAGAGGAGAGGGAGACGAGTAAAAGAGGAGAGACTAAAAGCTCATTACTTTCCCCCATGATGGGAGAAAATGAGTGAGGGGGCAATAATAAAGCTTGAATTTTTCAATACTGTTAAAAATGGGGCTCTGACAGCTCACCGCCAGTGCAAGGGACAGGCGCCGACAACGCATGGTGAGCCACCGAATTAGCAATACCATACATCATAAAATCTAATTAAATCAAGGAGCAGAATCAAATTAGTTTTCTGTGACTCAAACCGCCCGCCAAAAGGGCTCTATTAAATGAGCTGTAGAGAGGGAATTAAATAATTCACAGTGAGGGATTTTGCATTTATACAAAAATTGTGCACTTAATTGTCCGTGCTATATTACAGATTTGGCCTTATGTTAACAATGAGCCTAAAGCACACTTACTCGTGCACACTGGGCACACATTAGGGCCTACATGGTCGACAAGGCTTCAAACTAAGGGGATATTAGAGTAACCATTGGCTCGATGCCACTAGTATAGTAGAGCATAGAGGTCTAGAGCAGGCAAAGGCTATACTGATTATACTTCAGTGTAATATGGAGAGAAAAAAATATACAGCAGTGCTGGGTTAAACAGATGTGAATGATGAGGCAAGATATTACATTTGTTGCTTCAAAAGTTATGTTTGTATCCACAGTATGATGTAGGCTTGGATTTATCGGGAAACCCACAGGTAGCCCATCGAACTAAACATGTCAGATGAAGTTCTGTCATGAAAATGGAGCACTTTTGTTACAGTGCCGTGTGAGCGTTCAACCATCCCAGCTTTTCTCTTCGTCTCTCACCCCCATACACCCCTTCCTTTCAATCTCTCCATCTCACGCGCTTCCCTCCCTGGCATCAAAACAGCACAACTTTATTATAGTCGCTGTCAATACCGTAATAATAAAAGGACGCGGAGAGGAGAGACTACCATATTACACTTTTAACGAGAATATAGCAGATGCACATTGAGTGAATATTGAGTTTTAAAACTTGTCGGCATGTGATTTGTGGCCTTGTCAGTACAAATATTTTTCAATGTCATAGCAGCAAGCCAGGGCTGTCACTTCGGCGGTCAGCTGGGACGGGGGGAGGCAAAACACAATGATCTGGCCCTTAATGGAGAACCGCTGGGACTGGCATGGAGGTGATGAAGCACTGTTTAGTTTGCGGCTGCCATATTTCTGCTTGGGGACGCTATTATAAAACACAGTGTTATTTTGTCAGATTTCAATCATGAGCCAGGTTATTTGTCACCTGCTGTCACATTGTTGGGGCAAGTCAGGCTGACGGTGAAATATGACCCGTCCCAGCCCAACCCCCAACTCTAGAGAAGACCAGAGTTTTCTTGAGTCTAGAGGTAAAACTAAAAACAACTGTATAGATGTGTTGTTCCACTTCTTTATCTCATTATACAGCATCAGTGCAGAGGTAAGAAAATGCTACAAAAATGAGGTTTTACTTACCCATACAACAGCGAATTTTTATCTCTATCTTACTAGACTTTCCTCTTCTTTATATTCATTGTTCCATCACTCCTTCCTTATTTTTAATCCTTCTCTTATTTTCAATTCTTTACAGTCATGGGGAGTCATCCTCTGGAGTAATCACAGGTCTCAGTGTGTCTTTGTTTAGCAGGAGTGACGGTGTCAAGTATCTTCATGGAGGAAGCTCCAGGGAGCCATGATTTAATTTCCTCCAATAAAAAGAGCTATTTAGGTGGGCTTTACTCGAATATGACCTCATTGTGCTTCCGTGTGAGCTTGGTATTAAGATAATAACAGTGTTCACCCTTTCTTAGCACCTCATGTTGATCCTAAGAAGTCATAAATGCCTACCTGGACACAAGAACACTCAGGTGTGGGTTAAATTCAAAGGGCCCTCTGTTCTTGAAGATGCACTTCTCTTTCTTTCTTTCTTTCTTTCAGGCCTTGAGAGCATCCTTTTTTTCTCCTAATCCCTTTGGTAAAATTATGTGATTTAACAGCAGCTTGCTAACTATTTCAGGGAATGGATTCATTTTTGTTTGGGTATGGATTACAAAGTGATTTAATAAAGTTCAAGCATGCAATTTTGCGACATATGATGAACATGATGCCCCTGCACACTTATCCCTGACAGATACTATGCAGAATGCCTTTTCATTTGCTATTTAATTTTCCTTCTCAGTGGCTACACTTCCTATGTTTGAAATGCAGAGAAAAACAAGAACCCAGCTTCTTGATTTGCTTACTGACATTGAAACCTGCTTTTCAGTTCACTGTACATGTCAGCTACTCAGACACCCCTCAGTAATTTCATTTCCAAATGAGATCAGTTTTATTTCCCTGTCGCCCTTGTGCTCGAACGTCATGGCCTCTACCCAAACACAGAAAAGGTATAATCCCAACCTTTTAAAATCAGATATCTCCTTGAATTTATGCCAAATTTAATGTCCTTATGCACAATTACTCATACTGTTTGTAGATACTGTTGATATCTATCAGTCTATATAAAAATATTCAAATATGATTTGATTACCAACAATGCCTTCTCTTGACTGAGAGACAGGGGTGACATTGTGTACCTTTGACACCCTCCCTAGTCCCTGAATAAGCTGTGTTATTGCCACTGAAGGTAGGTCCGCCCCTTCTGCATTTTCAGCCACATTATTGCAACGCTTAACAAACTGCTTTTGTGAATTAACCAAAATATGTAAAGCAAGACAAACATTTTCCTTGTCGCCTGTTTTTTATGCCTTTCTGCTTTTTTATGCCTTCCTCCTCCACGGATAAGGTGGTTCAGACCGAACTAAATCGGGCCATCACATGTGCAGACGTGTACAAAACAGTATAATATACATACACATGTAGTACAGAGCACACATAAGCAAAACACACACAACAACCATTAGCTTTGGCTGACACGGTAGCCATTAGCATACTGTCTCTAGTTGTGTTCATTCCATTCCAAACCAAGAATCATTTACATAATGTGTGTTTTCCCCAAACGGTGTGAACAACCGGCACTCTGTGTAGGTTTCCTGCTGGCAAATGTTTCAAACTGACCTTGGAAAACGGTCCATCCGCAAACGTTAGGCAGTTACATCCATAATGGGCCTTTTACTTGTTTTTGTGAACATGTGTGTGTCCACAACCATGCAGATGGGCGTTTGAGAGAGTGTGTGTATCTGCATGGGCGCACTTATGCATTCCTGTGTGTGTCTGCGTGTGTCTACAGCTGATGATTCTGTGCCAGCCGGACGGCTTTTATACATATTAATATTAATATGTGCCTGAGCTGCAGCCCATCACACTCCTGCCCCTTGGTGCAGAGTGTCCAAGGGCGGCCATTATCATCCTGTTCTGACTGTCAGTGAACCTGCGGGAAAGTAAGATGGGCACATTGACTACTGTGCTGAGGTCAAACAGTCAGACTAATACAGCTCAAACCACCAGCAGTGCAGAAGATACTGTAAAATGTGCTTGGATGACGTGCATCTATTTGTCCTGCAATTCTGTATAAAAAAACACCTCCTTACGGATAAACACACATTCATGCACGTCCTCAGAAATATGCACACTCGCCCTCGTTCACACACACTAACATAAAAACAAATATCATATGTGTACTGCAATAAAAAATCCCTTCGTACTGATGTCTATCAAGCCCCTCGCCATGTATAACCTATGACAAGTACTATTCTTTCCTGACTAAGTTGGTGTCGTGGTCCAGAAGGCAGTATTGATGATAATGTTAACCATGTCCCATAAAATCAATCAATCAATGGAATATTAAATGTATATGTCTGGGAGGTTGCCAGCAGAGCACTCAGGGGTGAGTCTCCAATAGCCTGTCAAGGTTTATTGCCTTTTATGGGGGATCCACCAATGCACTGTTTCCATGAAAATACACCTGTACAGTATATCAAAGAGGCTTTGACATCAGTGCTACAGACAGAAAGTGAAGACAACCAAACATTCTCCATCTCTTTCTCTGTTCCCTCCTCTCTTTTATGCACACAGACAGAAACACGCCCCACCGCTGCACACCAAAATAGATGAATTTTGCTTCAACAAAAGCAGTATGGTAATTAAATGTCAGATAAGGCCATTCAGAATTCCCAAGACTGTGCCAGGCAAATATCCTGATCAGCTTAAAATCAACCAAGTGGGACAGAATAACAAAAATCCAAATTGGTTGGTCTAGATCAGATTGATAGGGCTTTCAATATAATACACAACAATGGCCAAAATGAATAGGAATCAAATTACGAGAGCCGTGATATGGCATGAAACTGCATGGGGGAATTCAAGCACAATCACTTTTCAATGTGGCTTCCAATATTGCAGCCAATCCTCGCACGATTCATATCCGATCACAAATAATGTTTATCACCCTCATATCTCTCTCCCTAATGGAAAAGGCCTAGTGTTGGGGTTTAAGGAGTGCATTCATTTTTAATGAGGTCTGGGCATTGGCCAGAATGAAATGAACAGGCAGAGAGTTTTGGGCCACAGTATAGCAACGACTGGCAGTAAAAGGTCGATCCATTCTTTCTAATTTGACCAGGTTATGTGTGACTGTAAGTTGCCAAGTTGTTTATTACAGCCAAGCAGCATTTTCACTATAATGTTACAGAACTGTTTAGAAAAGGAATAAAGCTCAGTTGCTCTTGCACACGACTTTTTTTCTCCTGATAGGAACTTTCAAAGGGTTGCATCACGTCAGAAAGATCTCACAATGAAAAGTGCAATTATGTTGCTGAAAGGTTTTAAATCCATAATATTGTGGTCAACAATTGCAAATAACATTAGTAGTTGTTTTGTGTTTTCCATTCGTAAACCTTTCCAAGTATCATATAATTAATGCTTGTATGAATTATATATTTCATATATCTGTTTGATGTTTAACCAACAACATTACACATTCACAGTGCCGAAAAAGGAAGATATATCACTTCATTTAAGCAATTCGCTGCTGTGTTTACGAGTTCAGAAGGACCATCAAATTTCATGTAAAAAAAAAAAAAAAAAAGCTCTCATGCAGGAGGAGACACTCCTATTTTATGTCTAATTCTGGAGGAGAAGATGTATTTCCTGCTTCCCCAGGAAGCATGATTGGTGTGTGACTGCGTGTCGTGACGAGATCACTTGGCGGGGCTGAGGATAAAATGTCGCTTAGGATAATGTGATTGCCCTTAAGGTACAAGGGGGTGAATTATATTCCCTGATTTATAATCTGAAAATTAAAGACTCACTCATTTTCTAATTTAATTCCACCTTCAATGGAACAATGTTCACTCTGAGCCAAATTGGCGAATAATGTTACTAATTCAGATGCAGATGTAATTTCTATTCGGGGGGCTGCGGCGCATGGTGATGAACGAGTCCCGGATGGATCGTTGCCACTCCTATCTTCCCGTCTCAACAATTCCCCAGCAGTTGTGATAATAACCTGAGCAATAAAGGACGGAGAGGCAGTGCTACCATGTTCCACCCTTCATACCCCAAGTCATCTGATACTTCATCTAATAGTATTTCTGTCCTTTCCTGCGTCACTCTGTCTTAAGGCAGCTGACACTGCGCTCTCCCATTCAGGAAAACACAGTGCGCTGAATATTATCGATGTAAAACTGCATTAACATGGACTCTTAATAACCTGCATAATTACTGCTGCCTTCTGCAATACAAAAAAGTCATTGCAATAAATCTGCTGTTAAAACCTTGATTGAATGCAGGGTAAATGTCAAGGTAATTATGAGGCAGTGAGGGTTAAAAGCAACGTTAAATTCTCCCACAGAGTGGTGACATTCAAGGAAAGGAGGAAGAGATAGCGAGGGAGGAAGGAGGAGAGCGACAGGGAGAGGGCCGAGTTTGTAAATGTATCAGCCAATACGAATCTAACAGCTCCTCACTTGTCACCGCCCTTTTATTTATGACTGTGAACCATTTGAGATATGACCTCTGTATGACTGGTTTCTTCCTGCACGCTAATGGGTCCATTAAGGACAGAATTCATCATGTAAAATATCACAATGACACAAACACGTTTAGCGTGCACATGTGAGTGTTGAATTCCTGATTTAGCCGATTCCGTGTTGGCCTACTTGACCTGGCTAGGAAAGGTTGACCGTCGACAGGCAGCACAAAGTGTGGAAGAGTCTGCTGCATCCGTTAATCAATCTCAGCATCAAGTAGCCGTACAGATGCCTTAAGTAAGTATTTAGCAGAGGGGCTGGCAGAGGTCAGGTCATTTACTGGGCCTTGGTTGAGGAGTGGAGGCGTAGGGGGTGTGTGTGGGGGGGCAGCACAGCTGAGAGGTTGTGGGTGCTATGTCGTGTGCCTCCTCTTCAGAGCCTAATGATCTGCTGAGCATAATGACCCCAAGACGACCGGGCCTCTACAAGCCTTGACTAGGCCTCCTCCAGCCCCCGCTCACTTCACTTCAGAAATAATGTGAAAGAAAGGATTTTTTTTTTCTCTTGCCATTTTGTTCCCGATCTCTCCCCCCTATGCTATCCACTCCCAGTCACTGTACAAGCCAAGGCCCTGTGACAAAAAGCCAATAGAGTTAGCTGCCAAGGCTTGGAGCTCTGAGAGGGATAACTGGCGCAGAAGGTTAAAGCAACAATGTGCTCGGCCCCATTGAGCTGCTCCTTCTGTGTTGATGGTGAATGTGCATGCGTGTGTGTGCGTATCTCAAAATCAGTGTGTATATAAGGTGTCAAGGGTTGTTAAAATGTATATGCTCTGATATATCCAAAAGAACACCTGTTCACTTGTGTATTCTACAGCTACCCAAATAATGAGGGCCTCATTTAATTTCAATCAAACCTCAGTTATGAGTTTAAGAGTTTAGAAGAAACTCGGTGTGTTCATTGTGTAGAATGAAAGAACGTGAGGAGCAAAGCATACACAGGCTTCCTAATTGCCTGAATAGAAATGCTAATTATCTCCTTTTTTCATTTTAAAATGCCAACCGAAATGCAGTCATTTGACCGACTCTGAAGTGAAAAGCAAATGTCTGTATTTTCAGATTACAAACGGCTTTCTCTCTCAGGTAACATTTTCAAGGCTGCTGCTTTTCCACAGAAGGGACACAGCCAGAGTGAAAGGTGTGATGTCCCCTCTCTGCAAACCATAATGGTGCCTTGTTTGAAAATGACAGGTGTACGAATGAGGCCCTCTCTTTTCCTAAGTACGGCAAACCGTGGTCATTCACTCTGCTTTGTTTTTAGCGTAATAGCCCCATTTACAAAATGTCGGTGAAATTAATGTGGGACAAATGCGGCGGTAACCGAGCCAACTAATTTTTGCTCATTCAACTTGAATTATTAATAGGTGAGAAATATACCATATGCTTTCAGAGGAGCGGCATACATTCATTTTATACAGAATTGCTGCTGTTTTGTGAAAAGTATAAGTAGCTTAACTGCTCTTTTCAAAAGGGGTGACTTATATGGAGGCCTTAATGATGTATAAATCAGCCGGTGTAATTACGCTTCCAGCTGCTGCCTTGAGCTGGGCTGAAACTATAGGCCCTCAGCAGCAAGACCTGAATCCCTTTTAATCAACCAGCACCAGTTTTCTCTCCTTAGATTACACTATTATGAGTTATTGAGAGAGTGAGAGGGTGGCTGGGGTGTTCAGTGCTGTATGTACTGAGTCTGTCTGAGTATGTCTGAGTGTGCATATGTATAAAAGAATTATAAAAGTACAAATGTGTGTGAATGTGTGCACACATGCCCATGCACAAGCTCACGTACCAAGTACTTTTGTGCTATACTATAAGCTCAGTAAACCCATAGTACATTTTTTCTTTGTCTGAAAAGCATATAGATTGACAGACATCATCTCTCGGTGTTGGTAACTTGATATTCTGTTGTTGATGAGCAAAGCCACTCTGCTCACATGCACAGCATGATCGTTACAGGTTTAGTGTAGGATTTAGCTGAAAAGTACAATCATGTGGTTTTGTCCTGGTAAAGAGGTGGGGCACCACCTAGTGCACAAAGACTGCTACAGCTTCAAGCCAGCTCTCCCTTCCACTGAAGCCTTTTTCTGTGATTAAATTTAAACACACAACACATTCAAAATATATGCCGATACCTGCAACAACTTCAGCCATCCCAGTTAACATCTGCAGTAAATTACTCGTGTTAAAGTCTTTTTGTGAATCTTTGCCTCTTTGTCAATGAAAGCTGAAACTTGACCAGGTCTGACAGCTATAAATGATGGAGTGGGTGTTAAACATCTGAATTAATCAGGAAACCCTCCAAATTAACCAAATTCTCCATCTCCCCCTTATATCCAAAAGTAGCAAAAATGCCTTAATGAACTCTGTTGGGAAAAAATACAGCAGGAATTTGAGCTGGACTCTGTTCAAGAATCAGATTGGAAAACACTGTAGTAGCCGCGGTGATGTTGAGGAACATCTGATGTCTTTGTTTGCATGATGGTCTGTCCTTTAAAGGCCACATGCTTTGCATATACAAACACCATTTGTTTGGAAAGCCGAAGAAAGATGCAAAGCACTGTGATCATGCTTACCTGGAAAAAAAAAGGCGCCTAAAAGAACTACCAGCGACTTACTGTAACTGCACAACAAGGTGTTTTCAAATGACTCCTTTGATAGTGAAATTTCAAATGAGAAGACTGGCATTCTTTTGTTGTGTCACACTGCGCATCAGTTATCATTTACATGTGCTTCTCTTTCTGATGATACAAATATATTTTTTTATGCAAATGAGTTCTGTGTAACTCTGACACATATCTGTAGTCATTGTTTGAGTAATTGAAAACTATGCTTATGAGTCCATGCAGTAAATATCATGAACTTATGACCGGTTTGAGGGTCCGTCTATACAAAACCAAGATGTCCATTTCCATATTTATGCATCGCACATATTCAATAAAATGACTTCTAATTTTGAGGCAGTAAACAATTCAAAAATAAATAATGTAAACGCCATAAACAGATTCTACCACAAGGCAAACTAACTGAAAATTTGTGTTCATTTGTCTCTGCTCTTAAACATACTCTGGATGTTTGTAACAAAGATGGACATCTTAACAGAGAGCAGAGTGAAACCATATTGGGATTAATGACCGAGCGCCTCCTTGTTAATTGTCACATCAAATAAACAGGTCCTAATTGGCAAAGGTTCCAGCTTGGTGCTAAGTGGACACAGAGTGGGCGCTGCCTCTAGATCGGTCTCTTTGTCTGCTCTCATTAGTTGGTCAAGCCCTTACATTAAGAAGCCCACACTGGAGTCGTGTTTTCTTTAGTGGGTAATGAAATACACACCTGCTACTCTCAAGCAATGAATAGAAACTTGAATCTAATATCACTGTCATGTGGCTCCTATTAGCGTTTACAATGCCCATGTTTTGTGTTGATTCTGCGTTTGTCTGCGTTTCATTGTGCATGCTTGTGCTTCCATTTGTGTTGGAGTTTTGAGAGAAAGAAAGAAGAGAGAAACAGGGAGAGGAGCGGGAGGTGAAGGGAACAAACTCACATTCAAGCAGAGAGGTCAGTCCTGAGTTCAGGTTCTCTCAGTCTGCAGGGGATCCTCTCTGGCCTGCAGCTGCCTGAGGGAAAATAAATTTATGATTTGAAAACTCCAGCAATAACATTTGCTCAATAAAATATTTGGATGTATTGCATAGCTGCAAGAACGTGACCCAATCAGAAAAAGAAAAGGCTAATATGAAAACGTGGCTTCTGATACTCTGAAAATTGAGTCAAACGATGATGAAAGTTAAAATTAGATTGCTTAAATTTTCTTTGTCAGATTTTATATACGTGCGCACACTCATATGCAAACACACACTCTCTTTCTCACACACACACACACAAACATGCAGCTCCATCTTGAAATGCTAATTTATGATTAGCATCATTATGCAGTGGTGTAATTTCACAAAAGCCTTCCCACAGTGGTGCACAAAAGACTCATTCACTGCCAGGGCTGCTCTGTGTGGGGAAGAAATATGGCACGCAGATGAATTCATTCATGTGGGAAAGGATTTATTCGATAATTATAGACCTTCACAGTTTTAATGCCACTTAATGAGGAGCTTGCATAGTGTGATTCCTACTTTGGCTGACGAATGGCTGTAGGTTTTTATTCTGGTGTTTTTTTGTTTTGCTCCATACAACATCTGTTAGCCCTTCTATGCTAATAACAAGCTGAGGTGGTGCTTGTGAGTCCTGATTTTTCTCTCTGTGTATTCTAGAATAAGCCACACTAAGTAGGCAATTAATTAATTAAAAGTCCGGTATGAATAAGTATTTGAATAATAGAGCTAATACAAATACAAATACCACTACTCCTATTGTACAACGGTATTATATATGGTATTATGTAATTAGATATAATTAAATACATATAATTATTATGACACATATAATAATAACTTATGGAAATTTTTTAAACCTAATTATAAAATATCATTACTTTCTTTTCTTTTCACCTGACATCACATGCTTTGTTTACCTCTGCTAGCAGCTGGCAACAAACTCAGACTCATACATCATCCAGTTCAAAGCCATCACTCTCTGACAACAATGTTTACCATAATGCCAGTCTTAATGCCTCATAGCCATGTTGTTGTGGAGGGGTAATTAAGTTGCCAAAGTTTAATTGTTCAATCATCAGCAGTTAACAAAGAGGCATCAGTGCCCCACGCCCCCCCTATACTTTCAACGTACTATATTTATAATGGCTAACAATTATAGCAAGAGCCCTTTAGCTGGGATAGCACTAGTAAAAGCTGCCGGCGCTAATGAAAAGCTATAATCACTCCACCCACAGCAGTTATTAGTAGCAAATTATGGGTCAGTTGAAGGGCTAGCAGTTATATGCATTAGGATAAATAACACTGCTGCTTGTGGCGAGTGCAGCAAATGAATGAGTAGCATATGTACTTCTACTTCTACCCATAACATGTATAATGAATTTTATTCTTGGCTCTTTAAAATAGTGTCACATTTAATGATATTTTTTTTTTAATGTTCTGACACTAAAATTAATGTTTTAGAATGAAAAAAAATGTATGTAAGTTTAGAGGCAGAGAGAGATAAAGGCGGTGAGGTAGATGTATAGATAGATATATCTGTCACTTTCCAAATCTTGATGGCCTGACTTCCAGATCAACACATTTTTGTTTGCGAGCGCAACTATCCTTTGCAAACTCTCTAACTGAAGCATTACTATGCAGAGTGGACTATAACCCTGTTTCTACCCATTATTCCCTCTCTCCAGCTATCCCTTTCTCTGCTTGTCTTTTTTTCAGTCCTTCTCTCTGCCCTGCTCCCTCTTCCTCTGTGGTTGCTCGGCCGGGCCCGGTGGAATGCTACGGCTCTTTGATCAGGTCTTCATTATCGGTGACTCCGTGACGCTCGGCTGTCTGAGGCGAAGGGAGCTAGCTGAAGGAGAAGCGTGGCCTCCATGTACAAGAGGCCTCTCAACACAAGACTGAACAGTCGCCAGGCATCCCGCCTCCATTAATGAGAAGCATCCCCATCCATGGCAGTCCCCAGGCAGCCTCCACCAGGTGGAATGCTTGGGCCCTGTCACTCACAGCATTGCTGAGGGCTATTAGCAATTCATTAAGTGACTGACTGACCGCCTAGCTGTATCAATTAGGGGATAGTTGATATGTCTGTTATTGTCAGACTCTGCTTGAGATTGTACTGCTTTTCATTCAGTCTGTTTTTGGCTTTGTGGTGAGGCAGAGTTGTTACATTTGTACTTTGTGTGTGGGTGGTTTTGGCATGGCAAAGGTGGGCAATAATTCCAAGATGATTAAGAGTTGACTAATGAAAGGAGAAATATTGATTAGCATACTAGAACAAATTAAGCTCTTTGCAATATAGAGACAATATATATGTATATATATATATATATATATATGAGAACAAAACAATGAAATTGTGCTTGTATTTGCTTTGGTCCCTGAAGTGCTCCTCTCAGAAACAGGGAAAGAGAAAACTGTTGCCACCTGGAGGTAAATTGAAGTATTGTCAAAATCTCTGTTGATAAATGTCTTCGGCATCATGGTTACCCATGGCTTCTATTGATGCAGATGACCTATGTTTGCACTTGCCTTTGCAACTGCCTTTGTCTTATTAAAATAATATCCTTTCACTGCAGCAAACTGTTTCAACTGCCATGTTAGGTAAACAGGTAAACTGGGCCTTCCAACTGACACCTTCAAACAGTAAAGCCGTTATTTGGTGTATTCATGAATGAACAGGAACAAGACATAAACAGCAGGTATGCCAAATAAAAAAGAAATTACTGAGCAATGCCTTATATATATAATTTGTTTAACAGCCAACATCCTTGTGGCCTTGCCTGGCTAATGTATAAAATATTCCCAAAGAGTCTACTGTTGTTTAGAGCCAGCTAGGCAAATCTCAGGCAAATTCCCCTTGTTGTTCACAAGCATGATTCCTCATTTCACTCTATGTATTTAGATAAGAGCATACTTCTTTGCATGCATATCTGATTATTTCGCATCCAGATTCAAACTGTGATGACTTCCATCACTGTACACAAGCACAGAGGCACTCGGGAGAAAAAAAAAAAAAAAAAAAAAAGCTGTATCAAAGTAGCTGTTCACATATTTATTTAGTCTCCTTAGCCTTATTTGCATTAAAATCAGCAGAGTATCATTTAGGGGCTGGGTGGCCTGAATTGACAGCCTCTCTTTCATTCACCTACAGAGCATGTCACTATCTGCTTGATTTGCTACTCTCAGTGTTACGCCCAAAGTACCAGTGACTTTGCATGTTTTGAACTCAGACAGTTAAGACCTTGTGTTACATTTGTTAAAATCACTATGTAAAAATACACAAAATAATGGATTTAAAACTAGAACATGGTTGTAAGTAATGGGCAGCACATGCTGCGTATTATAGGCTAGGGTCTTTTTCTATGGACTTCACATGTTAACTAGTAAATGGACTTTCATTTATATAGAGCTAATCTAATCTTACTGACTCCTGTGATTTATAACATCAGATTCATACACTAATGGCAGAGGTTGCCATGAAAGGTGCTGACCTTCTCAGCAATACAGAGCATCCCATCCAAAGCATCTCACAATATTAGTATGCTCAGTGTTTCACACATTGTGATCACTTTGGAGTTCAGTATCTTGCACAAGGACACGTTGACATGCAGCTGGCCACGCTACCTCCTGAGCTACAGCTGTGTCATGTCTCCCCCGTATTTGAGTTGGTTGTTTGTCTCTATAGCTCAACTCTGTGATGAACTGGCAACCTGTCAAGAGTGCACCTACCCCCTCCAAAGAACAAGCGCTTATAGATAATGGATGAATATTGTAAGTCACATTGAATGTTTTGTTTTGTATATTCTTTATGAAATGCTTTTCCTGCACTGTGGCAGTTGTCACTCATGTTGTGACATTTGGGCAAAATGTATATGTATATGTATATGTATATGTATATATATAGATTCATAATGTAGATTTTAAGTCCATAATGCACTCTTGTAACTGTGAAAGTCACATTTTTCACATTTACTTGCCTTTGCAGTCATTTTTTTGGTTTCTAATGTATGCAAGGAGATCAGTGAAAATCATGCATAGTTGTTATGCAATCCTTGGCATGACAACAAAGTATGCAGACAAGGCATGTCAAACCCTTTTGGGCTCAGCGTGCAGTATAAAAACACAATCAAAAACTGTCGGATGTCGGCTGCATTCTGATCAGAACGATACATGAAAAAGCAACAGAAGACATGCTAATGATAATAATGCCAATTATCACATTTTGCTCAGGGGTCAGAGGCAATAGCATTAAACCAAGTCACCATTACCTGATAAATGGCTGATCACAACTCTTTTCTCTCCTGTGAAATTGTTTGGCAGCCATTAGCGATGCAGTGTAATGCCAGTGATTGACGTTGCTGTCCACTTAGCAGTGACAAGGGCTGTGTGTGTGTATGGGGAATGGGTCAGCAGGCTGGTGGGGGGGCAGTGCAGGGGATTGATCGGGGTCTGTGTTGTTGCCAAACGGGGGGTGAGGGTGTATTGGCGCGTAGACAATGAGCCCCGGCCAGCGCTGAAAGGCCCATTCTGTGGATCCCTGTTAGCTGTCTATTATCTGCAGTCTCCAGGGGGCTGCTAAATAGAGGGCATGTGTTAGGCAGACATTTATCATGTAATTACAGCACTAGGATCCGTTTCTGATGGTGTGTGATGATTACTAATAATTACTGTGCATTTCACGCCTCCAAAGGGCCCAGATGGGGTCCCAGGGCGTCAATACAAAGAAAGGGCGGGGGGCAGGAAAAAAAAAAAACGGGGGATGAGGGAGGAAAACGTGAAGAAATGGAAAGACAGATGAAGAGAAAGTGAGGAGAGATAGTGTCTTGCCTTAACCATTTAAAGGTGCTCATTATCTAAATGAATTGAACCATATGTGTCCGATTCCTAATTAACTAGAGGAAAGGAAAGGAAAGAAACAAACTGAACACAGCTATACACTGCAATCTCAATATGACAAAAGCACAATTTCTAGTAATTTTGAGTTCACTGGTTATATTTATTTCACAAAGTAATGGTGCAGCAAACTGTAGAAATATACAAGAAATCCAAAAGAGAAAGCTCAGCAACAATAATGGAGGGAAAAGCATTGTCTGAAATGTGATTTCCTGTAGGCATCCACCTACAACCATGATGCTTTGTTTCAGAAGTAGTATACACATTTACACTGCACAAAAATAATAGCAAGGTTTCCTGTGGTGTGATTTAAGGTATCACGACTGATCTACAATTGTACTCAAAAGATTTCATATCTGTAGCAGGGACTAAACGAATGGGCCCTGACTGGGGTTTAAATAAAGAAGAGAAACACCCTCTTATCAAAGCAGCCATCTTGCCTCTGTCAGAGTAAGGGAATGGGTCTGTGTGGTATTGGAACCAGTGTGGGTGAAATACAATGGCTCACAGTTGTATTTCTGCCCTCTACAGGAATCTGGATAAATCATAGAGGTCAAGCTGCCACTGATATGATGTAGTAAGGAAGCACAGCGGTGGGTTATGCTGTAGAGTGTGTGCCGGGTGTATGCACAAAGGTTGAACTGCCGTGCATCACCTGCAACCATGAAATGGAAAGGACAGATCAACAGCAGTACAACGTCTCCCAGAATCCTGCAGCCAAGTTTTCGTTCACCTCCAACCATCCTTTAGTTTACTGTAGCCCCATGTGCCACCCATAAATACTCACATTAACCTGCACAACAAAATGAGGGGGTCCTCATTTGCTCTTTCAGGGTGCTACAAAGACTACAAGGTTTCCACCTGGTCAAGGTGAGCTCAAATGAAAGCCACTGACTAAAAAGGCTTTACCTGCAGCACAAAAGCCACCCAAATCAATATGTTTGGGGAAGAAGGGGGGCCGGTTGGGGAAGATGAGGACCGTCCTGTTTAATAGAAACAAATTGCTCTCCACTTCCCGGTGACACAGATAGCAGACCATTTGTGCCTGCTGGCCTTTGTTGGGAACAACAGAAAGGAAATGTACTCATCCTGGCCAGGGATAAAGTTCGGGGCTTTTTGTTACACGCCAGTTACCTTAGCCTCCGTGCCCACCCCCTTGAACAAGCACAACGGTTAAGTAGTTCAGGTGCCTGCTACATTCTGTTAGATTAAAGGTCCCTGCTTCTGGTTCGAGTTGAATTGCCTCAGCTGGAGTTGAAGGGAGGGGGTGGGGGGGTGGGTGCCGTGAAGTTGTAGGACCATGGTGCATGAATAGACATCTTGTGCATGCTCACAGAGGCGAAACGCTTTGGGCCAGCCGGCCGGCCTCTCTCTACACCAGCTAACTGAAAGAAAGTCTGTAGCATGGGTTGGTGAGTAGGGGTGTGTGTGTGTGTGTGTGTGTGTGTGTGGGGGGGGGGAGGTAGCCCAACCTCTACTCACCCTCACTCTATATCTTCACCCACATTTTCCCCAGGTTAGCGGAAAGCTGCACATTTGTTTGAAACAAGGACTAAGGCAGGTGGCCAGGATCTCAAAGGCCTTTTTGAAAGCTAGAAACACACATACTGTTGCCCCTATGGAACATGGACCGAAAGAAAGTGGACACAATGCACACAGGACATAAGGGAGGGGTCTATGAAACTGTGCGCCAAGATGCACCTGTGTTACCCATTCACTTAAAGAACATCAGTGGATGCAGGGTTCGACGAAGGCTGGGTTGAACAAAGAACAAAAGGTGATTGACATCTGACACATAGCAGGTTTAACCTACACACAGATTATTGATCGGCAGTTGTGTGTGTTTGTTTCCTTTTAAATTCCACAGCTGTTCACTGGAGGTAAATGATTTACTTTGAAGAACAGAATCAAATCTATTGTTGAGTTTTGTGTACTATAAAGGTGTTTCACCTGTCTATCACACCAGCATCTGTTACTTTATCTCTCCATCCAGGTCACCCAGATGAGCCTGAGATTGATGAAGCGGTGATGCGTAGCACAGTCTGAGCATGTCTGACTTCCACAAACTCATTCCCAAGGTACAGGGTCAAGTACGAGAATCAAAGGTGAAGTCTGCCCCACAGGATTAGATTCCAGTCTGTGGAGAATTTGTGAGTGTGCATGCTCAGGAGTGGTCTTCTAATGATCTCAAAAGTGGCTTTTAGGCGAATACTGCGAAACCCCAAACTCTCATCATCTACCTTTTATTCAATTACAGTGATTTTAATTAATACAGTGATTTAATCCAATAAATCATATAGACATTTATGGTTGAATATATTGTGGGCCTCGACCATTTGGCTTCGCTCCACCTCGTCAGTCATACAGACACTCTACATCTGTTACCATCCTCCAAATACAGTAACAATCAAATGCACCAGTACATCCCTTTGGATAAATATATCACGTGACAGGATAGCAAGAAGGTCAGGGTGCCGTATCACTTAGAACAAACCACATGCCTCTGTCTGTGTGACATGAAGTAAATGTTCAGTAATCCACATCTTAATCTTGTGCCGCGCTCAGCGCAGCTTAAAGAAACTGATACTCCTGTGACTACTTTAGCGGCTGATTGTGTTACCTTTACAATTCGGCTTCCCCTCCTTCCTGTTTTGTACCCTTGGAATGCCCGCTAAAAGTATCCCCACTGTGGCTTTCCACCTGCACAAGAGATGATATGGCTGTGGTCTGGGGCCAGAATTAATATGCAGAACCCATGGGGGATCTACACATTATTGACCTCTAACAAAGGTTAGGAGATAACATTAATGAATTTTTAAAACATATTTGTCAACATAGCTAATTAAATAATATTTTCAAATCAATGGTCACTGATCTGAAGTAATAATCAATAATCAATATTGTTATATTACTGTAGCAATATCCTACGGCTAGTAACAAAACCAATGCAGAGTTCCCCTAAAGTTTAGTAACTTTCAAATCATCGTTATCAGGCCCTTGTTGAATTCAGATGCAGCAGTGAGCCATTTTCAGCAAAAATGCTTTGTGGTGAACATTTAAAAGCAAAAAACAGACATTTTCTTCAGGAATGGAGAGAAGCACAGAATTAAAAGGAGACTAAATGATGAACTTGTCTTTGCCAGGTTGCCAAACATGACTCCAAATAAATGCTAATGTCATCACGTGCGATTGCTTAGATTTATTCATCTATCCGATGTTTAGTCAAAGCATGGAGTGTGTGCTGAGCAGTGTGAAGAAAAATGCACAGGTAAGCTGAGGGAGAGAATACACCAGTCACCAGAGTTACAGGTATGTTCATGAATAAGGCACAGTGTTAGTTAGTGTTAAAGAAAGGCATGTTGGCAGGACATCAGAAAGACTCTTCGCAGGTTCCATTTTATAACACAGTTAAATGGCATCAGCATTTAATTCTGCTGTGCAGAAAAGCAGGAGATGTGTAAGTATGGAATCTTGTTAAAAAGAAAGACGTGTAATTTTTTTTTGTAAGGAGGAAATACAAGCTGAAGACACTTGGAGAAAACTAGTGTTAAATAATGTCCTATTATTTTCACATGGTTACAGCTTATGACAATCATAATATACAACAAAACAAAATATCTGATCTAATGTAATGTAATAACAAATGTCCTGGTATGCTGTGATGTCTAGTACTTGTTTTGTGTTACCTCCTATACAACAACAAGTATTCAGATGCAAAGACTGTGGTTGTGGTTGTCAGCAGACAGTAACATATTTCTTTTCTTCTTCTAAATTCAGTTTCATTCTGTGCAGGGGGTGAGGCAATTTATCTGTCATGGCTTCCAAAAGAGGCAGCTCACTTTGCCCCCCTCTGTCCCATTATACTGACAGCAGCCTTATTAGCCACAAGGGAAACCGGCCGCCACATGAATTTGGCCACTGTTCACCTCTGGGGCCAGGGCAAGCCTCTTTTTACAATAGTGCCAATGATGATGAGATTTTCTTTTCAGTTATTAATTTGATAAATATATTAATTATGACCTGGGGATGACAGTCCAATCAGATTGTCAGGCGCCCAGTCGTGGGCCCCCACCAGCCACTTTGGTGATAAGTTCTCTCAGGTTTCCAGAGCTGTCATCCAGTGGGCTTGGACTTCTTATCAGCACTGGGCCCATTCTAGAGATAATTTCCTGTGTATTGTAATTAAATGGTGACTCACTGATGGGGCTTTTAAAGCAGGAACCTCTTAACTTTTTTTTTTTTTTTTTTTTTGTGGGGATGAGTGAGGATGAGGCCACCCTTGATGGAGTCAACATGATGAAAGTTTTACACATGTGACTAAAGAAAGAGTCCTTTCTGCTCCTTTGTGATTTGTTTAGGTTTACGTTGATGCCTCTATTTCACCAAATCAGTCTCATGTGAGTGCCTCATTTCTGGTTGTTCTCCTAATAAAGAAGAAGATATCTGTTGCCAGTTGGATATGACTGGGTGTTAATTGGTGGTAATGTAATAGTAACATTTGCTCATATTCAGTGGAAGTTTCACACTGCACTGTCACCAGGAATGCCAGACGAGCTCAATAACGTTAAAGCACTTGACAGTTCTGACACTATCAGAATATTGTGTAAGTTGCTGTGTAAAACTCAAAGAAACACTTGTCTATTGTACCAAATACAAACACTCTGGTCTTTATTTTAAAGGCCAGAGTGTTTCGAAAAGGACACAGCAATCCTGGTCATGATGTACTACTTTGCCAGCTACAGTAGCTTCATTTTATGTTTCTATATCGTCACAAATCTTCTCCTGAAGTATATAGGATATGGAATTTTTTTTTTGTTTGGATTATGTTCATTTGTACACAATATTATTCTCAATCTTTAAGTATTTTTCTCTAAATGGAAATACACACGGAGCGACACATCTTTTGAAAAAGCAGTCTGCCCGGGAACTTTGCTGGCAGAGCACAGCCTTTTCAAAAATTGTCGAGTTTTGTTTGTTTTTGTAGCTCCTTTTTAAACAAATTATCGACAAACTATGGACAGTCCATGCAGAACCAGAAATCTAGGATCTGCCAAGTTAGACCAGTCAAGGGACTGGAGAGCAAGTGGAGCAAGTGCCTCTTCAAGACTGGTGCACTGGGCATCGGAAAGAATACAAAATATCAACACAGAGGGCTCAGTAAACAGGTGGGCCCTAGCCTCAGTAATGTGACATGCTAGGACCTGGGGGTTCAGGGTCAACATGAACACGCCATCACCACCACCCCAGCTACTCATGGATAGTGCAGGGACACACCAAGAAGCCCCAGTGGCAATATGACAACAAGGGGATCAGGTTTGACAGGACTACCTGGATTAATCTCAGATATTGTAACCACAATGGCAACAGGCTGGGAGGTGATCACTAAAGGATGAGGCAAGGACTGGATAACTCCAAAGCACCCTCAGACTATAGGATAAGGAAGTGGAAGAGAGAAGATGAAGAAAACATCACCACAGCAATACACAATTACAGATATTTGTTATGTATATCAAATTCAAAATATATATATTATTATCAACTCATGCTCAACTAAACTAAATATTTAAAAAAAAATGAGGGAGGCCCCATCAACAGTTTTGTTCAAAACATCAGTGAACTATAAAACATCCCTGATACACATGCAGGGAGCAGGTATGAGATCCAGTGTAGTACTAGTGGGAAATGAGATGTGAGACAGAGCTTTCCATGTAAAGTCGCCCACTGCTGGAACCATCAAATCTTCCCCCGTGCCACCGCGCCTTGTCTGACAGCCGTCTGGACTTTAAAAAGGGGTGATAACTTAATTTCTACTCATGTCAACACTGCTGCAGGGGCCAAGAGGAAACTGTGGGTCCATTGTGTGTCTGTCATATCATCCTGCATTTTGTGGCCCCAAGAATGAAAAATATTTAAGTGGCTTTGATGTCCTGGATCTTGTTGAACTGCTCTGATGGTCTGAAAGCATTTGAGTCCTGCTTTCCTTGATACTCACCCCCCCCTTGTGTCTTTATACTTCTATCCCTTTGTATGTAAATGATCAAAATTTTGTTTGGGTGTACACGCACTCCTTGCTTGTTTTGTGTGCAGGTTTAAGTGTGTGTAGGGCAACTTGCACACAGCCAGCAATAGTGCCACGTACCCCAGCTAAAACAAACACAAGTGTGGGGATTATACTGGAACAACCCCCGAGCTTGAAAGCGTTGACAGCAGCTTCTATCTGCCAATCTCCCTGTGGATATTGTTGCAGTACTGGCAGACAGACAGCCAGGGCTTGTGGGCTGACAGATCCCCTCTGTCAGCAGGTTATCATTTCCAATTAAACCCTTTCATCTAAACGTACAGTCAACTCCTTGGCAAGCCAAAAAAATGACCCGAATAAGACGTTATTAGTCTATTTCAACAGGACCCCATTTTTTCAACCTCTGCCCCGTAACTGGAGGGGTTGGGCAATCTTTTAAAGCATTACGGTTCTAGATTCTTCAGCTATCTTGATCCAAATAGCTCAGAACTTCAGCCGTCTGCGGTGGTCACGTTCTGTTTAGAGATAAACTTTCAAAATTGCGTTGGATTGACACACTGGCATGTCCTCTCTAACATGTGTACAGCACAAGGGCCTTTTTGTATAGTTTTGTTCTGTCAAGACCCACTGTGGACAGGACTGTTCCTAGCCAGTATGCAGGAGACATGAAGGAATGCACGCAGAGCTCAGTAACTGTCTGTTGAAAAAGGCCTCACAACGTCTCATTTCCTTTAATAAGATGGCCTCTAAGGCATCCGGATGGACCAACTAAATACAGATTAACCCTCAGCATCATCTGCAGCCACTCAATCAACATGACCAACTCACTCGTGCATGTGTGTGTTTGTGTAGGCGTACTTCCACACACACCTCACAAGAGACTACACAGTCTTCAGCAATGACAAATTACTGACACTCTAAAGGAATTTTCTATTTGTTTCAGTAAAAGAAATCATATGGCATTGATTATGTCTGCAGGACAAATTAGTTCAAGAACTCAACAGTCAACAAGGTGATCTAGAGAACAGATTATAATAATCAACTGAGACCACATTTGAAGAGTTAAATCTCAAGTTAAACTTACATTATATAGACAAAAGTATTGGGCCACCTGACCTTTACACCTACAGTGACTTTAAGGACATTGCAATCCAAATACATAGACAGCTTTGCAGCTATAACAGCTTCCACTCTTCTGTGAAGGCTTTCCACAAGATTTTGAAGTGTTTCTTTGGGAATTTTTGCCCATTCATGCAGTAGAGCATTAGTGAGGTCAGACACTGATGTTGGACCTAAAGGCCTGGCTCACAATCTCTGTTCAAATTCATCCCAAAGGTGTTTGGTGGGGTTGAGGTCTCATCCAACCATGTCTTTATGGACCTCGATTGGTGCTCTGGGGCACAGTCATGCTGGAATTATAGGGAATTAATTATAGAAAAGGGCCTTCCCCCAAACTTGCCACAAAAGTTGGAAGCATAACACTATTCAAAACATCTTGGTATGCTGAAGCATTAAGATTTCACTTCTAGTGAAGGGGTGAGTGCAACCCCTGAAAAACAGCCCCATGAAGAGGGGTGTCTGGATACTTATGTTTATACAGTGTATATTTAACTGACAGTGATGGCTTGATAGGGAAGTAGAACATCAACCACTTCTCTGAGACACAACATTAAAGGATAACACTTATTACAACATCTGCATACAGCAACCACAACCAAGATTAGGGAATGATTATGGTGAACGTTCACCCACCACAATCTCTATACTCTTACTTTCTGCTTTGAGAGACACTAATTCCTGCATTAGCGCTGAAAACTGGGATTTCACATAATTCCTGAGTTGCAATTTGGACCAATATGGACAGAAGTAATAGGACAATAAAATGACTGCATACTTAAAACGCCCCACACAGTACCATTTCCCTTCATATCTCTTTTGGTCAAACATCTAGATTTCTAGTACTATTTTAATCATATAACTAGTACTACTTTCTTCTTTCTAGTACTATTTTAATCATATAACCATATAATAGTTATATCATACAATATAACCAGAATTCATTGCTTTTGACCTCAAAAGATCTGACCCCAGTTGGTCTTCTGCTAGCTGAAGTGAGTAAAAGCCTGCTCCCACAGCTTCAGGGCAAAACAAGCTGCAGTGTAGCTCGGCTATAACCTATACACCTACCTGCACATCCTGGCCAACTGTTGCTTTTCACCTCGTCTAGTTTTACAAAGAGGGGTTTTAAGTGCAATTCAATTCACAATTTCCTCTTTAGCTCTACAGTAAAGATACCCTCTCCAAAATGTAGCCTCCTCTAACACACACCAACTTTCTGCTCAAAGATACAAAAGCGTACACTATGAAACCAGTCAAGAATTCAGATAAGTGCGGAATTAAACCCAATTTCAGATCGACTCCCTTTTCCATTTCCTTAATCTGCTTTAATCGTACAATAATACTTTATTTATTCAGAGCGGACAGTGCAGTTGTTAGTCGGTGAGATGGGGATGTTGTACTTTCAAGAATTTAAATAATCCTTGTGGAGAAAGGAGAGTTAAGGGAAAGAAAGTGAAAATAGGAAAAAGACTGATCAAGAGGGGAAGAGAGGACAGGAGAAAGAGAGAGAGAGAGAGAGAGAGAGAGAGAGAGAGAGAGAGAGAGAGAGAGAGAGAGAGAGAGTTATCAGGGCACCTGTTGCTGAGGTAAAGAAACACCACCGAAATACTAGGATAATCCTCTTGGTTTTAATGGTTCTGAAATGCTATGAAAGATTAGGTAAACAGCGCATTTGATTAATGGGAAAAGAAGTCAATTGGCCATGGAGCGTGAAGCAGCACACAATGCTCCTTTCATACCCTTGGTGCTGCTGAGAACAGAGATGGTCAAAGGGATGTCTTGGCACAGACATGATTTTGTACATACCTCCCCAGGAGAGAGTACAGTCTCACCCTTTTTCAAGATTTGGAAACTTGAGTGAGCATGAGGAAGTATTGATGTGTGACACGCACACACTCAGAGAAGGTAAAGTGGATAAGGAAACGGACGGAGAGTGATTATGATACTGTTCCGGTTTTGATGACATGGTAAATGCTTCACTTACTCATCCCTGAAATTTTGAAACAGACTCTTGACAAACTGGATTTCTGCAGCCTGCCCCCACCGATCCCTCTGAGTTTTCTCTACGCAGGTAAAGGTCAGCTAGCCCAGGTGCTTGCCCTCCACTTGACTCCTTTCCAGCAGACTGTGGCTAAAGCAGATTCTGCAGTGACCCATTCTAACTCAGTGTCATCTATGCATGATCAAACCCCCCACCCCCCCTAAAACAGCTTAGCCTGGCCGAGCCAAGGCCTCAGGTCTACGGCATTAGTCATATGGCGGTTAGAACTGTGAAGGAGGGGAGCAGCAGATTAGACTGAGAAGTGTTCTTCATCTGTAAGGTCTTGAGATAAAACGAGAAAAGGTCTCTTGAACTCATTTTATCTAAATACAACATTTGGTTTGGCAAAACCTTCATATGTTGTCATCTAGGAAAAGTCAAACCTTTTGCAAAAAACATTAATAACAGACAAACCTGCAAACAATTCGTGCTAACAATTTTTTTTCTGTCCAGTGGTTGGAGACAGATTGTGGTTATGGCAAATTAAGTATGGTTAAAGTACAGAGCTTTGCATCTTGAACAGAACTTTGCACTACTCATTTCAGATTTGCACAATACCGCAACACCGCTGTAAATATTGTTGCCATCCCTGTCACTGTTTATATAATTTTTTTTTATCCTGGTTGTGTTTATATTTATATAGTGTTGTTTTATATTTAAAGCATTAGGTATTTTGTAGATTATTGGGCTTATACCGGGACCAGGGAAACTAATTTCTTTCCACCTCATGTTTCCACATGTGTGAAATGACAATACAGCTCCTTGAATCCTTGAATCCTTGAACATATGTCCATGCACCATTTCCATCTCCATGTCCTTACTTTCAGACTCACTGAGTAAAGGGCTGCTTCCTGTATTGGCCCCTAATGTTTTCACACAAAAGTATCCAATTTAGATGATGTGATTCCCAGTGGGACAGTCAGACACAAGAAAAAATATGTAAATAATTGTTTTTAAAGATGCGTTTACAAATAACATAAAATAATAATAATAATAAAAAAAACAGTATCATCAATAGCCCAATATCTTTAGTGATTCTACTGTTATTACTCAATTATTTGCAATTTCTTTTTCTTTCTCCTTTTTTTTGTCTGTCTGTTTAATCTCTTCTCATCCTACCTCAATCCAATGCACACACTTCTTTAACTTCCTTAAAGGTCACCCAGTGATGACATGCAGTGCCTGTTTAAGAATGTGTTTGCGTAAAAAGCAGGTTAATTGCTGAAAACAGAAAACAAGATGATTTGTTTGGTTTGTCGGGACTCTTGACCTCGACCTGTGGCACATTCTTGCCTGGCTGACCGCATCGGATCAGACGGAAAAAAAGTTAACCACAAGAAAATCTGGGGTGCATAAACCACTTACAGACTTTGGCAACCGATTTGTCTTATTTGTGTGAGTTTAAAAGAGAGGATTAATATTATCGGACAAACAACTTCCTCCTCCTCTTCTATGTAGAAAGCAGGTTTATTTTTTGTCATATATTTTGATATACAAAGATTAGACAGCTGTGACTTGACATGCTTCAGGATACCAGAGAATACACAATGGCTGCTAATCCTCCATCTATAGCCAGAGGCAGCACAAGCACACCATAAGCTCTCCTGTCCGCCCTGCTATCACCTGCCTATTTACTGCCATGCCATCCCTACGGCGCTTTCAGCCACTCTCCTTCTCTTTCTCCTTGCCTCTCCCTCCATCTGCTAATCCTCTTTAAGGACATTACCTGCTAATATATCCAGTCAGAAGGTATAAAAGCCCAGCTATCTCTTTACTGCCATCGGCAGTACGCTAAATAGGCCATTAATGGAAGGAGGCAAATGGGGGATATCGTGGTTTTGACCCCAAATACCATTCAGATCCTGGTCTATTTGAGTGGCTGTTTGAGGTGCAGCATGTGTTGGATCACAAGGAGCGGAGGGAGAGGAAGGGGGTGCTGGTAAAAGAGCTAAAGTCAAGACATTTAGAAAGATCAAATATTTTCTGTGTCAACTGTAGGGGCTTTGTTAAAAGCACATATAATGCCAGGTTTCAAATGCAAGAAATCATTACCTTACATTTTCACATACACCAACATCTTACATGTCAAGGGGGGCAATTTCGCACACTGGTGCCCCCACGTGGCAGAGAGCAGCAACTGAACAATTTTAACTTCAGAATCCACCCAGAGTGCATGTTAACTAATGTGAGTAATCTGTGTATGGCACCTATTGTTCATCTGTGATTTATTTATACAAATAAAAGGGACCAAATGATGTAAAATATTAGTAAAAAGCATTTCTCTCTGTACTAAAATTTCTATGTTGCTTTTAAGAATGAATTTGTATTTTGCTCTGAACTTATCTGATTTTTAGCAAGTATAGTGAACCTACAGCAGGCTAATCACAGGTAAAGGATGATTTCCTTGGCAGCCCAACACTGCGATTTAGACTGCTTTTGTGTTTACTTTACAGGGAAGTTTTGCCTTTTGCACCTTACTTGACCTTTAAATGTTAAATACTGTGCCATAAATGTACAATTTAGCCAATGAAATCTCATTTTAATGTACACACTAAAATTACTTCAGTCTGGGGTTATGGGTTATCTTAATCCAAGTATGTATTGTATTGTATAACTTGACATCGGACAGCTTTGCAGACCATTTGAAAGAGAGAGAGAGAAAAAAAAAACAGATAAGAGCTTCTTCTCGGTTCCTGCTTACACCAGGTTAACCTGCAGACCTTCATGACCAACAAAGTTCAGTTGCCGACTTGGCCTCGAGGCAAGGCAGCTGTTCATTTTACTGCTAATGGGGTGCCACTGACATCACTTTAATGAGACCGCACTAATGAGTGCTGACAGCTCAGACAGCACACCACCACGTCAGCTCACCTCCACCAGGTTCAGTAGGCAAAGTGTACAGAGAGCAGAGAGTGCCCTCCTTTGGTCAAAGCAGGGAATGACCGCCACAAGGCTCAGAGGTGCTGCAGCAAATACATTCCTCCTGTCATTTCCTGTCTCTCTCTCCTGCGCATATGAAGAGCTAAATGAAGTAAAACTGCATGTGAATGATCACATGTGAAAATCAGTCAGTTTAATAACTGTAACAACAACTCATTGAACAGGGCTCTAAACGCAATAGAAGAACAGAATAATGTAGCACAGATTATTTACCTCCCCATTAACAATTTGCAAATTGAATAATTTATGATAATCTAATTAAACTTGATTATATAATTGTATGTACTTAATCATACAGTTACAATTTGAAAGCAATCAGACATCGCTTCCATGTAATTTTCTAACCACTAGAGGGAAGCACTGCATCAGAAGTATTGTGCTCTACAATATGCAACACAGTGCTTCATGCAGGTGAAAAAAAAAACAAAAAACATCAAATTTGTTACAGTGAAAATCTAATATTCTAATAAATTAAATGGCATGTGTTTGTGTTGTTGCGTGTATTTTTTCCTTAACATAGCTTGAGGAAATTTTGGAAAGATGTCAAAATCATTTAAAGCGCTCTCCCCTCCGCCATCAGTGTGTGCTCAAACAACTGCGAATGAGTGTAATGAATTGTAGCAGCAACAGCAGTCCCGACTGTCAAAGAGGAACAGGGGACAGACAGATCAGCACATCCATCCACCCACAACCCAGACACGGTGGGTGTAATGATTGGTGCTGCAGCAGCATGACAACAGTGGCTTCTTATCACGAGTAGACAAAGAATCAGAACAGTTCTCTTTTTCCTCATTCCCCGTGAAGGGGTGCAGTAACTTCCCCCACACATCACGCTGAGGCCTTCAGCAGAGCTTTTCACTAAGCTGAGATGAGTCAGTCAGTCAGCAACATTTGGCCATTCGATCATGTTTAGTCTCCCGCTTCGCTTCGCTTCTCTTTGGTAAAGCTTTTATGGTCAGATGTAAAGACATTGAGTTGTAATGCAATAGCCTGCACTGAAACATCAAGGTTTCAAGTTTTCTGCAGCTCTGACTGGGCATGTCGCATTAGGTTTCTAGAAAAGAAAAAAAATGACTCCACTTAAACCCATTACTCCTAATGCTGGGTTCACTTGAAACCATCAGCCCACATCCTTAGTGGAGAGTGTAAACAAAACAAAACACAGTATTTGTCTATCACAAAACTCTGAGATGGGGGGAGGAAGGAGGAAATCCTTTCATTTCAGGGCTGCAATGTTACAACAGTTTTGGGTTTTTTTTGGACAAATGAATGGTAGCTGCTACAAGTCAGGACTTTGCTTTACACCCCTGTGATTTTCCAGTTGACTTAAAGTGAAGGGAGCATATCAACAACGACAACACCTTGTGCTCTCACCTCCTGTAGGGAGGGCTGCCAAGTCAGCCAGGGAAGGAGAGGTCGTTTTGTCAAGTTGAGGCTCAGAAGGCTGTGAGTGTGAAATGAGCATTGCTGTTCTAACACTAAGGAGTATAAAAGAGAGAAACAATGAAATACCCAAATTAGGTTTAGACAATGGAAATTATATTTTAGAATAAAACAATATTTTGAAAACTACAGTATTTCTCTTCAAATCAAGGAAGCATCTTCCATCCAGCCATATGATATAGTTAGGCTCTTATAACAAAATAGTCCTGTAAGCTCCATTAAGGGAAAATTTGGATGCACTGGGGTGGGGTCCCCCAGTGAAAACTACAAATGAAATTATTATGAAATTATTATATTTCACACAGCTTCTGTATTGTGGGCCCATAGAGTACGCGCAATAGTGACTTCCGCCGGTCCTGTGCACTTCCTGGCTTCTCGGTATTTAGTCAAATAGAATGGATTTAATTGGTTATTATAAATACTTTGTGTGCCAGTAGTAATATTTGACCTTCATCGACTTCATGACAAAAAATAAAATAAAATCCCCTCAAGAGATTAGAACAAACAAACATACTTGCATGCTTATGATTTAGCCACTGCTCCTCTGAGTCACCAGACCAAGATATGAAATTATGACTCATGACATGGACAAGCAGACTGGCCGTGTATGTAGATGTGACTCTGGCGCTACAGAAGTGAGATGGCTGTCCAAGCACAAACAAACAAAGAATAATACGAGAAGACAGCCTCTGAAATTGTGCATGAGCCAGTTGGACATGCAGCCAGGCGTGTGTGCATTCAGCCACAGGCGTCTATTGCTAGCACTGCTCTGCATCCGGCAGAACTGTATAGTATTTGCTTTACCATGCCTGGGATGTTTCAATAACCAGCTTGTTTCTTGTGGTATAAATTGTTAAGATGTCTGTCCTTGTTGAAACTTCTGATTCCCACAGGAATTTAAGGTTAGTGACTAATTAGTGGCTCCAAGCACAAGCCAGATAATATATATATTTATTTAAAAAAGCCAGTCAGCTTCAAGGAACATGAGACACATGCACACACATTTAAAGTCAGATAGCATATGGCCGGTGTATGAAGGTCCTGACATGTACCATCAAGACCTCTCATTAAAACTCACACTCCTTGGTTCATTTGGGGGGAAAAAAACCCTACTGGTAGCTGCTTGCTATCATGCTCATGTACAGCGATGTCACACTCATTACCAGAGAAAGGACATCAAAGCAGATGGGTGAGCACGATTAACTGAGCCTGGAATGGCTGTGAGAATTTATGTACAGCCAAGATGCAACCAGCCATTTGAGGTTTAGCCAACAGTAAAAAAAAAAAAAAACAATCACAGCCTTTGGATCTACAGTAAATTCAAGATGAAAGTGGTGCATGGTGGTCCACATCTAGCGGGAGGACGTATGCTTACGCTGCAAGCTCTCTTTTATAGGTCGAAAGAAGGAAAACGCAGATTAAGATACAAAGTGTAAGACTTTGACATTCGGCTGTCATGGCCAAATTGCTGTCAACCTTGTGACTGAATAACCAGACCTAAAGCCATCCTGACATTCCCAGCTGAAAAATAGCCGTGGGCATTGTTTCGGTATGAGCATGCATGATTATCAACATCTTGTTGTGAAACATCTGCTACCGCGGGTGTTGATGAAAGGCAGGCACGTACAAATCAATACTGCAGCTATTTCAAATTGGGAAAACCATACAGCTACACAAAACATAATGCTGACTGATGATATTGTTTGCAGAACATGTGACTGACTGTGACTTAATCTTGAGAACAGACATGAACATCAAAAGCCTCATGAACATTCGGCTGGTTGCTGCTGGCCCATGGAAAACTTAACCGTCCAAAATGTCACTGCTTCAGGAAACAGGAAGAACAGCCTTAATTTTAGCTTTCAGTTTATTCAAAGGACAAGACAACATTAGAGTTTCTCAACTTGTAGAAGAAATTAAGAAATCAAATTCATGTCAAAGATGTACTATAAATATTTTTTGTCAAAGATGTCACTTGTTGGTACGTCTTCGCAAACTGCAGGTGTTCAATAGTTATGTTCATTATGTTTACACGCATGTCATTTTTCCATTTTTTCGTTGTGACAACATTGAGCATACGGTCTGGTAAGGTTTAGACACAAAACCCACTTGGTTAGGGTTAAGAAAAGATTAAAATAGCTGGTTTTGTTGCCAGAAATATGAAAGGAAGAGGTCCCAAAGTCTCACTGAAAATATCCAGTATTTGAAAATGGATGAAAAAAGTGGTTGAAGCGGTTGACTCAATTTTTTACTAATACAAATATAAATACAAATTGATCTCAAATAAAGTCATGCAGTTTCAGCAGCGTGGCAAACTGAACAAACAACAACCTGAACATCGGCTGCAGCCATGCAGATGTGCAAAACGCCAATAAATCATGTGCATCAAACAAAATCTGAGCAGCAACAGCACAGCAGCAAAGTTGAGCAAAGAATGAGCCAACAAAAATGCATCAATAGCTAACTTGCTGGCATTGCCAAGCAAACACAACCCGTACTGTCAAAAACATGCGATGACATTATCAGTGAATGAAAGCAGACGTGGCTCAGCTGCAAAAAGTTACCTTAGACCTGAGTGGAAATCTGATAAATAATCTACTGACAGAGTGGTCACAACCTGACAGTAAAGACAGGAAGTTTCCACATTTTGCTTCTCTCCTGGCATCTGAACTGACGGCTGTTTGACAAACAGCTGTCCACTGGTGACGGCAGGCAGCAGGTTATTTGCTCCTTTATAAACTTGTCCAAAATAGAAAGTGTGGACAGAGTCGGGTCATCTGTGGCAGCAGTTTGCATTTTAAGTGTGGTCAGACTAAACAAGTTACACGGTTCATTTGTCGTTTTACAACACAAGACCGTACAAAACAAAGAAAGCTAGTTAAATGGTTGGGCACATAATAAGCCATGATTACAATTATCTGGATGCCTCTGTGCTCCAGTCAAGTTGCAGCTTGCATCCACATCTGTTCAGACTCATCATATACTGTATTACTGTATGTGGTAAGTGATGGAGAGCTTCATCACATGGTGCATCAACAGTCATCCGAGGATCAGCAAAATCAGCAAGCATGAGGTGGACCACAACCCTGCAATCATGGATGTTGCTGCCGAGAAGCTACAAATTCTAAACCCTGAATGCTATATACACACACACACACACACACACACACACACACACCTTCTACCCATCAGCAGAGAAGAGCTACACAATCAGCACAGTTTCAAGGCGGACACCCAACAACTCAGTGTCTACCAAATGTGAAACATGGTTACAATCTGCCCTTCTGTTTGTATGTTATGGTGATGAATAATGGCCAGAAAACATTATGATGTCAAAGTGACATTGGATATAAAGTGTCATCACTTAATGATTTTATCCTGTTATGCATTTGTTTGAAATTCTGTCATAATTAGCCCATGAATTTTTAAAAACACTGATGCACTGTTATTGGAAATGGAGAAGCTCTTATTCTAGTGCGTTTCATCTCGGCATTTAGTGCATTATGACACTACTGGACTACATATCCAATACACTGATCAGATCAGTGTTTATTTATTACCTGCATTAGAAGGATGACTTTGCAGCCCTCTCTTTGAAGCTTCTAGCATCTTTCAATTGTTTGTAGAAATACCATAATCCTTCTGAATTTGTGGGGATGAATTTACACTCACTTCTGGGTTTACCGATATAAAAATACATCTGCTGAAACTGAGAGAGATGAAAAAATCCTGTACCCTTTCACATCATTAACTTGAAGTCTGTAAGCAAATGAAATTGAACTTTATCTATCTATTTAGTGGAGCACAACAGAGACTTAATGCTGTGTTAAAAAAATATATATCATTGTAGTTTCATCCTCTGTGCCCTCACACATGCAGAAAGGGCAGAAGTGAAAAACTTCTCTCTGTAGAATTAATTAAAAAATCTTCACAGTCACAATTGACAGTTTGTCATTACTGATGATTTATAGGATGGTGACCACTGTTATAACAAATAGACCGAGTTCTCTTATCCTTGTGGCCAGACAGTGGAGAAATCTCTTTCAATTAAGCAGTATAGATCACATCCATGCTTTTTAATTTTGCTCTCCAAGAACTAATCTGAGGAAAATCTTTTTTTTTACTTTTTACAAATGAGTAATTTTAACTTTCATCCTTTGTGGGAGGTCTCACTGAGCATTTTAATTTAAATTTTCAACGAGCTTAGATGTACGACGGTCTGTGACAGTGGTAGATGAGTCCATTCTGTATTCAAAGAAGCGGTGAAAGTAGAAACCGCTACATGACTAATATGATATAATGTTAATACATCATAGTCCTCACACATGAAAAGGCTCATTCTGTAAGTTTATTCTCTAAGTTCTAAGTTAGGTTTACACTGTGGACCACTATCACTACAACATGAAGGAGATTCACGGACGTCTTGTCTCTCTGTCTTGGACATGAAACCAAATCTGCATTAAATAATAGTTTGATCCAGTCTACTGGGGAACTACACTGATGGAGTTTAGTGCAAGAAGATTTTGATCAGGGCTACAAATATGCACTGCTTGCTGGAAAATGCACAAACTGTAGATTTCACAGTGCTCTTACTCATTTGTGAAAAGTATGCATCCTGTCTTCCATTAATAACAGTTCATTTATCAAGACTACTGCCTGACATTAGACATGAAAACTTTAAACTCACCTGCAGCACCTGTTCAACAACTTCATGCACCACTGCAGAAACAGTGGCAGCCTAAACAGTCGTCCATCTGAATTGTTGTTTCTGTTGATCATTAACTGAACTGAAACGCAATCTCAAGATTCACGTTCTCTTTATAAAGCATAGTTGTATGAAGAATATTTGATGTACGGTATTACAGTTTAAAACCAGTACAAGTTATTTAACCGCCAGCAAGGTTACCATGAAGGGCGTGTGGGCAGTGAACCGCAGAGCCATGTGCTTTGTTATTATCAGTCACAGAATGTCCAAGTACTGGATTTACACTTAAAGAAAGTTAATAAAACTAATCCTGATGGTGATAATAAATATTGTAGTTCAGTAGCAATATATGAAACTATATTCCAACTACTTTAATTGAGCCATAATAAGTCCTCTGTGAGACCATGCCATTTACTCAAGCAATAATGTCTGAAGACTTCACGTTTTAAAGTCTTTTCAGCTTATTACAAACATTCCTGTGCAGTGCGGAGACACTGTTAAAGTTCCAGTAACAGTGCAAATAAGGTGCCACCAGCAAAAGACCGTGTGCAAACAGATAAATAACACTGCAAATGAGGTAACAAATGAAAATACAATACGCAAACCCAGATAAATATCACTGCACATGCTCATATGGATCGATTCCACTAATTTTCCTAATTTTTTTGAGGTACAGAGCCTTTGGAACAGGGTCCAGCTCGTCTCGGTACGGTCCAATGCTTGTCTCTTTTGTACGGTCGATTTTTTCATGGTGTGTCTCTCCTCTCGCTGCACTGTATTTAATGAGAAGTGATGTAAACAAAAAATTTTTGCCCGCTAAAAAAAATGGCAACCATGGCACCCAATGCATTGCGAGATCACGTGCCCTTTCCAGCCCTATACGTGAGTATTCCCATTTGGTGCTACTTTTACAAAATCTTGTTCTGACAGCTTTAACTAGTTACTTTGCAGATTGTGAAATACATGATCATGTTAGAAAATATGAAAGTGTATAAAGTAGTTAAAATGAGCTCCACCTCCATCGGCTACAACCTTGGAATGTGTTTAAAAATTGATTATAAATAACAGATAACATAATATATAATAATGTAGAACTCAAAGGCCACTTTTCAGAATATGGAGTTTTAGTTTTGACACTTTAAGCACATTTTGCTCAAAAAAATGTTGGTACTTTTCTGTAGGATAGTGAATACAGACTTTTACTGAACACGTCTTTCCACCACTGGTTATTCAATTAACATTTTGACCCCCTACTGAGCCCTTATATGTACACTAGAAATCAAAGCAAAATTGCCCTCTCTCACACTCACACATTATTGGGATGTACTGTTCACCCGGTCGCCTTAAGGCAACTGATTGCCTTAAGACGGAGCTTTTCAAAATGAGACGGGCCTCGTTGGGTTCTCCCAGCAGCTTCATGGGAGACTCAGTGAGAAGAAGTGAAAAAAATGTTGCATTGGTTACTGCGTCAGATCACATACAATAGTGAATTCTCATGATATGGTTCAAGATCATTTAGAGATACAGATTAAAAAAAAAAAAGCCTTAGTGTTATCTGTTATGTCAAACATCAATGTTAGGCTATCTTGGTTCATTTGTTCAATCATAAGTTTAACACACTAAAGACAAAATCAGTGATACTTGGATTGTGCAGTAAAAATCAACCTTTTGCTGTTCATTAAAAAATAAAATTACACAACATTAAAATACTTAGTGTTTGTTGCTGACACATAAAAAACATTAGATGTAAAACTAAGGGTGGGTGTTAGATCACCTCTACCCAGCTTTAACAACACTGGAGTAATACTGAATTAACACCATCATTCATCCAATGATGGATCCATAGAAGATAAAAATGAGTGTTTTTGACTGCAGGCGACTCAACAAGTCCACACGGTTTATCCAGGCTGAGTAGGAGCCTGATACAGACTGAGAATGTGAAGTACATCAATCAATATTTTTAAGTAACGTTTGCCTAAACTGTTGAAACAGAAGCAAACTTTGGGATAAAAGTGTGAAAACACAGTGTGCTCTCCGGAGGCTGTATATACACACACACACACACACACACACACACACACACACACACACAGAGTACTGCAACGTGCCAGAGGCGGTGGTACTGCTGTACTGTGGACAAATTATTTGGAATCTGAATGGAGTAGTTCAGCTACACCGCCTCCATTTAAAGCGCCATATAAGGCTTTGAACAGTACGCTGAAAAAGCTCATGTGGGTCTCAGCTATCGCAATGATGTCTGATCTGTGAGTTAAACTGGAAATGTCTGCTGGAGAGACATTTTAATGAAGTGATAAGATGCAGTCGGACACTGACTGCAGAATGATAATAAATCACACTGCACGATTTTAATATTGACCAACTTGGTAGGTCTACGTATGTATTACCTGCAGCAAACATCTCATTACCAAAACTGTTGTGTTCAACGTGATGCTCATGACATCAGCCTTACCACCAGTCACGCAATCGTGCGTCGTGCTTCTATTTTTACACTAAAAAGCTATTTTTGCACAGGGGCGCACCGACCCGCTTTAGAGTCTGGAAGATAATATAAGTAGCTGCAGAGCCCGTCAGCTCGGAGTACTTTTATGTCATTTTCAAAGACGTTATCGTGTCAATGCGCAATTGCGCAGCCAGGAAACCCTGAGCTGTGAGCCCAGTGGCATGACGAGGGTGCTTGAAAACTACCGCAGCGCCTCACAAGAACAACCTCCTGCTGTGACCCCCACTCACATGAAACGGAATTTCCTTAACATAATCAGGTGAGCTTTCTCTCTATGAATCCCCCGTGACATCACCGTGGACGCTGTTGGAGGGACCGCTTCGATTGCAGAGGACATTTGGTGCTATAGGCAGGGTAAGCATGGCAGCGTATCGGATATGTTGCGACTGCAAGTTGCGATGACAGTTCGCATCAGGGCTGTGGATGCGCTCTTCAAAAGTCTGGATATTTGAGAGGAAGCACCATGGACGCGGCGGACGTAGTTGCTTCCGTGTTGGTTTTGGGGATAATTATTGTGTCGCTGCTGTCCAACGTTGTGGTGCTGATCTGTTTCCTGTACAACCCAGAGATCCGCAAACAGGTACCAGGTCTTTTTATTCTCAACTTGACATTTTGCAACCTGTTGCTAAGCGTTTCCAACATGCCACTTACTCTGGTCGGGCTCGTCACCACTGGCCACCCCGGAGGCAGCGGCTTTTGTCAAATAGTGGGTTTCCTTGACACTTTTCTCACCACAAACTCCATGCTCAGCATGGCAGCTCTCAGCATCGATAGATGGGTGGCGGTGGTGTTCCCGCTGAGCTACCACTCAAGGATCCGGCACCGGGACGCAGTGATAGCGCTAGGATACACGTGGATACACTCACTTTGCTTCTCCACGGTGGCCACCTGCCGCTCCTGGGTCGGGTATAACCACCTTTACGCATCGTGCACCCTCTGCAATGTCAGGGCGAAGGGAGCCGGGATGCAGTTTATCATTTTTACCGTGGCTTTGCACTCCCTCACGTTCCTCCTCACGCTGATCGTGTTGTGTGTAACGTATCTGAAAGTGCTGAAAGTTGCCAGGTTTCACTGTAAACGCATCGACGTGATCACTATGCAGACGTTGGTGCTGCTTGTGGACATTCACCCCAGGTAAACAGTTAGAAATGCATTCAGTCTAACCCGTTTATCCTGTAAATGCATTTGTCTTTGACTTAAATGTTCCTTTTCATTTTGTCCATTGTGTGAAACTTGTTGATCCTGTGGCAAAATCAGAACACGTTGCAGTGAAGGTTAAGACACTGACACTCGAATTATTTATCAAAATTAAAAAGAAACAACAACAACAAAGAAACCCTGTGGTTCCAGCTTGAGGATTTGCTGCTTCTCTCTGACTGTCAACATTCGAAATTAAAATAGGATTTTGGACAGTTGGTTAGTATAAGCAATCTGAAAATGCCACCTGTGATGGCCCTTTCTTCTGTATCAGCCAGTTAATTATTTGCAGAAATAACTTATGTCAAATAAAACTGATACAAAATAACTGATCAGTAATAAAATAATTTACTTACAGTAGGCCAAATTAAAACAATACAGTATACACAAAACTTTCTGGGGGCATATCTCTACAAGGCTGCACAAGAATTAAAGAGCTCCACTGATGATGACTGAAGCCTGCTGGCAGTCAGTGTTTACATTATGATGTCTCATAAAGGTCAACAAGGTCTTCCATATGATTAGAGTCTCCATCATCTAGTCTGCATCCTGAATCCCAATTTAGTCAACTAATTAAACTTTGAATTGCATCCCATTTACATAATTGATATAAGCGCAGTGTGAAATTTCCACATTGTAATCCTCAGACGGCACACAGTTCACTGCATTCTGCATTCTCCATGTCCATCCCACATGTTTCCCCTGTGGACTGTTTCATTATGTCTGCGTGTCTCTGATCATGCCTCCCGGGTAGATAATGGCACCTATGTGCTTTTGGCAGTGTGCGACAGAAATGCTTGGATGAGCAGAAGCGGAGGAGGCTGAGGGCCACCAAGAAGATCAGTACATTCATCGGCACATTTGTGGTGTGCTTCAGCCCTTATGTCATTACAAGGTGAGCAGAGATTTACAATAATGCATAAGAGATGTGTGTGTGTGTGTGAGGATGTGTGTGAGGTATATAACATGTGAAGGCTTCCTGCTTTTTCTCTTTAAATAAGACTGTAAGCTGACATACAGCATCACAGCAATCAACCACTGAAATCCAGTTTAATTCTGCACTTTTTGTATTTTGCTCTGAATTAAAAACAAAAAAATAAACGTTTCATACACCTCTACCAAGACTTAGTCCATTTGACAGAGGGATTCTGGGTTTTCACTTAACCTTGCTGTGGCTGCTAATGTGGTTTTACTTGGCTTATCACCTGAATACAGATGGCAGTGATTATTTTCAATGCTGTCTTGTTATCGGTTTTCTCCAATTTCAATTGCTTCCTTTTCATAGTGTCATATCCTATTGGTTTTATACACATTACTAATCCTTGTCCCTGAGCTTCCATTACTGAGGAGATGAGAGGGAGAGTGACAGAAAAAAAAGAGAGATAGGACATGAGTCTGTGATTGTATCACTCGCTCTCATTAGTATTAGCCCCAGCATTAGCAGTGGCAACCTGTCAGAAGCTGTTAGAATTGGGTTATGGAAACAGAAAGGAAGCACATTAGAAGCTGTGTGGTGAGACACGTTGGACTTAAAGAGATAATACTAATTAAGGAGACAGATTAACAACAAAACAATGCCTCTGCTGTGCTTTTTACTTTGTCTTGGGTTTCATTTGATTTATCAGGACAACACATGCGTCAGCCACTGGATTTGTTGTGAAATGATTTTAACCAGACTGAGGACCAGAAGCAGTAAAAATGAAACCCATCAGTTAATTTTGCCCAGCATAGTGATGACATTTCAGTCAAGTGAAAATTACAGCACTGGGGGAGGGTCATTTTAGAGGTCTTCCACTCCAATTACACTGACCTAAGAATTGGATCAGCTGCTGCATTTGGCTCATGATTGGTGTGTGATTTTTTTTCCTCTCTCTTTTTGCTTGATTTGAGGTAGAATTGTAGAGCTCTTCTGCCCTGGGCCCATAAGTCCTCACTGGGGTGTGCTGTCCAAATGTTTGGCCTACAGCAAGGCAGCAAGCGACCCATTTGTCTACTCACTGCTGCGTCACCAGTACAGGAAGACCTGCAGCCTTCTGGCTAACAAAGTCCTCAAGAGGGGTCCACTCAACTCCTCCTCCATCAGGATGGAGAACAATGCAGGAAGGAGTAACACCAACTCCAACGTAACCAACAACACCCAACCATCCACCAACAAGCCACTTGGCCAGTGAAGGTCATCACCTACAGAGACGACGGGTATTTCATCACGATAAAGGTTATAGCAGTAGATTGACCTCTGGATGATAATGTAACATCAGAGTGAAGGTCAAGGGTGGCAATATCACATTTGCTTATTGTCAACAAATCCCATGAAAAGACCAAAACAACAGCCTGTCTTCAGCACTCGGCCCCAAGCTCATTCATTCCCACTAAATGAAAGAAAAGTCAGAAATAAATACTTTAATAACAAAAAACAGGCTAACCATTTGTTCGAATAGCTGGGCCCTGCGGTCTTTACAAATGTTCATTAAACAGCAGTAAAAAGTCCCTTTGTAGAGGACTATTTTCAGGAGCAGACTTGGTACACTGGTGAATATTTACAGCATCCAAACTGTGCACATAGGATTAACTCAAAATAAACTACAGTGTCCATGCTAACAGCAGCGCAGCAGTGTGGCTCAGATGCTTTTTTTCTTTGTTTTGTTTTTTAATAGTTTTTGGACACATGGAGGTCTATGACACATAGGAATAAGCTACCAGAGGAAGCCTGTTAATTGGCAGTGATTGGTATCAGTCTAACTTGGCTCCAACAGTAGCAGATGGCTGCACAGCCTCCAGCAGTCAGTTTCTTAACTGGAAATACTGACTTTGTGAGATGATAGTTCAAAACTTAAAAGTTAAAAATCACTCCCACCTATTTTTCCATGTTTAGTTGGAGTTCAAGATTTTTTTTTATGAATTACTATGAATTGGATGTTTAACTCCAGGTTTACATGCAAGGTTTTGGATTTTTGTTGGCTGCTATCATTATTATATCATCCTTTGGACATCCACTATTGGTCGACCTGTAGGAGCTTCATCAGGCTTTGCCTACACCAGTAATCATTCTCAGCAAGATTGATTTGTTGAAAAGAGTCTGATGTCACCAGCTTTAAAGAAGAACAGACCGACCATTATTGTAGGTTGTACGTGTACTGATTGTAACGGTATTTCAACAGAAGTGTAATGCAGTCTTTTTCTACAGAGTGACAGTTTCTAGTGAGATGAATTTGTAGCAGACCGGTAAATTTGTGTCAGATGGAAATCCACATCATGTGATCCAAATGTGAACTAGAGTGTAGTCCCACCTCCAGTGTTCAGAGCCGAGAAGCCAGCCATCACTCCTGGTTTAATTAGACCCGTTATACGTGGACACACTACATAACAGCTAAATCTTACATAATAAATATTTTATTATCATCTAATGTTGTCACAGGTTTGGTCAAATCCGTGATTAATTAACACGAGAGTGTTTATTACCTCAAGACAGTATAGTTTTACACTGAATTGCTGAATTACTTCATTCAAATTCAACCATAACTTCTGACCTCAATACTGATTCTCTGGCTGGGTGAAACAATATGTGTTCAAGGTATGAAATAAAATAGATGGTAGTTTTGACAGCACAGTCATGTTGTATGCACAGCAGTGGACCACAATGATTGAAAATCTTGTATGTTGAAATCCTTAATTGAAATCCTTGTACGTTGTAGCTGTGAGGCCTGAGTTCTAAAGTGCCTTTTAGACTACGAGCTCTCTGATTTAATCAAAACAGGAAACTCTTTGCAATCAGTCATTTGCTTTGTATTCAGTGCTGTGGTTAAATGTGATGATAGAGCCTGTTATGCAGTTTGTTCAAAGTGTAAGTTTGAAAGTTTTGAGTAGTTGTATTTTGTAACACCACCACACTGTATTGTTACTTCAGGTAAAACAGGGTGAAATGTTATTTGAATGTGGTAGCAACTATTCAGTGATGTGTAATTAACATTACAGCTCATGCCGTATGAGCAGCTGTGTGACGTCTGGGTTGCTAAAATGATTCATTTTGACAGCACTGGCAAACCAGGATTATTGTGTTTTTATTTTACTGTGACAGTATGAAGCCTTTAAAAGGCGTAAATCTATTTATTTTTGTCAAAACCGTGTCTGATTTTTGCTAAATACGTTTGTGATTATATTGCAATAAATGCTGTGCATTTTGACATTTTAAGACCTCAAGTTTCTTCTAGTCGCTGTGTGACTTGAAATGATGCACAGACAGTTCAGCTTTCTTTTGTTTGAACAATGTTTCACCAAAAGACAAGTCTGCCAAATCTTCACACCTTATTGTCCCACGCTGATTAAGTAAAGGAGAAGGAATAATTAATTTGAAAAATCATTTAAGATGTGTTCCACCCACCACTGCTGCTGTTGATGTGGCAGCAGAACAAAGACTTTTAACAAAAGCATCAGTGCTGAGAGTTAAAGACTTTCTAATTGCAGAGCTTCTAAAAGGAGTGGGAAAATAAGAAGGCACAATGAAGAGAGGAAAGTAGGCACTACCTCAAATTCAGGCAGCTGTGACAGTGCTAAAACATTCTCTAAATCTGTATCATCCATCTTCTTCACTCTCATCAGAAACCAAATTTCTATCATGCATCATCAACTCACTGGTTACGTTCATCCTTTACTTACTTTAATAGCAAGTGCCTGAAACAATATCCATTCTGTCCCTGTCAAAAATGTGAAACAATCTTGACTTCATGCCCATAAAAGTGGCATCCACTGATAATTATTATTATTATTCACCAAGGGAGATAGAAGAAAAAGCAGCATTGATATTGCCCTGTATGCACAGAGCATGCCCACCAAGGACAATCAGTGGAAAGTATTAAGAAAGTTTGGAAGGATCCCCGGTCTGGAGGTGTGTATATACCTAATCTCCCTGGGAGACCTAGTGAGCGGGTAGGAGGCAGACAGACCTGCCATACACGAAACACTGTGCACAGACCTTGTGATTAAGCCACAGTGCGTAGGAAGTCAAAGAAAGCAGAGAAGGATGGCAAAGAAGTTGAGTGCACAACCACAGTGTCAGGGCGAGAGCGGTTCTCCCAGCCTCGTAAAAGTTGCCCTCATAAAACATCATCAAATCCTGTGTGAAATACAAGTTTCCTGTTAGGGATTTGGGATGCTAACATTTGTTGTGTTCCATGAGTTTCAAAAGGCAGAAATTTGTGAGAATGTATCTTGTATGCTTTGATATTTACATGCCATGCTGTCCACATGGTGCAGCCACTGTCTGTGCAGTGCATCTTACTTTATTGTGCAACTTATTACAACTCATTATGTCAAATCCAGATTTTAAGGCCAACTAGAGAGATACATACAGTATGTCAAAATTATGCATAAAGGAAGCAGCTGACAGAAGCATGAAAATATAGAGCTAGAAGTATAACAAAATTTCACACAGCTGAAATAAATTTGAGAAAAACATGCACAATTTCCGTTATCACAGGAAGAGAAGGCGCTAAAAGCTAGTCTTTAATCAATGTATTTTAAACTGTCCGGATCATAAAAGAAAGCAACTGTCACACTGCAAAATATCCAGAGCAACAGGGGTCATCCATGCACGACAACTTCTTTTAATTAGCAGCAGCAACACTGAGCTGCATAAGTAATGAATCATCTGCCACACACTGAGAAAACTTAACTGATTGATCTTTATAATTTCTTTATGCCAACAAAAGAGTAAACGATGCTTTTCGCTGTGTGCTCCCTCAGGTTTGCTCATTAAACATACAAACCCAAAGCAGGTGTTACACATCAGTTGTGTTCTAGCATCACAATTCACAGAGCAACCAAGACATACAGTGACAGAGTACTGTAGATATGCTTTCCATTATGTCTTACTGTCTCAGTCTCTTAGCTTTACTTGAATAGCCGATCAGGCTCATCCATAACTCTGCCAGTGGAAGTATAGGACCCACTGTCATGGGAACGTTGAATCCAGATGTCATGGCATTCCCCATGCCCTTAAGCAAACAGCCTGCACTGCTCAAAGAACAAATAAAAAAAGAGACCATCTATTTCTGTCCAGGAATGCTGTGTTTGTTTTTGCTGTGGGCAGCAAAATTATTTTCTTTGGCCTCAAATGCATCTGCAGCTGTGTTTTAAGAATATCACTGCCTTGAGGTGACAATCTCCTGCCTCCAGTAAACGGTTTTGAGGACCCTCAACATTTTAACTTTTGATTTTTAGTCAGTACACGAATGATTGCATCAATTCAAAGAAGAGATAGTGAAGTTCACGAGTCATTAGAGTGAACTTTTCCACAGGAGGACACCAATGTGCAGGAATAGTGGAAGCTATTTATTGGTCTCCTCCAGGTGCTCATGTTTACAACAAAAATGTCAAGCTAATATTACGGTAAGACCAAACATATGGCAAACACTCACCCTGCTTGTGAGTGTACCTGTGTTTGTGCGACTTCTGTATTGATGCCTATCTGTTTAGTAAAATGAGAAAATCCTAGTATCAGTATCAGAGTCAAAGCTCTGTGGTGCATCACTGCTCAAGGTAATGCAAATTGTTTAAAATAATAATAATAATAGAGTACAGGACACATTGAAAAGCTGACCTGATGATGATGCAGGATAAATAGTAAAGGGATTACCCAAGATCAAAAGACCATAATTGTCTGCATCAAATTGCACTGTAATCCATCCAGCAGTTGTTGAGAGATTTCATTCTGAGCCACAAATGTCAACCTGATGATAACACTAGACAGGGGATCAGTGGATCAGTGTCACTAGGATTCATCCTCTGGGGAACATCAGTGCACCAAGTTTGTGCAACTCCATTCTACAGATGAGATATTTGACTGGATAAATGATAAAACTTCAACCTGATTATGGCGTTAGCTTAAAAGATCAGAGGGTCATCATGGCCATAAGTATTTATCCTCTGGGGACCATGAATATACTGTGTGTACCACAGTTTTTGAAAATCAACAGCTCTTGAGACATTTCAGTAAGAACTAAAGTATCAACCTCAGGGTGGCACAAGAAGGAGAATTAGAGAATCACTTCAATGAACATCATACTGTGGAAACCGTGAATATCCGTACAAATTTTAAATGGGAGTCCATCAAACATGCCAAAGTAGGAGACCAACCAATAATCAAGACTGCTGCCATGGCCAGAATGACACAGCAGCAGTCATGGGTTTACAAATAAAAAGTATATGAAAAAATATAAAATATGCCATATTTTATTTATTTATATTTATTTATTACTTTCATTTACAAGACTGTTTGGAGCAAAGAAAGCATCTGCCAAATTAATGTAATTGATACACGATATTCTAGGTACAACTTATTTCAAGCATTTCTTGATTCTACACATTTGCCAATGGCAAAAATGTAGAAATAAGCACAGACACTGGTGGTAGATGCTGATCAGAGCCTTCCCATGTTCAACACAAGCACCAAGTAAGATGTGCTTCTATTCTGTAATAGCATCATCATCTGGCAGCTCTCTGCATAACTAAAGGCCACATTGTTCCAGATTCAAGGAAATAAAGTCAAATAAGAATTTAATCCAATCTGGCATTTACATGAATAGATTAGACCCTAGTGTTCAACTGACAAGTTATACCTTACTAGCAGCTGCTTCAGAATAATAATAATTGGTTAAAATATTATAATTCAAATTATGTGTCCTTTCCTAATGATGCCTTTTCCACATCTCAGAGTCTGTACAAGAGATCGTTTTGTTTGTGAACCTCTAAATTTTGATGCAAGAGAGAGAGAAAGAGGCAAAGAGAAACCAGAAAGTCTCCCACACAGATGTGTAGTGAAGAAAATGAGGAGGCACCCTTCTCACACAAAATGCAAACAATGTCTTCTCCTGTCACTGCATCATATCTTTCGGTTGAAGCAGGGACTCTGGCTGCTCCTAGAAGTGTAGCTTCATGTCTGAGTCACATCCATAGCTGAGTAATACTGCCCTGAATCAAACAACAGCAAAACTCCAGGGGAGGGAATTCTGCTACGCTCTGTGCTTAAAAATAGATCAGCGGGTAATAAAAAGCTTCATCTTTTCCCATTCCTAATCAAAATTCAAGACGAGACAACAGACACATTAAGGTGTAACCACAAGGCTTTTATTTTTATGTAAATACTAAGTGAATCAAGTTGCATTCAAATGCTTGCTATGGGTATGAGTGCTTTCTGTACTCAAAAGTTCTCAGTTATATCTTGCAGGATCACATTTACTATAGCCCAGGGGCGGGCCATCAGGGCCAGCAAGGCCTTCTCTGCTGGAGTAAACACTATCAGAAGCACTGACCTACATTTACAACCTAAATTCTAATATCTGTTCCATGAAATTGTATTAATTTATTCCCAACGCTTTATTCTCTTCATTTCGTAGCATTTCTCTCGGCTGCACCACTTCCAGTACGTGTATGTGGATGTTCGATTTTTGTCCAATCAGATTTCAGGCTCTATGTGTTGCCAGGTCAGTCTAATCTGCCCAGGGCCTTCAGAATCAGTAGTGCTGGCCCATGCAATTTAGACTATATTAGCCATTGACTGTTTCTTTAACCAATCAGATTTCAGAATCCTCGCTGGCTAGCTGGCTCTGGGAAGCGTCAGCATTCTTCCGCCCTCCGATTGGTCGGTCAGAGCAAAAGTCACAGCCAAGTGCGACTATCAATTTTGAACTGCTCCTGATGATGTACATGGCACAGTTGTGGTTGTAGTGTAAAGGGAGTTGTCTTAACTGTGTTTCTTGTTGTATTAACAATGGCAATTATCCTCAACACGCAAAATTCCTCTCTCTTTAATGCCACGCCTTGTCATAGTGCGTTTTTGGATAGTATCGGTGTTTGTTTTTTTTTTATTAATTGCGACATGATAGTAGTCGTATTAAGAGGTGGACTAAGTCAGGTATGTCCCCACTGAATGCCCAGGTACCAAATGAACGGCCCACCGCTGCTATAGCCCCACTGTGGATGAAGTGACATTTTGGGGACTTAAACTGTGCCTGCTGCTCTGAGATCCCTGCTGCTGACAGTTAATGAGCATATGATGTATGCAGCTTCAGTCTTCGGAGAGAGTCATCTCCAACCATCTGTTTAATGATCAGAGGATACTATAACTGAACAAAGTTTTGGTGAATGTGTGATTTGGGGGTACAGCAGATGGTTCCCAGTGAAACTTTTGATTGGTAACAAATAATTAAAGCACCACCACTCATGGTTGAGAAGGAATGTTAAATTTACTTTTTCAAAGTGATTTGTCTGTAACAGTGGAGGTAGGAAGAAGCAACAAAGACAGAAGAGAAACAAATATAGCACAAACTGAAAAGCAAATAAAGTTAATGTGGCTTACTTTGTATTATGACTTTTCCCAAGAAAAAAATATATGAAGGAAAAGAAAGCTTTATTGTCAGTGTTTACAGGACTCGCGTGGGTGGCAGAGAGATAAATATTCTGCTGCGAGGGATGAATAAATGTACAATAAATTAGAATTTATGGTAAGATATCTGAGCCACAGCTTGCACATGTCACATGGAAGTTGGCTATCAAAGTAAAACACATCAGAATATAACCGAAATGCATCAGTTTAAAACAACCTGAAACCAAGCTAAATGCTGTCTGGTCTTTGCTGACCTTCAAGTCTCCAGTTAGCATGCAGCACATGTTTACCAGTGCTGCCCAGTATACAAGGCACATATTCAGACTGCTGCCTCCTTCACTGATGAGAACTGCATGCAGACTCCCAACTTGCTAAAATCCATTAACTTGACTCAAAGGCAAAATGATAAGAATAAAATCAATTTCTTTCGCCTAAAACATCCATGAGACATTTTAAAGTCCACGCTTTTATTTGTCATAGACAATAAATTGTGTAATCAGTCCTACAGTGGCACTGCAACAATGTAATTATTCTATTGAAATTGATGTTTTCCCATCATATATCCATTCACAGCCACTTTACTTATCAAATAAATACACTGTTGCACCTTTGCCTTGTGTCATTCTGCCATAAAACCCTCGGATAAACCTAAGGCCATGAGCTGATGCTATGAAATGCGTTTGACAGGTGATTCCACCTTTTTCATTACCCTGCTGTCAGCTGCAGTGAAGCCTGTGTGTGATAAAAATGTGCCAAAAAGACCCACTCTGACATGAGGCACTATTTGAAATCCCATCAGACAATAATTGAGACCAAAGAGGGGCGCAGCTAAACTGACACAAAGAGGACATATCCTTTTTTAAGGTGTACTAGAACTCATAGGGTTAAAGGTAACGCAGGAGTGAAGACACCACTCAGGGTTGTGCTATATTTTAACAGATAGCATCCACAGTTTTCATGCACTGAAAAGAAAAAAAAAACCCTGAATATCCACTAATACTGAGTGGCATGATGTGATGAAGAGTGTGTGACGTTCAAATGCAACAGGATGTAACCACAACTCAGTGACTATATATGGTTCCACTCAATCAATGACCTCAACCACAGAGGAAATCTAAAAGAGAAATGCAAGGAGACTGTGATTATAAAAGGGATTGAGAAAACCCAATTGGAGGGATTGGGAATCTATCAAAAGGAAAGAGAACTACAAAACTGATCCACACAATCATTGTTTCAGCCAGCCAGAAGACCTCGGCTTAGGGAAAATCCATCAAGCCATCCATCGGTTTCATTAGGAGAAACCAGAACAGTGAAAAGATCTGGAGACAATGGAGCCACTTTCTGGAGAACGGTGGTTACACATGAATAAGCCACTCACAGAGGTCAAATGAATAAAGCAACCTCATGTCCTGTGAAAAGGAGAATTACCATCAAGTATAAACACTTAATAATAACCAGGAAACTGGAGGTGTGGATGCCCTTCTACTGATTTCCCTGACATAAAAGCATAAGTGCATACAAGAAAAATGTTTAAAGGGAGGTGATCTAATGAGAAATGGAAAGATTAAAAGATTATATTAATTTTTTGTTTGATTCAAGGTGTTGACCTGCAGCTGTAGAAGTGCCACTTTGAGATAAAAGTTTCACAGCTTTGGAGTCCTCCCACAGTCCCAACACATGCAGGTCAGGTACATTAGAAACTGTGGGTTCGACAGCCTTGTTGTTAGACTGCCACACTACTAACTACTACACTGCCTCTCATTCAGCATGAACTATGGCAGGTTCCAGACCCAACACTGGACAGATAATGGATAGATGGAACCAATGTGAAACATCTCCCCATACCTTTTCCAGTAGTCTGATACCGGTATTGGTTTTCTAAGTTGTAGTCGGTGTATTACATCTTATTACATAATTTAGTTGGGTCCACAGATTTGATCCAGACTGGAATATCTCAGTTATTGGATGGATTGCCATAATCGTGGTCCTGTGACAATGAGCCCTACTGGCTTTGCTGATACCCCAACTTTCCCTCAAGCACCACTGTGAGATTGACACTTGTGGTGTTAAGTTAAAGCTTTTAACATGTGGATGCACGGCCATAAAATTTGGTATGAACATTCATGGTTTCCTGTTGAATTTGTTGACTTTGTTCGATCCCAGGATTTTTCATTTATATTCCTATGATGAAACAAAATTTTCAGCTTGACCTATAACATGGTTTATGATAAAATACCTGCAAAAACTAATGACTTTTCCCCATCATCCTCAGCTGTACTTTATGTTTAAAGAAATAACTAGCACATGGTAGCCTGCTGAGACACACCAAAACAACAGTAACACAGTTGAAATCTGAAGCTGAAGAAGAGTAATGACTAGCACACAACCCTATAGCTTATGGACTGTTCACCTACTTTTCCAATCCTTGGAAACTCTCTGGATCGCACACACAGCAACACAAACAACACACACACACACGCGCCTTCATTCCATTAATACAAGCAACTACACCACTAACGTTGGCGGACATCCATTAGCAGGCCGTGTGTGAATGTGTGTGCGTGTTTGCGCTGATGTGTCGAGAAAGGACCAAAAACAAAAGGGAGTAATGAGACTGGCGTGACATTAAACCTGACAGAGGGAAAACATCATCACCTGCTGTGAACTGTGAAGGCTCCTCATCCATTTCTGCAGGTCCACTGGCCACATCTCTCACTAATAAGGAGAGAGGAAAGAGGATATGTATGTTAGTAAGTGAACGGGAAAGATCAAACACAATCTGATGTTCGCATAAGGCAAGAAACAGACAAAATACAAGATCTTAGAACTTATTTACACTGGACTCAAATCTTCTCCAAGTAGATTTTAAATATTCTTCTTTCTTATTATGTTGAATATATAACATAAGAGTGTTATATATTCAGATTTAATAACTGTCATTACCGGATGTCAAAATTTAAATGCGAAAGTGACATAACATACACAACAAAATAGATTAACATTTCATATAAATCTGAGTCACAATTTGTCACATACTACTGAAGTGTTATATTACAAAAGTGACAATCATTGTTTGAGGAAGAAAAAAAAAAAAAGCCTGGGACAAATCAGATGAATGAGTCAGAAGTAAATCAACACAGCAGCTCAGATGACAGATATTGACTGATACTGAACACAAACACACACACACACCAAGGAATAAAGCATAATCTGAATTTTCATGAGGCTTGATATCATTTTCCTCATTTGGTTCCCTGGTTACCTTCATCATTCTGGGGTGTCTCACTATAGTTGATCCTGTAATAATGTAAATTATTTTCAGTGGCTTTGGTATAGCTCACTGTACAGCCCTCTGAAGATGGCAAACGTCTTCTGAGCAACACAAGTTGCATTCAGCTTAAACCTTCCGGAGATACAGACTTCTGTGATCTTTTGGACATCACAATATCATCACTACTCATTGGCATGCATATAGTGTAGAGTGTGTAATTCTTTGCAACACTGCCATAGGAGAACGGACAGAAATAATTAAGAAAATTAATGTCAAAAATCAGCACTGATTTTCAGATCCACCTAATATATGTAGAGAGATAGATAGTCGCTCAACATTTATTCCAGCACTCTTTGCAGTCTACACCCTTGCACAATAGCCAACTCATTTACAGCTTTCAGAAACAATGTGACTTGTACAGCACTCAATGCGGGCCTGCAGTCATCACTGTGCAGTAGTCTTACCACACTAATTATGGTGCAGAAAAAACGCCTACTAGTTTATTAGTCATACACAAGTTCGCCTCAATAATTAACTAGTGACAGCCAATAAGTGCAAGAGTTCAGCTAGAAAGACAAAATTCCTCTTGGTTAAATAAATTCATGTTGTGAACATTAGCAACATCTTCTAGTTTCTTTTATTCAGTGGGTAGAAACTTCTTATTGTTCCTTCCACTTCATCACTTCATCTTCAACTACCCGGCTGCCTAACATCAAAAAAGGTAAAGAAAAAATTTCACATATGTGTAAACATATGGGACTTTTTGTACTTTGCTTGTATCATGTAGCACAGACATTAAAAAAAAAAGTTGCATTTCTCCAGTTGACTAGAATGAAATAAACAGAGTCACTGCAAAGGGCCTCTCCATTGTGCAATCAAATGAGATGGCAGGATGAGTTTTCTTCTCACTGAAATTGAAGTCATAGCACAGTTCAGCCATGACTGATTGCCTCTGCTAAGGCGCAGTAGTACACAGAGATTTATCGCCACCATTCTTACACTCTGTGCGTTTCTGCTAGCGTAAAACGAGACATGCCGCCTTTTGATGTCTCCGACTGCTGCTGCTGTTGATGGGTGGTCATGAGGAAACAGATCCAATATACAGAGTCAGGACACACACCTCTGGAATACACAGCTGTATACACAGCTTCAAATGAGGGTTAGAAGTATATATTCACCAACTTGAAAACAGAGCTGTGCAAATTCAAGTATTTTGCTGGACGCTGTTAATTTGTAATGACTGACCTCTGGCAGGCCCCTGCTTGTTGACTTAAAAATTGTAAATTGTATTGGCCGAACTGGGGCTCTGAAGTCTTATTTATAAGCACTTATTATATTTATAAGCACTTATTTATAAACTTGTTAACAGTTTGACTGCTAAAGAATGAGTTTCTGTTTGCAATTATATTACAAACACTTTTGAGTTTGACCAAGTTACACATTTTGTGTGTTCACTAAGATTTTTTTCTTGCTTCATTTTGACTAAAAATTACCCTGGTTACCTCCATCTAAGACTTCCACATTGTTTACTTTTGGCACACAGTGATGAAGCTTGACATCAACGGAAGTACGCGACCATATTCCACATCTGCAACACATCTATGACTAACACGAGCAAGAAAGTTTGCAGTGCTCCTTAAATAGCCCTCTGCCAGTCTTTCAACAAAACATTTCAATTAGAAAGTCTTTAAACTGACTTTTAAAAATAAAAAGGTATGACATAGGATGTGTTGTAACGACAAGTCATAATCATGGGTCCATTCAAAAAATTACCATATGAATCTCAAAGTGTTTTTTGGGGTAACAATTATGTGAATGACTCAATCAGGTCTGATTATCTGATCTGAGTAGACATGAACTGTTATAATTAGATTAATTGGACTGAATCATAGTGCCAGATGTCTGCTGTTCTCAACAGCCTACCTTTTTCTGCACCATGTGAAGGAGGTTTTTTTTATTTATTTTTTTTTTTATTTTATAAAAACACATGTCCTTTTCTAAAAAAAAATATTGTCAACAAGGTCATCATTCTCCTGCTGACTTCTGAACAGGTTTTACTGGGTAAAGTTTGAATTGCAGAAGCCACACTATGGCTTCATACTCGTCATGTTAATCTTTAACCAAATAATCACATAAAATATATTGTGTATGTATATGTATATTTACAAGTGAGGAACATATTAAGCCAGAGATCTGCAGTGGGAAAGAAAGAGAAAAACTCAAATAAACGAAGTAAAGTTTTTATACAGGCCATAGTATTACATAGTTTGAGAGAGTCAACCGAACTGTAGAAATTCACTAAAACTAAAAACTCAGCGTCCTCCTGTCTGCCCCGCGTTCCACATTTACTGCCTCCACACAGCACAAGAGGAAGGGAGGGATAAGCTGCTAAATTTGTCACTTTTTCGAAATAAAGTCGCTGAGAGGGTCTGAAAAGTTGCTCATGGGATGATTTCAAAATCTTTATTCTTCATTTTTTATTATTATTATTATTATTTGTTATTTTGTATGTTGTATGGTGCACAGGAGACAGAAAAATCCAGAGTCAAATTCCTTGTATGGTCACACGTACTTGGCAAATAAAGCTGATTCTGATTCTGATTAAAAGGGACTTAAGTCTGTAGCTCTGTGCCAAATACACTGACAGCATTACTTCAGTGGTGAACAGGTAATACGACCAAAAAAACAAACAAACAAACAAACAAAACAACTAATAATATCCTTTAGCATGTTCCTTCTTTCTTCCATTACAGCTCTGTCTCCTTCAATAGCTTTGACCTTCCGGTGCCTTAGGTCTAGGCTAATGATTTGTATTCATTGTTTTCTCCACTGATTCACTGATCAATGAGTTGAGGATGCTCCAAAGCTTCGATTGCCTTTTTCTTCCCCTCCGTAATTTACTTGAGGTCATCACAGATGAGCCGCACGTAAGTGGCAAACAAAGCGGATTATAAAAGGAAGCATGAACAACTTTTGCACGTCTTTTTCCACGGCAGATAATTTGACTTGACAGTAGAAAAAGCACAGATATTATTGATAATAATGGTGGCTCTATTCCGTTTTGCTGTCAAAGCTGCTGAAATTCAGCCCCTTTGAGATTGTATGATGCAACAATTTCATCTTTTTCAACAAACTGTGCTGACGAAAATATCTTTCACTTTCCAGATTACATTTGTTGAATCCCACCCCCTGCACCCCCAACCCCCCCCACACTGAGTGACCAACATCCATGTGCCTTTGAGCAAAGCACTGGACATGTAACCACTGTAGTGAAGCTGCTCAGTGGACAGTAGATGATGATGGTGGGGGTTTAGTTCCCAGGTGTGAATGAGCTGGAATGCTGAATTGAAACAATGCAAGAAAAAGACATGGCTGCTCAGCCGACTCTCGCATCCTTCTAGCTGCCGAAAAACAACCACACACGCACACTCGGATGCACACGATCTGATGTTTTGGATCAACATGACAACGTCTAACATCCTTGACAAAAATGAAGGAATGTCAGACACCTTATTGGCTTCCTCGCTTCTGAAAAAGACGATTACTATCAAAATCACATGAATAAGGCAATCAGCCAAGCCTGACCACCTCCCCTCTCATCGGCGCTGTGGCTCCTGCAGCTTGGTCATCATCTTCAAGACCAATCACATTGTGAATGCACATAATCAGAGCTAAACAAGGCGATTCTCCGCCACTGACCCTCCTCAAACTCCAATCTTTGATTTTCTTCCCTCAATAAGTGCATGTTGACGGGGAAAAGCATGATGTGTAATCTGAATGGCATTAAATGTAATGGGTAGTAAAACCATTAAGTCAGGCACAGGTAAGGGTTGTAATCTTCTTAAACAACACCGAATAATGACAAGTGTTTGGATCAACTCATCCGTGTAAATTATCAGTTTAAGCAAGCAAAGCTTTTATGGGATTTCATGCCCTTTGCACAAATAAGAGTAATTTTATTTTGACTGAAAACAAATTGGTCTTTTTCCTTTGACCATTTCACTTATTTGCTCTATGAGGAAGAGGAGAGCACCACGTTGACCTCCCACCACCTTATTAAACTGGGTCAAATAGCCTAAATATTAATTCCATAGTCAGACTAATATTAAAACTCACAAGTGATCAAAATAAACAGACCCAAGCCAGGAATTTGAAGGAATATAAACAGGAAAACAGTAACACAAAATATGTACAAAAATGTAAACCACTCCTAAAGAGAGCACACAGCGTCATAACAGTACAGGAAATAAACTAACTTCCACTGTGACCCGGAGGACAGGCCACAAAGTCAACCAGGGGCAGGAAACAAAACAAAACACAAAGAGAAACCTGCGAAGGACAAACCGTTTGTGGAGCAGAGCGCACAAAGCGGGCAAACGCACCAAAGTTACCAGCTGAGCCCCCCAACTGCTCTACGCTTGAATTAAAAGCAAAGGCAGTTTGCAGGCACATACACACCGGAAGGCCGGGCGTAGGCCGCAGCTGATCCCACCCCGCTCTCCACCTCCCCAAGATGAAAAGTTACGACTGATCTCCATGAACTGCAAATACAACCAGAAGGGAAAGTTACGCTCAACGTAAACAGAAGGCAGCTAAATCAAAAACGAGCCAGCCTCCCTCAGGAAAACCTAAGACCACATGACTCCAGATTCACCCCAGGAAACCAGCCTACCAAGACAAGGAACCAATGGCAAAAACAAATGCCAGAACACACACGCTATGAACGCGCAGCACAGAAAACATTAAGAGCTCGTATCTTACATCCACAGGGGAAGGTGATCGCAGAGGCGCAGCGTCTGGGCCGGCCGGACCACGCCACATTGTGGTGCACGCCAAACCAAGCAACCATCCGACAGACTCCAGAAGGCGAAGGCAGCAGTCACCTGCCCTGATATAGCAGTGAACCGCACCCCCCAGCGATTTAGGCGCCAAATCACCAGATCCACCTGGTGTAGGTTTTTCCATTAGGGCACCTAAGCTTTGCAGCGATATGCCTGAGAAGATACGGTTTGCAGGAACTTATTTTCTTCTTATTTTCTTTGTTTTATTATCTTAATTGCATCTATTGTTGGTATTCTATGTATATCTGTTCATTACTCATACTTGTGTATTCCTGTTATTTATTTATTTTTCGTATTTATTTGCTTTTGCATGACGTTGTCCTTTTATTGGTTTTATTCCTTCTTGTTCATATTTATTATTTGGATATTCTGTGTTTTCCATTTTGCAGTTGTTGTGTTCTTGCTTTAACCTCATCTGTCCGTTAAAGCACTTTGTAAATTTTCTTTTTTAAAGGTGCTATATAAATAAAGTTGTTATTATTATTATTATTATTATTAGTTGGCAGGATGAAACCTATCCTGCCTTTTTTTTAGCACTGCTAGTGGAACATGCCTCTATAGGAATGGTGGCATTGGTACAGACTGAAATATATTACCATGAACTTTTTATGTGCCCAGAGAATGAAGCTTATTGCCTTAGAGGCTTAGTGGATGGATTGCCATGAAATTTCAACATTCATTATGGTGACTGCTTAACTTTTCATCTGTGGGCAGGTGGATTATTTTCTATCATTTGGTTTATGACTAAATGACGTAATGGTGCGTCCTTCTGATCTTTTCTCTGCTTCTCCTTCCATGTGCACCAGTGATGACATTTTGTATACAAAAGGCCAAAGATCAAGTTCACTGTGACATTATGATGTTCTCTAGTCATTATACAACACCATAACTCGTGACCATATTGTACATTTGATCAGATTTTGAGTTGGCAACACTAATTTTTGGTGTCCACCTTGAAACTGTGCTGACTGATAGACACGTGCTGCCGGGTTGAAGATGTGTCTAAAGAATCCACACTTTAAAAGAATTTGTAGCATCCATATCAGAAGTATTGTAGCCTATCAAAAGGTTATTGATTTCCGCTGACTGTCGCGGTAACATGTCATAAAGCTCTCTATCAGCAACTAAATATATTATATGAGCCTGGACAGACATGGATGGAAGCTGCATCTTGGCTGTGGGCAGAGACATACAACCACAAGGCAGTAACTGCAATTTACTCACTTCTGATATAAAGCTGCATACTAAGTTATGGGTCAGCTGCCAGGCTTTGTTTCTTATCTTTATTCAAAAAGAAAAAAATTGCAAACGCTGAAATTTGACCTTTATTTTTTATTACCTGTAATTTGGATCGATCCTTTTTTTCATAACAGAAAAAAGAGTCACAGGAAAGAGAATGAAGCCAAAATAGTTTTATTGTCCCTCTCTTTATTATAGAACTGCATTGCAACCCCCTTCATTCTACTGTCAAATAAAATAAAAAGTAAAAAAATAAAATAAGTCACAGTGGAGCCCCCTGCACAGTCTGATGATGTGGGAATTTATCAGTGTTGTGTGGAGCAGCTGGGCCCAGCACCCCTGTAGGACAAGCACCAGCCTCACAACAACTCACACTGCATTATTCACACACACGCACAGACACACACACACACATGCACGCACGTGCTGCTTATACTCACTAACACACTTCCCATCTTCATTAACTTCTTAGTTAATTCATTGCAAGGAATAACAACAATAAGAATCGGCCCATTATGACAATCATAACTGCAGAGTTTTCAAACCAGTTACAATTTCATTTATCAATATATTATCATATGATAGAAAAACCTAAACCGCACAGAAATGAGTTTATGGATTAAGGCCAAAAATGCAGTCAGGCTGTTTGTTTTGCCCCTACTGGCTTTGTTCCTGCACACAAAATAAGTCTTTAGTCAGTATGACTTTTCCACATTGTATCCTCATCAGTCTGACAGTGTATGTGTATTACTGTGGGTAACATACAGGTATACTGTGTTTTATGTATTGAACTGTTGACAAAAGTTTATATTTCTCTGTGAATTTCTGTGTATGCATTGGAGACTGATTATAAGTATATATAATCGTCGTGATCACCTGAAGGAATTTGATTGTCAGGTTCAGTCGGATGCCTGGAAGGTGGAGTTGAGTCATGGGGGGGACTTTGTCTCGTCTGGTCTGACTAAATGCTCTCACTCCCTTGAATTCCATCCTTTTAGTTCGGTTATACTGTATTTGGTTTAATTAATGTACCATAAAGAATCTTTATGCTTTATTATTGCAATGACAAAGCTATGTGATGACGTGTCGTCATGAGCCCACAGCTATTTGAAATCCTCGTAACTCAGAAAGGAAGACATGATATGTAATTATGTATGGAGAGACTTAAACAACCATGACTGTGTTGGCCTGTATTGTTTCCTGTCTGTTGTGAAATACTGCAGTAATAGCAGGTCTGTAGAACATAATGTTCGAGTTGCTGGCTCTCTGAGCTGTGTTTTAGTGCCCTCTTGTGATAAATCCCACAACACGAATGTGATGTCACTCAAACGACAGTTTCCACAAAATCTCCTGTACTCTGCATTACCATGTTTGTATGTTTTTAACTCCTTACCATCCAGCTTTTCCCGCTTATTTATTTCAGAAAATACACAAGAACCCAAGGCCACATCCCTGAACTGCATCTTTAGTACAACCAAAACCCAAAGATATTCATTTTACATTCTGTCAAATCCTTCAATGACTTAAGTTGTCAACTGATAATGAACTAATCATTTCGGTACTACTTCAGGATTTATGGTATGTTTTAAAGCCAAGTTGTGTTTAAACAGTTTTCACTGTTAGTTTGTACTGATTGTCTGGTCATTGAGGTTTAAAAGCAGTAGTAATAATATTCATAATTAGCCCTTTCAAGGGAGGGCTGTGTTACTTTCTCAAAAAATCTCTGAAATCTACCGGTACATTGTACAGACAGAAGTAATGGGGCACACTTTTTAATAAAGAGTATTATTGAATTCAAGTGTGGAGTGGGGCTGTTTTTCAAGATTTGTGCTCGGCCCCTTGCTTCCAGTGAAAGGAAATCTTAATGCTTCAGCATACCAAGACATTTTGGACAATGCTATGCTTCCAAATTTGTAGCAGCAGTTTGGGGAAGGTCCTTTTCTATCCTAGCATGACTGCGTCTCAGTGCACAAATCAAGGTCCATAAAGAAACAAAGACAAAGCCAGGCTTTTTCGTACAATATCAGTGTCTGACCTCTCAAATGCTCTACTGCATGAATGGGCAAAAATTCCCACAGAAACACTCCAACATGTTGTGGAAAGCCTTCACAGAAGAGCGGAAGCTGCTATAGCTGCAAAGCTGTCCGTGTATTTGGATTGCGATGTTATTAAAGTCCCTGTGGGTGTAATGGTCAGGTGTTCTAAAACTTTTGTCCATACAGTGTATAATATTGCACATATACTTTTTTTCTTGTGCATCTTTCGGGCTAATAATGTGGGGAAATTGGAAATAAAAATGGCACATGGGATTTTTCTATATATAAAATCTATACATAAAAACAGTTCAAAGTTGTCTTTTGAGCCATAAATGAAGTGAAAACTATCCAGGGGTGTAAATGAATAAATTTTAAGTGACTGTATCAGTGTATCATCTGGGCTTATTCATCAACTCTAAAACAACTCACAAAATCAATTTATCTTATTATTATCATCATAATCTTGATTTAAGTAGTCACATGGATTCTTCCAAAATCAAATAAATATCCCAAACCCCAACACCTAATCAGAGCTTCATATATTCCATATCCAACTATGAACATGTGATTCGCACTGTAAAATAATTTCTATCGACAGACAATTCCTGCCTTAACTTCTTGCTCTTGTTTATTCACATCCATCCACATGTCGTCCCTGCTCAAGCCTCTTCAGGTGTTACTCCAGAGGAACGCCTTGTTGTTCAATAAAATGGCCAGTTTACGGTTGAAGGGCTGGTGGAATTTCCTGAGGAGGTCTCTGGTGGCTGGAAGCATAGGACCCAGGTCCCTGTCTTGCACCCGCCGGGTGTTAGACATGGGCACATCAGTCAGTGCTGCTTGCGCCTTCTCCGACAGAGGACCTGCAGGAAGGATGGAAGGTTGATGACTGAGTCTTTACTGAAAACAAAAGGAAAGGCCTGAGCCAAAAACAACAAGATAAATTTAGAGAAGAGAATATGAGCACTGGTTTTTCCTGATATTTAAGAGCATGTCAGTGTAGATTGCTGTGTTACGTACCTAAACTTAGAAAGTCAAAAACTTTCTTGATTGTCTCTTTAAGGTTGGCTGAGTAGTCCTCTAGTCGAAGAACCAGAATCTGCTCCCTGTGGAAAACAGTCAGCCAGTCCAATAAGAAGACGATGTACATTCCCAGAGTCAGCCTCACCTGTGAGGAACAAATCGGACTATCATAAGTTTCTCTTTTGTCCTTGCGTTTTTTGGTTTTTTTTGGCAATAAGAAAAAATTGTACATTAGTGAGCAATAATTTTTCCAAATTAATCAACAGAAGACAGTGATGGGACAGCAATAAAAGAGTTGTGATCAACATTTTGATTTTGATGTTAAAAATATTGATCGATGTGCATTTATGTGGACCAGAACAGTATATATATATTTTTTTTTTCACTGTAACTGTTTGAAACAGACCAACAGGTGATATGATAGACATATTCGGTGTGTATAGGGAGAAAAAAGAGCAAAATAATGTGATCCTCATTTGTAGCAGCAACTGTGATAATAACTTTGTGATTTTAAAGTATGAGTACCTCGTGAAATCATTGCTTAATTCCTGGTTATTTAAAATCAAAGTGACTTTTATTTATTTAAATGTATTAATTGGAGTAAAGTTTAATCAATCCAGATGCACTGACACGATGAGTCCTCAGGAGGGCGCCACAGTACAACACCACCCACAGAAGCTAAGCCATTGTGCTATGATCGCCACCAGGGTCACACAAGCTTGAGCAGCTTTTGAAATCCCCCACACACAAGAGAAGAGTCATGTAAACAGAAGGAATCTGATCTTTTTCAAAATATTTTTTTGTTGGATTTGGTTTCCGGTCAAGATGGCTGCTGCTTATTGATGTAGTGAATCTCCCAGAATGACAGTGCTGTCACCTGCATGTTGTGATTAGCTGTGACAACCAACAGACCTCCTAACTCAGCTCATTCGTGTGGAAGTGCTGCCTGACAGGAACATGTGCTCAAGGGTCTGAAGAGACCCAGGTCAGGTCAGCTAGTTTTGCCTTCACAGAAGGCGGCGTGCTCCAGCATAGCAATATTCATTTACAACCACTTAGCGCTCAGGTAGAAATTCTCAAAAAAGAAATTTGGCGTTTGCTGTTATAGATATAATTAAACATAGCTGTGATTATTCTTATGAAAACATTTCATTTCAGCTGACCTGCATGGTGTTGAAGAGGCTGCTGCTGTAGACGCACGAACGAAGTGACCTCTCAGACAGGCAGAACTGAAACAACTGTACAGACTCGACGACCTTCTTATGGAAGTCCTCTGCTGACTTGTTGACTGTCTTAAAGTAGAGGTAGTCAGAGTAAAGCCTGGTAACAGAGGGAAACAGAGATGTAAGCCAGCTGGATCTACGGACGGACATTTTACTGGATGTACAAAAGAGTTTTGATTTAAAACAAATATGTTCTCCAACAATGAGAAATTACAGGAAAATCCCTGAGAAGTTATCCAAAGCAAACTGTTCCACCATGGAAAATCTGTATCTAAACAGGCAAATGTGCAGATGGATTTTTCTACAATACCTCTCTACTGGATCTCTAAGCATGATGATGATTTTGGCTCCAGGCTGGACTGCATGGATGAAGTCCTGGGCCAGGAATGGGGGCTCTGTCTCTGTCTCCTCTGGGTGAAGATAGCTCCAGAACTGGTTGTCCCACATGGTGGATGCACTGGCTTCACCTGTCAAGATAATGACTTAGCATCTTAGCATCACCCCTGGCAACAGCAGTTCAAATATCTTATTTCTATTAGATTTTAAAAATGTTTTTAATGACTGTGTGAACTGAGAAAATTGTGAATTTTTGACAGAAACATAAAAAAATAAACATCTCAATCTCTCTCTGAGATACAGAGTTACAGATGTTGCAAACGTTTTCCTTATCTGGGAACATCAGGTCTTCAAACCCTTCAAAACTCTGAAATAGATTTGTGATAACAATTGTGTCATTTACTATCAGCAAGCAAGCAAAATCCAAATAAAAAGCCAAGCAAGCAGTACATTCTTATTGGCAAGAAGAAAACCTACAAAAACAAAGAACTTACAACGATTTCTGTTGAAAGGATCAAGACTTTACTTCAAAAATGGAATTTCCTTAATCAATTGTTAAATGGGGGATAATCTTTATTGACTCTCAAGGCCAGGAGGTCAAAGTTTGAGTCAACCTCGTTCACATTCATAGATGCATAGAGTGCGAATAAAACTGATTGTGACAGCACCAAGAGGCATTTGAGAGTCTGTGTACACCTCAAAAGACACCATGCACTTCTCTTGGACCAAATAATATCGAGAATAATGTGAGCGCCTTTGCCCCCGCAAACACATGTGAGGTCAGAGCCACTTGTGGAGAGTCCTCTGAAAATGAGCAGTTGTTTCGCCGTTTACAGAAAGCACCTGATGAAAACTACAAAGGTAGGAGATTCTTCCATCTGATGCACAATGGATGCTAAAAAGACCAAATCACACACGCCCACACACATTCACATGTGTTCACCTGTTGTGAACTGGAGCGACGGGTGGTCTCCAGATGAATTTCCACTGATTGCTCTTTGGATGTTGAAGGCTGCCCAGTCAAAGAGATCCAGGTAATCTTTCACAGTAAACTTTTCCTGCATGCCATCTCTGAAACGAATATAACCTGCAGCCCGAGGTACACCATTATATAACATTGCATACACTTTTACACACTTCTTCGCCATAAAATTCAAGAAATGGACTTTGTACACTTTGATAATTTTACTCCTTTTGGCTAACTTCAGACAGAAACAATGAGGCAGACAACAGACATAGTGCAATAGTTACCCAACATATTTTTCTTTTTTTTTCGGTTTAAATATAATTATAATACACAGCACTTCCTGCAAACAACTCACAGTAAAAGCTCTCCCATGAAGAGAGTAACAGCAGTTTATCACCACATTTACACATTCATATACCGCTGAATTAGTATTTGTTCTCATAAATTGTAACATATTCACTAATTAAAGGTAAATTGAAAGAGCCTCTTAACAGGACAAAACCACCAGAACCAAATATGGATGCTAAGGTTCTCTTTCAATACTACGGTAAAATGATGATTAAATGAAAATGTCGAACTGACGATGACTTACCGAAGCGTTTTCTGGTCCACCAGTGCGGCTCCTTCACTGTGTTGAACTTGACCTCTGGATGTGACAGCAGCCTGTGGAACAGGTCGGTTGTGCCACACTTTGGTTGGCCAATGATGTAGAAGAATGGCAAGCAGCGCAGACGAAACAGTTTGCCATCTCTGTGCTGTAAGTGCTCACGAAAGCTGGCCCTCAGGCTTTCACATGTGATGCTGAAGCTATTTGAACGCAGAGAATACAGATTCCTCTTGTATGGATCAGTGTTGAGCCTGCCAGAGAACTCCTCATACCAGCAAGGGCTCTTGATGCCAGGCAGGAAATGGCGAGGAATTACAGAGAACAACTGCAGCAGGGGAGGAAGTGATATTAGGGTGAAAGAAGGTAGACAAAATAAGAGAAAGTGTAGCCCTTTTAATAAATCGTGATACAGAGAAGGATATCATGTTCCATTTCTGTTCCACAGCCTACTCCTTCAGTATCAAAAGGTCTTTCACAGCAGCTATAGCAGCTTTTTTCACCCTGAATTCATGACAGGTAATTACTCATGACTTGAAAAGCACAAAAACATCCATAATGTGGGGCCATTCGACATGATTTTGCAGCTTTACAACCGATGCATCATCACCCCCAGTATTTGGCTATTTTGTACACCTGTTGGTTGCATTATGTTGCTTTGAAAATTTGTTCATATGTCTAACACTGACACATGCCACTAATTGGTATTCAGCTCACTGACTCACTACTGCTGTAACTGTGATTTCCAGTGCGACTGTCAGAGTAGCCGATGTTTGAGCCATAAACACTGCAAAATTATGTGGACTAAGGTGGAAAGGAATAATGAGAACATACACCAAACACAGCAGAATGACAGCGCATTGGCACATTCTAGTTAGCAGGCCCTTCTCAGCACCTCTGTCAGTCGCAACAAACACTGGTCATTATGGGATTTAACAAACAGGCATTTACTGCAGGGCTGATTGCAAGGTGTTTGTTATTTCTTGGTCTCCTACTGCATTATCATTCACCAGCATATTTTTGTCATTGTTGGTCTACTGATGTACAGCAAAAATGAATTCAGCTGTTTTTCCAGACTTACATGGGAGTCGGTTTTAGTTACATCCTTTTCATCAGGCACCTTCCTGGGTTTGTATTCCAGTTTGGAGCTAATGATCTTCACCACCAGATTCATGTCTAGTAAATTCTTTTCAGAGGAATCTTCTGCTGCTGCTTTGCTGGACAGCACAACCCCGAGTCGGAAGTGATCGGGTGAAGGGGTGAACAAAAGTCCTTTATTGTTCCACATCAGGACATAGGAAGCCACAATCACGAACGTCACTGTCAGGCCCATCAGGAAGCTAAACACTCTGACGTTTAAGATGCGCCGCAGATACATCAATGACGTCAGGGAAACCCACTTACCATCCGGATTTTCAGACACATTCGGGTGCCTAAAATCCAAAAATGTCTTGATAGACCTTTTCTCATTGTTCTCAGCCAGAGGCAAATTGTCGTGGCTGTAACTGGGATCCATGTGGATGTTGCTCTCATGTTTGCAGTCTGATAGTAACATGCTGGCACAGAAGCAGATTAGGCATGTAAAAAAAAGGAGCTGGGAAGTTATTCTTTAAATTATTCTTTCAAAGCTTCACCTACAGGAGGTTGCATATCCTGGTATTTAATCTGCAGATCATCATTTGTCTTCATTTGTTACTTCAGCAGAGCCTCCTGTAAATCAGAAACAGTCGTTAAAACAAAACAACAGTTTTGTATGACTTCAGTTGTGTTTTCACCTAAGGAGCAGCAGTGTAGTTTTGAAGAACTTTTGAAGTATTTAAGACGTCTCATGAAGACATTCTGAATATTTTTAGGTTATTTGAGGGAGCCTCCCTGGGGCATCAGTATGTGAATTTCTATAACAGTACTCTTTCTATAGCACAAGTCACCTCTAAAATGTTTGAGGTCAGCTGCAGAGTGTGTGTGGTCGGCTGGATGGGGATCCCTTACTTTATGATGACGGCTATATAGCATGCGAGGCAAAGCTCTACTAAGAGACCTTCAAGGTCTGAATAATAGCTACACTGTAATTCAAAACTAAAAACACACGATTATGAGCAAAAAGCCCACTGAGAGCTCTGTTTTGTTAACCTGGAAATGTGATTTTGAAGCTTTTTTTTCAGGTGTTGATACAGGTGGACAAGTGCATGCACTTTGTTTTCTTTTTCTCTCCACATGAATAATATGAAAGTAGGCACTATTATTTCTAGCATCCAGTGCTAATAAACTCCAGACACTGGATTATAAAATGTTTTTAAAACATTTCTCTAACACTTCCTCAGCCAGTAACATATTTCTTTTTCTTGTGTTGCACACTTTGTTCAAAATAACAATCCCACTGGTCTGTGGAATGAAAACATTCTCTCATTTTAAAATGCTGCAAAACAGTGACCTTTCAATTCCAAAAGGCTAACAAACGTTTTCTTACTGCTACCTGACTATCCTTTAGGTCACACGTCAAGTTTAGTTTACTCATCATGATGATTTCTGCTCAGCCTGTATAAACTATTGAATCGTGTCTTCTGTTTGAAAAATAAAAAAAAACCAAAACATTTTCAAAAATCACAACCATGTGACTAAAATGCAAAGAACACACAGTTTGCTTGTGACCTGTGTACATGCTAACTTGTCGACAAGTTTCCCGACACGTCCTTCCATGTGTTGTTTTTTATTTTTTTACAACCTCTCCCTCGTTTCTGTTTTAAGCCACAACACTATAAATGGTGGGTGACTCAATCAAAATATGTGTGAGTGTAGACTTGTTGAATGTGTACACAAAGGGTTTGAAAAAGTCCACCAGAAGGCCAGCCTAACACTTGCAGATTTTATAACGGGACAGATCTGTGGACGCTGGAAACAGACAGAAGTGAGATCCTCAAAATTCCAATGAAATCCCTTGCTAAATGTAACTCTACATCTACCGTGCCTCATAGTTATTACTAATCCTGATTCCTGCTTCACCTTCATATAATTCTGATTAACATATTTTGATGGTGGCTTTAATGCTTTTAATAATTTTTAAAGGAATGACTGTTCCTCTCTCTGCTGTGTAACTATCTATCCATTACTCTCATTAAACATTAATGTTGAGGTCAAGGAAAAATCAAAGTGTGAGAGAAGACAGAGATTTGGAAATGTGACAGAGCATAAAGAGGACAGTGAGAGTCAAGGGTAAAGCACGGAGTGGAGAAGTGAAGCAGCAGGGGAGACAGTGTGAGAAACAGCAGGACAGAAATCCTTTAGACCTCTTCGGTCTATAAGAATCGATCTGCGGAGGGAAGCAAACGGCAGGTGGGACTGACTGAGGTGAAACCCCATCATCAAAATCCTGCTGACTCAAAATAAAAAGTGGCATTCATCACTTTACTGGATGCTTTTGTTGTCCTAAAAGCACAATATATCAAGACTGATCGGGTGTCAAAGCCAGGATGGGACATTACTCATTGCTGGTACGATGAGTTAGGCTGTTAAAAATGGGAACTTATCAGAGTATCCGTAATCTTGCAGATTCAAGGCAACTAGAAACAACACCCACAGTATCTTAGTGGATGTGTTTCTTTGCTCTCCTTTTCCTTATTATAGTACTTATGTAATAGTTCAAACAGGCTACTTTTCTATATTAAAGAAAAATGTTAAGAAGCGCAGATCTGATGTCTACAATTTGGATAAATGTAAGTGTAATAGTTCAGCACTAAGGTGGTTTGGGAAATGCTGAAGATAAGGGATGGATTTCCCTTATATTTCCCTTTTCACTCAGCAATTGGTTGCACACAATTGGACTGTTTTATTATATTATTCTATTATTGTTTTTAATTTTTTTTACACTTATTTATACTATTTTTATTCTTTATACTTGTATCCATTTATCCATCTATAACTACTAGTTCTCAGACAATTAATCCAAATCTGTCTGGTAAGCCCCTGACCTTTCTGTTAGTGCTACTATCAGGTCGAAATTAAATGGGCAGATTGCCTTGGAATTTAGAGAGCACAGCTGTGCTCCCACAGGATGAAGACTGAATATTCCTCTTTCCCCATATTCAGATCAAAATATCAACTTTGCACAAGACATCAAATGAAACGGAATGAAATCTGTTGTAATTTTCAGGCAGATCGGGAAAAAAAACATTTGATTTTTATCAACCCACAGCCACACACGACATCAAGACTGCAAGGGCTACTTCTCACATTTCACTGCAAATAATATAAACTGTGGCCTCTTTTCTAGATAGCCCCCCCCCCCCCCCCCCCCCCACACACACACACACAAAACAACGAAATCCAAGTGTAAAGTCTTCCATGACATATGTCATCAAATCTATTGCTTTAACAACACAGATGAGTCACATTTTTTTTAATTTACCAAGTGCACCCAATTTATTTCATTTACATAAAAACTACTTTACATGTTTAGATTTTTTTAAAGACATTTTTAATGACACATGCAATAATAGAGTCCTTTTCTGATATTACCACCAGGGGTTCCAAAGAGGGACGCTTCTTCTACACATAGTGACTTTAATGGTCATGTCTCCACATGTAGAATTGTCCATTTTTAAGGACTGTAAACGAGAAAGTTAATTTCTTTACTTTTTGATGACTCATCTTCACCCTCTATCTGGACTCTGCTCAGCCTCACAAAGTCTGTAGTGTAATACGTTTCCATCTTATTAGTAATAATAATATACTATGACAGTTCAGTATTCAGATGGACTCAAGTTCATCTGCTTGAGTCGTTCACTGAAACTGTCTTTGGGGTGTTGAATGCATCCTCCTTACACATGGCCTCCCTGTTCTGCATGCTTCGATTTATTCGTCTCTGTTTAATCTGCATGACAAAATGATGCCAATAAGCCTCAACTCATCGTGTGTGACAGACCAACTGAACAACAAATCAGCATCTCTGCAGCCACAAAATGCTGCATGTTCAGAACAGCTCTATTAATCATCAACATGATTAAAGAGAGATAATCCGCTGTGACCACAAGACCAGTTAAAGAGATCACTTCTAGAGCCACACATTCACATTCTCACCTCTCCTGAAACATGTTTTAATCATGTCTTCATGTTTATAAAGCTCTAAACACATCCTGACATTATACAGCACACTCTGTGGCTGAAACTTGGCTGAATCCCAGCACTGCAAAATGGGAGGCACAAATGCCACAAAAGGAAATAAAACAGCCTCCGAGTTGATGGGGAAGTTAAACAAAGAAGGATGGGATACTGAACTGCAGCTATAATAATACTTTCGGTCTGTGGATGAAAAAGAAATCAAACGTAAAAGTAATTTGAAGGACAGAAAAAAATGATTACTTGCCCGGTTCTTTCATTATGGATGAAATGTTGGCCGGAAATCTAGGCGTTCCCTAAGAGCACAAATATCTAGAACTTGGCTGGCTGGCACACAGAGCCCTGATGTCAACCCCACTGAACACCTGTGAGATGAACTGGTCTTTTGGTCCAACATCAGTGCTTGACCTCACAAGTGCTCTACTGCATGAATGGGCAAAAATCCTCACAGAAACGCCCCCAAATCTTGTGAAAAGCCTTCTCAGAGGAGTGGAAGCCGTTATAGCTGCAAAGCTGTCTGTGCATTTAGAATGCAATGGTTACATTTCCCAATACTTTTGTCCATACAGTGTATTTTGTGGTTTTTATTGGACATGAGACTAATTATGATAGTATAAAGACTTATTTCAAACTTTTGTTAAAATTCAAAGAAACGAATGCAGTGTTTTACAGTCATTTTTAGCCAGCGGGTGACATGTTACTTGAAATTCCAATTGTGGCCACAAAACCAAAATCACCACACCAACACTGCTTTTGGGGGCTTGCTAAACTGTGATGGATGTTCACAACAGACAGTTTAGATCATAGTGTCTGTGTATCTTGCTTCATCTGTGTTTCTAGAGAAGCATTTATCTTGGAGAGTATTTTATGATTACAGAATGATGATGGTGCTGATTAATATGATATCAGTGTCAAGGCCAAATGCAAGATACAAGATAGAAAACGGAAACTGCTCTGTGTACAGATTATTCAGAAGCACTTTCAAAAGACATGACACATGTATCGTCTTGAGTGCATTTAGCTGCTGACGAAAATTGACTGCAGTGAATAAGAAACCTTTGGGGTGAATAAGAAAAACAAACAAAAAAATCCCTGTGAAAAACATCATCCATCATCGGAAAAGGACAGCTCGAACAGAACGACAAGAAAGTGAGAGTGAGATGCAGATAATACTTTGACTGCATTAAATCACTGAATCAGTTTTAGTTGGAAATAACACAGAGCAAGTCTTGCATTGAAGAGGATCGTTGTAATCTGAAGTTAAAAACTACCAGCTCTTGAAATAGAAACTCTGAGCTCTTGCCAGAACACTTTAGCATCATGCAGTCCTCCCACATTCCTAATGTGCTCCGTTCCAGAATCTTTTTCTTCCATTTGTGGTGGACCCCCAGAGTGAAGTCTAAACAATCTGATATGGTACAACTCTCTCACTCTCCCCCTCCCCTCTCATACTTTTAGCATTACCTAAGTCTCTGAACATCAGATCTTGCCAAAAGAAGCATGACTTTGAAACCTCAGCACCTCTAGATAGCTGCTCTGCAAACTCGTTAGGCAACTTAAAATTCCGAGAGTCTTTTACCTCCCAATGCACGACCCTGAGATATTCTGCAGCTGTTCAGTGAAAGCGAAAATACAACAATGCAGATGTTAGTTTTAAGCATGACAAAATCTTAAACTTGTAGCATCATTCTGAGGGCACGTTGCCAAATTGACAACAGATTATGGCTCTCAGTTCGCCACTTTAATGTGATTTTATGTCAAAACACGCAACAAATTTTAGCAACAGAATAATGAACTTTTAAATAACTGAACAATACGTACTTCAACTACAATCTCCATCTACACCAGAAAACTCCTTACCTCACCTCAGTCTTTTTTGTAACTGGAATAAAATAGGAATACTCACACTGGTGATGAGTGCTCTTGTGTGGCCGCTGACGAGCCATGATCACCAACAAACGACCTGACGGGTTTCTGTAGAATGTGACCATGAGCTGCATGAACGAAATCCCCAGAATGAATTGCGCTCAAGTTGACGATCGCCGTCTGCGTTTTGTAGTGGAGACTTTCCGGAGTCTCCGTCTGACTGAGCTCCCCTGCGCGCAGCAGAAGGAGAGACAGAGAGATGGGGGGGTGGGGGGGGGGGGTGTGCATATGTGAGGCTGCAATGGCATCACACTACACATTTCAACCTGCTTTTGGCGAGCTGGTATGATGAATGGTCCAACGCTTTAAAATCAAATCAGTACATGCGTCTGACTTCTGCCAGCTTTCCTATGAGGGATATCCTGTTGGTTTTTGCCCAAAATGGTTTACCAAAGTTGGGGAAATCCTCCAAGACACTTGACTTAATGCAAGAATCAATTAAAGATCACGTATGTAACTTAAAATGCATATATGTGTTTTTTTTTCTATCCATTGTTAGAAAACCCTTTACTGAAGCTGTAGTTTCTCATTATCAAGCGTCAACTTTGATGCACAAAGTCACAGTGTTCTCATGAAGCTCCACAGAAAAAGGTAACAAACACACTGCGTGCACACTATTTGTTGTAAATGGTCCTTTCTATTTAATTTGGCTGTCGTTCATGGACAAACCTCACTCTCTGAGCACTTCAGCCATGAAATAATCCCCCTGTTATTATTTAACCTCAGTCTGATGCTTGTCTTGAGGGGTATTGAGGTACAACATGAGGAGTTAATTAGCTGTTGTGTTCATTCACAAGCTTTCATTTCCTGTTCTGCAAGTAATATTGTGAAATCATCCTAAGTATTGATTAGGTGATATCCCCAGTTCAAGGTATCTTTACGAACACACATCACATGCTCAGAACAAGTGGTTAGCACTGCTTTTAAGTAATCTCAAATGTTCTGTTCGACTAAGGCGAATCGTTTTCTTCATTAGCTGTCATGACTCATTCGGTTTAAGTGGGAGTCTGCGTGGGTGTTTCACAATGGCACATCAGCTCTAATGATTAAAACCACAAGCTCTGTTGAAACAAAACTGAACTGCAGGTCCACTCAGATGTGGCTCCATGGTGCTCATCACTTGGTTTTTAAAATACAGACCACAAATGTATCCATTTTTTTAAAAAAAATCCATGGCTTTTTTGTTGTTGTTGTTTACTTTCTTACTATTTCTGTGGGGTGGGGACTTAGTTAAAACCATCATATTAGAAATATTCATAATGAACCAGGAGCTGCAGTATGTTCAGTTGATTATTTTGCTTCAATAATTATCCCACAACCTGTCTGGTCTACTTTTACTTCAGTAAATGCAGTTAATTATAAAGTCAAAGCTGCTGCTTTGCCATCAATAGGTACAAGGTAACCAACTACATTTTAATCACTGTTTTGTATCTATAATTATTCCCATATGCTCTTATTCTGATCTACTCAGGCTGCTGTTGATGGAGGCATCAACATCATCCAGGCTGACATCAAGTCAATGTATCATCCACAGTTGAAAACTGTGTTTCACTGCTGATACACAATGATTGAGAATAAAATATTATTTGCCTTTATAAGGCTGACATTTATCTCGTGTGTTATCTACATAATACTGTTCATCTCCATTGCCAGAAGAGTGCTGTGAATTTTAAGTGTGTCAACACACTGCCAACATTGTGATTAAATTCTTCAACATCACCAAACAACAACGTCCAAAAATGCAAAGTGCACTGCCAAACAGCAGTTTTTATCAGCACAGGATTCTGCACTTCAAAAAGACTTATCATGATGAGATGAAATCCTTCCTGTTCACTCTACATTCACACAAGATAGAGCATTCTCTGTAAGCCCTGCCAAAGTCACGTTTCCTCCTCTTTACAGGAAGGAAATTAACTCTGTTGTCGAGTGGCAACTCCCTCTCCATTTGTCATGACATCTGTTTCTTGCTGGGAATAAATTGAAAAAAATAGGAGAAATGAAGCAAAACGCTGAGGGCCGCCACGATGTTCATCTTTGGAGCTCCCACCGGTTGCAACTTTAAGGAGGTGAGATGGTTCATTTCTGACAAGTGAAAGAGTCTGCGCCGGGAAACTGACGCTGCACTATGAAGATAAAGTCTCATTTGAATAAACTGCCTCCCCTTTAGAGCGTATCCATATGTATGAGACTCCGAGTCTAATTGCTGTTAATTCCTATTAAATTGATTGTGATTTATTCAGTTCTCACAGAGATGCACAAGCTGTGTGTATGAGTGGAGTCTGACAGATAGATTTCCCCACAGAGTCACCTGAATCATTTGTGATCAGTTTGAATGTATCAGATGTGGTTTATGTTAATTGTTAACGTTAATTAAATTCATGTTCCCCACAGGATGGTTTAGATTTAAGGGGTTTTTATGAAATTTCTCAATAACTTTTAGATGAATTTCTATGAAAATTGGTTCACACATTCATGTGTCCTTAAGGACTCTGTGAATCTTCACCTTTTTATGTACCATCTAACTGTCAAAATCCTATTTGTCTTATACACTATATAGACAAAAATATTGGGACACCTGACTTTTACTCTGCATTTAAAATACATCAACATTGTTGTCCCCCCCCTTTGCAGCTGTAAGAGCTTCTCTTCTGGAAAGGCTTTTCACAAGAGTGTTTCTGTGGGAATTTTTGCCCATTCATGCCCAGATCGTGCACTGATGTTGGACCAAAAGGCCTGACTCACACTCTCCAACACAAAAAAATATTGCTACACATCGGTATATTAGAAATGTCATTGACAGCATGTTAGCATGGGTTTGGTTTAGGCAACAAAACTACTTGATTAAGTTTTGAATAACAACATGGTTCCGGCTAAACTAAGTATGTGAAGTTATTTTACCTATGAAGTTAAAGACATTGTTGCGTCTCTTTTCCAAAACTAACTGCAGCAACAGAGTTCATTAGACTGACATTAGTTCACACGGCAGCAGTTGTGAGATAATGTCCTCTAATGAGCATGTTAGGCCTGTGTGTGTGTGTGTGTGTGTGTGCGCGCACAAGGAAGGACGAGCTCTCTTGCAACACTGCGGTCTTTGACTTTGAGACAGACTGTAATTAACGGCATTCTGTCCTGTTGTATGTTATCAGCACAGCTGACCTTTGAATGCATCAGACCAGTGAAACAACACATCTGCTAAAGCTGCAGTGTTTGGGGAGAGGAGCAGTGAAGAGAATATTAAACAGAGATTGTAAGTGAGTAAGTGTCATATATTATTGCAGGACTCGTTGCATTGTTTTGACTGTGGGGCACATCAATACTAAAATTCAGCCAGGAGAATGTGTTAAAAATGACATCTTTGTCACTGGCCCAAGCTGATGAGATGGTAGAATGATTTTATTGTAAAAAGGCCTTTAACAGAAGAGCCTCCTCTAAAGAGTGATGATAGGAAACACACTCCCGTCAGCTCTGCTCGAGTTCGGCCCACAGTTAGAGTTAACTCAAGGATCTTGAAACTTCCCTTTACTCAAGATTAAATCACATTACACTCATTTCCAGAGCAGTAAAGCCTTTTCCTTGGAAAATCTGTTTTCATCCAGGGCTTGATTTCTGTGCCAGTGGTCTTGTAATCACATCAGCGTGTCCATTTTAGATTAGAACACACAGTGAAAAGATTTGTGAAGTAGGATAAAAGATGGACCAGACGAGTTTCATCAACTTTGCCTGCCAAGACATCGTTCATACACTGGCATGCCATTTCCGGTGTTTCTTGAGCAAAACCTTAACTGGGAAGTCATCCAAATATTTCCCCTGAAGTCAAATTAGGCCTGAAGTCTCACTCTAAATCATGATTTCTCATGCTGTAGCTCAGTTGGGCCACTTTTATTGTTTTGTCACTTTCTGCCTCTCACAGACATTTTTTTTTTGCACTTTTGTAAAACACTTCTACATAGAAATTGCTTTATCAAAACCACATTGTTCATCATAGAAGGAACAAATCAATGAGGGAGTGCTAAGCCAGACTGAGTGAGGCAAAATATTGACTGATGCACTCTCAGGCAAATCCAGAGACAAAACCCAAAATAGAAACTGTTACACCAAGGAAACCTGGCGAAAACCTGATTTAATTATGAATATTAGAAAACAGGAAATTTACTTACTTTTTGCACTTGGAGAATTCTTTTCATTACATTATTTCCTAATGGTGGGTAACATCTGGACAAGACAGCCACAGTAATGACAGACTGCAGGCAAACAGAAGGGAACATTTAGATTTTCAAGCATTTGGTATTTCCTTCCTTTTGCAGCACAGTGACTGTCTGACCTCTGGGTAATTTGTATTTAGCTTAATGGGTTTAGACACAATGTAACCAAAGAAATCAACCAGTCTCATGGTCTGTCACTACTCTCCATATCTCATTTTGTTCTCCTCTATTTTCCCTTTCCTGATGTTTTGGTTTGTCTCTGCTGGTCCTCCCTCTCTCTGTGTGAGTGTCCTGAGCTGGGCATGGTCACTTACTTTCTCTTGCCACTTCTTCACCTGCACACCTGCTGCACCTGCTGCTCATTGACTGCAATCAACCCTACCCCAAGACTGCTGACAGGCTCATCCACTCCATCCCTTCCAGACTGTAATTTTTGCACTTCAGCATCCCTTCTCCTTTCATTGTTCAGCTCATCATCATGTCTTCCCTGGATCTCCCTGGATAACCTGTTTTCGCTGCCCCATCTCAGAGACTCCCCTGACCACACTTTCCTCACCTGCCACACTAACACCTGGATTATTGTTTGAATTCCTCTGTTATCTTTGGCAACATCCTGCTCACCATTTTGTGAATACATTTTTGGATCTCTTTAGTAATAAAACTGTTTAACTATGTGAGTCCATAGTCAGCTCAGACTGAAAATTCAACAGCCAGTGATACATCCATCCATTCGTTTTCTATACCGCTTATCCGTCAGGGTCGCGGGGGAGCTGGAACCTATCACAGCTGACTACGGGCGAGAGGCGGGGTTCACCCTGGACTGGTCGCCAGTCAATCGCAGGGCCAACACACAAAGACAGACAACCACATACTCTCACACTCACACCTAGGGGCAATGTAGAGTAGCCAATTAACCTAATGTGCATGTTTTTGGTATTGTGGGAGGAAGCCGGAGTACCCGGAGAAAACCAACACAGGCACAGGGAGAACATGCAAACTCCACATAGAAGGGCCCAGACCGGAATGCCAGTGATACAATCATAGTGGAAATATTGTGCATGTAGTATAAAATAAGTGTGCAAAAATGTTCAACAAGCAGTGCTAGTAATGGCACTGTTTAACTTTTTATGATTTCAGAGGTTTGTCATTGAACTGACCCAGAGATGAGGTGCACAGTGCAGCTCATGTCTGAATTCCAGGCAAGCCTGAAACCTCAGAAGGCTTCCCCCACTCCACCCCACCCTTTAAACCTCAACCTGACTTTCACTTTCCACAGCTGATTAAAAGACCATTACAAGTTGGCTCCTTCTGTTGGCTGACTGCTGCTTGGTACTAAAGAAATCAGTTTTATCTCCTCCTGCCTTGGCCAGGTTCCCTGCTGCACTTGAGGACACAGTTGAAATGCAAAGCATTTACAAGACATGTTGAGCAAAATTCTAACCACTTGAGCAAAAGCGGGATTTATGTAAACTCTCCAGGAATTTTGCAACCTTGTCTTTCTCTTTCCCTGCATATTACTCACAGCAGGGCAGTGAGGTTCCTACAATATTAACAGGTATACATGCATGTGCTTCCAAAAGCACTTCATTCTACTGTATTACATGCCTTGAATCATAAAATTGGTGAAGTTGGTATGATATAATAAAATATCCAAGAGCCAAAGCTCGTAGAGAAAAGTCTGCAGTTAATCATTAATAATAAACCTGAGGCTTCAGGAGTGCACTTCCACAAAGATATGGAAAAGTTTATTATCCAATCAGAGACACTGTTCAGATATTACAGATAATCGGCTCTGGGTGATTTTTTTAAATCTTTAATTTAGCTCTTGTGTCTGTTAAAATGACTTGCCTACTGTATTCTGCAGCACACAGAAGAATGAAATCAGTAGTTTCTAAAAGTTAAACTTCACAAAACCGGGTTTTATACAGGCAACTGTTATGAAGGTGTATGATGTTCAGAGGAAAAAGCAGGTTTTAATAGTGAGCAGTAGCGTGGTGTGTTCAGGTGAAAATATCTGAGCTGTTGCCATTGCAGCTTGTGATTAAACCAACTTGGTGGATCCACAGCAAAACTTTAAAAGCAGCCTGGATGTATTCAGATACAGTGTTAAAATGTTGACTCAGTTCATCGGCTCAAGGAAACAGCAACTGTGATACTTGTTATGCAGTGTTTATTTTGTCTTTTGATTTGCCTTGATTGGACAAAAGAAACCAATTAAGATGACGGTTCTTAACTTATGGGTCCATCTATAACATCTCACAGTCCTCCTCAGCAAATGAAGTTTGCTCTGTTGTCACCCTCATGGTCATGAGGACAAATGAGCTGTTTCCATGACAACTGGTCCAAAGCCGTCTACTGTGGAAGAGTGTGGGTTGGGGTTGAAAAGTCCTGAATAAAGGTAAGAAGTGGACATGGAGGGTTTGGATTTAATCGTAGTTTTACCTGTTGTTCCATTTGGATCAATGTTAATGCAAGTTTAAGATTTTTTATTTATAAAATTCAAACAGGACATCAATCAGACAGTTGACTTTTCTAAGATTAGACACACAGTATTTAGCTTCTGCCACTCTCAATAAAAAAACAGAACAAAGGACATAAGTTGGGTGGGATCATGATCGTGCTATGTTTAGTTGTGTTCCTGTACTTCCTTCCTCACTCTCTGACGCTGGAAGTTATAGCAACAAACAACCAAATGAAACACACTGTTACAGTGATTAAATTATAGACTTTCTTTGAGTTTGAATCACATTGGAAACATTTGGAATAATCCAAGTACGCGACTCAGAGGTCAATGCAGAAAAATTACATATCATCTCTAAAATGTTTAACATGAGTAAGGAAATAAAAGGTCAAGACAGAAAAAATGTTTCTTGAATTATTAGAGGGAATCAGAAACTGGCTGCTTTCAGTGTGTACACATGGTTGGATCCTTATAAAACACTCTCACAATGTTCTACCTGGTAGCATCTCTTCCTATGTCTTTTTTCACCTTCCACCACCTGCTCTTCCCACCTGACCTGTGATCCTCAGTGGAAAGACACCGGTTCCCATGGGCCACCTCGGCTGAAGATAGCGCACACACACACACACACACACACACACATACACACAGACACAACAGGAAATCCACAGCTCCATTTTATTTATTCAAGCCTCCAACTCTCTGCGAAGACAGCGAACAGGGGTTGTGGATGGAATTTTCTCTCCATTCCACTGCACATGGACACACACACACACACACACACTCGACCATGCAGACACTGTTACTATTAACATCTGACCTTGTCCCACAGAATTCTCCAGCATGAATTTTAAACAAGTGCTCTCTTCATCCAGACTTTAACGACCTCCCTCAGATACCTTACAAAATGATTCATCTCATTGTCAGTTGCCTCAAGCCAAGATATGGGGTGTGTTCCTTCAGTAAGATTTTCCCTAGCCCCAGCCAAATTCATTTGTTGCCTGACAGGTCTTTTTGCAATTAAGTGTTTCATAACCAAACGTGAGGTGACATTCAGAGGAAACAAAATGGAGAACAGCAGGTTTTTATTAATGTGTGTTTGCAAGTTTGTAAGCAGGATGTGCAAATGAATGCATACTTGAAAGGGGGAAAAACCAAAACAGAATTTTTCTCCTTCTTTCTCTTGCCAAACCAAACGATCTGTTTGTGTGTCCCGTTCTGCTGGTTGGCTTCTCTTTGCGCAGTGGGTGATACGCTATATCAGGCATACACCGCACATGGAGGCAGACATGGATGTAAGTGTAATAGAGGATTGTATTCTCCATAACCAGACACGACCAGTGGTGCATTGAGTTAGCAGGAGTTCTGAACTCAGCTGTGGCTGCATGGCTTTATTTTTCTAAGTTCTTTCTCTCTGTAACAGATGTGCATACACACCTTAATGAAAATGTTCTTACAGACAAGTCTTACTGACTTCAGAGTAATCGGGGTTCTTAAAATACATAAATTCAATACTAAAATAACAACAATAAATATAGCACAACACAACAGTTTAAATTCTTTAAATACTTTAAGCAAAGGTGGATCAATAGATCCTGATGGCAACAGATGGCACTGATGACCACAATGTCTCTTAAATTAAAAAAGAAAGAAAGAAAGAAAGAGAACAGTGACCCTGTGTGGTTGTTTTGTGTAAGTGAAGGTTATGAATGATATTGTTTGTGGCTTAAAATGTATTAAGAGGAAAGTGTTTAATTAAAATTCCTGCATTCATAGCGAAAAAGTGCTGACGTATTAATAGAAAAATGTAGATGTAAAAAATGGAAATGGAAATGGATAAAAGGAGCTCTCTATACCCACTGTATTATTAAATATACATGTATTGGCACCACTTTCTAATAAGATACTTTTCATGAAGGATTTGTAAACTAATGGCTTTATTTACTGCAGTTTTAATACTTGAAGAAGAAGAACTCCAGGATAACTCCTGTATAAAATCCAGATGCAGCTGGACACCTACTGTAGTTCTTTAATCAATCATCTTTGATTATGTGCTTTCTAAGTCATGTATCTGCAGTTATAAATGTTAGAAGGTATTAATAAAGGGTTCATTTCCTCTAAGTCATCCATGAAAGTCAGTCAATCACCTGTTGTTATAAATGTTAAATTGGTTATAAAGGATTTTTTTTAAAAATACATCAAATCTGTAGCTATAAATGTTAGCACATTAATAAATCTATTGTCCAGATGTTGCAACCCAGGATTAATCTTTGGAATATTATCACCCAAATTTGTAGCCTGGCTTTAAAGTGTGACTCAAAGGCCCTGCTGCAGGAGGATTTTCCACAACCTGGCAACCCAAAAGCTGGTCTTATTAATGGTTTATAGCTCATCTAAGAAGTATTATAACTGATTAGATGAATTTAAACTGTTTTATTGGAAAACAGTATCTATATATTATATTATTAGATTATTATGATTGATACATTAACTTACTTACCTTTACATACTGTTGAGTATTTTACTCCCTGATGGTGCAGCATATCATGTAATCTCATACTGTGCGTGTAAAATGTTGATCTGCAAAATAAGAGCCTACCTTTTGCGATCATACAAATGTAATGTAGAGGGGAAAAAAGTACAATATTTACCTCTGAAATGTAGTAGAGTAGAAGTGTAAAGCAACCTAAAATGGAAATTGGTGTACAGAACAAATATGGTGCTGTTTCAAAGTTAAATAATCAGTGCTTTGCTGTCTTTGACCTCTGTTAAGACTTAGATATTAGACTTGCTCTCACAGATGCTTCAGTCTGCAGCCTTGTTGGCCAGGAGATGGCAGCATACAAACCACCGAGCCCTTTAACAAGGACATGATCTGCTACTAACCTGTTACTGATGCAACATTCCTCTAAAATGAATGCTGAGAGCGATGCAAAATGTCCTGCAACTCATTCTCATTTGAGATGGTTTTTGTTGTTTTTTTTTTTTTTTACTCATGAGCCGCACACAGATGTTTTATGTTTTTTTAATTAAGTTACACGGATAATGTTGTATAAATGGCAACAGAGATAAGCTGTGCGAGCCCGTGAGAGGTAGAAACACAGCTGGGTATTGGATGGCTGCAATATGCCGCGGTTTGAGATGTAAGACAACACACAGATGCAGAAAATCATACTGTATGAGCTGTCAGACATGAGCAGGTGTTTCAGCAAACACAAGGACAGACAGTCTGTGCATAGTGGTTCAGTCGTTCCACAGAGCTATAAAGGAACACTAATGTTTACATAATTGCTGATCTCAGTCACAGATCACTTATTTGGCCTTTAGATAAGATGTTCAAGTTCTGGAAAAGGTCCGAGACGAGAGACTAAAGACAGACAACAGCTTATTTGCAGTTTCATGAGAAAGTAATGGCAAAAGCTGGGATTGTTTTTCTCCTCGGTTTTGGAACATGATCAGGCATTAATGCAACAATGAAAGTGATTTTGGGCAGTGAAAGTTTAGTTTAGAGGAGTTATTTTGCTCCCATAAGGATTTGCCCGATCAGTCAGTCTTGGCTTCCTTCATAGATGTGGATTAAAATAAGTCGGCTGGCCGAAACCACTGGGTATGAAGGGATGCAGGAGCCCTCCGGTGGACGGAAGCGGAACACCACCGGCCGTGTGGAAGATCACATTCCCGGAGCTGAAGCTGGGGAAAGTTTGGTGGAAGCTGACCGGGCTCGACCCACACGTGGACGGGCTTGGCCTGACGTTCACCAGTGAGTTGGAACCGGGCTGCAAGGTGCTGTCCGCCCCGGGATTCTGCTTTTTCCATTTGGTCCTCCTGTTCTGGAACCAGATTTTCACCTGGGTTTCGGTCAGACTCAAGGACAGGGCCAGGTTTAGTCTCTCACATACGGACAGGTAGCGAGTTGTGCGGAACTTGTTTTCCAGAGCTACAAGCTGCTCGTAGGTGAACGCTGTTCTGGCGCGTCGTGGTTTGGCGCAGGCCTGGTCCGGGCGCCGTCGTTTGTGCGGTGAGGGTTCCTGCAGGATGACCGCTGACTCTCCATTGTCCTGCTCACCGGTGAGACAGGACTCTGATTCAGCCGATGGGGAGAGCAGAAGAGGGTCAGCATCAACTGCCTGATGCCTGCAGACTACAGCATCTCCGGTTTCTTCAGCTGTAAATCAAACAGAGTCCACATGATGTAAATCTCTATAGAAGATGTAGCATATACGTTAGACAGTGTGAGATTTGAATCATGTTGATATTCCAGTCAACAATTACATCTTATAGGGCCCTTATAAACTACTGTCAGGATGACACTGTTATTGCTTGGCTTCCTGGGTGGTTCTTATATAACTGATTAGTTGACTGAATTTTCAAGGTGAAGATTAAACTATATTGTCGAAGAGAAACGTAGTCTTATTTGTTTGGCTCATTTGATGTGTTTTGAGTAACGGGCCAAAATGCCTAAAAGCTTCCTAAACGGGCTAAATTGTCCGCGGTGCTGAAAGAACAGCTCCTGACGAGACAGACGTCATGTGTCAAACCCCAAAGCCGAAGACCCACACCTGCCTAAGAGGTTTTCGTTTCTTCCTTGTGCAGCGATGCTTTCTTTTTGTCTTGTTTGAACTGCAGTTTAAATACCAAACACTGAGGGCCTAAAGTTGACATCTGTAAAATGTTTGATTGGGATCCGGAGGTCGCTCGAGCGGAACGGAGCATGGATTCACAGGAGGGGAAGACTTGGTCACTAATCCTTAAATAATTTATAAACCACACAGCGCCTCAAATGTCATGTTGCGGAAAGAAATCCCGTCTAAATCCAGCTCCGCCACCTCAGCCATGACGTGCTAATGGAGTTTCATATTTGCGGGTGGGTCGATAAATGTCATCTATTTAAAGGGAAGTTTTAATCGAACGATATTTAGGATCAGACATGGATGGGGTGTGAAGTTTGTACCTGCAAGGTGCTAGAGGGAGATATGCAGGATGCAGTAATGGGATATCGATCAAAGCGCGCAGAGGCATCCTCAATGGGACGATTTAAACAATTATCTGGCCTGCCTGTCCCAGTGCCAATCACACGCTGGGGCTCTGGGAGCAAGTCTTTGTGGCTTCCTTGAAAGGAAACGCAGCCTTGGAAATTTAAGGAAGGTCATACAGAGATGACAGTAAATCCGATAGAAAACTGCGTCTCACTTGCTGACGTTTAGTCTGGGGCTTAAAGTTTTTACTGAAAGATTTCATACCAGAGATTTATTTTATTCATGCGCTCCTATATAACATTTCAATGTGACAATGTATGAGTATTCATTCTTAAGTCCGGATGCTTTCAGATATTTGGCATGTGCAATGACAAGAGTGCAGAACGATATTTTACACGGAAATGACTGAACTACATGCTGAATAATGTTCTAAAATCGTCTGGTTTCTATACCTGCTTGCCTGCGCTCAACTCTGAAGTCTCCGCCTGCAGCGCTGTCCGACTCCAGACTTGTTCCCTCTGCATTTGGCACAGGAAACTTCTCTGTGACGAAGGAAAGTTCGTTCACCCTTTTGCTGTTGAATTTCTTAGGATCCAATATATCGATTATGGAAAACGAAATCTTATGAGTGGACGTCATTGTCACTCCGCAGTCCTTGGGGTCCAGCATCCTTTGTAGAGAAACACCTTAAAAGAAGCAAAGGGACCGGCGTGCGCAATTACGCGTATGGAGAGGAACTTCTCATAGCTTAGCTTACTTCTTGTCTTCAAGCTTCATCAAACCGGATTAATGGCGACGATCCCTCCGCATGTGGACTCCTCTGCTTCTGTCTGTCAGTCTCGTGAATGAGATGACCACAGCGCGGTCTTTAAAGCGTCTGTCCTCCAGTCTCTGAACCTGAGCACGTGACACAAACACCATTAGTGGTTCACACGACCACCTAATGGGCTCAAAGCATTCGTCGATAATCACCCATATCATTAAATTCAATAATCCGCGACCTGAGAGTAAATTGGGCACAGATGGCACTTGATCCATATCAGGGATCGTCCTGTCTCACCAAATTGGACTCTAGCGTTTGGAAGCGTTGCTGTCAGGAAGAGGATTTTCATATCCCCTTCAGCGACAGAAAAACTTTCTCTTAATCGAAACCACACTGTTTCTGCTTTTAAACTGCAGGCTATTCGCGGGAATGTGGCAGCATCAGGACTCCTATCAAAACAAATCTCAGCTTCTTAAATTAAAATCTTAAAATACAAACGTATTAAAATGTCGCTGTGTCCATTTTAACTGTGTCAGTACTGGATCAGGAATCATTAAGCACACGTGTTGGTGGATGTTAACTGAAAAAGAAATGCAAACAACTTCACTTCTACCTATAACTCATCCACGTGATATTTAGGTGTTAGTATGATATTTAGGACTACACAGATGACGTTTATTTTCAGGCAAGAAGATATTGTGATTCATGAACAATTTAGGGGTTGTGGTGTCTCTAAATTAAAATTTATACGATACTCTGAAGGTCACTATTGGTCGCAGTTTGTTTGTGCTTTAGAAATTGTGCTTATTCATATTATGCTTTTGTTGTCTTAAGCAGAGGAAGTGGTTTGTGCCCAAGCTGTGTGCACTAGAATGATAACAATCAATACTAAATGAAAGCTCTACTTTCTTATAAAGAAAAATGAAATAAGGACGTGTGTTCTGCACAGACTAACAGGATCCATGATGAATCTCTATTCTGGATGCTTCTTTAAAACATCCCAAAGCTAAACTGCAGGTGTACAATGATTGTGGAAGATTGTTTTCTCACCTGGGGTGATAGATTTATATTCACAATCAGTTTGCTCCCTAATCTTTGCCATTAGTATTCAATATAAAGTGACATGAGGTTGTTTAAAGCTTGATGCCTGGCGAAGGGAAAAAATGGTGAAACCAGCAGAGGATCAATATTCTCAGCAGGTGTCCAATACAGATAAAACCTGACAGTCATTTGGGATACTGGAAGGCCAAACCAGTAATGGCAACAGCATGTGAGGGCTTGCTTTAACTTGCTTTAATTCTCCAACTGTTTGCATCTTCAATAATTTCTTTCTCATTAGTAATCTGTATTTGTGTAGAATTAGATTAGGTTCAAATTGAGGGTAAAAGTGTACTTTTCTTTCCTAAAGACAGTTGCAACTTATTGTTTCCCTTTAGTTGCACATGTTTATGCATTACCATATTTTACCATCAAAGCCTGTGAGGTCCACATTGAGTCTGTGGATGAGACAGAAGGCATGAGGGTCATTTCTCTGTTTGCACTTCTGTCTAGTGACATGGGGGATCCGATCGCGTTTACACACTGTTAAATGCCTCCCTGCACAATTTCCTGTCTTATGTATACAGTTCAGGCTGATTACTCTGCTATATGTAGGTTTCATTGCTACCCAGTCATAGTCTGGGGAACTGTCATGGTATGCGGTAATTACATAGTCAAACATTTGTTAAAGCCGCCCCTACAGGGTGTCTGCGTGCCAGCATTTGCATGTGCATGGCACTTGGACGGCCATTACTGTAGTCCTTCCATATGAATAGAGCCCACTGCACACTGGAGGTTTACAACTTCCTACGAGAAAGCCCAGTGGCTGGACATCTGTTTGCATGGGGCATCGGGACAAAAGGACGAGCCCCGAGGACAAAGAGGCCCTCAGGTAGACTTCAGAGAGCGGGAACAGCAGCTGGCCCAGCTCAGAGTCTGTACAAATCGGTTAAGACTTCAGAAAGGAGGAGTGTTCCCTGTCAGACACTGCAGGGAGCCAAAGAGACACACTTCCATCCAAGACCCCCCTCCAGGGTCTATAAAATCATCACTTCACAGGGAGGCTGCCCCCAGTCTGCTAAACGTCAGATAATTTGTCTAATGGCAGTGGGGGCATTATGAGCTGTAGTTCTACTCACAGACTGTAGTGTCTATTGTTTTCTCTAAAGTCCTCCAGTGTCGCCCCAACTCTCCTGTAAAGTGGGACTCAAACAAAGGATCAGCAAGTGTCTGGTGAACCATTAAGAGAGGCTGTTAGATCTTGCATGTCAGATTCCTAGACTTTGTAGTTGCGGTGGTTTTTTAGCTACACTAACATCACTGAAGATCATACTAATGGATTTGCATGTTTTGGCACACAACTGCACATAATTTCCACCTCCCCATCTGTTTTATTCATTTCATCATGATACGAGTAGGAACTTGCAGAGACCTACAGCTTGCTTGATGTCACATTGCGTCACCTTAATCTCTCTTTTTTTTTTTTTTAAATGTTTTTTTTTTTTTTAAATGTTTTTGCTTTCTAGAAGCTTTTTATCAGAGTCAACACCACCAGAACCACTAAAACCACATCATTCTTCTCAGAGCATCTATGTGTGCTTACTATTTATAATCTGGGTGGATGGCAACTGATTTGCAAATCTTGGATGCAGCACTTAAAAAACAGGAACTACTAAAAGATTACTGACACATTAGAAATTACAAACCTTGCAGAGCTTTAGTCTCAGCGAGTTGATTCACACACTGTGCTGGCATGAAATTAGCCTTATAACTGTCAAAAAGGAGCGGCGACGCTGACGCAGAGAGCTGAATCCCGACACAGAGTCAAAAAGGGCAGGCAGGCAGAGGTCCAAAACAATATTCTTTCATTTTTTGAGAAAAGAAACTCAAAGCAGGCACACACTTACTGTGGCAAGGATCAACCAAAAAAAAAAAAAGTACAAAAAGCTGTGGCAAAAACTTGGTGAGATGAGACAAGAATTTCCTGGCATAGACATGAAGACAAAACAACAACCTGACAAAGAGTGACGGGGAAGACGAAGACTAAATAGACAACATAACAAGAGACAGGTGAAACACATTAAGGGAGGAGAAAGCGATCAAGATAAACCAAAGCAAAGTTGCATGAAAACAGACACACAGGGGAAGTGACACTTTCAAAATAAAACAGGACATGACAAAAACCTGCAACATAACACATGCAAACAAATACACACATGAAGCGTGACACATGGATCAAAAATCAACAGACAAAACATGACCAAAACTTACACAGCGTGACAATAACTCATGCCATTATTAGGATAGTTGTCACCAGTGATGCACAAGCAACTTGTGGCTAATGTGCTGCATGCATGCAAAACCTGCATTACTTATTACATTACTTTTGTTCTACTTTATCTGCACGTAGAGGCAGTTGGCATTGACGTGTGTCAGTGTAGCCAAAGATCAATACAGTACAATCTTCCGTGACAGGTATGAAGCCTCCCTCATTTTGCCAAGACTCCTGTCTGCACTGCATGCCTACGGGTTTTTGCTGCCAGGGCCTCCTTTTAGTTAGACCCCTGTGTTTGTTTGACTCTCTCTGACAACAAGGTCAGTGGCATTGCCCAGTAATTGTCCTAACGGCCTGTATACCTGTTGGGTGGAGGCGAGTAATGAGAGTTTTTCATTATGGGAGGGACGGGTGAGCGCGCCTGGCAGATGCTGACAGGCAGCAGATGTGTAAAGTTGGGGGTGATTTGTAAAGGGGTCAACTGCATCACAGAGGAGATGGAGGGCAATGTGGAGTGGGGGTAAATTACACTGAGGGACATTGTCAGTCATACTGCACCCCTGTCACAATAAGGTAAAGGTCAGTTCAAATGATGTTGTCAACTAACAACCAGCACAGTGCCATCATGCCTGCACAGTGTGCAAACTTCATACTGAGTGGAGATGTTTAGTTCAAAGTTTATTGCTTTCATTTTCACATGAAAACCCTCCTTAAAGGTGAACACACAGGTGCAAAAAAATGAATTTGGACTGATTGTTGATTGTTCTTTCATTTTCAAGACTGCAATACTTATTCTTTTGTTAATTCAAAGGAGTGGAGAACAAAGCTTCAGGCTTTTTCTGTATCCGTGTCATTGTTGTGCAGGGTTTGTGGAAACACAACAGTGAAGTGTGACAGTGAATTCCTCTGCATCCTGTCCTGTTTATGACCAACACAATATATATTTGTTTCCCCAGGCATTCGCATGGTTTTGCAGGTATCCACGGATTCAGAAATCAATGAAAATCAAACAACAGGTGACACATCAGCATTTTGTCTTCCCAAAACACAAGCACTGGGCACAAAGCTAAGCAATTTTTGCCTAATGCCCTGGCTAGACCTTCATATGGATCTGTCTGTAAATTAGGCTACACAGATATTTTGGCTGCCCTCTTTGCGAACAAAAAAGACGCAAAAGTAACCAATGGCAGGTGAGTGTTGTGGCGAGCAAAGGAGAGTGTACATATTGTGAGAAACTGAGAGAAAACTGCTGCAGCTGCCTGGGCTGAGGCCCTGCTCGTAATGGCTCTGTGGCGCCTGGCATCTGCACACAGCGCACTGTCACTCAACGTGAGCACTGATTAGCCATTGTTCTGAGAAGGTCACATCATAATTCATTAACAATAATTAGTCCCGCAGTGCCACCTGCACTCCTTCTCCCGACTGCCCTGTTAAATTACGAGCAACCATCGCGGTTCACGCGTGGAACAATGAAGATGTATCCACAACGTAAAGGCAAGAGCTATTAGTTACATTATTTAAATGGACCTGTTTAAACCAGGGGAGCTGTCTTTATGAAGGGCAATTAGGCGCTAACCATAATTGATAATTCGTGCTAATTACAATTAGGAAATATAAATAGTGGTTGCAGGATTAATCATCATTGGTGCAGGCTGGGTAGGTGTGATGGAAGGCAATGGATTATACCCCATTCATCTCCATCTAGTGCAGAAACAGATTGTGTTTGTCCCTTTGCATTTCTCCATTGACCATTATCTCTTTTTTGTTTCTGTGCCCTTGCCAAATAGTCCACGGGGTGGTGAAAGTGTGAGGCTGTAGTTGGTGAGCTGCAGAATGAGGGCACAGTGTAATGGAAACTGTTACTGGGAGGACTGGTGACCTCTCATCCATCCCCATTCATCACTGCCAAATTCTTTTTTCTGTTCATGTTTGGCCTTTAATTTGCATTTTTGAGTTTGTCCATTTTAATTTTAATATACAATGATACTAAGTTGTTAAGTGTAAGTTGTAAAGCTTCTGTTTCATTAGTGAAGATGTTTTGTGAACAAATATTTAATGAAGTTCAAATGAATATTTACCCTAAATAACAGTATAGAACCATAAAATCATCATTTAATTTTATTTTTTTTTGGGGGGGGGGGGTGGTCTAACATTAACATTTACGTCCTGTTCACAGAGCATCCAGGCCCCGTTTGGCCCTTCACCTCTGATTAAATGAGGGTCACCTGAGCCTGACCTTTGCACTTGAAGGTGTGTGTTCTACTGGAGCACATTCACTCACTTGTCAGTGCATGATGACTATATCATGTGACACAATGAGATGCAACCTATTCCCTCTCATAAAGAATCAGACTGGGTGTTGTCCTACATTTTAACTATATAAAATCTATCACCTTATGCCCTGTCAATCCACCTACACATGTGAGTGTCTGCAATCTATACAACCGCACTGATAAGTCAGCTCACACATCAAATGCCTAACAGCCTCTTTGGTCTGAGAAGAGTCTGAACAGTCTGATTTAAATACAAATGCCAAACGGTCTTAGCTGAACAAACAAACGAATGATCAGACCGGCCTCTGCTGTAGGTTTGTGGGCATGTTGACTCAGATGTGACTTTATTGCTTTATTCATGACGGATTTGAATTAATCATTGGTGTTTGGCTGTGTGTGTGTGTGTGTGTGTGTGTGTGTGTGTACAAACAAGAGACATGAAGAAGAAGACGTCTCTTTATTCTTCACTGTCACACGCTGATCCCAGCCTACTCTACTGCATGCCTATATACTATAAACATGCAGTATACTATGCTAAGCTATACAAAGCTGGGGGTTTCTTTAAATGTAATGAAAGAATTTAACAGGGAAACAAGAATTATTTATAATAGATATATAATATAAAAAAAGCAGATTTTACACAGGAAACATACACTATCTTCTATCCACCAGATGAACCGTTCCCCTGAACTCATTGTCTATATTATATATTTTGGATCTACACTTTTTAATTAGTGTTCTGTATCTGTTTGTTACAGAACAGATATTCATGTCTAAAAATAAGGTGATTAAATTACAAAAAAAAAAAAAAATCAAATTGGAAATTTCAGTGTCATTCTTCTGTTTGACTTCAGCATGAAACGTGGCACAGGATAATGTTTTTGTTAGCCCAAAAATTCTGCCTGCCTTTCACTTTGTGGTCTTCGAGTGGGGCCCTGCACCATGAGGCCCCCACTGGCTGCTGGTAATTGCTACAGTGAGAGCTGGACCGTTGGAGCTGCTCTAATCAATAAAGTCTTCATCAGCCATTTCCCCTGATGATTCTCCCTCATTTCTCCCTTAATTGTTCTTTTTCATCAAACAAGGTCTGTGCCGTGAGCATGTGTGTGCGTGTCTACGTCTGTGCGCTCCCAGGAGCTCGCACTCTGGTCTTCCCTCTCAATGGACTGCAGCTAACAGATTGCTAATGTAAGCTGGGCTGAAAACAGTAGGGAGGGGGGAACCCTTGCCTCTTATGACTAGACTGTGACCTCCATGGGAGGAGGATTACTGTTGATCCAGGCTCAAGCTTCCCCAGAGCAGCTTCACTCCTGACACTGAGCACGACCACTGACTCAAATAAAAACCTAAATATGTTCAGGCATCAGAATCAGCTGTGTTGTACTTTAACCCTGTGCAATAAACAACGATCCAACATGGGGTTTTTTTAGCTTCAATTATATATTTTTGTAACATAAGCATTTCAGTTAAAGCTGATTACTATTAGCCTCACAAAATGTACTTTTATAAAGGGTCAGTTCACTCAAAATAATGAAAAAAAACTCACTTAAACTGAAATTTAACCTTATGGATGCTTTTGGTTTTATTTTGGTGGTAGTTTAGGTGAACTAACCCTTTAAGGAAGCAGCTCTAACACAGGTGAGATATCTTCAAACCTGCCAACAACAACCAGGCACCCAGATTTAGTATGCACACACTCAGCTTTCTAAACACAAAAACATTTCAGCCATTCTTTATCATTCAGAGACATTTTGTTCCCCTCCAAAGCAAATCACGTTTTTGATTTGGATAGAATATCTTTTTTGCAAGCCAACACAGAAATGTAATATTCTAAGCAGAATTTTCATCTTCATTAGTATCTGATATTTCTGTTTGTAAATTCAGGGTTGTTTTTTTTAACTATAACACCTCATGAACACTTTGTTGATGGCTGCCTTCTGCTGCCCTGTAACCTTCATCCTCACGCTGTTTGGGCCCATTACTGCTTAAGAATCGGAAATGATTGGGGTATAATTGTTTTCCTTCAGCTCTTATTGTCCTTCTGTGCTAGTAAAAGGGTGTGGGTCCTCTCCATCTCCCACATGGGAGGAGCCGCTGGCTTTCATAAGGTGTCCGTCCCGCCCATGTGGCTCTGCAGGCATCACCGCCCTTGTGGAGCATCCAGCCGTTAAAGGATCAACTCTAGTGCAGATGAAGAGTAAAGGAGGAGGAGGGAGGGTATTTTCAGAGTAAAAATTGCACTTTGTGTCTGTCAAGTAAATAGACTTCATAGCAGCGACGACAAATAGCACATGGCACCCATTTTCAGCTTTTCTGGTCGTTGTGATCTGTGTGATCTCTGTCTCTGTTTTTTAACACTGACACTCTGCATCTGTACTATTAAATATATAATGAGTCACTGTAGTTCATACTATTCCGATTAAAAGAAAATTAAATCCAGAAGTACGGAATTTCCAAATGCCATCGAGCTTTCAAAAGAGGCCAAAGAGTTTACAGATTTTCAGAAGTCAATGCACATTAAGAATTCTTCACTAAAACTCGCCGATAATTCTGGCAAGTCGAACTGGGGATCATCTGCCCGCGGAGGGGCTGTTGGTCATTAACTGCTCTTAATACCAGAAATTCCCTGAAATTAAAACGAACTGCCATCACTTTAACCTTATTGATTCCACGCTTGCAGTACAGAATAGGAAATAAAGCACCAAGAAAAAGTCACTGCAGAGATACTTTCTGAGGTCAGTGTGTCTCTATGTATGTCTGATCTGTCAGCTCTGATCCTCCATCACTGATATCTTATTGTTTTCTTAAACTATTTATTATTTTTTTTATTATTCTTATGAAATACAGGAGAACAGGGAGAGGAAAGTTGTAATTGTGACTCTGAAGTTGCTGAAAACACTTCAATCCATTCCCTAACAACAGAACCTTAATTAAAAATGCAAAGTCGACAAAAAAGGATTTTCCTGTGGGATATTGTCTTACAGAATCCAAACTAAACAATAATTACAATAAAAACTAAACATGCCCTCACTGAGATTTGAGTTTTTCTTTGAGTAACTGTGAGATCAAAAATTTGTAGAAATCCTGAAGCCTTGAATAACTGCAGCGCTAAAATAACTGGACACATGTATGAGATGATCGCAAAAATGAGGAAAACAGCTAATTTTGCCATTAGTGCACACAGGATTAATGCTGCAGTGGCCTTGATGAATCTGTCCTATATCATGATTTATGCAGCCTTTAGGGTTGTTGACTTACAGGGGCTTTATTGAGAAAATTAGATTTGAGTTGTCTAACAGCCGGGCCACTCATCTCCTCAGTAAACTGCTGTAGATTGTGCCGCCGTTGGTTTTATCGACATATCCCATTACTGAAGTCTTCGCGTTTTTATGACCATTTCCATAAATTCAGTCCGGGACAATCTCCTCTCTCTGTGGAGCTGATGGAAAGATCATCTCAGGGCTGTCGTTTGACGCTTCAGCACCTTCACACACACACACACACACACGTCTATATACACTGTGAACTGTGTGGCTCTCTCTCTCTCTCTCTCTCTCTCTCTCTCTCTATCTCATGATCAGAGAAGATGCCCCCCCCCCCTCGCTCAGTGATAGAAATAATTCAGACTCCGCCAGACATCAAGAGAGAGGACGCAGAGTGTTGAATGAGTTTACAGATGATGAGAGTCTTAGCTCAGGTCAATCTGTATTTACAGCTCAATCACTTAACAGAGCAGGTCTCTCTATTAGACCTCTATCTATCTGGCTGCTTGACAGTCAGCAGCAAATAGAGCAGTACAAGGGACAAGGAGGGCAACTGATAAGACCTCCGTGACACAGAGAGCGCCATGGGGGGGGTCAGCTCCCAACCCGACTCCACTATTAATCCATTTATGGCAAACATTAAGATATTGATCAATTATAGGCCATGACCTTAATTATAAAGGAAGGGTTTGTATGCATAAATTGGCGGTTCCCACCATTAGTTTCCTATTCACTGTCTCTCAGGGAAGGTTTTTATTTTAGTTAATATAGAAAGAAGTGTCAAATTTAATCCCTACTTGACCCCAGTTAATACAACAGAAAAGATTACCAAATCATACTTTTGAAGTATGGTTTGATATTTTGTTGATTTTACCCAAACCCTCATTTCAAGGATGGTTTAAAACATTTAAAAAGGAACAAACAAACATGTTCACCTTTGTCTCTGACAGCATCCATATTGATAGTTGTGTTTCTGTGCATTCAGGTTTGTATTGTCTTTTGGGGTCCTGTATATTCACATCCAACCCACCAATCATTAATGCAAGAATGACTTCAAAGATAATATCACCAGCCCAGTTGCTGGAATAAAATCATATCAACATCTCAACAACATCATATCAACATCTCAACAATATGTGCCATATTAAGTTCAGATTACACATAAATGAGCTGACTTTGTTACCAGGACGAGTAGGGGACTGTGGTGACCACAAAGCCGAAAACATGATCTTTTTCTAACCTTAGCCGTGTGACTTTTGTGCTTAAACCTAACCAGACCTGAAGCACCACACTGTAGCAAACTAAAAACGGAAACTGAAACGTAAAGACGATCCCTTAGATGATCACTGATTTGCGGCCTGAAGCGCATCCTGATCAGAAGTATTACCATTAGCAAGGCCACTGCAGGAAATTGGATACACTTAGCTGTTCACACATTGTGCTGCACACCCTGCTGTCTGATATGGTATTTCTATATGGTGACATATAATTTGGTTAAATTCTGAACTGAACCTCCCTTTAGGTTTTTTCTGCGGCTTGTGGCACAGGGGAGAATAACATCACATTCTGCATGTCAAATAGGCGATTTCATACTTAAAACTTATTATTGCTCTTCTCCTGGCCATCAGTGACAGTGTTATATATAAATTAAGAAACGTTTGCTGTTCTCTGTCATCATAACTTAAACTGCATGTGGAAAATAATGTTGGAAATGCACTAAGGCTGATTTTAAAACCTTTATTAACAGGTTTTATCTTTTTATTTGTTTTAGCTCATTGGTTTTCCTGTGAATCCACTGGTATTTTGATGTCCAAATGCTCCAAGTCACATTATTTACTTTTCACAGTGAACTGAGCTACTGCTTGTAATATTTTCCGGGTCAGAAGGGGGAGCAGTAATCTCAGAAATCTCACATTGCCCATCTGTCATTGGAGTTTCTCTGGAGGTGTTTTCTGATTGATAACCACAACAATTTATTAACTGATAAATAACATAAGGATAATTCAGTTTTATTTTCATGCCTGCAACATCTATTGCACCAAAATATCACATTATAACCCTTTTATTTTCAGACCACAAAAACAATCACACTCTCAAAAACTACTGAGGGAAGTCATCACATTTAGTCATAGTCACAGAGAAACTCCAAATTCTGGCTGTGGAGTTTGTAAATGAGTATTTAGATGAGATTCCTGGACTGAACTCGCTACCTCTGCACATATAAAAGCAAAATGGTGCCATCTGCTGGCTCTGCACTGTAATGAGGCTCTACAGAGTGTGTTGGCTGGGGTGTTTTTCCACTAACTACATGCTTTTTTTCATGATAAGCTTTTTTATTTTGGTCACTGGATTTATTGTTTACTTGCTCAGTGTTACTCACGATCACCAAGCCTCCCAGGCCCAAATATTGCTGTAACATGTGATGGCTTGTGTGCCTGTGTGTGTGATTGCATGCGTGTGAGTGGCACAGGGAGGCTGCTGGATGCCTTCATTAAGTAGGAGCGTCGCTGGCAGTATGATTTGTTCCTTGGAGTCAGTGAAAGGTGTTGTGCAACAGTCTGTGAAATGATTAGTGGCCCTGACAAGAACTATTAGAAGATGAAAAATCAAGATGGGGTTACACACACACACACGCACACAAAGTGAACACCTTGTCACTGGTGTTTGTTAAACATAAGCAGTGTTATCCAGGGTCAGCTCAGTTGGTAGATGAAGGACGGTTTACTGCCATATTGTTGTCTAAGATGTGTGCATAGGGACACACAGCTGCAATGCTGAAGTCGGTGCGATGTTGATCTCCACCCAGCCTCATCTGTCTGCCTCCGTGAAGGCTCTGCTCAGGTTCAAAGCCACGGGGGGCGTTTGGCTACGTAGCCCCAACAGCTGCCTCTCAGGGGCCAGGGTGTTGAATAATCATCGCTGGGCTTATTGGTTTGGTTATGGCTTCTCAAATTTCCTGCCCTTCTGCCAGATAGACATCTAGATGGCTTTTCACTGGAGCACAGTGTAATAGAATGGCATTTCAGAAAGGGTGTATAACATTAGCTGTAAATATATTGTGTTCCTGTGTACATACATGTTGCACTTGAATACAGTTTGTGATGTGTTTTTTATTTGTTCGAGGCCAGATGCAAAAGCTTTGGTTCACTGCATGAATAGTTATGCACCGTCTTAACCAAACTTGTTTAAGCTTCTTTAAGCTACCCTCAGCGTGTATACATACCCTGCAGGGGAAGACCAGCTAATTAGCTGAGATTATTTTAGCAAGTCAGGAATTTAAAAGCAACCTGCCTAATCAATTTTATTCTCCCCACATGCAGAAACTATTAGGTCGTATTAGTACCATTACACAGATTTTCAGGTAACTGGTGTAACCACTTTACTCAGTGACAGTAAATCTTGGGGGATTCATGGAGAGTTCTGTTGATTTTTTGCATCAGATTATCTAGTGCTCGGTGGGATGGACTGACCTTGGTCCTTTTGTCATTCTGAATTAAATCCACTGTTAAAATGTGAGTTTTGGGAAAAAACAGTTTGATTTGAGGTGAATCCTGTTGCTCCAATATTGTTTGTGTACATGATGCAAATGTGCAGAGAGACCCTGAAGGAGCACATGGGCCTCGTTGACTCTCTCCCTCCCAATCTCCTGTTCCTGTCCTCTCTTTTCACTCAGGATGCTCTAAGTTGGATCATAAGTCATTCAGGGACCTTGTGACTTGTCAAATTTGACTATATAAATAAAACTGACTTGACAAGGACTGGATGAATGGTTGGATGGATGGCCAGACGCTGAGCTGATATCCAAAAATTGAGTGAGAATGTAACAGTCACTATATTTCACAAGGATCATGCGCGTGTCTTACTGGGAAAACTGTTTTTCCCATTAAGGTTTATACACTACATTGTTCCAGAATGACATCAAGGGAATCCATCTGTATGTGGATATTTCCCAGACACATCCACAAAAGGCTGCACATGACAAAGCAACTCAAAAGGTTTTTCTTATCTCAACAGAGCTCACATGAAGTTTAGATTTGTGAAGCTTTTCTGAGAAGTGAGTGTTGAACGAGATGACCACCCTGAGTCATGTCATTTACTTCAGTAAAACAATGGGTGAGCGGCATATAAACCACAGACCTGCAGTGCATAATCTTATAAAAACCTTGTCACCAGCATGCAGCCTTAAGTTACAGGTTATAGCCTTTAAATCAATAATGATCGCTTAATAATGTTCACCTGTTGCTGACCCTGTGGTACACAACAGAGGGCAGTTACACCAATATTAACAGATCAGCAGGGTTAATATTCATACTTTGTGTGCTGAACTCTTGACCCAGAGCCATATCAACCCCATGAGAACAACTAATCAACATGTGTGATGTGACTGAAAATCATTAACAGCGCACTGAGTTGATCCCGTTCAAATACTCTAAATCTGAAAGTTAATTTAACACTATTCAGATACATGTAGCATGAATTCACATGAGTGAATTAGTTAATCTAACACTGGAGCATGTCAGTAACCTGAATGTTTGTGGGATAAAGAGGAAACTAACAAACAAAGCTGTTGAGACTAGTCAACATGTATTGTTTGTAGCTCACTTGGTCACTTTAAATTCAACTGCACTCCGGGTGAAACACATAAGAAAAGCCCCATTCATGTCATCGCCAGGAGAATACACAGATCAGCAAACCCACTGCCAGTGTAAACTCCAAACATCCTCTGGACCTTGTATGTTGCTGCCTCGATCTCACTTTCACACACACTTCGCTCTCCTTTTGATTTCTATTTGAACAAACATGATCTTAATTTGAATACATTTTATGAAAAATCCTGCATCTCTCTTGACTGGTCTGCCGTGTCGTCCTCCCCATGCCTTGCAGATAAGTGCTGCCTTCCTGTATTGTTGTGCCAGTCCTCCAGGCAAGCAGCCACAGGGTCCCAGACCACTCAGCCAAGTAGACTGCACACACGCAACCACATGGGAACCACAGAGAAGGAGAGAGCTAGGAATGCTAACAAGAGCCAGAAAGTGAAAATGCTTTGTTTTCATTCTCTGCCACCACCATCACCTTCGCAAGAGACTTGTCAACATTTACATGCCATGTAATATTTGAATCCATGTTTTTTACTGAACAATATGAACATATGTGCTCAACAGGTTGGTCTGTCCCACTTCCTTGAGCCAATACGGTTTCTGCGTCTCTTAATTGTTTTGCGGTTTGGTTCAATCCAGTTCATCAACGAGTTCAAAATCTTTATTACTGAAAAGAAAAAGTTACCTGTAAATGCATCCTGTCATCAGCTGTTTATTGTCTCTGTGATAATGACAGCCTTGTGGCTGTAGTGAACAGACAGTATCCAGCCAGCCAGACAGACAGACAGTGGTAGAACTAGATTGTCAGGCACCAGCGTTCCTCAACGGCTGTTATGTGAGCCTGCCAAAAGTGGAACATGTACAAGTACAGAATGTGTGCAATATCACAGCACATGATATTCACTCTGTAAACATTTACAGAAGTGAGCACATAACCTCTCTCACGCAGATATGTACAAATACTCCCGTACAGTGCGCAAAAACAAGTACTGAACATGACGTTAGCATATGTTTTGTTTTGTTGTACTATCCGAGGCTAAGATGTCCCTTTGAGGAATTTTGTCAGAGCTTGAGTTCAGTGTCAGTGACTGCTGCTGTCAGAGCATAAAAAATTTGTGTCAGTTTTAAAGATTACATCAGTGCCAGGCTTGACTGTCTTCATTCCACAAAACGCTTGAGTAGGGTTACACCGAGATGGCATCTTGTTCTCACAACATGACTTATCCCCCCTGACCCCTCAAGTTCTTGCCTATAAACACCCATTTTCCCCTCCCTTCACCCCTCCTCCCACACCAGACCTTGAGTCATGCACCCCAGGGGCCACCCAATGTCAAAAGGCAGACACCCTACCCCCACATCTACAGGCCCATGACCCCCTAAGACCACAACAGGAACCACATTCTTTCTTTTGTGGCTGGTCTTTCATCCTTTTCCAACACCGGGGCACCAGAAATAACCTGCAAGGAGCATTGTATGGGCAAAAATGGGGCCTTTTGTTCAGGCCGTGCCACAGCCTGCAGATAAAAGTAAACACATCACGCTCTTGTCTTTCTCATTTTCTATCTCTGTGTCTCACAATACCTCTGTACGTGTGTTAAAATCTTTTACTGCACAGGTGAGTGACTGGTGACATTTGAGAAGATGCCCTTTGAGAAATCATGATACAATGTGTTTATGATTTTAAGTACGTTAAGGGAGTATCAGCCAGTGTATCTTTCTCCTGTAAGCACAAAGTGTTCCCTGAAAACTGAGCTTACACACTGAACACACCCGGTTGCATGTGTTTTCTTTGCAATTTGCCCATGGATATAGCACAAGCAACAGATCTGATGATTACAGGACAATAAAAGGTAGGCCTGATTCAAAATGTCATGTATATGCAGCTCCGACTCCTGTTGACCCAGAGGCAGCAGCAGCAGCAGCAGCAGCAGCAGCAGCAGTCAGGCAGGCAGAGTGAGACAGGATCTGACAAGACAAGACAGTATGAGGTGTGGTGTGTTTATCTTTCAGTTAGGCTTCCTTCATTACACACGCACTTCCTGCATTATAGATAACCCCTTGGAATTGTGGTAAACATCACCCTATTTTTGCATTTTGTGTTCATGTGCTTGTGGATTTATTATTTGCATAAAATGCAAAGTAGAAATTTGGGAAACATGTATTTTCTTTCTGGCTGAGTTAGATGAGAAGATTGATACCATTCTTATGTTTGTGTGTCATGATATGAAACTACAGCCAGCAGCTGTATAGTTTAGGTTAATTCAAAGATTGAAAGGGGAGGAACAACTACCTCAGCCCAGTCTAAAAATAACAAAATTCAACTACATCTGCATCTGCATGGCTATATGAGAATGTGAGAATGCTATGTCTCATTTGTTTAATTCATACAAAAACTGCAAGTATAAAAATGACATTTTAACCATTTACAAGTATCTGTGTGCACTAACTTCCTGTTTCTGTGTTTGCTAACCTGCTGCTGGCTATAGCTTTGCATAAGGCACCGAAACAAGAGTGATGTCAATCCTTTATTTAAAGTGAACTGTCCACCAGAGAGCGTGTTCCACAAAATAATCCCAAAATTTATATTCCCAAATATTCCTTCATGGTGCAAAGAGTAGCCTGGGCTAAATGAAGAGGAATGTTGACCTTCCCTAATTGAAAGAATAGCAGTAACTCCACGGCCATCTTTGCAATCAACCAACAACAGATCGAAAGGTCGCAAGACTTACAAACAGGGGTTTTACACAACTACTACATGAACATGAAGCAGAATATTCCCAGAACAGACAACTGGCAGAAGTTTTTCAAAAAGACTGATACAGAAGTTGGAGAATGATAAGGCCATTTTTGTAATAGCCATCACTCTTTCTGAGAAACTTGTTTAACCATCAAAGACAGTGTGGTGTCTTAATTTGGTTTCTCAAAATCAAGTCTTATCTTAACTGGTTTAATATAACAGAATTATGATGTTTTCATGTGTCAAACCAGGTTACTTGAGTGCACAAGTTAGAGACGGGCTGCTTTGTTGATGTAGATTTTTACTGAACACAACCGTTAGTGGAAAAAAAGACAGGAGGTGGAGGAAGCATGCAGCCAGACAGATGGAGGGCAGAAACTTTACACCAATCTGAATTAGATGAGGAGGGAAGGACTTTTTCTGAGATGCTTACAGAAGAAGATCTGGTCTGATCAATAATGATTCAACCTGTTTACTTCTGTATTTATCAGAAAAACTATTTTAAGATAAGATCTTTGATCGACCAGTCATCAGTTTACAGTTAGCACTATGCAGGAAACACCCTCCTCTGGATTTCACAAAAGAAGGAAGAGTGATGTTTGTTTTGCATCTCAGATCACTCCCTCTTTCATAAACCCACAATTTCCATGTCAGCAGTGAGTGCTTTCCCCTGTCTGACACTCTCTGTTGGACAAACACCTTCAGTAATCCAACAGGCTTCATGCCAGTAAGTAGATGGTGTTCAGGTAATTCCAAACAAAACATAGTGTGGTGTTCCCAGCAGGCCTACAAGAAGACCGACAGTCATCTACAAAAACGAGAGATGTCTCGAGCCTTGAGGCCATCAAATCAAGGACTCATAGACAGAAAGTGAGAAAGGAGAACACAGAAACGCAGGTGGTTTTTAAACTAACAGGCCAATGTTTGTAACACAAAAAGCTCGGATACTTTACTCTACCAGTCCAGCACCAAACAGTCAACAGACAAAGTTGGTGGCGAGCTTGTGAACATACTGGTGCATTTAGCACTTACAGATCCAGTTATTCCTTTTCGGAGTGTAAAGGTAGAAAGGAGAGTGGATATTGGACTTACATTCACTACTCCAAATGAATGCTAATGTTGTTCCCTGTCTGCTGGATGTGTAAAGATGCAACTGTGTGCTAACCAGTTCTACATAACAACTTTAAAACGTGATAGCATCTGTTTATGTCTTGTTGTGATGCCTCCGATTGGTCCCGAAAAGCAACTGTATGCAGATTTTCAGTTGTTTTCAGTTAAAAAGAAGATAAATAAACATCTGAGACACATGTCATGCCCTCATCCCCGCTCAGTGCTGTAGTTATTTTTGCTACCTGCATCTCTACACCAGCCAATAGGCATTTCTGATGACTCATATCCTTACAAGATGACCTACCATAGCAACTGTTTCAATGAGTGACCGCTAACCAAAACATGATACATGGGAAGGATTTTTTTTATTCACACCATGAGCACTAAATCTTCTGAACAGGAAGAAGCTTTTAGTAAGTATTTAGATGCAGCTAAATCATAAGCTAAAAATATAAAAATCAGACAATCGGTCAACTGTGTCTGTCTAAACTAAAAGTGTATGTTGCTGCTGAACATCCAATGCGTTCAGCCTTCACGTCACTGGAGTCACAGTTTTTTAAGTGGTGAAGCCGTGTGGAGAGCAAAACAGGGAGAAGCCATATGACACAGATTTGAAAGCACTTTGTGGCTGGTTTTGGCAGCTGGAAATGCCACTATAGCCTCCATGGTATGCACCAGGGGAAGATAAAATGGAGTGAAGAAAATGAAAGAAAAAAAGGAAATTGCTTTAAGCGAAACCTCCCTTTTTTCTGCAGGGAGGCTTTCTGAGTGGTTGTCACTACACAGAGCGAGATGGCTCCATATGGGCTTAGACTGGTGAATATACATTTGCCGTTCTTACCCAAGTGGAGTTTATTAAAGAACAGGGAGACAAAATATGATAAATTCATTCCAGGGAGGTCAAGCAGGACTTCTGGGATTGTGGAGGAAAATGTAAAAACCCAATTATGGCAGATATAATGTGAAAAGTAAACTAATTTTTGAAACACAAAGTCCCCACTGATGTTGAAAAAAAAGATTTGCCTGGATGCCACCACTGTAAAGATACTACCCAGGAGGTTTTACTCAGTCACCACTGAGATCTTCCTTGTTTTTATCTCTAGCTGAAAGAAGCAGAACAGAAAGAAAGAGGTTATGGTTATTAATGCTGACAAAAAAAGAGAAGAAACTGGAGCCTGTGCTCATAAAGCTCCTTCCTACTACTCTCCTGACACCCCATCAATCTGTCCCTGACATCCTGTTCACTGCACAGGTCCACCCATGAGCGCAGGCCTTTTCACATGGTACCGTTTTATTCTGTGCAGGTTATGTAACAGTCTGCTCTAACACGGGTCCTGGATATCATAAGCTGTCGTTAGCTGACAAGAACATTCATTGTTCACAGCACAAAGTGACGTCAGAGTGATTTTACACGGGATTGATTAACTGGTATAGAAATTTTCATCAAACTTCTCATGTATAGCAGCTGCAATTTAGCTGTCATCTTAGAAAAACAGTTCTCCTCATGATTATTCCATCCAAATCATTCCATTTATTATGTTGAAAAGTTCTATGTTAACAGGCCTACAAGCTGTGGTTACATGTGGTAGTTGTACAATGTAAGATTAAAAGCACAAACATTGTGATTTTAAATGCTCATGCACTACAACTCATGTGCATGCTTCATATTCCCACAAAATGTTGGATGTCTTCAAAGTAAGATATAATAGACATAATATTTTTTTAAAAAAAAAAAAGATTAGCAGTATTGTGTATATTGGGCTTATCATATTAATTATTTGTGTTTCTAGAAATTTGGAAAATCATCTCATCGATATTTTGAGGCGTGGGAAATTAAAGTTCAGGCAAAAATCTGTTTAAACAACTCTAATCTTTTTAAAATGACCACTTGTTGCAGTGAGCATTGTATAATTCAGTATGAAATGAGCAGGAACTTGCAGAACTTCTTGGTTTCAGTTCCTTAAATCAGAGGTTTTTCACCTTTTTGGCTTGCAATCCCATCACCACAAGCTGTACGGCAGCCAGTTAATTGACTTATTTTGCCTTCTCAAATTCTTATTGCATTCATTTAAAAAGATCCAGTACTTTACAAGGAAAAAGTAAAGACAAGGAAGAAGTTGGTGAAAATAGATGTTACTGTTCTGTTTACTTCTAGCCCATCAGTTTCTCTTGTGATCCTCTGGACAGTTGGGAACCCCAGGTGGGGAACCACTGAATCACTTAAATCCTCAGATCACAAATGTTTGCCCTGCAGCTATTGTACAGCAAATTTAAATTGAAGTGTGTCAAGAGTTTGTCACAGGCTTCACAGAGTCCTCTAAAGCCCTTTATTTCTTTTATTTTTTTTTTGTTTTGCCTGCATGTGTTTTTTGTCTCCATGTCTGGCAGGGAGCTGGTGACTTGTATCTCACGCCTCATGCCAAGATATGTTTTGCCTGCTGACTGTTTCCTCCCTCCTCCTTCGTCTCCACTCATTTTTATTTTTTTTCACCATTCAGCCCATGTTTTCTTCTTTCATGTCCTTGTTTGTTTACATTCACAGTGGATTGAAATCACAGACTCAGGAAGATGCTGCCAGGAACAAGGCTGTTCTCTCCCTTTCTTCGTCCCTTCCTTCCCCTTTTTTTTACTTGCTGAAATGCAGGCGGTCGGGCATGCTTGGGGTTTCCAAACTATCGTCTGTGCTGGGGGGTCCCTGGAGAGCAACCCCGCCATAATAGCCGGGTGGAGTGGGCTGGTGAGCACAGGGGAGGGAAAATGAATAGCATGCTATGGGGCTTTCCAAACCCTAATTCCTTACAAGGCCTTTGTAGACTACATTGTGCTGAATTATTTACCTCAGCTGACAAACCATCCAGTGTGTGATGAAGGACAAAGGTTGAAAAATGTTTTTTGGCTTTCTCACACTCAAGCTTGGTGAAAAATACCACGGCCAGGCTTGTAACACTGTAAATTTCCAGAGCAGGCACTGTTTTTTGACTCTTCAGCTGTTTGTGTTATATTTCTACATTCTTGGTTCAATCCTTGATTCAACTCTCCTCTATATTTCACAAGTCATCTTCTCAGCGTTTCCTCTTTTCGCGAAGAAAGAAGCGTGTTGAGAGTGTGGACATGCACATATGCACATGCCGCCATGATGAAGTGCCTATGGTATGCGTGCAGGTCACTGTCCATGCATGCGCGCACGTATGCCTGTGTGTGTTTTTGTGTATGTGTGTGCGTTGTACGCTACATAGCAGCCTGTGGATTCTCGTGCAGAGGAGTAGGCCGCGATTTGGCTGTAAATCTTTAAGAGAAGCTGATAAATTGGAGCACCGGTGACAGCTTGACTTCCTCCCCTCAGAATGGACTTTACTCCCTAACCTTGGGAAAGAACTGCCACGTGCAGATCTGATCAGAGAAAAACAAAAGTAGAAGAGGAGGGAACCAGGGAACCAGGGAGCCCCCCCTCCCCCATCTGCTCCCTCCTCCAACACTCCTCCCATCCCTTCAACTCACTGATTATGAGTGTATGTCAAAGGAAGGGAGAAGCGATAAAAAAAAAAAAAAAGAAGAAGCAGAACAGGAACAATTGTCCAAATCTCAGACGGGCGTGAAGTACATTTACTGACTCACCTAGTACGATATACAAACGCTGAGTGAATTCAACACAGACAAACCGCACTGTTTGATGGCTGAAAGGCATATGCAGACATGTACACTTGGAGAGCACACACTGTACAAACATGGGAAGAGGCCTTTCTCTTTTGTCACAGACATGCAAACCTACAGGGAGCCTGAAATAACAGACAGCAGTCTTGTCTTTGCTTATGTAGCTCCATTGTCCTCTCTGTCTTTCACATTTACTCATATCTCTGCCTTGGCACGACGTATGTTACAAAGACACCAACCGTTTGCACTCGATCACCTTGTAGAGCTTTTACACAATGGCAGACTAAGGTTGTGTTTTTGTGTGTGGCACTGAGACCGAGGATGTAAGGGGAAGTGAAAACATAAGACAGACAACAAGTCTAGTCTTCACAAAGAAAGCCAAATCCTTCCACAAAAAGGACTGCAGACATACAAATGTATACATACAGTAATCCTCCCTGCTGTGTCTCGTTCTTTTTGTCAGTTACAGGTATAACCTTTAGCTCTCTGTGAAAAAGAGATGAAAAAAAACTATTCCTTTTAACTTTGAAGACTTTGTTTGGCTGAGAAAAGTAAAATGAGTGCGACACAAACTGTAGTCTACTGCTTCTGTAGAGATAATGGCAAACTGCTGATGCTACACCAAGGATTTTCTAAGCACTCTAATTTTCTGTCTTCCCAGCTAGATCAAACAGGACTATCTGTGCCTATCCTTGACAGAGACCCACACCAAAGCAACAACACTGGCTCACACAGATTAGTAATCTGTCAGTACTTGGTGGGAACCTGAAACACTCAAACCAGCCGCATCAAGAATATCTTCTCCCACAGGATTTGGTGGCATTCCAAGATCCTGTTTGTTCCTCCTCCCTCCAGATTTTAGGAAACAAAATGAAAACATTTATCAGACTGAATCCATTCATCACGCAGCTACAGATGCTTAATGAGCACTTTGCTGGATATAATGTAGGAGTTGTTATAATTGGCTTACAGGAAAGAGAGAGAAGTGGTTAAGATAAAAAAAAAAAAAAGATGCCAAATATTTTAAGAACTGCAGCGTGAGGTGCAAATCAGTTTTGCAAGATCAATTTTATATGTTTTTGACTCTTAACAATAGCTTTAAAATGGGCTTTTCCTATCTTCTTCAAAATGCAGATCCAAGACTCTCAGCCTCAGCAATGAAACATAACGACATCCTACAATTAGTGTGGCTGCCATTTTCATTTAGGTTTCATTAAACTTTTAAAATGTTTGTGTTTCCAGTTATGTTTACTTACTTCTGATTTTTGACGTTACCCTAACTTGTGAGCAGAAAAAGATGGCCTATTTTTGTTATCAAACTAAATATACAACTGCTACTGAAAACATCTCTTAGCCTGGGATTAAAATGACTACTTTACCTTAAAATAATAACTTCAGAATCATTTTGACAGTACACCAATTTGTAGTGGTGAAAATGGTGCCTCTTTTATTGCCTCTGTGCCCCAGATGCCCATTGTTGAACTGCAGCCGAAGTTTAGAAGAGAGAGAGAGAGAGAGAGAGAAAAGCCTGAACAAGCAAGAACACAGAGACAAGAGTAAAACTTTGACTAGATTTCAGTCTATGATGAAACGAAAAGCTGACAGACAGACACCAAGCTGACCTTCTTACTGTTGGACTGGCAAGTAGAGTGATATTAGCTGGCTTGCTAAGTTATGTCTTGTGCTGTTGCACTTGTGTGTCCAACGCACCAGTAAGTAATGTACTCATAACAAAAAGGCTTTATCTACATACATACATATGTACAGCAGTGGTGTATAAGTGAATTGCAGTAAGAAAGTGCAAGTGCAGAAAAATACACCCCAAATAATGAAGTGATGCTTTAGAGGGCAAAAGAAAAAAAAAATTAAAAGATTTCTAAAAACGTGAGGATCGTTCATGGACTTCCTGCATAATAATTCCATGAGGATACTCCAGTACATGGACTCTGCTGTAAAGTACAAAGTAATGACTTCAACACACAGTAACAATAACAAAAGATGGGGTTTGGTGACATCTTCAACAGAAACAAACAATAGAGCGGTTTGCTAGGTGGCTGACTTCCTTCCTCACTCTTAAATAATTATAGCAACTACAGGGAGTAAAGGGGATATGACGTCATTGACAGGTGACCAAATGAAATGCATGTTACCTTGAATCAAATTACAGATTTCTATGAGTTCAAACAGTGTTGGAAACATTTGGAATACTCTAAATACACAACTCAATAAGATAGATAACACAAGCAGTTGTTTTTAGATATTTAAATGCAGAAATGCTGCATTTTAGGCATTCAAAGAAGGTTTGGATAACAAGCTCACAAATGTGCCAATCACCTTTATGTTGTTTTAATCCCATTTGAGTGTAAAGTACTGGAGTGCAAAACCTTCAAAGTGTGTGTTTGCTCCTTGAGATGTTAGCATTTAAAGTGACTTACCTCACAGTGTCTCTTTTTTAAAACACTGTTATGAAATCTCCCCGAGCTGTGTTTGTTGATCATCCAGAAACCTGCTAGTCAGTTTATCCAAGTGTTTAATTTGAATCTGATTAGCATTTTCATGTTCATTTGTTGTCTGCCCTGCAGCTACCGTCTGTGGTGATAACATCAGTGACTGCAGCCTGCTCGTTTGACCAGCCGGCTTTCCTGTACGCCCCGTGGGACCAAGCTGAAGGGTGGTAGAGTAGATCTGAGAGATGTCAGACTTATTATTTTCACTCTGATTGTGTAATCTACACAACACATCTCTATAGCACTGGAGTCCTTGGGTTACCTGCAAGTTCATTTCAAGTCATGTACACAGAAGCTCTTTGAATCAGCCTCTTGTGTGTGTTGGTCAGCATCTGTGCAGTTTAATGAACCCACTTTGTTGTCTTTTTATGTGTTTTAGTACACTGGTTCCCAAACTTTTTCACATCAACGACCTCTAAACTGACACAAATTAGACACCGAACACCATTTTAAAAGGTTTTTGCTTGCTTGTGTGCTGTATTGAGGAACAGAAAAATTGCTGATGCCTGTAATGCAAATCACTCATATGCTGGTGTGCCATGTTTCAAGAAGTCCTACAAATTTACACATTTTTGTTAAACTTAAGTGCATGGAACTGGTTCATTACATTCAAGGAAATTAGGGTATTTGTCAGCTTGTGTTATGGGTGCAGATCTCTGAGGAGGCCATGTGTCCCCCAGCTTCTGAAAAACACAACCCTCAACATGTTGGCCGTGTTGTTTGTAAATTATTTCTAAATAAATATAATTCAAATGTATAGTTAATACAAACTTGACTCCATTTCATACAACCAAATACTTAAAAATCATACGTCTTGAAGGTGTTGCCCATATCTGCCCTACATATGCTGCTCAGTGGTCAGAGCTGATGCAAAACACTCATCTGTCACAACCACATCCTCTTTTGGGTGACAGATAGTGATGTAAAATTGCTGGCACCAAATTGAAAAAACTAGCAGCACCGTGCCTGAAAGCTACTGAGTTGCATTTTGCTCACCAAATAATAAAAAACACAGTTAACGATTTCCTTTACTTTTACAAAGAACAAAGGTCAGTTAAAAAAGAACCTGTGGCTTCAGGAAATGGATCAGGAGTCTGGCCAGTCAATACATGTACCCTTCATCAGATGAGTTAATGATAATACTGAGTAAATGAAATAAGTGCTGATTCTTCCTGTAACTTGAAGTGAGTCTTAGCGATGGTGTAACAGAAGTTTTTACAGTGGAAAAATATGGCCATAAACTACTTTTAGAAAGGGTCTGGTTTCACTGTCCATTCAGGAAGTGGGCTAAAACCAACCAGTTTTCTACTTCTCTTAACCCATAGGAAAAGCTGTATGTGCTCACTGCTGACACTTTTAGTACTACAAACCTGAATACATGTTTCATCTGCTCCCCTGCTGCTAATAGAAGCTTTTGTACATCCTTGCTGGCCTCAGCAACTCCAATACATATCAAACTACAGCTCGTAGGCCAAAGCATACCAAGAAGGCAGCTCTGGCCCTTTGAGGCTGTATTCTTTCTACTGGCCAGCAGGGGGCAACATAATTAGTATCAAAATGAAATCTGACTGTACATAACCTTGTTAGAAAATGACCCTACTTCTCACTTATAACTTCAGTAAAAAAAAAAAAAGCAGAACCAATACAGCATGAGTCAGTTTGTTTATTTGTATATTTTATTATCAGCTTAAAGCTTTAGACTGTAAAGCTTTAGGGTGTGACAACCTTGCGATTGACAAGTTACCACCAAGACACATCCTGGGGTTCTAAGTCATATCCAGTCATGGTGAAGGTGTGGCAATGCGTATCTTCCCCATCTCCACCATCTCATTCAAATAGAGTCACTTCTGGCACCACAAAACTGAGCAACAGCCACAATGTCAAACTCAAGGCATCAGAACAGTAGTCCACAGACAAACGGGTGACACCACAGTGGGTTTACACTCAGTCTAACAGAGAGGCCATATGTGAGCGATGAGAGTGTGCACATACTGTAATATGTACAAGCTGAGAAATTCATTTGGGCTTGGACCTATTGCACTCTCACCACAGGCAGAGTTACAACACAAGTGCAATAGACACTGAAGTCTGTAGCTTAATCTCTCTTGATTTCCCTGTTTTCCTGATGCATCTCTCATCCCATAAATTCTGAGTCATCTGCTCCGTCTGAAGTGTTTCTGAAGAAGATGGATTGTGAAATTTAAGAGCACTTTATACTGGGCCTCAGGGACATGTGGCAACTGTAAGGGTAATGCATCAGAGAGCCAGTGTTTACAGAAAATATGAAACCTTTGACTGCACATGTGCAAGTGTGAAATGTACAAAATTACACTTTGCGCCTCCAGATCTTCATAATCATGATTCTTTCTTTCCATATGCACCTATTTCTGATTTGTCATTCATCTCAACTCAGAGTTCAAAGATCCTCGGGGAGCAGGTGTAGGTTGTAAAGGTCAACAGCGAAGTGTTCCAGTCAAGTCTTAAAATGTGATAATATACAGGTGTCAATCTGCTTCGAAACGTTCAATGACAAACATGTTTAATAAGTTAAAAGGAAAACAAAATGGACTCAGAAAACAATTTTCTGAGTCCATTTTGTTTTCCTTTTAACTTATTAAACTGTTTGTGGGGACATCACCATGATCAATAAAACTCTAGCAGCCCAAGCTTAAACTTATTATAGTAAACTGACATTTTATCTTACAAATACATGAAAGCAATTTGTGTTGGACTGAAAGAAGTTGCCAGACCAGGGGTCACATCACATCCATTATCACCTCGGGTGGTCGTTGCACCAATTCAGCCTCTATTAGCCATGACCAGGCAAGACTCCTGAAATGAGACCCCTCCACCACCACCTTTATACCAAAGGTCAAAGGTAAGCGTGCAGGCTGCAGCTGTGCTTGGCTGTTTTCTCAGTCCTGAAGTTGTCTCTGATAGTTTCCCCTGAGTAATTTCTGATTTCACTCTGATTGCAGCTCAAGTGTCCTGATTCAACCCTTACTGTTTTGGTCACTCACAGCACAAGCTGCAGCTGGAAAACAAACACCAGCAATTTAAACTGACAGGGCAGTGATCCTGAAGCCAGAATATAAGTCAAGGCCTTTACACAGAACAATGATACAAATCTGTTTACTCTGATTATACTTGATGCAGTGATTCAACTCTGCACTCTATGTGTATTGCAATTTTTTTGGAAAGGGTTACTTAAGTTATTAGCCAGTACTTAGGTATTCATGATTTGTTGACAGATGGACGAAAGCCACATTTGTCCAAGAACAGCTCTGTTTATTTATGTTTTTTCTCACAGGAACTGTTCATTACTTTCTGCAGATATTACAAGACTACAAGGTTGATGTTTTCATCTTGATTCTTTAGAAGCAGCCACTCTGGATTCGGGCCAGGAGGAAGGCGCTCAAGGCAGCACTAGTCGACCCAGATGTGACTGGTGTGATGGATGGATGTAGACCAGCCATTGCAACAACATGTCTATTTCAGTCGCCCATTGTTTGGCACTCAGTCAGCACTGTGTATGTAGCAAGTCAACAGCCAGTCTCCTGTGTGCACTACCCTTTGCTCACAAAAGAAAAAGGATTCGTAGGAAAAAAAGGGGGCATGTGTTTCCTCTCTCTTAGCACGTGCCCTTCCACTGAGTGAAACTACCCTTCTCCCACTTTCCTCTCGCTCATATTCTATGATACCCACACTGCTGTAGTGGCAACACAAGCAGAATGAGAAATGTTTGGGTGGCATGGCAACACAATTCCAAAATGGAATAAATGCTTGGCAGCACATGTGTTGTCAAACTATCTGTGGTCCGATGGCACTCCTTTCTCTTATAATGAGAGATGGCTGGCGGTATCAGTCCTTTGAGAAACACTTCATTTCAAAGAGTTGCTGTGAATACCGCAAAGCAAATCAACACCAAACAATGTTGCCATCTGCTCCCAATAAACTGAGTAAGATTTACAAGCAGTGTCACAACATCAATTGTGGGTTTTCCAGGGTTTATCTCGGTCAAGTCAACAACATGTACTGCTCAGGTGCCCATCTCCTTCTGTCTGCCCCTAACAGACAGCTGCAAGGAAAAGGCTGCTCTGACTGTAGAGACACTTTTCATCACAAGTAGCCTACAGTAATTAATGATGCTGATGGAAAATAACATCCAAATGAGACCCTCCTCAAGCAAATGCTTAAAATGTTTATCAGCCATAAGTATTTTGATCTATGGGCCAAGTTACAGACTGTTGAAGGAGAAACAGTTGATTAATAGCTATCCTTATATATGCCACTAAATAAACATATTAACTTGAACTGTTTATTGTTTTTGAACCCAGGAAGCCAAATGAAGTCTTCTCAAGAGATTCCATCTTATTACAGGATTAAATGTCTGATTCCTACATTGATAACTCTTGAAGAGATGTGAGCTATTCCTCCATCAGAGCAAATGGAGCATAGTAGATTTAACATATGTAATGTCAGAATTAAAAAAAAAAAAAAACTTATACTACAGGGATTTCCAGGTACTCCTGGGCGGCTGGCACATAACAAAACCAGTCATTAAAGGGTATTATGAAGATGTAAATCACACTGAGATGCAGAGGCTGAGGGGAGGGTAAGGCATTCATGGAAACCATGGTGACAAAGTGTTGGGTTGCACTCTGTCACCTTTGAGTGGAGCATTCGTCAATCAGTGACATGTGACACTGCCGGCCACCTGTCTGACTACGATAGATGTCTGCTAACGCACAAACGTACTTACAAGTACACACAGAACCAGATAAACACAGCTGTCCTGGACAGGAAGATTCATTTGACCAAACTAAAGCACAAAATGTACCAACCGGAGGAGAGGCGCTCAGCATTAAACTTTCACATAAACTCCCTGATTGGGATTTACTGTCATGGAGTGGAAATTTATGAAATTAATGCATCATTGGCTACTTCTAAATAAATTACCAGTTTTAATGGTAAAGTGAATGCACTGTGTGAAGTGTGCAGTGCGTTTTCATGCAGATTAACACTGTCTAATGTGCAACAGACCATTTTTTGATTAAATCATCTTAAATTAGTCTTGATACTCAAAATAAAACTTACTACATAAATTACTGTATTTGACTATTTTTGCTTGCATGTTATATTTTCTGTCCAGTACAGTTTCTAGTTTTTTGTTCCTTTGACTCTATCTGCCATCTTTTCCTGCCCTTCTTAAGTTCACTTCCCGTACATATGAGGTCTTGTTTACCCTGTTGCTCTGTTATATTTTTGACCACCCGTCTGTACTATAAAATAACAAGCTTCAGCCCAAACTAAAATATACACACAATGTCACCCAGAGCAGGAGAAAAGAAACATTCTCCTACAGCTAAGATGCATGCAAGATTCCCACTCTGCATGTAAACAGAATACGCTGTGAAAAGGCTGATGAAAAAGTGATGTCACTATTTTGACCTCCTCTGAGGTTCTCCAATGATAGTTCAAGTGATTTTGCTGACCATGTAAAACACAGCTTTCTTTGAAAAGGGAGCCAATGTTTTCTCACGTGTAATCGAGGTGGTGCAGTCCAGGGCGCTGTAAATTTGTGTAACGCGGCCTTTCCTGTCTCCCTCTCTCCAGCGCCTACGTTTGCCAGCCACAGATACAATGCACCCTATTTATAGTGCTTTTGCCTCAGATATTAACTCTCTCCCCTGCTTAGCCTGCCTCTTCCTGCCAGAGAGGAAACATGTGTGTTTGTGTGTGTGTGTGTCGTCCACTGACTTTTGGGAGCAGCCAGAATACTGTTGACGGCAACGGGATTTTGTGTTTCCAGCCTTTTGTCTCGAGTTGAAAAAGTGAAGTGTGAACAGATGCGTGGGCCTTTCACCAGTTTATACCCCGTTTTATTTTCCATCCTCTAAATTTGAGCCCCCGCCCCCCTCGGTCTTCTTTTCATCAACTCGCCCCTATTCTTGCAGCATCTGGGGACAAGCTATCATCTGTCAGGAATGAAAAAGAGGGAAAAGCGACAGCTAACATAGTTTTCCAGGCCAGGTGTTTTCTGCATACACAAAGCCTTGCACACTCAGTTCCTTTTTTCAGGGCCTTCAAAACGACTGCATGTCTTGTACATGTTTGCACAGGCCAACAATTCAGGATTGAGATGTCGGACTTCACCTTCCTTCAAGGCCAAGATCGAAGGAAAAGCTGAAAGCTGGCTAGGACATCCTGTTTTGGATGTAAACACTGTGATGCGAGCATGCCTTTCCTCCCTGTGTTGGAAAAAACAATCACTTTATTTCAGGAGTCAGCCTCCCTGCTGGCCAATAATACTGACGACACAAGCCTTTAATGCTGACCCCCTCTAGAAGTAAGGCTTATAAAAAAGGTGGCAGGTGCTTTGAATTTGTTTCAGCCATTTGGATTGACATAAGAGAGACGTGATAGGAAATCCCAGGGAGGAACAAACTCGCCCGGCCGACGTGTCTGTCTGTCTGTCTGCCTGGGACATTTTTTCCTGACATCACCTCCTCTGGTTGCTGCTGGGTTACTGGCCAGGGATATTCCATGTCTAGACTTCCTGCCATTTTGTTTGGGGCTGGTGAGCAAAAATAAGGGCATTACACAGATGTTTACCTAACTTGCTGCATTCATCAAGAACTGTTAACAGCTTGTGTAGTAACTGTGAAAAGAGCATCAATTTGCCCCATTAACAAAAAGACATAAAAACTGCATCTGTGGACATTCACGACAATTAAGTTTGGATGAGCGAGCTGCAATAAAATGGTTCTGAACTGTGATGCAGGAAGTGAGTGTGGGGGAGCGAATAACTTCTAAAGAGTAGCTGGAAACTTTGCAGCTTTTTCAGAACTTTGATCTGTCAAAGTGAAAGTCTTTCACACCAATCTTGAGCATTCATTAATAAGCTGAAATTAAACCAAACACATGAGTGCAGGCTGCAAATTTATTTCATGTCCATTCTGTTAAAAGAAAGGCCTTGTATTCTTGCTCCTTCACAAACAGTTACTTAGAAAAATATACACTGATATTAGAACTGAAAACTTTAGATTCAGTGTTGAATTCAAATATACAATTTGCACATTAAGAAACTACAAAAAGGTCAGGAGAGGTCACTTCAACTGAGGCCAGTTCCTTGAAGAGAACAGGGAGAGCAAGCATCCAAAAGAAGGCACTGTCATGTTCCAAACTCCTCATAAAGCTTATTGAGCCTACATTCAGAAAAAAAAAAAAAAAATCAAATTTTCATTTGTGCACAAAAGATGAAAAGGAAGGTCAAGGGTAAGTCTGTGAGGAGATACTTCCTGTTGCTCCCACCCTCCCTGTTTCCATCCCCCACTTTCTCTGGGAACAAAAAAAAAAAAAAAGCTCGAGCTAAATACATTAAAGCCCAGCTACTGCTACAGTACTAAAATATCTATGGTTAGCTGACTTTGGAAAGGTCATCAGGTTGAAAAGACAGTGGGGGCTTTTAAGACTAACCCTCACTTTCCTACTCCTGAGTTAAGCTGAATAGCCAATAAAAACAAAACAAAACAACTAAGGTCACTGCTTTTTGATTCAAACAGTAAGAACGTTCAAGGCAAACGTGTCATTAAGAAGCCAGCCGTTAACAACGTACTTAATCCCATACCATCTTTACCACTTTCCTTATCTTTCTCTTTCACAATTGACAGAAACCTCCTCCACTCTTTCTCGTGACCCTTCCTAATAACTGTCTCTTGGTACATCATCAGTGTCCAATAACTTTCCACAACAGTCCAGACACGGTCTTTTAAAATCTCCTATAAAATGTTCAGTTTCTCTCAATCTGTTCAAGATCCAGCTCACCCCCGAGCTGGAAAATGTCCCTCTGTGTCCCACAATCACCCTTCCAGAGGGTGCATTTACCGCCCACGATGCCTACAGGAGACGTGGGCCCCGAGTCCACGCTACAGGCCGAGTCGCTATCCAGCTCCTCGTAGGATGAATCCTCTTCCTCCTCATCTCCTGCCGCTTCATGCCGTGACTCCAGTCCCAGCTCGGGCATAGCACTGAAGTCCGAATCTGGTTGGCTGGAGGTCTCAGAGGTGGGAGGGGCCAGGCTTGATTGGCAGCCGTCTGTCGCTAAGAGCCCAGCGCAGTTCAAGCTCTGAAAAGTCTGAAGGTTCTGTATAGAGGACACAAAAAGGAAAAAAAATGGCTGTTGATTTGTGCACATTAATTCATGTTCACCTTCTGGCTAATGGGGCTATAAAAGTTTAAGGGGCAATTCGAGCTCAGGGTTTTCCAGAATGGTAGTGTGAGATTGGGTTTCAGTTTAGGCAGCTGAAACCTGGCAGCCTTCCCTTTCAATGACGGCATGTGAACATGTAAACACGAGTGCACACACAAACCATCAAAGAACACAGACAAATTCTAAACCTTCTGGGCTGTCTGAGAAAAACACTGAGATGAGTTGCAGACCACAAAAATGTATCTCGTTTCAAACTGTGCTCCAGGCCAATCTATCTCCTTGGAAGCCACTGGGAAGCCACGAACTGCATGTGTGGATATCTAAACCTGTATAGTGGAGGGTTTTTCTTGCCTAAGCCATTGTTATTTACAGTTTTTATGATGTTTGTAGATCGGCACCCTAGGGAGTGTTGATGAGAATCTCTACATGAACAACTGCCTGGTCGTTGCTCTGAACACTTAACCTTCAAGAGATTTAATTCACTGAGAAATTGTCTCTCGGTTTGCTTTCATGCTCTCTTTGCACGCCAAATTCCTCTCTGCAACAAAGAAAGTCAGTCGTGCACTGCAGTGAAGGGGTTAATGATCTCTGGAGTGCCCCAGCAGCAGATGTTGGAGGCATGGAGGTGAATAGAGATGAGGTTTTCTCTATAGAGCCTCCGCTTACATGACAGACACCTCTAATGTTCCCCAGTGTGTTGGGACATTGCTTTTCCTGTTACAATGAGCAGGGAGTCCGCCTTTCTTAAATCTCACTTGAGTAGTTTCGCTATTATTTCCATGCCGTGACTTAGCGCAAGCCAGAAGACAACTATAAGGCAGGATTTTGGCTGTCCGAGTTAAAGGCTTGCTCACTCTTGCTGGATTTACTTTACATGTACAACTGCTCAAACTCAGGATACTTCATCTGCAAACGCTTAATCATGTGAGGCCCTTGCTGTAGTTACCCCACTGGAGTGGAAAAGGGGATTTCTGAGAACCCTGCTCTCTCTGTTCAACCCCCAGTATTACCCCACTGCTAATTATCACAGCAGCAGAGGAGACGAAAGGAAAAGAGAGAGGAGGGGAGAGAGGCAGCTTCTCCACAATATGCTTTCTATAAAATCTACCGAGGCTGACCGGGGTTGGGGTGGGTGGGTGTGGTGGTGGTGGTGGTGGTGGTGGTGGTGGGGGGGTTGCATTTCTGCTCACTTATACCACTCAAACACATGTAGGCTGTCATGTCTCACTTAACCCACTGAAATAACCTGGAGTTAATCTAATCATTTACTGGCCAATCTTAAAGGGCATTTCAGCGATCTAGTAATAGACTTGGTCAAGGGACCTGCAGTACACATCTTAAAAAGACTGGTCAAATTTAAAGCAAAAGAGACACAATATCCTGATATTTTCTTTCTTTCACACTTCTTGTTTGAAAAGTAACATTTTTTGGTAAATTTCCCAATAATAAAAAGCTCCTCCAGTGCCTCAGACAACACTATAATGTTGTATTCAAGTTGTGAGTGGTACAGCTGCTCCATTATGGCAACAATCACAGCCACAAATATGCTGGTCAGTAGTGAGATCACAATTATTAACTCGACAACTCACTGACTGTGGAAACACAGTGGATTTTCGTCAATTTTAAATATAATTCAGTTAGGCTTGGGAATTCAGTTAAATATACTGACTTATTTAATGCATGATGTTTATTATAATATTGTTTATTGTTTGGTTTACACAATGTGACAAAGGAAATGCAAACCTCTTGTCCTTTTTGCCAGATGCAAGCACTGGTACTGTAACATCACACAAAACACACGCATCAAAATCCAAGCAGCGGCTGGCTTTGAGCAAGTTTTCGCAAACAACAGCTCACTTGACCGTGGCGAGATGAACTAAACATGCCGCAGTCTGGTTTAAAGCAAGTGTGGGCTTTTGGGGAGGGGTGAAAGCGCACCGCTGTGAAGGAAAGGGGTGACAAAACGGGAGAATCCCTGCAAAACAAAAAGCAGCGCAACCGTCGTTTTATCTCAGTAATCTTGTTTTCATCATCATGGGAAAACAACATTGTAATTGAAACTAAAATTCAATTAACTGGTCATCCAAAGTGGTGCTCCTCACAACTGAAACTCATGTGTAACCTTGGTGGAGGGCTCCTTAAAGTCTCAAAATGCAAAAGAAGGTGGGCAATGATATAATAAAAATCTAAAGAATTAGAACTTTATTCCATTCATTAACTCCCCTGGATTTCCCAGAAACCACACATTTTTGTTCATTTATCACCACAACCACAACTTCCACTTCCAAAGACAAACTGAAAGGCAGCTGCTGTGGGAGAAGCACAAGCCAGGAGGTTAGGCAAATATCCTCTTGATAATTAGAGCAAACAACAAACATCACCCTCCTAAGTACTATGGCAAACGACATGTTGTGAACGTGACTAGAAACACACACAGACAAATAAGCGAACATATACAGAGTGGTGTACACTGTGAATATGCAGTTACTTAAATATTAACTTTATGTGCGGTCTCAAAATATGAGTTAATTTCTTCTCATCAGCTCTGTGTGGAATTTGGGTCACATAAACAACATCCACTGACACACTGATCTGTGGAAGACATGCAAACAGACCTCCAACAGCAAACAACTACAAAACAAAAGAGAGGGCAGGGGTGCAAATAAAAGCAGGAGAACTTAACTCATTCCTGACAGCCAGACTACATACTCGCACACCTCTGCATCAATTATCTGTGTTGATGTCTCTGTGTGAACGCTTTGGTTTGCGCACTTGTCTGGTATTCTGCTGTACCACAGAGAAAATGCATGGCACATACTGACAGGTAAGAAAAAGATAAATATGTCAAGTTGGAGCAAAGGTTGAATAAGCAGTGGTAATACATGTGACAGCACACTGGGCTTTGGTGCTTTACAGAGTACCTTCGGAACAAGTCACAGCATGTTGATACATATACGGTGAGCACCACGCCTCAAGACGCCCACCTAGGTGTTCCCATAAGCCTGCAGGGTTTGACGCTCAGCTATGATCACCATGTCTGCCATTCCAGGAATGAAAAGATGGAGACAGGAGGGGCACGGCACAGCAGCTCGAACTTGGGCCAGCGAGAAGATATTAATAGAGAGGAGTGAAGAGTTTGTCCGCCAGCTTCCCTGCAGAAATAATACCCCCTTTCTTCACCCTGCCATCTCTCTCCTGAATGGACGGGCACCCACACATGCATTCACGCTCAACATGCCTCTTTTTACCACCTCTACTGCGAACACAGCTAAACTAAGACTGTCTGTGATTTTCCCTCAAAATGTACAATGAACTTGAGCAGCTGAGGGCTACAAAGATGACACATCCATAAAAAAAATTCCAATAAAAAGCAGCCGGACTGGCCTCACACAGGCCATTTCCTCAAAAGCAAAGCGTGAGCTGCGTCAACCATCATTCAGCGAGTGACCTAGAATCAAGAGATAACATTCCCCTTCTGACAGCTCACTACGCCCATTATGCCAAGGAAAAAACAATGAAGGGCCAAAGTGGAAGGGCAGCCAGGGATAGAGGATAGAGGAGTGAGCTGATAAAAGGCTGACAGGGTGGATATTCCAGGAATTTTTGGGGTGGTCACACGTAAATCCCTACTGTAGTCAAGTTATAGCCTATTAGCATGACATGCATCCCCAGAATTCACACCTGCCTTCATTGACGTGGCTGAGGAATCTAGAGGCCAAATTACACCATGTTCCACTGACAACACACACTGGGGACTTGTTACATTTCAACCCTCACGATCCTTAATCCCCCGAACCTCCAGAAGACTGTCCCAGGAAGACAAGACGCTCCTAGGGGTTTCACAAATATGCACAGACTAGTTTAGATTTTTATTTACCTGCGTTTACAACCTTATTACTCCTCCACACACACACACACACACCTATAAAAAGGAAGAAGTATGGTGGCCAGTGTGTGTAGATGTGAAAAGTTATGACTCTTAATTTACACCCCAAGGCAGGGCTGAGCCTGAGTACTGTGAAGATCCACCCACATCTTAGGAGGGAGAGGGAGAAAGAGTGGGTTTATATAGCCAGAGAAAAGGGCAGCAAGACAGTCACTTCAATAAACACACACTGTCAGGTGGCGAGTTCATACATCAAGTCTCCCGAAACAGCTTAAGTAAAACACTAAAATGGCAGAAATATGATGTGATCCTGACATTTACAGCTGCATGTGCAAATACCTTCCACAAATCAAAGAAAAAAAAAAAAAAAACTAAACAAATTCCCATAAGGAACGCCAAACTCGACCTGATGGTAATTCTGATGGTGTGTCTTTACTAGAACAGACGTAGGTTGTAACCAGTCCCATGATCCCACATTATCACTTCCTTTTCCAGACAGTTTGCCAGCTCCTAGTCTTCCTTTGGCACTCACAGAGGCAAATCACTGAGTCATTAACCCAAGTCCAGTGAATCTTCAACGAGTGCATCTGGGAGTTTCGGGTTATTTCATTTAGCCTGACATAGTACAACCCTGTTTGTTTGGAGGCACACAGGCACACTAGTGGTCCTGGATTGGTTACTTGCAAAAAGACCAAAAAGACAAACAAGTAGCATAGGAAGAGAAATCAAAGAGTGAAATGGGTGTTAAATGACACTGTAAGCGATGCGTACCTGCTTGCTTTCCACTCTCCACGCATTCATGAGAGCGAGAAAGTAAACCTGACAACAACACGACCAATCTAACCTGCACCGTCTGACTCCTTTCAACAGTGCTGAGTACATGCAGGTCAGTTCAAAAACAAGAAAAGAAACCCAAATAAACAAAACAAACTAGAATAAAAGAACTGAAAACAATGGCTGTGCCTGTTAACCACTAAGAACAGATACTATGTGTGCAATCATCCGCAGAGTTCAGCTCCTGCCTTCAAGCATTGCTACAACCGAAGGTAAAGCAAAACTGACTCTGTGTGTTTGTGTATCTGTGTGTACATGTGTGATCATCGTGCTTGATTTTCCCCTCTTAGCTGCTGGCATGACTAGAGGAAACACGCTCGCTAGGCTCCATTACCAAAGCCTTGTTTATCCAACCCTGGCTAGGTCCTGAGAGTGACTGGCTGGGAACACAAATCTTTGGGAAGTAGAAGGGAGGGTGGAGAGATAAACTGATGTTACTTTCTAATAAGAGAAGAAGGACAAAATTTCTGTTACAGGAGGTATCATAGGGGAAAATTTAGCGGATCATATGAATGTTCTGAGTCATTATATTGTGTCGGTGTACAGTGGCTGCTGTTGGTGCTTCAGCTCTTATGCTGAACTTCAGGAGTATTCAAATGAATAATGAAACAGGATGTAATGTGAGGTATTAAATCAAGATTGTTCCGGCCTCTGTGAAAACACCATAGCGCTGCCAAGCATCAAAACAGTACATGTCATTAAAATACTTCTGTGGTTCTATTTTGAGTTTGAGTTTATACTCTCTGGCTGTTCCACTGCTTCCTCTGACCTTACAAAAGAACAAACAAACACTTGTCATGGGGAGAGCAATTCGGAGTTCTGTGCATCCAAATATCACCACTGTTAATCACCTTTGGTTGCTCTGAGCGACAGATAGTTCACAGAGAGTAAAGTAATCGAGTGAAGCAGTACAGGGAATCAAAGACGGAAACACTGGGTCAAGGTTTTCAGAGAGGAAGTAAATGAAAGGTGAGGGGTCCAACCTTTTGATGGGCTGTTTACCCAACAGAGTAAATGAAATGATAAACCGGAGCTGGGCTTGCTAGAGCATGGCGCTAAGCAGCGTGACCGAACATAAGGAATGCTTCTTCAGCAAGCACCACTCCCTGAGCCAGAGGGAGGGAGGCCTGAAATCACTTAGCACTAAAGCCTTGGATCGACGACCCACAAAACTTAATTCAGCTTGATTTAATCCTGCCCTGATCAGATTCAGAGAGAGAGACAGGCCCGGTTACGTATGAGGATCTCTTGATCTCCCCCCCTTGGTCGAAGAACAAAAAGTACTTGTCTGGGTGGTAAAGGTGTCTGGTCCAGGATTTAACTAAATTAAATAGAGGACATTTTGCAGCATTAAAGCAAGATTAGAAATAAGCTGACGCAGATATGTTTAATCACTAAACGACTGTGATAATAAACCCTGATAGGAGTCAAATTATAATAGCACACATTCAAACACATGTGAGTGTGTGAGCTTGTCTGAGCGAGTCAGCATTTACTTAAACATTTCCAACTAACCTGAGTCATCTTTGCCAGGTCCAGAGAGGGCCTCTGCTCTTGGGCATCTTCTGGTCTCCTGCGCTTCATACCAATCTTTTTGTCATTTAGCACACAGGGCTGGGACCTGCTCCGAGATAGACACCCTGTGCCTCCGGCTCTCTGGCTGGCACGCCTGCCCAATTCTGGGGTGGAGTCTGGAGAGCTGGCCTCCGATGCCTCTTCCCTGTGGAGCTCTGGTAGGCTGATCTGCTCATGGGAGAGGGAGAGTGGCCTGAGGAAGTGCTGATGGCAGGAGTGGTGATGATGCGAGGAAGGAGAGGTAGGGGAGACTGGAGAGGCAGTGAACTGAGGGTGGAGAGGCAGTCGCTGGTTGAAGAATGGCAGGTCAAGAGATCCATCTGAAGGGATGCTGGAGCGTGAGGGCAAACTGAAGCTAGAGCTACGCTGCATGGTAGGAAAATGACTGCTGGAGAAACCCCCTCCTGCCCGGACACTTCCTCCACTGTGGCACCTTCGTTTCTCTACCGCTGTCCACACTCGGGAGCCTTGAGGCTTCCAAGATGAGCGGAACCCACAGAATTCATCAGAGAATGACAGGGAGCGACACTGACGTTTGCTCGGGGGTGCTGTAGGAGCTTGGCTGGTAGCTGTAGTGGTGTAGTGTGCAGTGCTGGATGCAGAGCGGGAGTGGTGGCAGGCCACGCTGCCATCGCCAAGGCTGAGATCTCTTATCAGACTGGTGATTGCTGTGGCGCTGCCTGGCTCCTTGGCCCAATGCCAGCTCCCCGGCTCAGGCATCACATCCCACAGGCTCTCCAGACTGGCACCAGACTGGCAGGGTGCTCTCTGCTGGATGGCACAACTTTGCCCCAGGTCCAGCCACCTATCCGCCTCTGCAAAATTCAAGAAGTACCAGTTCAGCTACATTGTCCGTGATCACAGCCCTTTTAATGTGTCCCTATCTGTGCAACAAGTAATACCTAACTTTATTATGTTAATTATAGCATGATACAGCATTGTAGCCTTGAGGAAAGCAATGATATCTGAATGGAACACTTAATACTTAACCACACAGACAGAAAGTACAAATAAACAGAAATAAGTTTAATGCATGAGGGTATTTCTGCTGTGAGGGCAACATGCCCCGAAAAAAAGGAGATTATTGACTGGTAACTGCAGAAGGAAAGAAACTGAACATAAAGATAACACAAACACAACACGAAAAGCACAAAAATCAGAACATCATAAGCACTGGCGCACTAAAAAATTAACAATTTGTCATCAGTCAGTTGTCTTAAGATGAATGAATGGATGGATGAATTGAGATAAGAGGAAATAACAATGCAGCTGCACATTTTAAACCAGTACTGCCTGTGTGCAACTGTGCTGAAAGCTGCAAAACAAAAACAAAACTGACAACCAGATGTCATTTTCTGCAAGCACAGTGGCATTTTAAAACCGACATTCAGTTCTCAATGCATTACAACAAATCTGTTTTTTCGAGTCTGAAAAAGTTTCGTTCAACATTACACGGTTTAGTGGCCGACAGCATGTCTCAGTGAGATCATCGTGTGCTTTGCCTGATTATTTTTCACATTAACAGGCTAGTCCAGCAAATGTTACGGGTGGGCAAAAGTAAAATATACATTCCCGACATTCCTATTTAAAACCTGGACCAATGATTGCCGATTCCTAAAACATTAACTACATATTACAATAACAATCAGCCAGTGAAACAGCTGGCAACTGTCTCACCATCTGCACAAAAGAGTCTATCACATAGCTCTGGGAGATAATACACCTACAGTCAAGTGCCATAGTGAATTGAACCACCAAGCCAAATAATTAAGTTGTGAATCTATTGAAGCTCTTGGCAAAAAGAGCCCCCTGGCTGATTCAAATCCCATCCCTTTGGATGCTTGTCTCTAATTCTGGCATTCTCTCTCAGACTGGTGGACGGAAATCATTGTTTTGGGCGGACAAACAATGTACGGGGGTTACAGTGACGACCTGACAGGAATGTTAGAAAAACAACTTGACAAAGGGAGAAAGGGATGAACTTCAAAAGGCCACCCTTATGAAAGCAAGAGACAGAGTGCTGGTTGAACTAACAAGACATGCAAGACAATGTTAATGTCAACATTAACAGTGGAGACATTAAGCCACGCTCCTCCCTGTGACGTCACCATCCCTCACCCACACACCACTGCCTCCCCCCAAAAGAAAAAGAGGATGGTGAGTAATAGCAGGAGCTTGTATTAACAGCAGCTTGTCTTTTAACACAGGGGGTAATTACTGCCACACTAACAGAGCCAAAGGGAAATTGTTGACATAGGCAACAGCATATTCAATTACAGTTCACTCCCATGAGAGTGGTGTGCAATGTTGTGTGGAGGCAGGTGCACCCTGATCATGAGAGGGGGATGAGTGACAGAAGGAGAAAGGGAGAAGTGAGAGCCCGAGCAAGACAGAGGGGATAAACAATGAGACAGTTATAGTGTGGGGGTCGCTGACCTTGAGGGTTCAACTTATCAAGGGATTAAGTGGGCCATCCATTATGTCATTACATTTGTAAAATTATGTTACGACAAAGGGATCCTACCTCAATCATTCATACTGCCTTGGTCTTAAGCAAATGCATTTTAATGCATGAAAGAGGAAGAAAGGCATAAATGGGGATAACTTACCCACAGTTCCACAGGAGAAGAGGGTGGTCCCCCTGCTCATGGTGTGGAGGTCACGCTGTGGAGGACAGGCAGACGCAGAGGCCAACAATCAGGGAGATAAACCAAAAAAGCAGGGAGCAGAAGTCCATTGCGTTTGCACTCAAATAACACAGACACGATATTAATTTCGCCTCTGCGTTACTTAAATTTACATTAATGTAAAGTAATGTAAATTTACATTACAAACAGCGGCAGTCAATGTCTTTATATTTACAATAGATCAAAAGATGTGTGATGTAATCTTAACGGTTATGTTTGCAGTGATGAACCCACGGAGAATTAACAAGTTTTTCAGCTCCTTTCTGTTTATTGTTTTAGTTTTACAACGTGCAACTTCACACTCATTGCCTTTCTGTTCTGCTGGACTCAACGCTCTACCTGCTCGGCACCAGTGGAACACAGTCAAAGCTGAGGAACATAGTGTAGCATTTAATGGCTAAAGAGCCAGATATTTCTCATGGGAGTTGGCAGACACAAAAAGAGCAAAAAGGGAGAGTGAATATTGGACTTAGAATCATGAAGCTGAGAAAAACACATCTCAAGAGGAATGCCAATTTTGCTCCAGGTCTGCTGGAGTTACAGATGCAAGTTTTACATGTTAAAGAGTATTTTCACAATGTGGTGCCTCTACTTTTACTGAACACGTCTTCCATAATTGTGCCAAGCCAAACTGTGCAAGTGGCTGAACGCAGACAGAAACTGCTACCTTATGCTTGCTCTTCTTTATATGTGTAATACAACAAATAAATTTCTACACTAAAGCCGCATTATTATTTCACGCTTTTAAGGTCAGATTGAAATTACAAAGTTTGGTCAAAGTTCACTGTTGACTTTCAAGATGATGCTGGACAACATTTTTTACCCTGTACTCAAATGAACAAACTTCATGTCTGTCAGTTTTTATGAAGAACAAAGGTTTACGGAGTATAAAACAGTTCTCTCAACCCACGCTTCTCTTCTACAACACCTATTCTCTCAAAGTTCACTTCTGACAACAGGGTGGTGGCTGTCTGCACAAAGGACGGAAAATGCAGTGATACAATGCTCTGACTCATCTTGAGGTTACTACCACAACAAAAAAAACATTTTCTAAGATACAAGACACAGAATCAAACATAAAGGCTTACATGATGCAGAAGACGATTAAAAAAAACAATTACACTCAAGCCTTTATCATTGTTAACTGATGAGTGAAAATGTGATATTAAGCTAGGTTAAAGAACAGCTAAACTGTGCAAAGGCCTTCATATTGTATATCGATTTGTGAGGCTTGCCATCTTGTTTTTGATGTTAATCCATGTTAAAGAATTTTTCTGATACACCCCTGCTGGAGAGCCTGAATTACTGTTTAGATTTTGGAGATCGAATGATTACAGAATCTGCAATGGGGCAGAGACAGCAGCAAGAAGAGTGAAAGCTTTGATCAAAGCACAACTTTTCACAAAACTCATCTTCTGCCACAGAGCAGTGAGATAAAAATAAAATGTAAATATTCCTTATTCTATTTTAAGACAATTTCTACACTGAAACCAAGGTGTAGGAAATAGAAAATTTGTCAACTGTTGACAGGTCTGTAATGTTAGCCCTTTCTTAGCACAAGCATCTAAACTAAATATTTTGGCTGAATTTTCAGTCAAAAATGAATGAAAGCCTCCCAGGTTCAGTCACATTTACTTGTTAACGTACACTATATGTAAATCCACGTCTAACCTAGCATCTCCACTGGACCTCTGAGGTGCTAACATGACATTAACGGTTGGTAATATACAAAGATAAGAATCTGTTGTAGCTGTGGAACAATGTTATGTTATTAAATCATTTGTTAAACTGGGCTACACACATCCTGAACCTCTTGCTACTGAATGCACAAAAATGATACACAACACGATAAAAGATACAGATCTTTGTGAACTGTCTTGCGTGCTTACGCACATTGTGCAGGTGAGTATGTGGGACAACGGATGGCACGCGGTCATGCACATCACTGACCTATGAATTTTGCTGACTGCCGCCTAACGTGTGAAACACTGTAAAGATCCTTAACTGCAGCAACAGTTAACAACCAGGTTTGCTTTGTGTTAAATTCAAAAGGTTTCTCTCACCAGCCGTCTCTCGATGTTCTCGGACCTTACATCATTGACACCCTTCTTCTTTTCCAGTGTTTTCAAGAAAATGATCACCATTGTAGCATGCAGCTCTGCTCCAGTCTATTTGGATGCAGAAGAAGGCCACAGGCAGCCATGTTAGATGAGGGTGGAGGGCAGAATGTGCATTTGGGCGAAACAGACGACTGGTTGGTGACCTCCCATTTGCAGAGCAGCCCTCAAGTGCTGATGATTTTAATTTTGGTGGTCGTGGTGGAGATATGAGGGTGTCTCTCACAACTGAGCCGATCCCTGTGTGGATAGAAAAAGATGATTGAAAGAAAAACATAAATACTCGTTTAAATAATGACCCAAGTTTTCTTTTAAGATATTTTCCATTTTGGCACACAGTGTCCACACACACACACAGACACAGACACACACAACAATCCAGTTTCTGGGTGTGTCTGGCAGACAAGACAAGGAAAGAGATGGGCCTGAACACACCTCAGGTTTGAGTATAGCCCAAAACAACTTTTAGGCAAATATTACATAAATATAGACCAAAACAAAATGTTTACAATTTTTTCATAAATCTACTGAAGGAAACAATATAAGGCAAGCTTCACATTGATCCTGTAGTGCAACTGCGTGAAGAGAAGCATGCAAACTGCAGTTCTTGTTCTGTTTTTCAACAGCACACGGTGCAGGAACTAAGTCCAAGAAGACAACATAAATATTATGATCCACTAAACCTGCAGAGTAGAACTTTTGTCTGTGTTTTGTCTTTCAATGATAGCAATTACACAAATACTGTTTATGTACTTATAGAGACATAGGCTTTGCCATACTCTTATTTGCTGTAGCCCTCTTTGTCACTATGGTCACTCCCCCATTCAGTTCTGGCAAACCAGACTTTGCTAGTTGATGTAAAATGCAAGGCTACTGGTGTACCAGGGTAGAAAAGTCACCACTGGTTGTTTTTTCTTCAATGAGAAAGAAGGAGGACTTTTAAAAAGGTAGCTGAACTTTTATTAATTAATTTATTTATTTTTAAAAAAACATACTAGAAACAAATTATTATACAATTTTTTGTACCTGTGTGAATCTATGCTTCACATGTGTGGATGTTGTGCAATATAGAACATATTATTTATGTAGGATTTTTTTGTGCCAACTAAGTACTTAAAAAAAAAAAGAAAAAAATCACACAGGCTCTTTTCAATCCTAAAACAAACAATTTTTTGCAAATCAATTACCGGTATGTTTTTAAATTGACTTGGGGGGGAGGGGGGGGACACCACACAGAAGGTAGTGCTTTCAAAACTGACCCATGGTTGAATGTAATTGCTGGCTCCGCCCCAAGGATACATTTTTACCAGCAATAATTAGATGAATAGCATATTTTCACTGGTGATATAGTTGGAAAGCAAAAAAAAACAGACTTATGTTTTTCCATTCAACATTTACAACTCTGACAGTGAGTTCTCCATATAGCTCAAGCGCAAACAAAACATGTAGCCATATGCTATACTGTTTCCTTATCCCAGTGTATAATGGAATATTTGGCATGTCAATGTAATCCAAAGAACATATGATATATTAAACATGCTGTAAAAGAAAGCAAATTTTACTGAATCCATGCAAAAGGAATCACTCGCATCACATGTCTACAGATGTGGCTAAGAAACACGAATAGATTGGAAACATATTGTATATGCTGCTGTGGTTGCCTAATTGGCTGTCAGCAGATGGTAAAGCACAGTCAGTAGCTGCTACACTAAACACCAGCTCTTAGATACTTGGAGCAAGTTACATGCAAGGCAGATGATCCATATGTTTTTTCTGATGAATAACATGCCTTGTCATGTTTGCTCTACTCAGCCTTTCTGATACTACTTAATGCATAAGGAGGATCTAGCTAAATGATGAGCAGGTACTTTCTTTATCCTTAGTACGAAAAAAAAAAGTCAGATCTGCAGCGACCTTCAGTTTGAGCTTGTCTCCTTCATTACCCAACCACCAAACACACCGACAGCGAATTAAAGACTACCAGCATGGTTCAAAATGATCCCCCAAATCAACTGTGAGTTAATGACAGCTTTCTACTGTGGAGCAACACATGAGGCTAATGGATCTTCCAGGCCTACAATGTTATTCTGCCCATGTAGCATGTGGTTTCAAGGTAAGTGAGGGTTGTTGCACTTATATAACATACTTTAGAGAGAAGCATGCAAGTGTTCCCCGGGTATTTAATGAGTTGTGTGGGACAGTAACTTTTGCAAAGAAAAGAACACATAAAAGAAAAGATGGGCAGGTTGCTCACACAGGGATTTGATAGAGCAATTTTACACCAGTCAAGTCAAATCTTGTTGCTTCACTGTCTCATCTCTATCCCTCTCCAGCCCCATGACTACATGAAAACTATAAATGATTCATGTAGGCCTGCCCCAAACCAACTGCCAGCATATGACTCCCATTATCTCCATTTATCTCGAAGAGTCAGTGGAGCACAACTGGGCCTCCGCAGGCAAGAGGGTCTGGTGCTGGTGGTGGGAGTCAGAGGTAGAGAGAAAGTTCTTCTTGATCAGTTTTAAAGATTACTCTACTGATTAAGCCTGACACTGAAGAATGGTTGTGGCAACGTAGTGTGTGTGTGTGTGTGTGTGTGTGTGTGTGTGTGTGTGTTAGACTGGGAGTCATGCGTAAATGTTGTTAATGTGTGCTTTTGACTGATGCTGTTAAGGAGTGTGACGTGTTCCATCAGGACTTAAAGAGCACCTTGAGCCATGTGTGTTTGTCTGTACATACATGCCTGTTCATGCTAACCTGCACTTGTGTACTTGTGTGTGTGTGTGTGTGTGTGTGTGTGTTGTAGTGTAACTGGCAAGTGGGGTCATGGGAGAGGGCAAACCGAGTGTGAAGTCAAACCTGACCCGCAGCCATGCTTTCTTAATGAAGCGACTCCTCACGATGGGGAAACCAGAGCTTAATAGAGAGAGAACTGTCAAGGAGATTTTCACAGCTTAAACTGAGCCTTGGCTCACTGTCTGCAAACTTTGGTGTCATACTATAGTATCAGTTTGCATGACACCGCACCTACAAGTTTGATTGGTCGGACTCTTACAGTAATTTCCATTGTGTGGGGTATTAAACAGCCCAAATACCTTCATGCATATTTTTACATCCTTCACTGAGAATCATTCGATGTCGTTAACATAAGCCAAACCAATCAGAAAAAAAGGGGAGTGGCTTAAAACATGATTTGACTCACCCCCCTTAATACTCCCTTAAATTGTCAAATGAAGCGTGACCGTGCGACTGGGTGTGCTGATGCTTCCTTCTGATTAGTTTAATTGGGAGAAATTTGACATTTTTAGGACAGCTGCCATGTTTTCCAGTTTGACAAGGAATAGCAGATCAGCCAGTTGTAATCATGACTATGACAGGCTCATGTAGCCCTAGTCATCTAGTTATTCTACCTGCAATAATGCCTAGCCAAAGCAAACGCCTACTGAGAAGGAGCAACTTCTGGCTTTATTATCAAATCTGCTGTAATTGCACAGCTGCCATATCACATTTGATCAGAAACCAGCTGAAGGAAAGCTTCATTGCTAAATGGAAACTATGATAAGTTTACTGTTGGGACCTATAAAACATTCTGGGTTCATGTAACTGAATTTGACCTCATTTGTGGACTGAAATCTAATGGTAATTCCTCTCAGGTTTGTGTATGCTGCAGCTCTTGGCTCACAATAGCCAGTGACTCAGGAGGGCACTGGAAAGGGCAGCTAAGATAATATGGCTCCTTGCCCAGGCTGTGATTTGTACAGGCAGATGAATAGAAGCCTATTTAGGGCCCCCCTAAAGTTCTGTGACGGGGTGTTTGGTGTCCATCACCAATTGGCTCTGGTTACTGCATACTTGTGCGGAGCGCGTCTGGTGTCAAGACTTTGATCGGTGGCTACAGCTGAAAAAAAGAAAAAAAGAAAAAAGAAAAACCAAACTCATTTCATACTAATGACGTGAAACGGTTTGTGATGAACTGAAAGTTTTACCTAATCAAACTGGCCTTGCTTGAAGGCATTATCTGGTGGACGAAGCTGGAAGTTTACATCTAATTAATGTAGCCGATATGATTATGGGAAACAACAATAAAACATCAAAAGGAAAAGTTTTGCATGCTCAGGTTTTTTGCAGACAAGGCTGAATAAAAGCGAGAGCCTTTCTTTTGTCATAGTCTGTGGCGTGGACTGTTAATTCAAGGCGAACGCACCGCCACCCCTCTCTTGTATAATGAGGCCGAGGTCATAAAAACGGTCCTGGGGAGGTCAAGACATACCACTGAATGCTCTGGCCATCACCCTAGTATCCACTGGCATGGTAACACTGGCCAAAAACAACACGCCATCACAACACTAGATCTTCAAAAGTGCATCAACAATGGAGAGCTCATTCACCCAAACTTTATGCGTTGTCAGTAGTCGGGTTTTGGCTTCCTTCTGCAGATTCCCCTGAAGGTTCCTCTAACGACAGTCCATCAACCTCAATTAATAGAGCCACCACTTAAAGTCCGTACTACTAAGAAATTTAAAAAGATCTTTCCTTTAATCTTCAGAACAGGAGGTGCTAACAGCAACCCAAGAAGAAAACAGAATCAAGAATGATAACTCAGTAGAACTTGAGAAATGGTCTTCCTCATTAAGTCAACCTGTAAGTCAAGGTAATGTTGACATACTTATTACTGCTTAGACACACAAGTATAACATGCATAGGCAATTACACTTCCCTTTTCAGTATAAGGGCTGTGCTTCCCTTGTGGTCATGTGCCGCTGCTGAATTGGGTGTGGAACGCACTGACTTCATTACCAAATACACAAAGAGGGACAACCCCAAGTGATTCACAAAGCATTGTGACACCGAGTCAACTTCAGATAAAATTGTTCTTCTGCTTTCAAAAGGAATACACAAGACCAGTGCAGCAAACATTACATCCACATCCTGATTTTACATTGACATTCTAATTAAGTAAGATGCACCATAAGGTGACTAGTGACTTGTCTTGGCCTAACTACGTTAACGCACATGTGATAACTTCAAGATAAGCATACATGTGTGCTATAACATATCTGTTACTGTTACATCAACTGCCAGAGAGTAGATAAGTAACATGCAGTGTGTAATGTCATATTATATAGTCGTAACACCAAGACTTAAAGGTTTTTTTCCAAGATTTTTTTCACAGATATTCCTAGGGGCCAGTTTCCCTCTCTGCCTTACTTCATAAAACAGCTGCTAGGTAGTACACTGTTTCTAGGAATTTAATAGGTAGCCATAGCAACCCAACACCAAACTCTAAACAGTGACCAACAATGACATGAAAAAAGCAGACATCACCCAACCTATAAAGAATTATATCTGAACAGCTCATCATTTCTTTATCAGTGTGTGTGTTTGTTATAGGATACTGAGCTATTGAACAAAGCCAGTTTACCAAGCTGCAGCATAGCGACATGAAACCTGCAAACACAACACAGCTTTTCACTTTAGGCAGCCTGGAATTTATTTAGGGTTGAACGGTGTGTCTCAGATGAGGACTTTGTTAACTAAAATCTTAAGAAGCCTGACAGGCGTAGGATCAGGTGTTTCAGTTTTGAGCAAAGGAAGGTATGGGGCCTCTTGCCCCCTGAAGTGACCCCGGCATGCCACGACTCTCCATACACCAGGTACCCCACTAATTACACTAACCCCTCCCTCATCTATCCCTGCCTTTCCATCTGTGGTTTCTTCCATTATCCATGAGTGCCTGTTCTGTTCTGCGCACACTAACCAGAGCCTTAATCCATCAGGGATACATTACATGGGAGACTCCAGCGATGCTAGCAATCCCCTGCAATTGCTCGGCTGAATAAGGGGGGGGGACCCTTTCCCCTGTTGTGTAAGCAGGTGATGTTATACAGATTGTCACTACCAATCAACCAATAATGTGTCATTACTACCCTTACATAATATCTTGCTTACATTGTGAAGGTGTATTAAAAGGTGAGCTGAGTGCGTATGGGTGGGAGAATGTCAGAGAGAAAACCCGGAGCAGCATTCCATCGGTCCATTCATTCATTCACGAGGGGGCTCAGCTCACCGTATGGATCCTAAGACTGCTCATTATAATGCGTACTAGGGCACTAGGGGTGTAAAACAGATGTCATGCAATGCTTGCAAGTTCCCCAACTTCTTGAGAGTGTTTTCATGAAACCATCTAAGACTTTAATTTTAAAATGTCCATCACAGTAAGGTTTACTTGTGTCCTCACAGTGATGACTGAACTTAATCTAATCATATCAAATCATACTGTGGCACAATGTGTGACTTGATCTAATTTTTGCTGAAAGATTCTGAAGCAAGTCAAATTGTTGTTAAGTTTCAGTAGTTGCCACCATACTGTGTAGTGATGATGTGCAAATGCTGGACAAGAAGAAAGTAGCATGAGCAGAGCCTTTTGTGCATCCATTTTTTATCAGGCTAAAACACAAGATCAAAACAGTTCCTTCCTAGCCAAAGGAAAGGAAACAACACTTAGTGTAACTGCCATTCATCATGAACCAAGAATGTAATAAAGTAGTTTCAAAATGATGATGATTTAAATGAGTATGAACCCTGTCCTGCAATTTAGTCACAACAGCCAACAATAAATCCACATACATTTATTGGTAATGTTCACTTGTGTCCTCACAGTGATGACTGAACATTGTTGTTGTTTTAAATGTGAGCTGCTGTGTCCTTGAGGGAATGACTAAACTTAACCTAATCATATCAAATCATACTGTGGCAGAACGTGTGACTTGATCTAATCTTTGCTGAAAGACTCTGAAGTAAATTATGTTGTTGTTAGTTTCAGCAGTTGCCACGATACTGTGTAGCGATGATCTGCAAATGTTGAACAACAAGAAAGTAGCATGAGCAGAGCCTTTTTTGCATCTATCTTTTACCAGGCTTTAAGATGGAACAGGACAAACTAAAGATTTGGAAAAAGGACAAACTAAAGACTGGCTCTAATTACACACAGTAATGTAACCTTCTGTTAGATCTCCTGAATGTACTTCCTGACATTCTGCTCAGATCACTGAGCTGATCTGCTGCCATCGATGACAATTCTTGCTGCTTGCTGGTGCTCATTCTTGTGCTGTTGTTTGAAATGCCCTGCAGGAGTATGTACAACATGCTGACAGATTCAACCCAACTTAGCGAGAACCAATTACAATAACCCATAAAGGCCTACAGCCAGGAGTTGTGACACATGTCGCAATTATAATTGGGCTTCCTTGTGCAAGCAGGATTGTCAGGACACATTGGCTCTGTTCTCAAGCCGAGGCCTGCACAATGAGCCGTGTTTGGAGGATGTAACACATCAAGTGTCAGGCTTGCATGTGGAAAAGCTGTTGTAGTTAACTGTAAAAGTCTTCTACTTTGGTTAGGTTTTGCCACAGCTGTGGAAAAGAGGTACTACAAATATGTCAAATTAGGCTGCCTGTTCCTAACAGAAGCTTTCATTTCTCTTTTTTCTTTTTTTAGACAAAAAAAAAAAAAAAAATACACACAAGCATGATTCAGACAGGAGTTATGTGGTGACGGCTGTCATTTTGGGGAGAAGCCAATTCAAAATAGCAAAGGTAAATAAACAGAACAATGCCAACAACTGTCATTTCCTAAGAAGGATTTTATGACACAAGACAACAAAAGCCAAAACATGAACTCATCTGGACTACATTTTTCAGAAGAATACAGCTTATGCAAGGTTATGCGCACACGCAGATACACACAACACCTTTTGCATGCTTTGATGGCATCACACACTGGAGATGCAAACAGACTCTCACTAACAAATCTACGATACTACAGTGCTTTCTTTAGTGAGGGGAAAAAAGTCTTAGAAAAAATTTAGAAATTCATGACAAAACCAAGAGCGGAGCAAATTTCTAAACTTTATGTGATTATTCATAATAACCACATAGAAACACCACAGTGGGATGTGTTGATGGGAGCATTTCTATTGCATCCCAGAATGCTTTTCATCTCTAAGTAGAGTCTGGTGCCTGTCTTGGGGGGTTGGGGGAGTGCTTCTGTGGTGTATGTGAGAATGCCTCTTTTCTTTTCTTTTCAGCTGCAGGTCTTTGGCTCTGTGGGCGTCGAGACGCCAGACTTACAAATCTATCATGTTAATGAGGAGGGAATATACAAAATGAGGAATAACAGCAGCAAATGAAATCACCAAGATTTGTTTTTAGCTCCTTGAATCCAAGTGGCATGATTTCAGAGTGTCTGAAGTAGCAGCAGTTATGACAGCAAGTCTCAGAGAAGAAAGGGAAGCTTCTGAAATGAATAGAGGGTAGCATGGAGGCACAGACAAGCATGGCTAACAACCCTTTTCTGGTAGCTTTGCATAATGCCTCGGGCCAGAGAACAAGGGAAAGAGAGAGAGCGAAGCCACAGCAGTAGTGAAACAGAGAGACAAATGATGAAAAACAGGGAAAAAGCAAGACTGAAATTGAGAGAAAGTCAAAAAGAGTGAAACTGACCGAGGGTGGAAAGTGGCCGAATCTGTGTCAGTGTGTGGACTGAAGGAGAGTTGTGCACACAGAGGGAGAATGGACCTGTGGCTTGCTCAGCGCACAGGCACACAGCTGCCCACTAACAGAATGGGACTCTAATAGGGCCTTTTGCCTTCAACACAAAGACGTTGCAAATGTGTGCGTCTTGAGCACACAGTGGAGTGCAGAGTGATCTCCTTTAAAAACCCACCCATCTTAATTGCTCCCATGAATCACATCTATAGTATGTCCAATGCAAGTCTACAGGCTAACAATGCCAGAGCTGTTTTTGAGTGCAATTGCAGTAGATCAAATTGTGCTTCACTGGAAAAAAAAAAAAAAGCAAAAAGTGATAATCTGAGACTGAGATGAAAATTATTGCTTGTGTCCTCCTCTTAAGTCAGATATAAGGCTGGCTATCAAACCTATTTTGAGTAAAGACCAACTATAAAAAGTGCCATGCATGCTTGATTATTTATTTATTTATTTTTTACACATGCAGTAGGCCTAATCAGATATTTCCACATTTAAATGAGAATAATTCAAACTCTAGTCTGTAATTTACTCAGAATTTCAGGTATTGGCACCACTTATCAATAAGCTCTTTGTAATTAGAAACTAGAGCTGACAGGTGATTAAATCTTTGGTCACCAGCTTTCTGCTTCACTTCCAACCTGAACTTCAGCTTTACCTCACATTTGTGAGAACATTTCTGAACAGGCTCCTTGACACAAATACCTACATTTCCTGTTAACCAAAACGAGCCAGCCATCTCAGAGAATCAAGGACAACTGCTCCCATGGTTGCAGGAAGAAACATTTCCAGGTATGGTTCTCCGATACCAAACCAGTTCTTCGTGGTATTGTGTTTTTGGTGTCCACAAAGATCAACTAACTGCCGTGCAATTTTAGAGAGGGCAAAACATAAGATCAAAACAGTTACTTCCTAGGCAAAGGAAAGGAAACAACACTGAGTGTAACAGCCTTTCATCATGAACCAAGAATGCAATAAAGTAGTTTCAAAATGATGATGATTTAAATGAGTATGAACCCTGTCCTGCAATTTAGCCACAACAGCCACCAATAAATCCACATACATTTATTGGTAGCTGACAACTAACTTTATTTGCTTGACAATAAAATGTTCAGGACAGTTTCATAATTGCGTGATAAAATAAAAAAAAATTGGGTTGCAGTCATAACATTAGACTGTGAATATATGTTTTTACAGGGTTAAAAGGATGCAGGTTTATATTTTTAAAAACTGAAACAAAATTGAGGAAGAACAATGAGGCGCCGATTTTCAACCTCTTCAGCATAAAAACACACTTAAAAAAAAAGAAAGAAAAAACCCTGAGATGAGCAACAAGCGACTCAATTAGCAATTAGAGCCGACTATCTCCGGAGGAAACAAAAACCTAGATGTGCGGTGCAGATTGGTGACAGATATGCTACCAGGCCTCTTGACTCAAAGCAAAAGCTTCACTAAATCACTTCTCAGATGTTCTTTTGAGATGTGTGTCAGCATGAGGTGTAAGGCCACCACACTGCTTCTCCACCTACAGGTAGGCTGGCTGACGAGAGCCCGAGCTTTACTACAACGGCTGATACATGAGGGAGGGAGGGGGTGCAGGCTCAAAGAGCTTGGTTAATATATGCATCAGCCCTCTTGAGCAGGTTATCAATCAGAAACTTTAAATGCCAGCAACAGGTTGGCCGAACAATCGCAGCAGATTTTCTCATGCAGATGGAAAGACAGCCGATTTAGTCTCGAGAAGCTGTAATAACTGACATCCACAAAGAGTCCTAGCAGCGTTTTTAGTTTGTGCCAAATCTGGTTTGAAGTCAGCACAGGCTGATTGATTAAAAGGCCATTTTAAAAACATCAATAAAAACAACAAGATATTTTTCTTTCCTGATTTTTGTCCGAAAATTAAACGTTGTCATGTAACGTTTCACTCACAGAGGAAAACCAGCACGAGCAAAGTAAAACTTCACAGCAAAGCCTGATGATGCATGCCTGAACAGTTAGTTACAACGATCATGTAAGCGAACAAATGCCCTACTACCTGGCCAGCCGAGGCTCTTTCGAAGTTAGGCCATCCTCAACAAAAGAAAAGCAGAACAAATGACGAAAGATTTCTCGCGTTTGCAGCTGCCAGTTCAGCGTTGCCAGCGCAGGACTGAGCAAGACTGCGAGACGTTGAGAGCTCGCTGCTGCTTTCAGTCCTCAGCAATACAATATCCGCGTACGAACAAACCATGTGGACAGGGGGACAGCACAGGAAGAGGGACAGAGCAGGAAACTTGTTTACCGAAGGGAGGGCTACAGTTTTGTTGTTTAGTTGAATTTCGACAACTGATTACTTAAAAACAGCGATAGTATTCAGAACGTGAACACACAAGACGAAAAGTTATTTTAACAATAAAAGTATCCGCCCCTTACGAGTTGGTATGTTCCGCTACGATCCTCCCTCAGGCATCTACTCATGTAAATACCCATGTTGTGTTAGTATTACTATGCATTTCATTGATGTTAAGAAAGTCAGATGCTGATATCTCCGTACTTCAAAGAGAGCTAAATGTACACAAATGAACGAACAAAAAAGTTTGTCACCATGCCCCTGACTCGTTCCTGTCTGTGTTAGTCAGAACCATTGGAAAACGACATGTATGGAAAAAGCACGCAGGGAAAAAACTAGTTAAAAACGACTTTATGATCTTCATTTGTCGTGCTGTAATGCAGCCACGGTGGTCATAATCCCAAAGGTGAATATGTCTAAAAATGCTCTGAAAGAGGAAATCTTTCCCACTTCCACATTGGCTCTCCTGCTATGGAAAAACTTCACTGCTACATGGTAGAGAAATTCAGTCAATCCACGAAAATCCTATTAGGAAACCTTCAAACGTGTTTCCAGGGAGATGGAGTGAAAAAAAAAACATAAATATTTGCAGTATCACACTTGAGAGGTTTAAATGAAAGCACGGTATTCAAACTAGTAAGGCAGCCAGTGGGCAATGGGATCAAGTCTAGAAAGCTTATAGGTTAATATTATGAGTGGAATAAAAGTGTAGCTTCCAACACGTGCCAACCCAAAAGCCATTAAAGTGCTGACGGTGGTAAATGTGCTGTACAGCTCAGTTCAACCCAGCAAGTTCCTGAGTTTTATGTTTTATTTAACTTCAAGGGGGAAAATAATTTTAAAAGATGACAGGAAGAAATGGGTCCAACTTCCCTTTTGATTGAAATGGGCCTTTAAATCAAGAGCCTACAGTATTCAGTGGGGTATGTCTCACATACATGGAGAAGATATTTCCACAGTTTCAAACTAACAAACACACACAATCCTCCATCTAACTATCAGCACATGTCAGAAGCACATTACTCAAACTGAATTTGCATATCGTGATCTGCAGGACTTTGGAAGCAGCTCGTAAATAACACGTCTCTGAAAGTAATGCTCTTTTGAATAATAATAATTACTTTAGTAGTACCAGAACAAAAGAAACTGAAAAACTTCAGCACATAGCAATATGCAGTGGAAGAGGGTGGGCCACAGCGTAGTCATGAAGGTAATTTCAGCATATACTAAAACCTAACGACACTGTGACACAACGAATACGAGTCAGAGACAGTGAGAGTGGATGCTGACAAAGTTTGAGGAGAGGATATTCAATTGAGCTCAATGGAGGTGGCTTTACTTCACAGGAAAGTCTCTGTGAAAGCTGTAAACGTGGGCATAATATGCACATCCAGGCAGGATATCCAGAGCCTTGTAAAATTCCAGGCAGTAATTCTTGTAAAGCTTGCATGTGTTTACTCAACAGCGTGCCTCAGTGTCGGCTGCTCCCATTGGACCACTGCCCCGAGCTTGCAATTAGGATCCAGTTTGGAAGTTATTGATGCTATTGAGGAAGGAAATGACAGATAGGCTTCTCTTCAACAGACGCCATGGCCTCTTGTTTATTCATTATGTCAGACATTGTTAATCATGGTCCTTGGGACCCTAAGCTCTGCTGGTTTCCAGTTTAGCCAATTAAGAATGGACTGTTTTTCACGATGTGAAAGATGGATGCAATTAGCTACCTGGTAAGACAGAACAGTGGATTTCTAACTGTGGGTCAGGACTTTCAACAGGGCCCTTGCAAAGTGGGGATATAAGATGATTTATGGAATAGGGAAAAACTGTTCAGTACAAATAATCATGTATTTTTCTTTCTCTTTAAACCATTATGAAAACATGAATGAATGCATACATCTTAAAACCGAAATTGAATGTCTAAGTCTTGTTAATCATACACATAAATGCATTACAAATAATTCATAACAGTTTCAAATATTTAACATGTGCCCAAATATTCAACACGTGGATCAATAAAGACAATACAAAGTCAATAAAAAACAAAAAGTGACTTATTTATTTCAAGAGACCTGCCCTGTTCAGTTACACTGTATAATTTTTAAAAATGAATAAAACCTAATTAAGTCTTGTACAAAACAAAATACAAATATCCTTTGTGGTCATGTGAATCAATGTATTCGCTTGAAGATGAGTGCTGTCACAGTGTTGCCCGTCTTGCCTCCAAATTGGAAATTTGGTGTTGGCAACTCCTGTACAAACTCAAATCCTGTGAGGCAACAAAGAGAAAATGTGCAGGTTGAGAAATGTGCATTATGCAAACAAACAACCAGAACATCAACATGATGTTTCAAACACAGAGAATCCAATGCCAAGAATTTTTGCCTGCTGATTATGGCTGCATCGGGTTAGGAGAAGCACTGGGAGTCAAGAACTATCCATCTACCATCTGTGGTGCTTCCTGGGGCCCAGTAAAGACAGGCTGTCTGTGTGACAGATGAGATTTCAAGGCCCTTTGGCCCCCTGCAGGCTCTCCAGAGTGACTACACTGAGATGAGTGACAGATACTGGAAGCTTGCCAAAACTCAGACTTTACAAAGCTATTGTTGCCTGCAGGTTAACAACCTGCCAGGTAACAGTCACAGTTGTGGAACTGTGTCTATGTTTTGACTGGGGGTTAGGCAACAAAACACCCAAATGTAAAGATGTCGCAAGCCACACAAACATCACTGTAAATCATACTGGTGCATATTTTAAGGATGAACACGTTTTGCCAGTGTTTTAACAGTGTTTCCGTTTATAACACAGCATAAATGCTTTTACAAGGTGCCCCATGTAGTATTCTTTCGAACAAAGAAAATGTATGTTTACATTCAGTGTTACTCAGCGAAACCCAAAGTGTATTTCTTTGAGGTCTAGCAAACAAGTTTAATGTATTTCCTTTTTTTTTTTAACCTCCATTCTGGTTTACATCCATGTTTACAAGTTAGCATTCGTCTTTTCTGTGTTTCTAGGTGCACTGCAGCATATCTTGGTGTGTTACAGCAAACTGCTGTGGAACTCAGCGGCAGCAGTCTGACACAATTGGCAGGAATGTGTACTGTGACACCTACGTTCATGTGCTACATAAACAAGATGTGGACTCACAGAGAAAAACAGCTCCATAGCACTACTAAAGGTCAAAAACTCCACAGGGAACCTTTAACATTACAAGCAAACACGTCATATACTTTTGATGTGTTTTCTCCTTCTGGCAGCTATTCATTCTTATTAATTTCATGAAAATCAACTAGCTAATCCACCAAAAGAAAGACTGCCTAGGTTGAACTGGTTCAAATAACGTTGTTACATGTGTAATTTAGTAAAATGCACACGCTCATCTAGATGCCACTGATGCCAACTCAAACACTGAAACCATGAGTTTCATGTGGATGTGGCCTTTGTTTTCATTGAGTTTTAATCTGGTTAACTACCAGATTAAAGTAGCTACCTAGCTACTGACAGCTTGAAATAACCTTCTGCCATACTGGACGAATAAACTGCTGCAGGTAGGCAGAAAATAATTAACTAGGAAGTACGTGAGCAGTGGAAAGACAGCATCAAAACTGCATAAGGAATGACTTCACATAAAAGTAAGTTACAATAAATGTCTGATCAGTGACAGGGTTTGCAGAGAATTATCTTTCTAATTGGGTTGGGTTGGCTTGTATGACTTGACAGAGCTGCCAGGCCTGACAAGCAGGTAGTAAACAGCTCCTTTATAAGGACATTAACAGGATTCCAGCAGAATCTAACAAAATAAAATAATCAGACATGCAATAATTATCAGCATTTGTTCTCACCTTCATTAAATCTGTCTAGCAGCTGCTCTTTTGTCCAGTTACAGGAAGTAACAGAGAAGAATCCTTTATCCTTAAGAACACCTTTTAAAGCTTGGACATAGAGTTTTTTGCCCTCCTTGCTGTCATCTGGGTTTAAACTTATTGCATCGAAAGTTCCTTTGTCGATACAGACATCAAAATCCTTTAACTCCCCTTGACAGTTTAAAAAATCCATCTCCTAAATAAAGAAAAGGTGACAAGTTAGGGAAAACTTTATCAAACTTATAGAAAATATACAATATGGCAATATGGTGTGCGTACACACACACACACACACACACACACACATATATATATGTATGTACACATAGAGAGAGAGAGAGAGAGAGAGAGAAAGAAAGCGAGAGAGCGAGCTCAGTTTGGATGCCACGAATCACCTTTGAGGTAAGAAACTTGATCAAAAAGCTTTTTTAACATGACCTGAAAGTCCTAACACTCCCTCCAAATCGATTGAAGGTTACATATGCACACAATACCAAACACATTCACACAACTTATTTCGGCATTCTGCAGTACTGAAGAAATTATAAAGATGCCAACATACCATTTCTCTGTTTCACACACGCAACTACTGTACTCACCTTGTCCAGTTAAGGTCAATATTGACTTCAGTGGAAGGCTTACTGCCCAAGGAAAGCACACACCATCATCCGTGTGTGGTGCACGTAACATATATGCAACTGTATCACGCACACAAGTGAGGAAAGCTCATTCACCACATCTCTTATAGACCAGCAAGTAGTTACAACTTGTTTTTCTTGTATATATATGTTAGTATATGTGATAAATTCTGCAAGTTCGTTGGGATTTGTGGTAGTTTAATCTGAATGGTGGGCAGACTTCCATCACTTTCAGGGCCCTCTTTCTATCCAACCCTTCCACATAGTAAACACAGGAGACTCTCCTCTACCCTTCCCAGGCCCAGGCTGGCTCACAGTATCCTGAAAGGTATACTGTATCGTCTTTTAGAATTTCCAAATGGTTAATCACTTCTTATCCCAGCGAACACAAACAGAATGCAGCCCTATGGTTACGGCTGGTAAATGTGTTGTGCTACTAATTTAAGTTAACTGTGCAGTACTACTATGGTTTTATTAACAGACGTGGCTGAACTCACCTTTACAGTGATATCCATCAAGTCCTCCGCCTGGAGAACATTTTTGCATAATTCTACAGACGCTGGGGAATAATCTATACCAGTCAGATTCCTGTATCCGTGTTTGGCCTTGAAACAAAAAATATAGATGCAATTAAGGAACAAAGTTGGTCAAGTGTTCGAGTTTGTTAAAAAGGTCATCACGGTAAACCCAGCTGTCATTCACAAATTGTCTATTAAAGTGTCAGATCACCTTAACATATCTTCCACTTAAACCCGGGCAACTTCAGCCATCCTCCAAACACAATGGAGGTGGAATTTTTGTGTTCATACCAGTTCAACTAAAAAGGCTCCATTTCCAGTGCCAATGTCAAGAATGGCAGCACTTTCAGGGATCTTAGCTTTGTCCATCCATCGCAGCACACGGCTCATGCTTTCCTCACCAAACCTTATAAGAAGAGAGAAACCCATAATTAAGTAATGATACTGGCTGTGGTCAGTAATCAACAATACTGCATTAATCGGATCTCGTTTAGAATCATCACATTTTGGCGTGTCATATAAACATGGGTCAAATGTAATAACCAACAGGCATGTTGGTTTAATTCTGGCAAATGCAGGCATTTCAATACTCTTTAATATATGATTACCATATCTCACCGACATCCCCAATGTCTTTGAACGTCTCAAGTTCTTTTTGGTATGCATCTTCCCAACTATAGAAGAAGACAGCCACATATAAAAAAAGGAAATGTAAAAATTTTACAAGCGCAAACCGAGATAACAACACTACAGCTCTAAGTCTTCTCTACACATATGGGAATCACACATTTCTCCATGATAGCTAGTATACAAATGACCATCAGCACTTGTATACTAGCTTACTGGCTTCAACTTATTTCTTGCCGGCAACACCACTTTCAGGTATTGCGGTACTTGCGCCACATTATGTTTAAACTGTGCACTAAATTGGCTTCGCTTGGCAATCTGGAAAAGAAAAAAACACATTCTGAAACAGTTAACATTTAGGTCAACTAACGTTAGCTCTGCTGGTGTCTCTTGAGCCTGACGAGGATAACCAACTACCATAACTTTACGTTAGCAACGGAGATAACATAGCAATACACTTACTATTCTTTCGTTCCGAGTTTTGAAGGTCCGAAATCTGTATCTGAGTCCTTGTCTTCCTCTGTGTCCGAGTTATTTCTACAGCCATGTGGGTTTTCTGTAACGACCTCCATGCTGGACTGGAGACTGTCAAGTCACCGCCTACAGTTCCCACAAGACGTTGCGTTTGAGGAGCGTGCTTGCAACCGCAGGGGGCATCGGGATTGATAGGGATGTTTCCATCATGGCGGCATCCATTTCAGGTTATACTTTTAGTTCTGTGTGTTATCACAGCGCCAACAGCAACTCAGATCATGTAAGTAATGAAATTATTGTGTTGACAGACTATTATGCCATGGTTGTTAAAATGCGTGTAGCTCGGCAATGTGTCTGAGCACTCATCAACGCCATTAGTTTGTGTTGTTTTCCAGTGTCATCATCCTGTTGCTGGCTAGCTAGTATTGGTTCCGTCTATTTACCGGCAGGTATGGTTAAAACACACTATGTAGCTACAACAACTTGAAGACATGACTAATAATTTAAGATGATTCCACGAATTACATTCAAACAAATTCAAAACATCTAGCCATGACGTTAGATACAAAGAGTCGTAGACTTGAACACCTGTAATACTGGTGTACGAAATAGTGTTATGAAAGTTTGAGATCCAGGAAATACTCAGCAGTTAGCTGCTTAGCGTGTTAGCTAAGCTAGTAAGGTGACTTCCGTGTGTCGGTTCTACAGTCACCTGAACCTGTTATTTGATGCAGATTTCGCATGTAATGAAAACTAGAAGCTGACACACTGTGTTTCTTACGTAGGTATTAAAGACGTTTTTTATTCTTCGCGTTTACGCTTTGCCAGATTAGCTTGTTAGCCACGTAGCTAAATTTGGCTGCATTTATGTTAAGATCGTCTCACAACATGACTGACGTCCGCGAAAATATTTTTCTTTTTCGAGGGGCTTTGGTTGGATCGTTGTCAACCGAGAGCAAATGATTAGTGATCAGCGTAGTAGGAAGAAATCTTCAACACAAGCGTTAACTCTCGCTAACGTCAGCGTTGTTTACATGCCTTTTCCCCTCGTCAAGACTTTAAAAGTTGGCCTGGGCCGGTGATTAGTTTCTCCTCACAAGTTTGTCCGCATTCCTAACATAAGCTGAAAGAGTCAGGCAACGGGCTTGTTTGTAAGCTGCTGTCACTTTTTCGATAATTCTTTGGAAGAAGTAAACGATTTTAATTTAATTCCAGAACAAGTTGATTTGTTGTTTTTGCAACATGACGGAATGTCTCAATTATGACTCTGTGATTGTTTTTCTCTATGGAAATAGTCCTTTTTAGTTGTCTAATTTATAAAACTAAAGAAACATGTTAATCACATTTCCCATAGCCCAATTTGGCAACCTCAAAGTGTCTGTGCATGTTTTGTTTAAATAGTCCAAAGCCCAGAGATTTTCAATATGTACAAAGACAGAGAAAAGCAAATCCTCATAGTTGAGAGGTTACAATCAGAATATATTTAGCATAATCGCTTGACAATTGGTGATAAAATGTTGAAAATTCTCTGTTTATCGACTCCTGACTGATTGTTTCAGGTCAACATTACTGCTCTAACCACAATTTTGTCCAATTCTGTTTACACAGGAGGGCTTCCTATTAGGAGAAGTAAGGCAAGAAGAGACTGTTAGCATCAGTGACACACAGATCAGCACTGCGGAATTGATCCAAGTAGTAGGTAAGCCCTGAAAATAGACAAAACAAAAACTTTGTGGAATCCAAAGCAGTACTTGCTGGCTCACTATCATGCTGTTATGGCTTAATACTGGAACACTTGAATGGAGCCGTTGTTAAAATTGTTAATAACACCTGTGCTTTTTCCTTTATGAAGTCAAAAGTCCCATTAAGTCCTTTTACACGTTTTTCATAAGGGCTTATTAGAACAACACAAAATACAGGTTCTGTTATAGCTGCTGTGCACCCATGGTCCACCCACACAGGTGTTTTCAGTTATTTTGCTTGTTATGAGCTCTACCCAAAACTGCGTAAGCATGTGCAGCCTGAGGTCGTTGACATCTCCTTTACTCTTCTGCAACTTGTGCATATGTTGACATGATGTAATGCTCTCTATAGCATTCTCAGACCTCAATGTGGTATAAGTTTAATCAGGCAGCAAGATAAAACACCTGTGTGCATGTGCAGAGCCCCATATATCTGTTTTATAGGCTGTAAACTAATTGCCACTATTACTGTTGTATAGATGAACATTTCTTCTATAAGATGCCTCCTCATATTAACAGGATAGTGAAATACTAGATGCAGTTGCAAGATAACACACCTTTCGGTTTCAGTCAAGCAGACTGATGACAACAGGGGACATTGAGATTACTCAGCGAGATTGAACCGGTTTATTACAGAATGGCAACAAGAATCAGTATTAAATTTTAATTTGCAAGATATGGAAATACATATTATAAAAAATTGAACCATAGATGATAGCTTTTTAGTTACATGAATTGTTTTAATGCTTCCAGAATTTCTCCTCTGCATCTTCACTCCCTTTAGGCAAAATGTGCTTTGATGCATCTGAATGTAAACAATAACTAGGAATGAAGTTATGCACACAAGTAGCTTTTTGCTTAGCACTTAAATGTCTGCTTCAGTTTTCTCTGTCACAGGTTTCAGATTTATGCTAATGACCTCTTTTTAAAGTAGCTGGAGTAAAAGTCTGCTTTGGGATATAATTGTGTTTTGTAAACTAAGGCAGCTGAAACTAAAAGCCAATTTAGCATAATCAGTAACCATATAAATTGTAGGTATGTTCGAGAATATGATAAGGACTCAGTTGGAAGTGGCAGTACGTTCCAGTCCTGTGTTGTGAATACTTTGTATTACATTTGGATCATGCTTTGAAAGAAGATTTGCACATATATTACTATTTAACTAAAGTATTTGTCACTATTTGTTCCCAACAGAAATCCATAACCATGATCCTTGTGCACAGTTGTTTAGGTAAGGTATGACCCTTTTATTCTCAAACAGCTACTGTTATCATCAGTCATCAGTGCACATGTTGTACCAAAGTTTCACCATGTACACAGACACAGAACAGACACTGCTTGAGGGAGACAAACAGCCAACAATTTTGACAATGATTGTTTAATTTAGGAAAACCTCACCAACCTTTGTTGTAACATATGCATAACAAGGCAGGGTCTGGTTGAAGTGGGACCTCATCAAAGAACTGTTGCTATTGATGTTTTTCCTCCCAATAAAAGATTGTCTTTGTGCAGAGTAGCTTATTCTCTCTTACCCTAAGTGGCTGTAAATATACAGGCAATTTAAATAGCTTAGATACAATTAAAGTTGCCTTAAATCCACTTTAGAAGATGCTGCATTAATTTGACTTTGGACAGTAGATGGCCCCATCTGACAAGATTGGGTAACAGAAGTATGCCAAGGTGGAGGAGGAATGTGATAAATGGGGTTGAACAAACATGTTTCCCCCCCCCATCTCTTCAGCTTTTATGACTACGCAGGCAAAATCAATGAAGAAAATCTCAACAGCATTCTTAAAGACAGGCGGAAAGTGAGTACATTTTTTTGGAATTATTTGTCATGTCAGCATACATTGTGTCCCGCTGTTCTGTAAAATGTCAGTGCTGCCCTCTTGTTACTTTTAAACCAATGCTAGATTTGGTTTTATTGTAAATAAATGAATGATTGCAAACTAAAGGTTGGCACACTAAAGGTAATTTTCACAAGACTAAATTCAGTTTGTATTTTGAGATGCACCAGATTTTAGTAGACTTGAAACATAACATACAACAAAATGTTCAATATGTTGTATTGAAATTAATGATTAATGCCTTTATTAATTAATACCTTTTCCTCTTTGAAGCATTTGAATAATTGACTTGGATTAAAAACAGATCTTTACAAATGTGCTTCTCTGGTCATGTAGAACATCATTGGTTGGTACCGGTTCCGAAGGAACACACAGCAGCAGATGTCGTTCAGGGAACAGATCATCCACAAACAGTTGACTCAGCTGCTTGGTGTCCCCGACCTCGTCTTCCTTCTCTTCAGCTTCATCTCCACCGCCAACAGCTCCACACATGCACTGGAGTATGTACTCTTCAGACCTAACCGCAGGTAATAACTGCATGTTGGCCAACATAAGCACACACCCTCACGGTATCAAACTACTAATATTTATTGTTGACCAGACTTTTGATGTAGAAGTAGTTCCTGTCTATTCTTTTCTATAGTACGGGGTTGCTCCAATTTGATTGTTACCTGGGTCAGCAATGACCTTAATAAACAGACTGGGTGAAAGTCATTATGTGACAGGTACATAATTACAGTGTCTTGGTCATTGTCAGTAAATGCAATGTGTGCATTCATTCAGTTTTGTTTTTTTTGCTTTTTTTTTTAAAACCTTGTATAAAAACGATTGTACTGGATTGAGAATTTGTATCAGAGAGAGAAATCTCCCTATTTTCTTGGATAGATAGATGGATATACTTTATTGATCCCAGGCTGGGAAATTACAATTATTGGGTGTCCAAGAGAGCCCACAGCTTGGGACTGGGACAGTAGAGCCAAGCAGATACAATTATTGTATTGTATCTGTTTTAAATTTAAATACATTTTAATGTTTAGAAATTTAAACATCCCAAATTGAGTGCACACACATGCTGCTGGGTTTAAAACAAATGTGTAAAGCATACATTATCACAGAATGCTGAAATGCTAAGTAGGTCACTAAATCACGAAATGCTCAATAAGTAGTATTGATACCACATTTCTGTTGAAAATATTTGACAGTAGTAGTAGTAGTACATAGTATGAGCCTTGCATTTATTTCCTGAAAATTCGTCCATGATTTAACAGTACTGACTGGTAATTTCTTCCCAGTAGGTACAACCAGAGGATCACCCTTACAATCCCAAACCTCGGCAACACAAGCCAACAGGAATACAAAGTCTCCTCAGTGCCCAACACCTCACTCAACTACACCCAGGTCATCAAAGAGCATGGGTAAGATTTGGAGTCCAATTTATTTATTTTTTTTAACCCATGTCACTCCTACTTCTGGCACAGGAAGGGTTTCGACAGCTACATGCTTGCTTTGATATGTGTGGAGTTGCAACGGCCACCTGTTTTCACCTGACCACATACTACAGCTTCACCTTGAGGGCATAACTTGTCCACCCTCCTCCTCACACCCAGGCTGGTGCCTCAACTTCTGAGGAGGAGTTGCTTCCCTACCACAAACACATTTCTGTGTGGTGGGGCAGGAATTTAAATTGTGTGGTGTGTGACTCCAGCGCCCAGGACATCCATCATTTGTGCTAGTCCTAGTTTACACTTGACTCTGTGTCCGAGTGATATCAGCATACGTTTGTGTGGGAATGACAGCAGTGAAAAGCTGGTATGTAACAGGCTGCACGTGCGTCTTTGTTTCTAAACTTAGACCCACTGCTTCTGTTGCAGAGCGTTTGAATATGGTGTGTCAGTGCCATCTAAACTGCATGGTGTTTAACCAGGCCTGTTTATTCAGCTTCTGATACGATCACTCAACTTTCACCTGAGCTCATCCAGCTCATATTTGTGTGTGACGGCCGGCTGACTGTTTGATTTAGCTTTGATATAAAAAGCATCCACTGCTCCAATGTGATTGACATGTTCGATCTTGATGAACAAACTGGGTGAGCCTGCATTACTGTGTCATATTATCACGTCTTGAATGATGTGATGGATATATCTATTGATAAATCTCTTCCCAGGGCGGAATTCTTTGACAAAGATGGTGTGATGAAGGATATTCGAACAATATTCCAGGTCTATAGTGCACTACAAGATAAAGTGCAGGTGAGTAACAAATAGCTTTGGTATTTTAGCCAAGACATGACTCGAGCAAAGTTTCTCACCTGTTTGTCTTGTCTTTAGGCTGTATGTGGGGACGTAGAACAAAGCGAACGTGTGAAGGAAAAAATTCAAGAGGATGTGAACAAACTTAAACAACAAATTGCTCTCAGGAAACGAAAGACAGCAGAAGAGGAGAGGAGTATGTACACATTTTGTATTCTGTAATCTCAAGTTAAGTCATTTGGTTTCAAATGTGTGCTGGTTTAAAAATTTGAAACATTAGCTGGCTTACAAGCAATAGTTGAGTTGATCCCTTCCCCTCAGGAAAAAACATAAAAATAATTAATCAGTAAAACTTTCTGTTCCGCAGGGCTCCGAGAAGCCCAAAATGCAGACACCCATTCCACACCAGAGGAAAGCACAGAACCTTCTGAGGCCTCCCCTCAGTCCCGGATAACTTTCCACACACCCTCTGCCCCGGAGCGGCCCAGTACCTCACCCAACCCACCATCTTATGCTGACCTCTTGTCCCAGGATGACTCTCTGCTCTCCTCTTCTTCCCCACCTACCAGTGCTGCTCTACTGCCCCGGCCCCAGGCTGTGGGTTCTCCTGGACACCCAACTCCTGGCCCGCTGGGGATGGGCCTGGGCCTGGGTCTCGGCCTTGGTCTAGGCCAGAGCCCAAGCTCTAATCCCGTCACCACTCCCAACACTCCCTACCTTGGCAATGGTGATGGATCAAGCTCTGACTCGTTAGACCGACAAGCTGCAGGCCAGGAAGATGATGAAGACGACGAAGATGATGACGATGACGAAGACGAGGACAGTAGTGAATATGAGAACTTAGTGAGTGAAGCTGGTCACCTGCCAATGGTTTCTCCCAGCATTTTAGCGCAAGGCCGACCGGCTGCCCTTAGTCCTGATGGGGACGCTCGTGGCTCACAGACCACATAGAAACATGCAGGGTGTGTATGGGACACGAATAAGTGACACACCTTGAGAGGTGGGCATCTCAAGCAATCAAAGATAGGCAAATATTGACAAAAGAAGTGCCAGTCCTGAAAGTGAAAGGCATGCGCAGGTGGTGTCCCGCTGAGTATTTCTTATCGTCTTAGTCTGATCTCCATTGTAAGTGGAAATGTTGCTCAGCTTCACAGGCTTAACGTGTGTCTCATTGGGGGCAGGGGGATTCGTCCATTTTAATTTTTGTCCTTTTGAATTGGGATCGGTCTGCGTTGGATGTGTCTGGTTTCAGGGTTGTAAATGGATATTACAGCGCAATTTATGCCAACTGGTTGGTAAGCCAGCTCCCTAAAGGACAGGCTCTTCTCCATGCCTTTGTTATCCTTTTGTCTCATGTTTGCAGCACCCACTCTTGCATTACCTCTTGCACTTTTTCTTCTTTTTTTTTTGGAGCCTTCTTTTAAACCAACCATTTGAGAGAACTGATGAGGACAATATTCTGCAGCCTTCGAACAAGTTAACTGGTTTTTAAATGAAGATGTAGGCAAATGGTTGTTAACGTTTTGTTTTTGTTTTTTTTTTAATTTGTGGAAAGAGACAAATATATAACTAGTATTTCTGTAACATGCACATTTCTCTCATTTGATTTTGGACTTGCTTTTTTTTTTTCCATATTTCACAGTCTTAATTAATGCATACAGTTGCCTATTTAAATGATGGAGAATAGATTTCAAGCAAAATTCACTTCTATAATGGGTGCTTTATATATACCTAAATATATATATATATATATATATTTTGTCAGATTAACAGTTAATCAGATTTGATTGACAAGAATGTCAATGTTTCGTTCCTCTTGGATAACACCGAAATTGTATGCGCTTTGCTGCACTTAACAAAATTTCAGATTTCTTTATTATAGTGCTATACCAATGCTTTCATGTTGTGCCACTTGAGTTGTCCTCTTTGACCACCCTGAGCCATCTTAGCTCAGCTTTTGTGTGATGTACGGGGTTCACAGGGCAATCACGATGTACTGTAGCTTTACTAACCGGATGCTTAAGGTTCCCTTTCTGCTGCTGCAACACGGAGAGCTACCACTAAAAAACTGCATCTGTCTGTTCTTCTTCACATAAAAACCTGGCTGCTGCTTCCACTTCACAGTGCTGGTTGTCTCCAATACTACTGACCGTGATCATATAACCACTTCAAGCTCATTTCTCACTTGTTCTCTATTAAAACCATAATGGAAGGCTGATACCACCTGTGTTGTGTGAGCTGTAACCTTGGGAACAGAGCGGGCGATCACCTTCCTGTCTTGGCATAATTGACAGCAGACCTCATGTATTCTGACCTGGTTGGGTCAATGTTACGTGTATGGACCTGGATAATGTGATGAAAACATCATGACTTTGCTTCAGTACACAGTGCCTTCCACTCAGGGCAGTTTCTGTCTGCACACAGAACAAATTCAGAGATCTCACATGAGGTGTAAAATTATAACAAATTGTGTTGTGTTTGCAATAATTAACTTCCAGCTTTTTATTTTATTTTTTTATTATTATTTTTAGTCTTGCAGTTCTTTTCGTGATATGTTTTGTCTACCAGAAACAATTTTCACTAGTTCCTAAAGCTGACTTCCCTTTTTGTTTTCACTGAGGACTTAAAAGTGCACCTGGATGTCATTGTTGCAGCTGTGTCTTTGTTTGCTTCGTTTTTTGAAACTGGAATTATAATTGTAAAGTCTGAGGGAAATAGCTTAGTAACTAACACTTCCTGCAAGACAGAGTTGGTGTGATGAACATGAGTTTAAACATCTGGACCATTTGAAGAAAACTGAGTAACTTAAGTGTGGATTGATTAATGTAGGACATCCTCCTTGCATGAACTGGTAAATATTAGACACTGTTGTATTTAGCATGGACAGACATTTGCACTGCACACGGAGGAAGTCTTGACATGATCAGCAGTTTGCACTCAGTTTGAAAAAGACATATTTGCAGTGGGAGAAGCTTTGCTTTGTGAACAAACTCTGCTTTATTTACACAGCTTGTGTGTATGTCATGTTTTTTGCCTTAGGGTCATTTCATTTGCCCTGATGTGTAATGCCATTGAATCACTTATCGGGAACTGGCACTCAAAATGTTACTTAATAATCACCCAGAGTAACACAATCACACAATGTTAAAAGAAATGGCGAAATCAATTTGTTAGGAGTACGATTTCCTTTGACTACTGGAATATAATAAGGAAATATATAATGAATGTATAGTAGACAAGGGGTGGGGGGTGTAGCATTTAAACAGCACTTACTGTATAAGCTCGTCTCGGTTGAGTGTTGTGGTGGTATAGAGCAGCAGTTCTCAATATTGGTCCTCAGTCTCAATCCTGCTCCTCAGTCCATAGATGATTGTGTTTTTAAGTCTTTCCTTCTGGCATCCCCAGGTGTAGCGCTGACTAGATGACCAGAATGAAAACCAGCAGGGCTCTGGTGCTGAGGACCACTGGTGTAAAGCATGAGAAGGCTAGCATTACTAGGATCCTATACCTTTCAAGTTCCAACAAAATACAAATATTCACTCATGTATCCTGACTGTATGCGGTGACCCTTCCCTTTCCCGAGTGGGCCATTGCAACATCAACACCTTCCTGAAAGCACAAAGTCCAGTGCCCAGCTTAGATCTTCTCAGCTTTTATCTGGATAAGTGTACTTGATGAAAGTAGACCAAGGACTTGCTTTGACAAGCACAGAGAACATGGTTCTTAAACTGGGGGATAATAAATGAGACATACATATGTGATGTGCCTTTGTTTTTTTGTTGTCGCAAGGGCAGTACCATTTGAAATGTGCAAGTAATTATTGCATGCTTATTTTTTTAAAACAAAGTGCGTGTTTGCGGGTTAATTAGAGCATGAAACCTTTAATGTGACTGTGACGTTACTACAAATTTTTTACTTCTTTCAAAGACTTGTGCAAAACCAGAACTCGATACATTTGTTTTCGATGTGCTTTTATGCGCCAAACCTACTTGTGCTTCTATCAATGACATCACATATAAGTGGGACGGGCATTCTTGTAAACAAGAATTGCATCTACGCATAATTTAGCTCATGTGAACAAATTACTTGATAAAGTATTAATTATGGTGCATATTTAATTTAGGCTTGGGAATGTGTAGATGCCTTGTCAATGGTAATAATTCAACGTTACGAACTGTTGCTCAAGCTGCTATGCATTACTGCAGACAGCTTACTGCAGTATTTTTACGATGACATCATCCCTTATCCTTTTGAGGGAAGACCACGTGGTTCCTTGCCAGTAATGCAACAATTTGCGAAGCACGAATTAACAACAAACGTTTTATCCGTAAATAATTGGGCCAATCTACCAAAAGAGAAGCCTGTCTAAACGAAATTGTTAGTGTTATTACTGTGTCATTCGAGCCTGTTTTGCTTTAACGGAGCCTTTTAACAGTTGGAACGAAAGACGTAGAATCTGATTGGCCAATGTCAAGGGATACACAAAAATAAACCAATCAGCGTGTTTGGCAGATTCAGGTGGTAAATCCTGATCCTGCCTCTGACTGTAACACGGCCCAGAGCTCTCCGCTCTCCCCTCATAGTGTATATTTTAGCCCAGCCTCGGTTGCTTCCTTTCCCCTGTGCCGCCATTAAAGCCCGTCAGCTTGGTGTTTGGAAATCGGGAGAAGGATAAAAATGATTTAGACCGTCAAACAGACGGCCGAGGGACGGGACCGGGGAGGGGGGTTCGAGCTCCGCGATATGTATGGACCTTCAACTGCCAACTAAACGGCGCACCAAAGAAGTAAATATGCGGTTAGTATCGGCCAAGTGAGAGAAGCCTGAGTTCGGATTGGAGTGGGGTTCTCTGGTCTGGGGGGAAGCTCCTTTTCTTTTGGCTGCGGTGGGAAACTGAGGAGTGTAAACACAGCAAAGGTAAGGGCTTCAACGTTACCCGACCTTCTTGTGGGTAATAGGGGCCTCCCAAACGGTTACGGTCAGAGAGGAGCAAAACATAATCCCGTAATGTTAGCGAGCAGCCAGCTAGCTTGGCAGAAATTCTTGGCTGGCAACCAAATGAACGTAGTCTAGTTGTCATGTAGGGTAAAGATAACAGACAGCTAGTTTGGTGGTTCATTAACGTGTAACGGTTAAATACACAGTTGGCTATTCGACTGCTCGTTTGAGTTCATGCTGCATTCGTCTTGTTTATTTCATCCGAATTCCTAAATATATCAATATTATGCACGAAACAGTCTGCGAGTTACAAGTAAACAGGTTGAACTTGGTCAAGGTTCATGTTAGCTTTCTCAACACAACATGCAGCTCTAGTCAGTCGTATCTCTCATATGTGTTGAATATCTCACGGTGTGTTGGTAAACTTAGAGGCGTGGTGTAACTAAACAGTGCAACACAACTTCTATCCGCCCCAGCGAGGTAACGTTAACTTTATCATAGCAGCTCTTGAGTCGCAAGTTACGTCCAGAATTTAACACGAGCACATGTGGTTTTGATAATTCAGTTCCGTTTGTAGGGAATATGCTTTGGGGGGGGGCGAATTCAATTTAAGTGCATTGGTAAGTGTCCACCAGTCACGCGCCTCCCTGCTGGGTGTCTGGTTTCATATGAACTTGTCTCTTGTTACTCAGCCCGGTTGTAGGTCACATTTGCCTGGTGTATGTAATTTACTGTCTGTGTGTGTAAAGCCAGTGTCAGGTGAGGAAGTTAGGTGTGCGATGGTTCAGTGTTGTACTCCAAGTTGCGTTTGTGCCCTTGTCCTGGTGGGTGTTGTGACAGTGAGTGACCCAAGTGCAGAGTGGCACAGGGGCATGTAATAAAGCGTACTTTGTCTAAGTTCTGTGTAACTGAAGAAATTTACCGCTGAAAATCTGGAAAGTTTGCCTTTTTTCCATTATGCGGTGTGTTTCTTTGATATAACATCAAATTGCTTTGCTAAAATTGCCTTTTTTCTATGTGCCCCAGTGTACTGCTTGCTGTGTGATCTCCTTAAGAGTGGATCTGCCGAGCTGAGAAGCCCTCTGAACGGCAGGAAACCTCACTCGGCGGCGCGACGATGACCGAGCTGGTTGCCAAGTGGGCCTGTGAATACTGCACATACGAGAACTGGCCGTCAGCCATCAAGTGCACCATGTGCCGCGCTCAGAGGCCCAGCGGGGGTGCCATCATTACTGAGGAGCCCTTCAAGAGCAGCCCTGCTCTGGATGCCAGTCTGCACCAGTGGGACCCTGCAGGCCTCAGCAACAGCCCATCCCAGGGGGGCTCCAGCTTACTTATTTGCCCTGATTCTAGTGCTCGACCCCGTGTCCGCATTGCTGATGTACCTGAGACTAGTAGTAAGTGGTCTTGCCACATGTGCACCTACCTGAACTGGCCTCGGGCCATTCGTTGCACCCAGTGCCTGTGCCAGAGACAGCAGGCTCAACAGCAGCATGGGCAACATGGAACCCATCAAGGACATCACACCCAGCAGCCACGCAGCCCCACAGAATCACCCCAGACCTCAGGCTCTGGATGCCGCCCTGCTCCCCATGCTACCACTACAGACCCCTGTGAGGAATATAATGACCGTAACAGGCTCAATACTCATGCACAGCACTGGACATGCACTGCTTGCACTTATGAGAACTGGGCCAAGGCACTAAAATGTGTGGTTTGCGACCACCCTAGGCCAAATAGTTTACTAGCTGAACCCATTGAACTGGCATCAGAGCCTGAGAGCCAACAACCTTCCTCAAAACTTAATGAACAGGACAGGGACAACAGGAGGGGTGTTGTTGGGCAAGGAGTAGGGAGTGTGGTAGGTGGGCTTGGGGGATGTAGCAGCAGCCAGAGGAGGTCACCCCCAACCTCAAAACGGGAGTCAGAGGTGAACATGGACTTTCAAAGGATTGAACTGGCATCAGGCGCTGGGATTGGAAGCAAAGAGGAGCTGGAGGTGGATTTCAAAAAACTGAAGCAGATTAAGAACAGGATGAGAAGGACTGATTGGCTATTCCTCAATGCCTGTGTTGGTGAGTTTCAAGATTATATGACGTTATTCAAGTATATTCAACCTTTTCTCCTTGTGTTTTGTTATGTTATGAGGTGAGCGATGAGTTGACAGACTGATTTAAAGCAGGCCAACAGAGAAATGGCTGACTTTGGTTTTGTGTGAATAATGAATATAGTTTTACTATCTGCATGGTAATTGATTGCAGTCCAGTTTCTAGTCCAAGTCCAGGTGATTCGCATTCGCTTCCTGCTGGAACTGATACAGAACACACTTAGAAAACCCCTGCATGCAGCTAGTATAATACTTCCCTACACAAACTGTAAGTGTCCGGCCACCCACACTGTAGACTGGTAACTGTGCAGTGGGAGGGAGGACAAATATTTTAAGAAAAACAAATGGTTTCTTCTTTCCCCATCTCTCACACCACTATCTCACTCTTTCTCCTGCATTCACCATGACTACATAGAGTTTGTTCTGCACGCCCACTCAACTTTCAATCCTGTTATCTGTCTGTCTCTTTGACAGACGATTCTTCTGTGTTGCACTGACAGCACAAATTTGACAGCCATGCATGTATTTGATATCCCATTGAGGCCCCTGTAGTGATCGGTATTGTAGTTTTCCCCTGAATGTCAGAGGAACATTAGTGAAGTTAGTTTGCTTCTGGTCCCACACAGGGTCCCCTCCTGAATGTGACATGGTGAATTCCCTCATGTCTGTTTGGCTTGTCCCCTCGGGACTAAGTCTCATCTGGTCAGTATCTCTGATGTGAGTGGGTGTGATTTCTTTTAGCATATTCAAGGGTTGGCTCTTCTTATGTGATTAGAAACGTCCCTTCTCCATTGTCCCCTGAAGGAAATGGAACCCAAGCTGTGTCTGAAATCACTCCGTTTGCCACCTAATTCATCAAATGTCCTCAAACATGCTCAGTCTGCCACCAACAACAAACATTCCCCTATTACTTCCTCATTTAAATTATTTATTATTTGGACTTAGGAAAAACATCTGGTACAATTTCCCACACCAAAAATAGACATATGCATATTGTTTGTGTTTTATCTGACCAACTGTTGAAAACACAAAAATATGTAGTTCACTGTCATAATTCATCATATTAATTAATTCACTAATTGCTTCAGAGTGTCTGAATTCTTTGGCCTTAAACATTCCCACAATAGAATAATAAACCCACAATGCAATGTTTCGCCTTTGCTCCTGACATTATGAAAGTTACACTGCTGCCTCACCATATCTGTCAGCCATGACATGGGATGCTGATGATTGATATCCCATTTTAATGTTCACCATGTGGCAAACTATCTAGTATTAATTATGTAAGAAATAGTGAGTGAGTGAATGGGGTGAGATACCAGCTGCTGTCTCACAACTCGTTTTAGGAGTTCGAAGCCCAGTTGTGTTGTGGAGGGGCAAGTGAGTCGGCCCTGTGTTGCTAGGCAGGTTTCTCTGTCACTGACATAGGTATCAGTGTGTGTAAACACTGGACTGAAAGTTTATATAAATGCTCTACTTTCTAAAGGGACCTGCTGTGCTGAAAATAACACAAAGAATGCAACAGAAGTCATAAACAAATATGTCTTGGGCAACAGCAATGACCTTTGGCCCAGCAGTGTGAATGACCCTAGACCAACTCCCTAAACTCAGCTAAGGTCGCTTACATGTGTGGTTGCAAAGGTGCAGGAAAAACACTTGTTAACACTCGCATTGTTAATGGAGCTGCAGTGATTATTCGACTAATTGTTTAGTCGACCTTCAGAACGTTATAGTAGACAATTTTGATAATGGATTAGTGAAAATAATTTTCTGTGGAAGTGATTTCCTGCTTTTCTCAGTTTTATGTCATTTTAAACTGGATATGTTTGTGTTGTGGCTTGACAAAACAAGACATTTAACGACAGCAATTTGAAGTTTGATATACTGGGATGGACATTTATTCACCATTCTCATATTTTACAGCCCAGAAGATTAATTGATTAAAAGTAATCAGCAGAAAAATCAAAAATGAAAATGTTAGTTACAGCAGTAATTATTAATGGCTCTGGTCTATGTAGGTATTTCAGTAACAACTTGCCAACACGCACAGTATCAAGGAATGATTGATTTGATTGATGATTGATGATTTCACTTGTCTGCAGTGCAGTGCAGTGCAGTAATGAGTGTCAGTAAAACACAAGGAAATGAGACGGATCGACATATTATTATATAGCATTTTATCCTGGCAGAACAACTGCATTAATTCGTTTGGCAGGTACATTTGTCCAGAACGATGCACAAATAAAGTACAATCAACGCCACAGTAGATATAAAACCATTTGCATTGGGAACTGGTGAAATGATCTGACCATATTTGGATTGTTTTTGAATTGATTGGATTGTTATTTTTGTTTGTTTTAAGATAATTAAAGGTCAAATTACTTGGGGAAAAGCTCACTTCTGTAGTGTGGGAGAAACATAAAATGGCAGAGGAAGGAGATTTTTGTTGTGAAAGACAACATGGGCAGTTTATTTTACCTTGCGTCTATTGGCCATTTTTAAATACTAACTGGTAGACGTGCTCAGTGTCATTCATACCTGAATATACATATGGAGCAGCAAAGAAAAAACTTATGTCGTACATCTCAAAATCTACAAGCATTGTTCTGCCTGGCCGATTATCAGGTCTCATATCTAGCATTTTTCCGATGATCAGTTTTTTTTGTCCAATGTTTGTTGTAATAGTAGTAAAAGTAGTAATATGTAGTAGCAGTTAAAAAACAACATTTGTTTACAAGATGTAGTGGAAGTATACAGTAGCAGAAAGTATTTTTAACTACATCCTACATAATTTACAGTTTGTAGTTGAGATCAAAATGTGGGAGTTTGAAAATGGGTGTGGACCGACCCATGAGTACTAAGTGCTCAATGTAGTACTGACTACTCATTGGTTAGAACATCAGCATTTTGTGGCTGGTGTGATGTGCTACCATTGCAAGGTGGTCTCTAGTTTAATCAACAATTACATTTCAACTACAAGAGAGAACCTGACATGGTGGTGTATCCCCCCGCTCTGATGTGGCTGGTTTATCAGGTAAACATGCTCATCACAAATAGACTTTCAAGTACAAACATTTGGCTGATGTGCTGTTGCTTATTTTCCTATGACGGAGGTGGCCCCCATCCACGTTATTCAAAGAAAAGAACATGTACTGTGTGGGTGAAAAAAAAAGACCAGCATCACTTAGCCTGATGCATTCTGTCTCATCAGTCTGTCTTCAAGTGTGCGCCCCTCTGTGTTTTTGCGCCTTTTGTGTTCTCTAAAGGATCTGTGGGTACAGTACTGACTGCAGGGCTACAGGCACACCCACACTAATGGAGTGTTTGGTGGAAAGTGGTTGTGATCCCTCTCTATCACACTGCACTACTATTGTGTAGTTTCTCTCCTCATCTCTCACAGTGCTAGCCAGCTCCACATGGCACAGCGAGTCCTTCCACCCACTCCATGTCTCTCCCGCTCTCGGTCTCACTCACACACAGATTATGCAGCTGAGCATTGTGTGTGGTCCTTTGACGTGAGAACAAAAGCTCAACAGTGTTTAATTCTGTCAAATGTACGAGAGAATACTACATGGGCATTTACTGTGTGTGCTAGAAATGGAAAGAGAAATTTTGTGAGGTTTGGTTTTGTTCTCTCTTGTCTAAATAGTTTATCCTCTTTCAATAGCAAATCACTTTATCTCATTGTGTCACTGGTTTTATCATAATAACTGAGTCTGGTCTATAATAGAAAACGTTGTTTGTGTTTCACACAATCTTCCACTTTTCATTCTTAGTCGATTTTTATCAGTGTGTGCTACTGCTGTGGGGTTTGACTAAAAATATTCCCATCTTGTAGCCTCTCAGCTGCACCAAACTATTTGCACATCACCCCACCTTTTTTTCCCCAGTCCTGCCTTCATTAAAACACAGAATTGACTGAAAATGTTTCAGGACTGAGCATCAGATGTGTGTGTGTAAGTTCATGAACAAAAAACAAATATCACAGTTGAACATCTGGTGTGTGTATGTTAAAGGGGTGGCTTCAGTGATGGATCACTACAGTGATAATTTACTTAACATGATAACTTCAAAGCAAAAGACTGCAGACTCTTCTAGCTTTTCTGTTGCACGCAATCAAATATGTTTCTATAGTTTTGCTGTGTTGCTTATGTTTGACATAAATTCCTTTTGTCAGATAGTAATATTTGTACTTTGTGCCAGAAAAGTAAAGAAAACATCCTTCCACAGTCGTGGAAGATCTAAACCTGAAGAGTAAGAAGGGGGAAAAAATAACTGACAGATTACAATGTGGCCCCCCATTGTCTTTTCCCCTTGACTTCAAAGTCAGTGAAGTCTCGAAGCTGTTACAGCTGTGACAGAGATAAAGCACATCCTGATCTCTAATATTGTATACTTCATGGTTGAGCACAGTATGTCCTCTGCACAAGGTTGCACTGAAGATAAGTCATTTTTGTATCTGTTGTGCTCAGTCAGGATGTGATTCAACATGTTGACCGGTTTCTGATTTGATTCATCAAAAAATGTAAGCAGATAAACATTTTTGTTAATACTTTCAGATCATTTTCTTTGTACTAATTCTCATGCTGTTGATTCGGTGTTTTAACGTTTTCATAAAAAGTAACATGCTTTTAACATGAACCCTTCTTTAGACTTATTGTTAAATGCAAAACTGGTCTTTTTACGCAGACTTTACACTGCCCCTTTGCTTCTACTGTGGTAAATGTCTTCTACTTACTACTACTACTTCTAATATTCTGAGAAAATCTTAGTGTCAGCGTGGGCCACTTATTAATGTGACCTTTTTCCTTCTCCCCGTTTGTGTTAAAGGTGTTGTGGAAGGCGATCTGGCAGCTGTGGAGGCTTACAAATCATCAGGAGGCGACATTGCGCGACAGCTAACATCAGACGAAGTGCACCTGTTAAATCGGCCCTCAGCATTTGATGACGGTTTCACGCTGGTTCACCTCGCCATCCGCTTCCAGAGGCAGGATATGCTGGCTGTGTTACTTACAGAGGTCAGTAAAGACAACCAGTAAATTGCTACTGTCGGGACTCACCTGTCCAAGGTGTTGGCTGACAAAGGGTTATCGTTGAATTCTGTTTACACCACACACTGGACTTGCCCGCTTTAAACGTTTAATATACATATTGATGGATCATTCTGTGTTTCAAGTGCAAATTTTAAGCCCTTTCACAGTAAAAAAAAAAAAAACGGTTTAAAGAAACAGGTCAAACAGTATTCAAAAGCATAACAAATGTTAGCTTTTCTGCGGGACTTAAGTTAAATGAAGCTAAACATATGGTGAGCTTTGTTTGAGAAGCAAATAAATGGCTATATCAAGAAGAACAGTGGCAGCAGCACAGTGAGTAGTGCTGTTGTCTCAGTGCTCCAGGGCTGAGTCCAGGTCTGGGCCCTTCTGTGTGGAGTTTGCATGTTCTCCCTGTGCCTCTGTGGGTTTTCTCCGGGTACTCCGGCTTCCTCCCACACTCCCAAAACATACACATTAGGTTAATTGGCTACTCTAAATTGCCCCTAGGTGTGAGTGTGAGAGTGTGTGGTTATCTGTCTTTGTGTGTCGGCCCTGCGATTGACTGGCGACCAGTCCAGGGTGTACCCCGCCTCTTGCCCCTACTCAGCTGAGATAGGCTCCAGCCCCCCGGTGACCCTGCATAGATAAAGTGGGTAAGCGGGTATAGAAAAAGAATGGATGGCTGAATATGTGCTATCTGTGTGGTTAGACACAACTCATATGTTCACTTGTTAAAAAACAAAAAGGAGACCAAAAACTTCATTCAAAAATCAGAGAGTCTCCGGCAGAAATTACAACCTTGAATTATTGTTTGATTGAAGCTGGTTTTTGTATCAGAGATGATGCAGGTTTTTTTTTTTTGGTGAAGTCTGTTTATCTCAACATCCAGTGAAATGTGCTGAGAGGAATTTCAAGAGCAGAAGGTTTTGTAGAGAGGAAAGGGAGTGGAATTCAGCCGCACACTGTGCTCGCAGGTCAAGTTTTTAAAAAAATGTCAGATTCATAGAGTTTATAACAGCTTCACATCCTGGTCTCCATTGTGACGGCTGTTCCTATATTAGTATTTTCTTTATGTTGTTAGTGATTCTTTTGTTTCTGTTTCCTGCAGTGTACATGCGCTGAGGTCGAATGGAGCTTGCTTGCCGTCAGTACTGTGATCCCAGATTATCTATACACACACCTCTCCTCCCACACTCCCTCGCTGTCCCAGTTTTTTATTCAGAGGGGGTCAGTGAATAACTGCTGGACAATGCCCTGGAAAAAAAAAAAAAAAAAAAAAGAAACAGCCGACAACTGCCTGAACATCAAACGCAGAAACATTTCTTTTCCTCCTCTTTCCTCCTAGCGGCAACTGAGATAAGATTAGTGAAAGTAAAATTATCTTAGCTCACAGAGTCACCAGCCTAACAGTGGAAAAATAATTTCACTTTGAGCCTAGTTGCTGTTATTGTGTATGTGCAAATTTTATGTTCAGCAGTCATCGCTGACCTTAGGCAAACACTACAAGTCCTACAGCCAACACCTTTCCTCCAGAAAGCAGTCATGGCCGGAAGAGATTCAGTTTTTTATTCTTTGTATGTCAACTTCAGAAACCTGAAGTCTTCCTGATTTCTCTCTATGTAATCTTTCTTAGCAGTTTTACTCCCTGTTTCAGTTTCACTTAAATAAAATAAAATAATTCCTTATGTAGCCCAATATACACACATATACATACGTGCTTACTTATGGGCAGCTGAACTACCTTGAAAGCTGGTTTTGCGTTAGTTAACACAGCTTTATTTTTATTGTGTGGTTACTTGTTGAATACTGCTAAATTCCCAGCCTCTGGCTCATACACTCTTTATATACTCAGATTATGCTTCCTTTCCTTTATCCCCTCCTCTCTGCAGGTGTCCCAACAGGCAGCCAAGTGTATTCCAGCCATGGTGTGTCCCGAGCTGACGGAGCAGATCCGTCGAGAGGTAGCAGCCTCGCTTCACCAACGCAAGGGAGACTTCACCTGCTATTTCCTCACTGACTTGGTGACCTTCACACTGCCAGCAGGTTAGCGCCTCATCGGCAAACAAACAGACCAAATATGAACAAAAACATATGGTTGGAGCTTAAAAAAACAACTCACAAATTCATAAAAATCATAACACGAACTGCAGCGGCTGTCAGAGTGTACTTTATGTGATTTGTATAAAGGGGAGCCTAAAATTCTGGAGCTGAAGAAACCCAGTCTAGCCATCCCCTCCAGCTTGCAAGTGTGTGATAGAATGCTTGTTTTGTTTACTTGTGGCATATGAAATTGCTTGTTGTTCAGATGCTGATGGGACATAATGCTACGGTTGTCTGTCTCTGACTGCCAGAAGACAGAGGCTACCTCTGGCTCACTGTTTGAGTATTGTTCTTGCATGCTGAGTACACCAGCCCACCAACGATGGATGTCTCTTGTTCAAAACAAAGCTATGTTTAGCAGTTTTAGCATTTTGTCTCTCTGTAAAACTGCATGCATTCAGTGCTAATTCTGTTGAATGTCACTGTGTGCAATAGCTATTATGGCTTAAGAGTGTTGCTGGTAGCTAAGCTAAGGATTTTTGTTATGCAGTGTTCTCAGGACAATGCAGACCTTGGCTTCTGGCCACTACAGAAAGTCATTCTCTTCAGTTCCACCAAGTCAATGCATTCAATTATTTTAGCTAAAGAATAAGCTACTGTGTTGACAAACGCTCCAAGCATGCAGTGAAAGCTAATGGCTATTGTGGAAAGAACAAAACATGATGGCTTGAGTTGAAGTGAGACACGAAATAAAAATTTTCGAGGTGGCCTTTCAGTCATTTCGGATAAAAGTTTTATAATTTGTTTAAGTAGAGATTAATGCATTCATCAAACAAAATGTGAATACAACTAAGACTTAGCTTTTCCTGCATGTGTCTCCTTTAATAACCTCCTCTTTTGGTCTCTATCCTTCAGTTCTCTTCTCGTGTTTTTTCTTTCAGACATTGAGGACTTGCCCCCCGCCGTTCAGGAAAAATTGTTTGATGAGGTGCTGGACCGAGATGTACAAAAAGGTGAACTATTTACTGTATCAACTTAATGTAACACATGCTGTGCATACATACAAATGCAGCAGTTTTGAGAGAGAGTGAGAGAGACCAGATCAAAGATGACAACTACGGTCTGGCGGTTTGGCAGACTCAGGAGCCCCCCTCCCAAGCTGTACACTGTAATGAGAATGCTGCAGAATACTGGCGTTGCTGTTTTACTTGCATTTCCCCTCTTGCCAGCACAGTGTTTTGCCTGCCTGCTTGTCGCTCTGCCAGGCGGCCTGACTTTATTGTGTGCACCAGTTGCGTCTGGCCTAATCGGCCTAATTGAGTTTTAGGGATTTCTTTGATCCCCGTTGAATGAATGTACTTCCTCTCAGCCCACACGCACGCACACATATGTAAACAAATGTTTAAAAGGCATCGCTCATCTACACACAGTTTCTTTCTTTGGCGCCCTGCTTATTTGTGTGTCCTGTTTAATCAGCCCAACGTGTCAAATGTTGAGCACAGCAGTGCAAAGAGTGACACATATCCAGACACAAGGGTCAGTTAACTGCTTAAAGTCTGATAGCCCGGCCTTGTGCACCCTTCACCAAAAATTTTAAGGGTGTGCATTGTGTTTGCTTTTGTGTTTGCAAACCAAAGTAGCACAATGAAAGGAACGATCATTGCTAGAGGCTTTATGCGGTTGTATCCAGAATACTACTTTGTCTTTTTTGAGGTGTACAAAACCATATTGATCTTGCTATTCTGTTTTTGTTTTAATAAACTAAAAAGCTCAACTACCAAATAAATAATTTTCCAGAGATAAACAAAAAGTTGTTTCAAATTTTAAACACATGGTCACAGTAAGAAAAGAGGGCGTGCTCTGCAGAGCTGTTTGTCTCACTGCACCTCCAGCCCATATGCTTCAACCTGACGTCTTGCAGACCTCTGTAGACATTGTTATGTCAAATCCATTCCGTCAGGTGTGAGTAGTCATTAACGTTCTACTAAACGGTCCTTTCAGATGCCATTCCCTGTTTTGCAGCATAGGTAAAAAAAAAAAAACAACTATGGCCTCTAAACATCCCTCTACCCCACACAACATTTTCAGCACAATCTGTTCTCTTTGAGCTCCAGTAGTTAGTACCACTGAAAGGTTTTGCAGAGAGATGCAGCAAAATACAACAGATACCTCTCGTCTTTTTCAGAACTCGAAGAAGAGTCTCCTATTATAAACTGGTCCTTGGAGCTCGGGACTAGGCTGGACAGTCGCCTGTATGCCCTGTGGAACCGCACGGCCGGGGACTGTCTCCTCGACTCCGTGCTGCAGGCCACTTGGGGCATCTATGACAAGGACTCGGTGCTGCGCAAGACCCTCCACGACAGCCTGCACGACTGTTCTCACTGGTGAGATCTGCAGGAATACAGATTACAATGTGTTATGGACCTTTAAAAGTTGACCCACAAACAGCCTTGCATGCTGATTTGCATTTAGTCTGAGGCACAGTCAGACTGTGTTTAGACTGTGTAGTTTGCAGGTTGACTTATACACCCGGAATCCAAAGACTGGACTGACAGCTCAAATCTGACACTTTGGGCCAGTTCTTTGAAGACACACATTTTACAGCAGAGTAATTAACTCTCACTCTGTTGTAAAGTGGTGAAACAATTTGAGGCTGAAGACTTATTCTACGTGAACATAAGAACAACTGTGTGTGACTCATGTCTCTTTCTATGAAACTGTGGGTTTTTCAATGAGATAATTGCTATTTAGATATGATGTGTAATTACCATCCAACCTAAACCACAACAAAGATGGAAGGATGCAATGAATAGCAGTCATAAGGAGCTTTCAGCACAGTGAAGTCAAATAATGTCATATACAAAACTGTGTGTGTGTGTGTGTTCTACAGGTTTTACACACGCTGGAAGGAGTGGGAGTCGTGGTATTCCCAGAGCTTTGGCCTGCATTTTTCACTGCGGGAGGAACAGTGGCAGGAAGACTGGGCTTTCATCCTCTCCCTGGCTAGTCAGGTACATGCCACATGAAAGCAAACACACACACACACACACACACTAATATGGAGGGCGAGTGCTTGATGTGCTTAAAATATGACACACTTATGATGTATGAATTATGCAAGAAGCTTTACAGCTTTTACAGCAGTTTACTTAATCTGTAATGCCCTCTGAAAGTGCATCCTGTCTGTCATCAGCACTTCTCAGTGCCTCAGCGACCTCATAGAGTCAGTATTTGGGCGGATTGTTATTCTATCTGGGCGTGAAAGCACAGTAATTGTTTGTTAAGATTTCCATGTTTTAAGACTTGGAGTGTGCTGGGGCAACTTGGCACAGGGAACGTGCACTATTCAAGAATTCCTGCTTTGTAAGTTTCACTGACACGGCCTTTTTAACTTCTCTTTCCGTCCATGTTGTGTTTTGTTTTACAGCCAGGATCCAGCTTGGAGCAGACCCACATTTTTGTTCTTGCACACATACTTCGTAGGCCCATTATCGTCTATGGAGTGAAGTATTACAAAAGTTTCCGTGGAGAAACACTCGGGTACACCCGTTTTCAAGGTGAGTGGCTCGTACACTGCTTGGACTGATGTTTTGGTCAAATATAAAGTGAGTGCAGCTCCGTTCCAGTGGGCGTAGAAGGACTAGACTTCCTTTGTGAAATAGCTCCAGCCTACATGTGTCTGCATAGCTGACATAGCTGACATAACTGCCCCTCTGATCTGTCAGTAATTGCTATTTACAACATGTATCAGTCCAGTGTCTTTCAGTTATGAGATATTTTAGTACGGTGTGACTCAAAATAACAAAGAACATAACAAAAACACCCCCGCTTGTCATAGGAGCACATTTAGAAGTGCACTGGGGTGCTGGGAAGTGTTCCCCGCACACACTCGGATATGTCTGAACATATGTAAACCATCAGAACCCGTCGAATAATCCTGCAAGGGTGGAGAGCGGGGTCTGCGTTTATGGTCAGCAGTGAAAAACAAGCTGGAATCAGTTGAGTGATGCTGTGCAGAGGATGATGAAAGCGCTCTGTAATGGCCAACTGCTTGTGGTAAAGCCTGACTGATGGATCCGTGATTTACTGTTGCCAGGAGCTAATGTAAAACACACAGAAGGAGGCGTGCATATGGTCGCCTATAGGGAGGGGAGGAGGGCTCGGTTGAAAGTGGTGACCTCGTGAACCCAGTAAAAGCACAGTGGTTACCAGGAGAGGAGAAAAGCTAAACAGAGTGTAGTGTCAGTTACAGAGCTATTCATGAGGTGTGTGAGAGCTGCTTTGTGTATTATAGAACTGAAGAAACATGAGACAAGGATACAGTCTGTATTGTGTTTTGTGTATGACCTGTATCTCCTTCTGTAGTTAACCCTGACTGTGTTCAAACACATCCAGTAGAGGAGTTTAACTAAACAAATTTACTGTACCTAAGTTCACCTGTGGTATACTTAGGCTGTATTTGAATATTTCCATCTTCTCTTACATTATTCTTATTGTGTATTTCTTCATTTCATAGAAGATTTGTGCATTTTACTACACTAATGTGAGAGCTGTAGTTTCATAGAAGACATATGAACAGTTTTTAAAAAATGGCACATTGATGCTGACTTCACAACAGTGTATGAAAGAGTTAAAATCAGCTTTAGTGCCGTCCACTTTGCTGGGCATGCAGTTCTTTTACTTTTAATACTATAAATACATTTTGCAGTTTTTTTTTTTTTTTTACTTTTATGAGGTTTTTCAGTGCAGGACTTTTACTTGTAATGCAGTATTTTTCAACTTGAACACTAATCATAATTTAAGTTCACATTCACTGGATATTTCTTATTCTTTTTTTATTACATTGGTTTTTTTTACCCCCAGTTTGTCGTAAGACGTGTCTTTTTTTTTGTGTCAGCGTTGGTCAAAAATTTATTTTGTACTGAAGGGAAAAACAAAAACCACCACAGCAAAATGTCAGTCACAACATTAACACCTTTCTTCTGCGAACAAAGCATCACAAACAAAGTGGTTAATTATGTTGTCCTCACAGTGAGTAATGCGCTGTGCTGAATTCTAGCAACACTAATGCAGATTTTTGTTCTCTCTGAGAGTTTTGTTTTATTACACTTCACTGTAAAAAGCCCCAAATCTCTAAAGATCAAGGTGGGAACCCTGAATATGGTCAGAACAAATGCAGTGTTTTGGTTTTTTTTTTTTTTTTAAGTGGTAATTGATGCTAATTAAGCGTATATCAGTCAGCCACTTTGAGGGTGATCAACCAAGATAAATTCATTTTGAATTATTCTGAAACGTTCATGATGTATACAGACACTGAAATGAAGCCATTAGTCAGAAAACCGAGAAAGCAACTGAAATGTGCTGTTTTGCATTTTTTTGTCCAGTACATACACACTAATAATTACTTGTATTTCAGTGCTACACTCTGTGTAATGAGGACTGTAAAATTGATGTCAAAAGTAACAGACAATATATTAAACAACAATAATACCACATAGTGTGAAATGAATTGAACTTAGATGGACGGCGGACATCTCTTGTCTTCCTGCCTCTGCATTTTGGGGAAAGTGCTTTAAAAAACAAATCCTGTCTCCTCCCTCCTTTCCTTCCAGGTGTGTACTTGCCCCTTTTGTGGGAGCAGAGTTTCTGCTGGAAGAGCCCCATCGCTCTGGGCTACACGCGGGGACACTTCTCAGCACTCGTTGCCATGGAGAACGACGGCTTCGACAATCGCGGCGCGGGCGCCAACCTCAACACAGACGACGATGTGACCGTCACGTTCCTGCCGCTGGTCGACAGCGAGAGGAAGCTGCTTCACATTCACTTCCTGTCAGCGCAGGAAGTAAGAACCCATCCCACTGTGATTATGATTGAAGCTTTTTTGTTATGGACATAAAGCTTGTTTACTTTCAACATTTCTGCCGTTTCTCCTCTGTGTCAACATTAATGATGTGACTCCCTCTAATGGCCATATTTGTTTCTCCGTCAGATGGGTAATGAAGAGCAACAGGAGAAGCTGCTGCGGGAGTGGTTGGACTGCTGTGTGACGGAGGGCGGGGTCCTGGTGGCTCTTCAGAAAAGCTCCCGCCGCCGCAACCATCCCCTTGTCACCCAGATGGTGGAGAAGTGGCTCGACGGCTACCGGCAGATCCGCCCCTGTGCCTCTTTGTCTGACGGCGAAGAGGAGGAAGATGATGAGGATGAGTGACAAAACTGAAATGGGGAAGGGGGGAGGGGGGGGAGGAGGTGGTGTTTTTGGGGTTGGGGGGGGCGGGACTCCTCCCCCTTCCTCTCTCTTACACTTTTTATTTAGTTTTGTTTTCCTTTCCTGACACGGACAAACTGTGAAAACCTTCAGGAGAGGATCGAGAACCACAAGCCCCCCCCCCCACCCACCTTCCACCTCCACAGAAGACACTGCTGCTCTTCTAGCACACGCAGGCACTCGGACTTCCACCGTAAACACATTCGACACTTCACTCAGACCAACCTGAGACTGACAGACTCCACTGCTGCACAGCACAGATTCGGGGACAAAATACAGGTTTATGAATGCAAATGACCTTCCGATTTGTTTTTTTTTTTTTTCAAATATAAAGGAAAAAAGGAATCTTTATCCGTAGATGTAAATGCATGTGGTTGTTTAAAAAAAGAGTATAAGGAAAATATACCAGCATTGACTCAGATCAACACTTTATAACTGTTCAGTGTGGGCACTGACAAAAGCACACTTCCAAATTTATCTTTTTGATGTTTTTTCCAGTTGTACAAAAGTTGGCTTCTTTAGCTTTTTGTTTTTGAATGGGCAGGGACAAAGCCAATAAATATTGTTAACTTTAGACAACCAGAGATTGTGTAATAATAAATGACTTTAATCCTTAATGATAAGCACTGCACATTTATTAAAACATTTCTATATAAATACAGTATCATTGCTTGAATTAAGGTCATATATGAAGCTCTTGAAAAGGGAGATTTTTTTTCCCTTTACAAGTCAAATCTACACTCATTAAGGTTTAGCACACAGACGTTCATGTTGGATCTTGGGTTTACCTTTTTGCAGACTGATTGAGATGTGTGTGTGTGTGTGTGTGTGTGTGTGTGAGTGAGCGGTTGTGTGCATGGTTTTTCCTTCTCTGAACTTACTCTACATATTTATTGTTTGGAAACATATTTGAGCTAATAAGAGCTTTCTGTATATTTTTTTCTCCTTTTTTGTGGTTTTGTTAATTATTCTCTCAATCTTGATGAAGACATGTTGCACAGAAACACTTGCTGAGAGGAAAGACTCAATCATGACCATCAATGAAAAGTTTACTTGCGTTGTTGTGCGGGATTTAGTACCTCATCCGGATGCCTAAAATCTGGTGCTTTTTTTTTGGGCAGGCGAGTGTTGGAATGAGACGCGTTCAGTGTTGACGTAAACCCCGGAGCCACACACGTCTCATCTACTTTCTTTATATCCTTCTAGCATTTGTTGTCAAGTTCACCCTCATGGTACACATCAAGTTCACCTCCTCTTTAACGTCTGTTGTCATTATGTGAAAGCATCTTAAGTTTTTTGATTAAGGCTGTTGTGAGAGGCTGCAACATATAAAACCAAAGCTGACAGGGAAAAAAAAGAGAAAAAACATGAGTTGTCTTTACTTTTTTTTTTGTTTGTTTTTTTTGTTTTGCTGTGAATGTTTGCGTTTTGTTTTTCTTCCCCTTGTGTACTGTAACCTCTTTCGTGTTTCATTCAAGTCATACACGTTTTGGAGCACCACCTGTATGTTGCTTTGTATTTATGCAATAGTTGCAGTTGTGACTATGATGGTTTGTGGATTTAGGCCTGACTTCACTATATGGAGTGTAACGCAAAGAACAGGCAAAATAAGGAAAAAAAAAAAAAAAAAGAAATTAAAGAAAACCTTTTTGAATGTCCAACTAAACCTGCTTCCTGTTGTTAAATTTTGTTGTTTCCTGTATCAGTTAATGGTGTGATTAGACACACTTCATTATCATGTCACTAGATTTATGTCTTTGAATACGACTTTCACAGTAAGTGAATCATTATAAAATTTCCAAAGGTCTGCTGAAGCATATGTTTCTGTAGCGCCCTCTAGTGGATACAGAATTTGACATTCGCAGTACTAGAAGGTCAACTGAAGGTGATGAAACAATGAACACTTTTTACAAAAAACATTAACAATTAATAAATGGTTTATAATTCACTATATTGTAGTTAAGATTCTTAAGTGATTATTAATGCATGAAAATTTCCAAGGAAGCATCCATAACTGGCAAATATATTTCTGATATTACACACGAAGAAATCCTTACAGTGTGCTACAGAGCATTTATTAACTGTTTATACACATGTACAAATTATTTACAGATTACAAACTGTTTAGTAATGGCTTGAAAAAATTTCACAAAGACATGATGGGTTTGAAGGTCTGCAACTAGCAACTGTTTTAATTATCAATAGTGAATTTTTCAGTTAATCCTTTGGTCCAAAAAAATGTCAAAAAATGCTTAAAAATGTCCCTAACAATTTTCCAAAACTCAAGTTGACAAGTTCAAATGATCAAAATAGAATAAACACATTCTTGTCCATTGATTGATTTCAGCTCAAGGTCCGCTTGCTAACTTTCTTCCTTGGTTCTGAAGTGAAAGTATTTACTACTTAATAAATACTTCATCAATAAATAAATATAACTGATATCATATATAATTAGTAAATTCAAATGCGCCATATTTCATCATGTTCAGTTTGAAGACATATTTAAAATGTCAACAGGTTACTGTTTTCATTAACTAACACCAGTTAGAGATGCTTCACAGTAGAGACCAGTTGAAAAATGAATTAATAAACAGATCAATTGTTTTTTTTAATATCTGCTTTGACTACAATACAGTGTGTTATCTGCAATAACTCTCATAACCAATATTCACATTAAAAATATTCAAAGTGTTTGATTGCCGCAACCAAAAATCACATTTGTTCTCCCTTTAGTTAAATCTGAACACACAGGTATGAAGATGCATCTTATCAACTCAACAACTCGCCTGAGAATCACCACATTTATCAGCTTTCTTTAGTATCAAAGTAATCCACTGATAGCTGTCCCTCCATCCATCGCAAACAGGAACTACTAATAGCTAATTTGGCAATTTTGTAACAATGCCAGTTTGCCAAAATGTAAAACAATTAACGACAAAAAAAAAAAAAAAAGTGACTCAGGTAGTTAATAAAATAACCTTCAAATTCGTTGCACATTTGTTTTTTTTAATTACTGACATTGACAGTGTCAAACTGAAATCCCATGCTTTAGAGGATTTTTAAACATCTTGTAAACAACTAAAAAGTGTCCAGCGAAACCAACATCCCACAAATGTTCCACAGAGCCAATCATCAATGAGAACAGTTAAGTTTTATTTATTGTTTTCCAGCTGCACTGTATGCTATATGTTCACCTTGTACAAGAAACAAATACAAATACTCACACTAAAAACCAAACAATCTGCTAGCAGTCGCTAATGTTGTGGGGCTAAAAGGGATGAACGTGTCTGCTGCGGTTCACAGAGGGCACGATGCCTCCGAGAGCCACAGCTGGCTTTCATTAGAGCAGAAAAATAAAGAAACTTTAAGGAGGACAGGGTGGGGTCGTTCACATAAGACTATGATTATAGGAACATTTAACAAGGCAATACAAATCTAACAGGACTGAAAACCTTGAACATCAAAAAACATACATTTGATATATATAAAAAAATACCACAATGGAGAAAGAAGTGGAGACAGGACAAGCAATAATCCAGACTTGGTTTCTTTTCTGTTCAGATACGGGCATATTTGAAAGTTAATATTTTTTTTCCTGAGTCAGTAACAGATTTTTGCTTTCCCAAACACTTTCCTAGCCGACTAGCTGGTGCTGCAATGAACTTTAGGTCCTTTGGATCCGAACAGATAATATTTGGGACAATAACCAAATATTGCAAAGTTACAGAATATTTAACTGAGGTGACACACTCAACATACAATATGTAACCAGGAATGTATTTTTTTTTTCTTCTTCTTTCCCTTTTTTTGTTTTGGATCAAAAGGGGGCCATTTTTACCTCATAATCAAAATTGAATCCTAGAACTGGAAACCACATCTGCTGCCCTGCACCTTGTCCCTACATTCAGGTGCCACCGACCACAATGATAAGAAAAGAGCAAAGATGGAGTCCAGGTTTCTGATGGAAATGGCAGATGCTGCCGATGTCATCGTCCGACTTTTCTTGTCTGCTAAACATACACGTGACTGTAAATGCATTCATTTTCACACACTGAAGAACAGAAAAACAGATATTCACTTGCAACAGAAACACAGAATATAAGATAAACAGAAGAAAATAAAAAAAAAAAAGTAACACAAGACATGTTCGAGCTGAAATGGGTAAAACGTGTCGTGGGACAGTCGGAGGCTTGACCGATTGTTTATGACCTCAATGTCCCTTCAAGCTCTTCCTTAAAACCAGGGAGGATGGGTCAGATTTCCATCCTGCATGTGGTAAAGTCAACGTGTCCCAGATGTCAGGAGGATTCTCCCTAAAGTACGCTCAAAAATGAAGATAAAAAGAAAAATATCACTTGAATCAATGAAGAACAAAATCAAATATGGATGAGGAAAGGTCTTAGATCTCCGGCGCATGAGTTTGATGGTCAGTTCCATCTCAGTGTGGCAGCTCAGGTGTGCATTAACATCCACCGTCCTCACCTGGGCCTGGTGATTTCATACAAAGAGAAAAACGTGTGAAAAACGTCGCCCGGCAGGCAGTCTGCTGGTAGGTTCAAATGGCTGAAGTCAAGCGTACAGTTGGATTGGTTGAGTTGGCAGGTTGCTGGGTTTTAGTTTACATCCGTTTTAGCCCCCTTGCTCGGTCGTAGCAGCAGTCCTACGGCTCAGTCATGTGCTCTCTCGTGGGGTCGCCATGTTTGGAGGGTTGGTTGGGGGAGGTGGCCTGTGACGGATGGGTACCAGGGGGCAGGGTGTGGGAGATGGGGACTCCCCCAGGCACCAACCCCTCCATGGGTCCGGGAATCCCACCGGGGGCGACGCCCACCACACCAGGAGGGAATCTGGAGATGGACAGGAGGAGATCAGCAGGCGTGATAAAGAGCAAAGGAAAACTGTTGAACTGAAAGTAAACTTTTCGATCTCTTCTTCTGTTTTGAGGCATGCTGCTGCTCAGTGGCTGACTCACTGAGAAACTTCATCAACCACTTGTTTTTTCCAGTGCGAAGCTGAAATTAGTATTTGTCTACTAATTAAAACCGGACTTTCACAAATACTGCACCCACACATGAAAGCTGGACAAACTGTGTAATTTTATTTAAACTCTGTATGGTATAATGATGAACCTCTGGGGGTCCACACAAACATTACAGAGAATCAAAACATCTTGGATTTGCTAGACTCACTCATCATCATCTAATTATGAAAAAGCACATTCAGAAAGATGACAAGGAAGCACCGCAGCAGGAAGGCAGTAAGTGAAAACGTCAAGAGTCTTAATCTGGTGACCCAAATTAACTTAACATAACTTTTTTTTCCCATTGGTATCAAGCCTTATAGATAATTTTAGATTTATTTACTCTCGCATTAGAACAGTTAATCAACAACCTCTCTTCCCAGACATGGTGTTCCCAGTAATGAGAAAATAGATTTTTTTTTAATAATGTGGGTAAACCGATGCTTTATTACAGGGAGCTGAAAAGGTAAAAGTGTGGAGGAAAACTGTTACAGTAAAAAAAAAAAGTAAAAGTAAAAAGCTGTTGCTAGGGGATTTACAGACATTTAGGATTTTCCTTGGAAATCATCCCAGTCTCCGCAACATAAGTAGCTGTATCTTTCTTTCCCCACAGTGACGTAGCTCCTCATCCTCTTCCTCTACTTCAACTGAAAAACTCCACACCTAAAATCCTTCCTGCTTTCTGTCTTAAACTGTCGCCTCACCATCGCAAACCCTGAAAAAACACAGTCATTTGGATTGTTACACCTCTCGCAGTTTGTTGCCCCAAATGCTGATGAAAGAGTAATGGCTAATAACTTCCTGACGCCGACTGTAAATGTATGAAAACGTTAGCATGATGTTATCGTTTGTGTTTTTGTTTGAGGAGGGTGGTGGTTGTGCGGGTGGGTGGTGGTTGGGGAACTGATGAGATGCTGGGTAGAGTGGGTTCGGTTACAGGACACGTGAGTTAGTGTGAAGCAGAAAAAGGCTGCAGATTTCAATGGGATTTGGTTTCATTAATGATGCTGTTCATTTGCTTTGGCCTGCGGGCCAGCAGTGGTAGTATTCATTTACCTGGTTGAGAATTAGGTATATAATTTGTCCTGCATTCCCCCCGTTGCTATGGCCTGTACCATGGTTTGGTTCACTCGGCTGTGTGAGAGAAGCAGTTCATTCTGGTTGAGACAATGTAGAAACTGAGAACTGAAGAGCCTAAACTTAACAAGGGATAGAAATTCATTTGGGCCAAGTTGTATGGATAAATACACCACAAAAACTAGAACCCAGCCTAATATTCAGGAAGAGAAAGTCAGAAATGTGACAAACAAACATTTGAACGTCTAGATTACCCCTCCCCCATCTCATAAGCCTCATCTACTGCAGGTGTTGAGATGACACAGATGCGAGTAGCCTTCTGGGTTCACATAAATCCACCTCCTACCTGTAGGCGGCACCATTGATCTCAGGATGAACTTGAGGCTGCTGCTGCTCCATCATCCCCCAGGGTGCAGTGGTAACAAAGAACTCTTTGTTGACGCAGTTTCTGAGGCTGTCAGGAATACGGCCTGTGTTGGGGGAGGGGGGGGTCAAGGTTTGGTGAGCTGAGAAAGTAAAATGCAGGTATGTTTGCAATCCAAGATGTCTCCGTACCAGTGATGGCTCTGCGTATTTCTGTGGCGGCGGCCTCCCTCATCTCCAGCGACGCCTGCTCGCTGTACCAGGCAGTGTGAGGTGTGCAGATCAAGTTGGGGGCGTCTTTTAGAGGACCTTGGGAAAAACTGTTCAACAGCAAATGAAAGAAACAAAGTAACTGAAAGATGCAAGAGGAAAGAAAAAAAAAAAAAAAAAAACAGGCTCAAATTTCTTCTGATTTGGCCATCCATAGCCTCGCTTGTTTGGGTGTATTCACAGTTACTATTATACTTGTGTACATAGTAGAGATTCTTGTCAATAACACTGAAGTCAATTCATGTTTACACAGTGAACTGAATCAGTGAATAAAGGGAAGGAGCTGAACACCTGAAAGGCTCCGACTCGTGAACGTCCAGAGCTGCTCCCCGTATCCTGCCTTCTTTCAGGGCTTGAGCCAGAGCCTTCTCATCCACAAGACCTCCCCGTGCCGAATTGACCAGGAAGGCACCTTGACGCATCTGCACGCATAAAACACAGCATATATTTATGCTCTTTTCACTAATGATTTTGACATTCATCATAACATGTGTGGCTTTGAGATTGCACACCCAAAACATTGAGAACACAACAAAACATTTTCAAAGAAAGAAGATGTTTAAATGCCCCTAACGTATTCATTTTCAGAGAAGCTCTGAACTCATAAAACATGTAAAAGATGATGGAGAAAAACATACTTGATGTGAATTTCTGCATAAAACTTTTGAAGCAGCTGCACATGGTTCAAACAGCTCATGAAATTTAACACAACCTGCAGTTCAATTTATGTCCTCCTGGGGGCAGAAGTGATCAGGAAAAAACTGGCAGGAAACCAGTGTGTTTCTTGTATTTATCATGTTAGCAGGGACAAAAATCGGTCCCGGTAGACATGTCATAGGTTCTCACCTCCCTAAACCATAAACTGTTAAATTTTGGGGATAGTACACACATCGTGGTTAAACTTACGTGCAAAGTTATTTGAGTTTTGTGATTTTCATTATGTTTCATTTTCATTTTATTGGTCATCTTTGTTTTCAATTAAGTCACGGACTGTTTTATTGGCAGTTCACAATAGGTGTGGTGTGCAAGAGCACAAAAATAGACTAGATTACACTGCAGGGACAATATATATATATATATATATATACATACCATCTAACTGCTGAGAAAAGCTCATTTCTACTGGTTTATCATATAAGAATGTTAGCTCAGTGTGTTCTGTTTGGGTCTGAATGATTTATTTTTCACAAAGACACAAATGAAAATTAATATCTTTCTCAACCTGAAAGTTGGCTCGTTTTTGGTGAAGGACAAGCACGAGAACACACTTTGACTGCACACACTCCTTCGCCCACTACAAACAAACACACTTTGGCAATGGCTGGGTTACACTGACCTGAGAGTTATAAAAGAACAGAAACTGTGAGGCAGAACAGATTGATTACAGTGAATCTTGCCAACACATGACAGATAATAATGCAAAAATATGTCTCACCAACCACCCATGCCAGAAGTAAGTAACTCTTATTCTAGATCCATGGTAATTTCCCAAATGCACATCTTACTACTTATTGCAAGGTTGCTTAAATAGCCTAACACCTGAAAACTGTCAATAAAGAAGTGTTGGCAGCCAAGTGACCTGCCAGCATGCTGGGTTAAGGCTGTGCTATGAACCTCCAAGAGTCAGTCAATTGAGGTTTATCAGTATTTGATAAACTGCAGGCTTTGTAAGCTTCTCAGATCACGATGTGCTTCCACCACCTTAGGCTCTTATTAAAAAACTTACACTTGGTTTTTGGAGCTCCCTCAGCACCGAAGGTCTCATACCTGTTTGATGGTGAAGTCGTTGATGAGGTGGTGGTTGTGTTCGTTCAGGTTGCAGTGCAGGGAGACACAGTCACTCTGGTAGAGCAGGTCCTGGAGCGTGTAGACTCGCTGAACGCCCAACGAGCGCTCCAAGCCGTCCTGGAGGTAGGGGTCGTAGAAGATCACGTTGAAGCCAAATGCCTTGGCCCGCATCGCCACCGCCTGGCCTGAGCGGCCTGAGGGGAGGCATGAGAAGGACAGAAAGCATGGACTAGTCACAAAATTTGGTATAATTATGGTTCCTCCATGACGTATCCTAATAACCTAATAACTTATCTTTGAGTGAAAAGTCTCCACAGCTACTGAAATTTGGTGCAGACATAACTTTAATAAAAAAAAAAAAATAATAATTTATGACCAGATATGCAAAAATAAAATAATTCTTCATATACTTTATATCTAATGCCAATGAGCAGTTGCTAGCATGCTAATACAATACATTAACTTGGTTTTAGCATGGTAAACATTAGACAAAAGCATTGCCATTGTGAGCTTGTTAGCATGCTGAGGTTAGCATTTAGCTCAAAGCATCGTTTTGTCAAAGTTGTTTTCTCTTAGCCTTGTTCATCATTCTGGATATTCAAGAGAATGAACTATAAAAATTACAGGCAGATTTAGATTGGAACTTGTAGCCATAATTACCAACAAATGGGTTAAGAAAACTAGGTTAATTATCTGAAAACCTGAAAACCCAGTACAAACAAAACAAACTGATATCACAATCAAAAGTGAAACCTCATTGAAGAACATCTCATCTCTTGTGAAAACAGAGCAGCTAAATGCAAATACTTTTCAGTATATTTAAAAGAAGATGGCCATACTGGTATTCATGTAGTCAGGAAAAACAGAAAGAAACACAACCTACTGCTTGAGGATGCCTGTCCACTCCCCTTTGAGGATGAACAAGACAATAAGCAGGACATAGTTTGGACATTCATTCTGAACTTCTGCCTCAAGCACAAACACTCCCACACACATTGTCGTAACTCACATTAACTCCGCAGCCTGAATACTACTGTTATGACCTGCTGAACTTCCAAAGAACTTAACGTGGCATCATCTCTCTCAGTAAAACCAGAGCAGCTCACCAAATCCGATGAGGCCAAGCGTCTCTCCTCGGATCCTGGCCGCCCCCGACGCCACCTCCCGGATCTGCTCCACACTCTGGACCCGCGTGCCCTCCCGGAGAGCCTGGTACAGCCAGGTGTTTCGCCGGTACAGGTTGAGGATGTGACAAAGTGTCGAGTCTGCTGTTTCTTCTACAGCCGCCGAGGGAATATTACACACTGCGATGCCTGGAGAAGATAAAAGGCAATGAAGCTCAAAAGCTGACAATGACATAGATGCTTCAAAAGTAACATAATTGCTTCACAGATTTAACAGTTGTAATTTGAGAGATTCATCTATAGTTTTTTTTTTTTTTCAAAAAATAAATGGCAGGAAATGTATTTTCTTTATGACCTTCTATAAAACAAAAAAGCACCGTGTATAAAACTGAACTGTGATGGATAAGAAGATAATTATTATGCCCATGAAAATAACATTACTCCAAAAAAAAAATAAAAAAATATGTCAGCCTTAATTAAATGTATTACCACAAATGACAATAATTAGGATATCATATCATATCATACTAAATCCTGCTCTTATATCAAACATGTGCCGAAGAGGCCTAACAGGAATCTGAGAGAAGAGTTTCATATCAGCTGGAGCATCTGTTCTGCATATGCAATCACTTCATTACATATTCTGTTTACAGTATGTAATAATTCCCGTTGCATATGTTGTTTAAATTAAGTCAGTCCAGTGAGTAGAGTTTGGTTTGGCGCCCATCCATTCATCCATAATGTATCATTTCTTTTTCTGTTGGTCTCGTTTTATTTTTTCTTGTGTGGTAATGAATGAGGCATATGAGCAGATACCACCCCTCCTCATTCATTATGTTCAGCACATGAGAACTATTTGTGTCGGAAAAACCTCTCTTTTTATCTATCTGTCTTCCTCCTCTTTTGTCTTCATGTGACCCTCAATCTCACCGAGCTCCCCGGCAGCCTTGATGTCAATGTTGTCGTAGCCGCTGCCGATGCGGATAATGATGCGCAGCGCCTTGAACTTCTCCAAGTCCTCTCTGGTCAGGGTGATAGTGTGGTACATCATGGCTCCTACTGCCTCATTCAGCACCTGAGGGACATTAGAGAGGAGGAGGCCTCATCATCACTGTCTTAGTACATCACAACCTGAAAACCGTATATGTGAATCTGCATTTGTAATACGATCACAGTGTAATTATTGTTCTTAATCAATATCATCCGCACATTCATATTCAGATGCTTTTTCCACTTCTTACAGCATGAATAAGAGGGCATTTTGCTCGCCCAGGGCTGATACGATTCATCAAGTAACTTGATTACAAAAATCATCACCGCAAATTCTTAGCATGAAAGCTTTGTTTTATTACTATAACTATGAACACCACACTGTGTTTTGTGCAGATCGCAAAAATGGAGGAAGTGAGAAAATACTGAGGGTTGAAGAGGAGACACCAGCCAGAGAAAACGTCAGAAAGTGTCCAAAGCTTCATACGTGTTATTATTATGATAGTCGTGGTGTATGCACACACCTCCTCCCCACACGGTGGTGCATAAAATACCCAAGAAAGCAAAATATCAGGTCCATTTGTCCAATTCCAATGGATTGATTGGTAGAGTTCTAGATTCCTACAATAACTGATAGCTGCACACATGTCCGGAACCTAAGAAATGTGCACTATTCTTCATCTGAATGTAAATCGATTGTATATGTGTGTGGCAGTCTGCGCGTTTTATAATGAGCGCTTGCCAAATCTGTTTTTTGTCTCAATCATTTTATTCAGACGGTATCTGACAAGGGTTTGAGTGGTTGCAGGCAGGCCCATAAAGTCGACTGAAAGCCCCTGAGAAACCCAGAAAGCACATGCAAGTAGCTGCTGTAAGCCATGGCTGCTAAGTAACAGGTTTAAAGTCACAACCCGCTAACTGAATTATCCTAATCCAACCAGATTAGCATAGCCATGAATTTCCATACAACATTTTTATTGGAGCTAGAAGTAGTGGCAGCTGGGTGCTAAATTCCAGGTTAAAAGCTCTCTTCATGCATTAATCTCATTACTTGAGCAGAGCAGGCCGGCAGCAGGCTTGGCTGGAGACGATGCTGGAAAATGACACACAGTCACAGCGGACTGTTAAGCAACAGGAACATAAACCGAGAGCAAGTTTACATGAAGTGGAAAAAGTGAGCAAATGGGTTTTGTATAGTGTTAATTAGTTTAAGAACTCTTCTGCAATTTGAGCTGGCAGGCCACAACATCACACTCTTTGCCCAAGGAATCACAAATACTTCAATAGTAGCGTAATGGCACATTTCCTGTTAGTTACATAGCGTGAATCTGTAACAATAACTATAAAATAGTGCGTTTCGTAAGTGTATTTTTGCACCTTGGAGTGAGCCAAGTTAGCCTTTTCCCACTGCCTAATTCAAGACATTATACAATAAATTCTATTACCATAACCGCAATGTTTATTACACTCCTGTTACCACTTTGTTCTCCTCCCTCACACATCATGCACATCTCATCGAAAGATCACGGGCTGCTGAACATCAGCAGGAAAGCTGGAAGCTCTAGTGTGAAACCAATTCCTGAATTTTAAAGTACAAAGAAGTTGAAATATACAGAGTCAGCCAAAATAATGTATACACACATCGGGAAAAAAGGGTAATGCCATCTGTTGGGAAAACATCGTACAAAAGTACACAGTGTTATCGCAATTTGATCAAACTTCGAAAGAGGTATCCACATGTATAGAAGTACTTATTCAAATTAAATCTTTATGCATGTTTTTCTTTTCCTGATGTGTGTATACCTTATTTTGGCTGACTCTGTACTTTAAAAACAATGCGGACATCTAAGATGCAGTTATTCAATACCTGCATCTAAAATTCATCTCCAGTTGAGCTCTGATAAACATCAAGTGTCGCTCTCTCTTTTCCAATGATTTCTGTCTATCACTATACTGCCAAATATCAACTAAAGGCCCAAAATGAAAAAAAAAAATCAAAATGCATTCTCGTGTGACAAAGTACCGACATCCTCCATTTCTCTTGTAACGTTCTTCTGTCCTCATCGATGAATTGACACATAATTTTCTCAATTACATTCTCGACCGGTTGAGGTTTTTTGTGCGATTTTGCTTTGCACTTCGTGAATACACTGTTTTATGATACAGCGACGTCAAAGACACTTGAAAGACACGTCGCTTCTTGTCTCTCCAAGGACATTAAAGTATTGGTTAATAGACTATGAGTGCTTTATAACAAATTCCTTTTAGCATGTACTCAACAGGGGTTGTAAAAGTTTTGCAGGTGGTTGCTGGCTTGCAGCTGCACTTTGAGAGCACGAGTACTACGATCTACACTGACTCCTAAAGTGACAGATCCCTTAATCGCTGCATCTGTTTGCTTCCAGGCAGCGCATGCAAAAAGACAGCAGTGTGCTTGCTTGCTGTGTGAGTTTCTTTATATGCTTGTGTGTGAACATTATGTCATTACTGAAACTTGCAGTGATGTTGCTGGCAAGTGTGTGCATGTGTGTGTGAGTGTGTGTGTGTGTATGTGTGGAGTGCCCCATCTGTACCCTCTGCTGCGCAGTTATAATTTTGGGAGAGCTGCCAACATCTATTCTCCCAGATGGGTGCTCAGTATGTGTAATATGTAACTATGAGAGCATCTTTCTGGACTGAGATTGTGTGTGTGTGTGTGTGTGTGTGTGTGTGTGTGTGTCAAGTAGGAAAGCAAGAAAAAGACTGGAGCAATACAAAGATCAAAAACCAAAAAGTCAAGTATTTATTTGGCATTTCTTCCAGTTAATCTCTAAATTCATACTGTAAGTAAAACTAAGTGTTTTTCTTGTAAATGAAAAAAAAAACAAAACATTTTGTGAATTCAATATAAGGTTTCATTTTCACTGAAATTGATATGACATGAAGTGAAACCCTTTGTATTCTCGTTTGGAGTGTAAAGAAACAAACCCTCCAGCTTGTATTGGAAAATTGCAACTGACTGGCTCCAGTGTATAGGCAGTAAAATAAGACAAATGTTTCACCCACTCTGGCTCGGAACAATTATACTGCATTTCTATTACCAGCCGCCTCCTCCTTCTTATTTAACAAAGCAGCACTTCAGCACCCAGTGGGATTAGACTCAGTGATGAAACCATTATAGTTCAACTGGGAGAGTGGAACAAGCCAGTTGGCTGAAATATTATTAAAACACTACAGAGAGAAGAAGACACAGAAGGAGGAAAAAGATGATTCTTCTGCACTCAACTGAACACAAATTATTATGTTCAAAGTTTACGTATGTGTGTGTGTCTGCTCATGATTTCCTGTACATACTACAGCCGTGGCCTAGAGGTTGGAGAAGCGGCTTGTGATCGGAAGGTGGCTGGTTCAATTCCCCCACCGGACGGGCAGGAAAAATTGAGTGTGGTAGAGTGATAATGTTGTTGTGATAATGTGCCCTTGAGCAAGGCACTTAACCCCCAATATATGCTCCCCAGGCGCTTGATGCTGCCCACTGCTCCTGTGTGCTTCACTGCATGTTGCATGTGTGTGTGTTTCAATCAGTGATGTGTTAAATGCAGAGAAGTAATTTCCCAGCTTGGTATTAATAAAGTAACAAGTAAAAGTAAGTAAAAAACAAAAAAAAACAAAAAACAACCACTGGTGTTACAGCAGCAGCACAGTTTGTACATAATGTGGGCCGACACATTCTGACACCTACACGTACTCTTTATTACTGCTACAAACTAAGCCTCACTTCCTGTTAGCACGTCTTCGCTGCCTGTCACATTCATAATGTAAAAGTCTGCATAATATAAACTGCGTGGAGGAGGAGTGCAGTAAAAAGAAGTGGTACACAGAACCAATCAAACTGTCAAAATGCTTTCGACTTGACTTTTTAAAAATTAGGCAAATTGGTGTTTTTATTTAATTCTGTGTTTCTGTGCTTTAATTGCATTTATACTTTCAATTTACCCTGTTAGGATATTACCATTTGTTTTATATCTTAATTCACTCCAGTTTATGCATTTCCTTGATTTTATGTCTTTGCTTGGAAAGCACCAAAGTTCCCTTCGTAGGCTAATAGCTCTGTAAACAAGCTGGTAAATACACATTACATTGATATATTTAAATACTTCATCCCAGATATGTGAAGTCAGTAATTATTATTACTATGTGAAGTTGCTCCACCACCTGGCACATCATTTTAATTCTTCATTTATTTTCTCTTTTTACTGTTTTTCTTGGCTGTGTGGTGAGGCAGATTTGAAATGTATCCACTCTGGACTTGCTGTCTATAAGCTCCAGACTGCTTGAAGCAACATAAAAGAGGAAACATAAAATTGACCGCAAATCAAGAAAAAACTAATTAAAGTTAATTAGCTACATAACCCAGGGCTGCTAAATTGGGCTTATACATAAGGAGCCTTCTTGGCAAACACCCAATATTTTGGACAAGACTTAGCGAGCAGGATGGCAGTCCATTTTGTACGAGGTTAAAAGGTCAGTGCTACTGGTTCATGTCAGTGCAGGCAACAGTTTAACTAATGCAGAGATAGAAAACAAAATAACAGTAATTAAATCGTCTTATTTTCTGCCAGAAGGGGGGCATCTGTACCTTTTCATGTATCTCCTGTGTGGACTGGGCATCACAGAAAGCCACGGTGGCCAGATCTTTGAGGATTGGCATCTCCACGGTGCAGTCGCGCCCATCCAGCAGCGCCACCAGGGGGCGTGGGTGCATAGGCCCATTCATAATCTGGGGCCGAATACCTGCAGAGAGTCAGGCCGAGAAGGGAGGGAGTTAATTATTTATGTCGGGCACACACAGTCAGATGAGCTGCAGAAGAAGCAGTAAAATGTAGGAAATGCAACCAGCAGCAGGAAGTGTTTACACAGGCTGGTGCTGTGTGTTTTGCCTGTGTGATAGGCTAAATCAGTGACGCTCACTCACTCACACTCACACACAAACATGAACACCTGAGTGTGTTTTTCTCTACTTTAAACCACTAACATCATTTCCCTTACCTGGCAATGCTGGTCGATATCATACACACACACACACACACACGCTTGCTTACACACTCACAGACGCACAATGCCCCCCCCCCCGCTGTTATCCACACTGTTACCAGGCAACAGGTCCTTTCACCCCATGAGGTCATCACCTCCATTATCCTATCGTTGTACAGAAGCTCCTGCGTGTATGTGTGAGTGAGTGTCTGCTCCTTGTGTCCCGTTAACAAAGCCGACGCTGAAGAAAATCACAAGTTCAATAATGACGATCAAATTTAAACTTGTGGTCGTCTCCAGATTTGAGTGTTTTTTGGGGCTTTCCATCTTTGTCCCCATGTTGAGCTGTGATTCAGCTGCCCTTGGAGGGGAAAAGTGGGAAAAAAAAACTGCTGAAAACTAAAAATATGCCAGTTTTGATTAACTTGGGAGTGTGTTACTCGACCGATTCAGTTGACTCTGCCAGACTGAGCCAAAGAATTGACTTTCCCCAAAAAATCAATGTGATGTATAAAATAGTATAGAGAAAAAAAGATCTGACAGTGTGGACCCAAATTCCACTAAAAAAGATGGAAAAGAAAAAACGAGTGGAGGGGGGGGTCCACACACCACCACTCTGGCTCCCTGCTGCCTGTTGTCATGGTGATTAGAGGATTTGGGCAGGATTATGAAATATTTTATTTAGCGGCATCTGCGCTGCTGCAGAGGACATCCAAACCCACTCGCTCTATGTTCTGTTTCTCTGACTCCTCCAGCTTTGGGAAGCAGGGAACAGCGTGTGTGACCGAAACAACTACAACACGCTAACATATGGTTACATACAAGAGGTGCATGTATGTGAATGCAGCAGGAGTTTCAGTTACTTTGGCTTAAATTCTGAATCTTGTAGGCTTGTAGGCTCATTTTCTGTGCTGTGCAGTTAACTGAAAAGATTGCACTAATTCATAATCCATGTTTTAAGAAGATGGTGTATTTTCTGCTGCTGGTCTGCAGCTTAAACGGCTATTAAACACTATTTTATCAATCAAATTATTACCATGAGCGACGGGATCCTACATGAACATGAACATTTCTGCCAAGATTGGAGCAATCTGAGGTATTTTACGAGCGATTTCTGAATCTGAAGTCTGAATTTTTCTCGCTGGTTTGAAATAGGTGGGGCTCAGTCTTATTAAAAAAAAAAAAAAAAAAAGAGAGAGACATCACATATTTCTATGCACCAATCAGAATTAAGCAAGCTTTGAATCAAGGCCACTGTAAAATATAACACACCCACAAAGACCCAATGAAGAAGATTAGCGGAGATTTTGACTGCTAAACTCTTGTAAATAAAAGCCAGTGCCATATTTTTCCAAAAAAAAAAAAAGAGAGAGAGAAATGCATATAACATAAAGTTTTACTTCTGTTCGGGAAAGTCTACAAACATGCAACAAACAGATTCACACGTTTCATAAGTTACGTATTGAAGTCTTTCACAGTCCACATACCACACAGGCCGAAAGTTGAACAAACTGGATTTTGTGAAGACGTGGAAACTTTCATAGCATAAGGAATCACAGACTACCTGTGCTATGCATGTCAGGAAGAAATGGAGAAAGGATTAAACTGAAAAAGAGCTTTGAGCTGTTATTAATATCACAGCTTTGACAAAGCTTTTTTTGTTTTTTTTGTGGTTAATTCGTCTAATAAGCGGTGGTGTTTCCTTCCGGCCGTGTCAAACCACAGAGGAAGGTGAAACAAACAACTCAGAGGCGTGAAACTGAAGTGTGTATCACAAAAATCTGTCCAAGCAGAGGAGCTGACCAAAGAGGGGAGCACAAACAGGAGGAGACAGTGAAGGAGGAGCCTTTCTCGGACTGATCACCTGCATGTGGACGGGCCTTTAAAGGGAAACGCCACCAATTTTACACATGATGTTCAGTTTGCTCTTCAGGAGGAGCACAGGCTTTCCAAAGTTTGAATAAAACAAATGCAATGAAAATGTAGTTTTTGAAGTTAGATGGTAATAATGAATAATGAGAGTATCATAGCTGGGTGATACTGGGTGATAATTTCGATTATTCTGTTTGTAAATCTGTCTCTTGTGAGGTTCCCAGCTTTATGAAACACTAAATTGCTGTAGTAGTTTGAGTTTAAGTTTGAGCTTAAAGGAAACAGCCGATCGAGCGTGGACCACCAGTGAACACAGATTTGATTTTAGAAAAGCCTCTTTTCAGCAGTTTAAAACAGCAGAATGATTATTATCTGTTAAATCACAGCTTGAAATTTATTTTGATGATATTATTTCTGTTGGTCACAATGGCCATTTTTCTCCAGCTATTTTATTATTACTGCTTTGCTTTCATGTTTTATGTTTTACTTACTCTGTCTTCATGTTTTGTGTTGATTTTATGAGGTGAGGGTTTTATAACTGCTTTGTGAGCTACTTTATAGCTGCGTTTTATAAAATGCTGTAGAGATGAAGAGCTGAAGCCATTAACAATATTATTATTGTGCAGCTCTCCTAATAAAAGCAGTGCTTCATAAAACCCTAAACGGCATGTCAAAAGAGAAGAATGATGAGAAAAGAAAAAAGGTGCATAAAAAGTTGAAAGAAATAATGTAGAAGAAGTGACCTAGATATCTCATAGTATAAGCTGAAAGCATGCATTATTCTCACCAGAGAGACTCATTCTGTGTGTGTGAGAGAGTGTGTGTGTGGAGAGCAACTGCTTGCCAAACACACCTGTGGCTCCACAGCTCTCCCTGCGCCTCCTCATCACACTCCTGCAGAGTTCATTATCACAGCTCAGCCTGGCTGAGGATGAAAATACTTCTATCATCTCACAGTCACACACACAAGGAAACGTACCGCACCTCAAACACACACACACACACGGCCTTGCGTGCGAACACGAAAACATGCAAAACACACACTCTGAGATGAAAATGTAGACAAACATCGAACGCACAATCACTTACACCGTGTACACACACACAGACAAGAAACAGCTGGTGGAAAAAAGCAGCATCACTTAAAAGAAGTAGGTCAAAATGCCGTTGATTAATTATTTCCTGGTGGCTAATAACCCTTCTCCAGCCTAATAAGGCAGAACGTGGCACCGCATTTAACACATGATGTATCTGCGTATAATTAATGTCTAACAAGGCTGTTAATGAGTCGGATACCTGGCCGATGATTTGAAGAAGCCGGTTAGTTTTAGACGCAAAGAAGTTGGCCTTCCCTCAGTCACTAAGCCACAGAAAAAACACTGAAGGTATGTTTATAAAAACGTGAGCAATCCTGTGTTTCATATACTTAATTTGAAAACTCACACAGAAATACAAACGTACACTCTGCTGGAAAGGTGCTGCTGACTGAGACTCTGTGATGGCCTCTTCTCACCATCCCTCCAGGGTTTGTCCGTCACAAGTCAATGAGTTTCGGGGATTTAGTCTCCCACTGTCAGAATACACCGCACTACTTTTCCTCCCGACACCGCGGGTCGAGCAAAGTCCGTCATCATTTTGAAGTTCTTAAACCAAACCAAAACCATCAACCAGTGTCAGCAGGGAAATGTTATTTAGAAATAGAGCTGAGTGAGGATACGGGAGGACAATCTCCAGCAGGTGCACTCGTATTCATGTCATGCCTTGATTCAATTTCAAATAGTCCACAGAGAAAACATTTCCTCTTCTCTTCTTCTTGTGAATGCCTCACTGATATGCAAGCACCGGCTGCGTCCCAGTTCTTCTTCTTATCGGGTGGTATTTCAAACACTTTCAAGGTGCACATTTAACCTCATCTAAATGTAATGTAATTGTGTCCGTCACCCAGATGAAATGAAGCCAAACACCTGCACACTTACAAATGTAAAGAAACTTTGTGAAGCTGTATGTGGATATGATTAAAAACATATATACATACAATGTTTGGAGTCTTTTCTGGCACACTTTCAGAGCTCTTTCAGAGTGTGCAGTGTTGGTCTATCTTAACTTTTTCTCTTAGTGTTTTGTAGTTCTTTATTATAATTAATATGTTTTTTTAAAAAAAAATATGGCCCATTATTCATTCAGTTTATTTTGGGGGAAAGCTGCCGTGGCTTTATTGCTTTATTGAAGAATAACCGGCTGTCATTAGAACATTAATACCGGATGTCACATCTTGGTTGGTTGGAAACCAATACAAAGATATTTATTTCTTTTAAAAGAAAAAGAAACAGGGCTGGGTGATCTGGTTGAAGTCAGTATGAATTCTTAAGAATATTTTACTAATTAGATTTTTCTCAAAATACGACAATGACATGCAAAATCGCATGTTGATGTTTAACGCTGTTTTATATCCGATAAAACCTTGATGATTCATTTTGTTATTTTTAAATTACAAATCACTTGGAATAATTTATTTGGACAGAAGGCTGATCTCGTTATGATATCAGTGAAAGTCGATACAGCTTAATCTTAAATTATCCAGTCCTAAAACATTTTTGATTTGGGAAATCAGATAAAATGATCACACAGACCACAAAACATTTTTATTTTGTTTTTTTTTAAACACATTAAGACGTCAATGTCACTCTGCTGTAAATAGTGACCACAGACACACATTATCAGTTCTGGTTGTAATATTGTAGGAATTGCCTCTATTTGATCCCTGCAGGCTTCCATACACTGAATGCTGGTCACCACAGGGCCGTTATTGGTCCTTGTGGAATATTACAGATATTTCTAACTGGTTTGCAGCCGCAGACGGCTGTAATAACAGTCATCTCTTTATGTAGCTATTAAATGGCGACCCCAAGTCTGTTGATTCCAAATGACTAAATTAAGAGGATCGAACATGTTTTTATCTGATGATTAGGAAATGACACTTTTGGGTTATGCTGAGATCACTAATTTGTTATTTTGTAATCATGACAAAAAATAAACTTATATCATATAACCAGCATCGAATCATTATTCCCTAATCAAAAGAAAACAAACACTTCAAGTAATGGATTTTTAAACCGGCCTATGTGAGACTTATCCCAATAATTGATAATTTGTCATGTGGTTCTCCTCCACACATGGCAGTACTTGTAGACCAGAGGACCAGTATGAAAACAGTGACTGCGTCTTGTTCTTTTTCTATACTTCACCTAACTTAACCTGCCAAGTTCTTTCTGTTTATATCCACCTCCCTCCCTCCACCCCTACCCAGTTGGGTCGGCACCAGCCTGGGGAGTTTTGGCAGCAGCTCCACTCGGCAGCCAGACCCAGAACCTGGACTCGAGGAAACAAAAACAAAGCCAGCCCTCTCCCTGCCCAAACACAGAGCCCCACCCAGCGCCAGACAGAACACCAGACCCACTTTTAAGAGGGACAAAAACGCACCCACCGAGACATTTTTCAAGAGCCTATTTGCCGTTACGTAAACTTTTCTGTGAGTAGCAGAAAAAACAAACGATACATGGTTTACATTAGTTGGTAGGATATATTGGCTGGTTGCATTATGTATAAAAATGCAAATTGCTTGTGTCAATTTCCTGTTATTGTACCCAAAGTATTTATCTTAGCGCAGCGGCCAGCATTGTCTGAGAGCCAGCCAGTAATAAAGAAACAAAGCCAACAGCCTGACTAACTAAATCTAAACCGTGTTCAGTGTGACTGCACATAGTCTTATCCAGCGGAGGTCATGTGTTGCTAGATCCCTCAAGGGAAGCTTGAATGGACTGAGGTCGTCTTTTAGCCAACGCTAATCACAAACTGAATATTTCGACAGGAAGTATGAAAACTTTTGGCGGAGCTGGCAAGAAAGCACTTTCAACCACAAATGGATTACAGATGTTCTGAGCTAAAAAGCCTTTTTGGATTCTGACAACAGAAATATCATCTTTTTAAATGTTGAAAATAAAAAAAAAAAAAAGCAGAAGTCTTACAAATGTGTCTCTACTTACTAAATACAATCCGGTGTCTCATTCTCTGGTTTGGAAAGGGAGATCTTGAAAAAAGCAGCTGAGAAAGATGCCAGAAGCTGTGAGTCAGAGTTTTGAGAGGGAAAGGGATCATTTTCTAAATAGAGCGAAAACAATCAATCAATGAAAGAAAATAAACATTAGCTCAAACCTACGTTTCTCCCCTTGGGTTTCGAAACCAATCTTTAAGTTGGTATTTAATAACATCGCACTACATCAGTTATCTTTATTTCTCTGCTTTCTGACAGATTGTGTGCTCTGGTTTTGTGGTTTCATGGATCTCCGACATGCCTCGGTTGGTTTACAATGACTATTTCATTTGGAAGTTAATACACCCTCAGATTTACTTGTGGCTTGTTTGCGAGGACGTTACACACTTTGAAAGGTCCACTTTGGGACTGCGGAGTCGTATTAACAGACCTGCACTACTGTGATTTCCTGAATAATTACACTGTGTACTCTGCCATCTCAAATCTCTGTTAACAGCCCTCTGAGGCAGTTTGGTCACCTCACAGAGGAGCAACACAATTTGGAGACTCTTTGTTATATTCTGATGCCACTTTCAACTCACTCAACCCCCCCCCTCTTCACCCATCAGCTCTCCCTCTTGCTCTATTTCCTTTCCCCTAGCAGTAGAAAGTTGATGAAATGCTCCTAAATTACTCAAACTGGTGATATAGGCTCCCACACTGAATCAGTGGAACAATAAAACTGCAAAAACAAAAGGAAGTGAGGAAGATTTTCCATGGCACGATGATGTCAGGGCCATGGCGGCGGTCGCTGAGTTCACAGTGAGCTTTCAGAGAAAACTACCCCGCAGTTGACAAGGAGCCAAGACGGGCTCAACGGGCTTAGGACCAACAGCTGGTTCTGGTTACCTAGCAACTCCCAAGCTGGGGGCCTCAGAGATGGGATAGTCCGAGAGTGAGAGGTGTGGGTGTGTGTGTGTGTGTGTGTGTGTGTGTGTGTGTGTGTGTGTGTGTGTGGAGGGGGTGCCAATAACCCAGCAGGCCTTCTTTGTAGCAAGTGCAGCAATGAGAAAGGAAAAAGCTCTATCCAAAAGGCAACGTGCCACGGGCCACCCAACCTGGCAACCCAAACACGGAGGTTTGAATAGCATAGTCCAGGCATGAGCAGCACGATCGGGGTTTCTCTGCGGCATTTTCCAGGAAGAGATGAGGAATACAAACGTGCTGGCTGTGGCTAAGTGCTATACACACACAATGACACACAGAGTTTGGCTGCACTTATCTTCACATACACCCACAGATGATAACCATTAATGACCAGTAATTATCAGGGATGTCACACATCTTGTTAAATAAAATGTCCAAGGGCATTCACAGCTCTCTGTGCCGATGCTCTGCTTCTACTCTCCTTCTAGTCTCTTACTGCTGGTTGTCCACCTGCACTTACAATACAAAGCAGCACTGTTACACTATAACTGTGCATACATGTTAACAAGAATCTGGCGCCTGTGTTCTTGGGAGGGTCTACTTTCTCCAGTGTGTTTACGATCCCTTGGCATCTGTAGAAAAGAGGGGAAGTGTAATCTTTTTTTTTTTCCTGGCAGACTTGGCTCCTCAAGACCCCCACCGGACCCTATCAGCGCCCGGCTACACCGCCGCCACCCCAGCTTGTCTCTTGTTGCACTGTGCGGACACACAAAGACCTTGTTTGTCCTCCCTCTGCCTGCTCTCCTCCAAACTTATCACCACCCAAACGCCCAGCCAAGAGGGGTGAGGGGAGGGAAAGAGATAAAAGGGTGAGAGAGAAAGGCAGGGCAACATTAGATGTAAAAAGTAAAAAGACAGACGAAGGGGGGGGGGGAAAAGCCGAAAACATAAGCTGACATAAAGATATCGCGGGCGGTGTCAGTGGGCGACACACACGGTGATAGAGAAGAGCATCCATCCATCAACAACTACCCTTTAAATGTTGTCTTTTGTGCTCCTCTAGCAAGGCTTAAATACAACTGAGGTGCTGAGACAAAAGCGGCTGTCAGTGCTGATGAACAGCAGACCGTGCACTCCAGCTTTATTTCACGAGAGAGTGAGTGTGAGTGTGTGTGTGTGTGTGTGTGTGTGTGTGCACATCAGGAACATGTACACACACATAACCTGGCAGGAGAGGGAGATAAGGAATCCGAGCTCCACACACCCACAAGCATTGACAGTTACAAACAAGTAATTTTTCAAAGCGGCTGATTGGTTCAGCAGGATTGTGTTGTATTGCATTTCTGTAAGAAGATGCTGACTACAGTTAGGTTACAGTAAACAAGGTGTTTTTCTAACGCTGACAGCTCTGAGAGAAACAGGGAACGCTGGCTGCTGGTTATGGAGTAGTTTGGTGGTCCAAATTATTTTAATGTGATTTTCACCAAAATGTTTCGCTTTTTTTTTTTTTTTTTTTTATTGAAACTCATCAAAAAAAGAACACTAATAAATCAACAGATTTAAAAATACAAAAAAAAACCCAACTCAAAAATAATAACCCCCAAAACCATCTTCATATCCCAAGCACACGCCTGAATACACACGCTGTGACGGACAGCGTTCACACACAGGAGCAACCGTTAACACACACCCATAGAGCTCTTCTGTGACCTTTGACCCTTCAAATGGCAACCCATCTAATCTCACCTTCCTCTCACTGACACACAGAGTCCTGTGGTTTCAAACCAAGAAGGACACACACACACACACACACACACACACACACGGTTTTCATGACACACTTCATTGCAAAAACATAAGAGGCTCATTAGCCTTAAAGCCAAATCCAACTCCCCTCCCAACCTCTTGCCATCACACACACACACACACAGCACAGCTTTTTATTATTAGCCCTGATGAGTACATGTACACACACACACACACACACACAAATGCACAATGTGAAACATGCTCCTTGCCTGGGAAATGCTGTCTCCACATTCTTCAAATCAGGAGTTGCACATGACAGAGGAAATGTAGCGGAGAGGGTGTGAAAGAAAAAGTAGGGTTTGAGGGGATTCTCAGACAGTTTGCCCGGAGGTTATCCTCTCCTCTCTGCCTCCTCCTCTCCAGCCTCCCTCCCGTCTTCTCTCTTGCTCTCCTACTGCTTGTTTCCAAATCTGTCCTCCTTCGTCACCTCACCCCCAGAACCTCCATTTCTCTTTTTCAGATGTCTAGTACTCATGAGGGTGGAAAAAAAAAAAAAATAACGGAGGGTGGCACAAGAGGGCAGTGGGTGAGGGGAGGTGACGGTGGGTTGGACGGAGGAGAGAAAGAACTATGATCGGTAAAAAGCCTTTAAACTCCTTTAATCTCCAAGGAAGGGGGAGGAAAAGAAAATTTCAGCACTTCTGTACGCACTCCTCTTTCCGCCTCTTCAGCCAGATCACTTGTCTCTTTTCTCCTCAGCCTCCTCTTCCCTGCTCCGTCACCCTCTCCTCTCCCTTCACGGCAGGTTTGGGCTATTCATTCAGACGTCAGGCTCACTCCGTCAGCCTTTTGTTGCGAGTCATAGAAAGACAGAGAGAGAGAGAGAGAGAGGGGGAGAGAGAGAGAGAGAGAGAGAGAGAGGGAGGGAGGGGTGTTGGGGGAGAAAAATGGAAAAGACGAAAAAATAGAAGCTAGTGCCTCAGCTATGCGGGAGAAAAGACAAGAGGGAGGTAAATAAAAGAGACGCGTAAGAATGGGGGAGAAAATCCTTGAAGAGCTCCAGTCACAGCGAGAGGTGCAGCGCTCCTGGCACACGTACGACTCCCTCTTCCATTCCCTCCGACCTTCCCGTTCGCTCAACATATTTTCCTTCCTTCTTTTTTTCCCTCCTCCCCTCCCTCCCTGCCTTTCTGTTTTATTATTTGTGATCTGGCCCTCACAGTCCTTTAAGAGTGCCAGCCCCTTTCTCACCCTCCCTCCCCCCCGAGTCTCACTCCTTCTCACTCCCAAACTCTCCTACACGATCTCAGCCTGCGATTGATCCTGCTCACTCTGCGCTCTTTAGCATGGGCACAAGTTGATTGGTTTTTTTCTTTTTCCCCCGAGCCATTAAACGCCTCATTTCTTGGCTTCGACATCGGGGAACGTTGCTCAGCAGTCACATCAATACTTTGTCCTGTTGCACAAAGGACCAAGATGTACACAAGTGATGATATTTCACACAAAGCAGAAGTGGCGGCGAGAGCTCACGCTGGAGAAATGACACGTAATGGCTGGCTAACCTCTCGGAGTGACTCTTTTAATAGAAAATCCTGCAGCAGGGATTGCGTTCCTCTTTCACCAGAGTGGTGACAACAGACACAAGCACAGTCGATTCCCACATGTGAATTTACGGTTACACTTAAAAAAAAAATCCCCCCAAGAGTCTAATTGATCCTGAGATGTAAGCAGGAGTAAAAGATTAGCACGTTTACGACTGCGTTAGTCTGAGACGGCTGACCACTCAGACACTTTAAAAAGGATTTTCACAATGAAGTGTGTCTGAGCTGTCAGGTCATCATATATGGAGACACAACACGTCTTTTGTACAGAAGGAACCATGCATTCACTATTTCAATTCTTTAGAGGGGAAAAAATTAGTCGAGAAGAAAATGGACCTGCAACTATAATCAGTGAATTGTTTATGCAATTTGATGCACAACTTTCTGATTTTCTGCATAATGAACAATGAAAATATTTAGTTGCATCCTTAAGGTTTATGACATATACTGTATATGTACTATAGGTATACAGATATTATAGAACAAAAATGTTTTATAAGCTGATTTAGATCATTCTTAACCACTACTCATTAATCCCAAAAAAAAATTCAAGAGCCTGTGAATACACAACTATTACTGATCGCTAAAGTCTATCTATCTGTTGGACACAACACGTCTCCTGCTGTCTCCATTCTCAGTGTGATGGACGTTTCCACACCACGTTTGTGTAAGTGCCCCAGGATTGGCTTCCACATCAGCTGTTCCTTCTTCAGCAGATGAGCGTCAAAGTCAAACATTCATCGTTCTGCACAGCGATTTGAGTGGGAGCGGCTTCGACATATTGTACTACTTACTCAAATGTGTTTGCTTGTTATAATTACTGTCATCATCCCATAGTCTGCTTATTGTAGAGATTATATCAGTAACAGAAAATATGTTGGCTAATGACTAACAAAACAAAACCAAAAACTATCTGAATCAAGACTGTTATTGATTGATGTTATATGTTATGTTAAAAAAATGGTATATCTTTATCAGATTTTTTTAAACTGCCAAATATCACTATCAGTATTAGCCAGTATCAGTGGGGCTACAGCAGACATGAACGGGCAAACAGCTAAATTAAACGAATTAGTGCTGAAATGTTTAGCAGATTAACAGTCAACAATTTGGTTAATCTGTTAAACACTCAAGTCATTAATGAGGCAGAAATGCCAAATATTTGATGATTCAAGCTTCTAAAATGTGAAGATTTTCTCTTATTTTTGACTTTACATCACTGTACATTAAATATCTTTTGGTTTAAGACTGTTGGTCGGACAAAACAAGCAATCTGAAGATGTAATGAACGGGTGTGGGCAGTCGTGATTAACGTTTTTACTGTTTCCTGTCATTTTTATCGTCTAAATTATTATTCAAAACAAGATAATCGACAGATTAACCATCAGCCCTCTAATGTCTGAACTAAAGAACAAATGGATGACTCAGCACCACCCCTGACTAATCAGGATTTTAAACTGTAAGGAAAATGAAAAGAAGCAGAAACAACTAAAGGGGAGTCTTAAAGTTTGCGACAAGGTATTTCAGTATGCTGTTGTACTGTGCATACTGCCACATTTTACTGTATTGCTAATATTTACTGTAAGCTCAATAGGAGTGTAGATTAAAAGGCTCCATTGAAGAGGTTTGATTACAACATGTAACCAGAGCCCACAAACCAAGCCTGGAGGGGAAAAGAAATCCTCATTCATGAAAAGGGAGAACTGGAGGGCGAAGGGCCTACGGAATAATTTGAGCTCCAAAATCCACCGTCCCATCTGCCTCCTGTGATCCACATGACGAGCCGCTGCCAAACGACTGAAGCACGAATGATATCGTGAGGAGATGGGTGAGAAGAGAAAAAAAGGGGGGAGTAAGAGAGATGGCACAGCTGCAGGTGGACAACAGATGTTGAATTTTTTTCTGTTTGTTTGTTTTTCCAGCGAGGCGATCTCGGCACATAAATTCTTGTTCGCCCATGCAGACCCCGTCTGCGCATCGTTCCACCTCACCATCGCTCTCCTCCTCCACCTTTTTCTTTCTCTGTGACTTTAGAAAACTGGCCTGATTAGAGGGAGTAAGAGATGTAAAGAGGAGAGTGTGTGTGTGTGTGTGTGTGTGTGTGTGTGTGTGTGTGAGAGAGAGAGAGAGAGAGACAGAGGACGGAGGATGAGTGGGGGAAGGTGTTGCTTATTAAACTCCTTATGTATGCTGCAGGCTTAAACAAATAAAGTGTGAACAGACATCCATGAAAAATGAAACAGTGAACAAATGCATGAACAAATAAGTACATGCACGCGCGCGCACACACACACACACACACACACACACAGAGGGAGATATTGCCTCATCCAGCGACAGCTACTTTAACTTTAGACTGCTCAGAAATGTGTGTTGGGGAGAAATATCTAAAAAAGAAACAAACCAAACCATAATGTAAATTTAGGATCAAATATGCAGTGATGGCTGTTCACACATACAGACACACAACCGGCTCCCTCCCTGTGTGAGACTAAAAACACTGTGAAACGCAATCCCATTTTCAGCCCTGTGTGATCCTGAACACGACTGACATGCCTACTGAGAAATATATAATATTTTCCTCGGGTGCAAATGAGATTCATCTGCACCTCTAAACATATCTCCCTTGCGCTTTTGTTAAAACACAGCCAAGCAAAGTGTCAAGTTCTGCAACGCCTGGTCTCATGCACACACACACACACACATTGCATAGCATACAGAGAACATGGTCAGCCCTCCCTCTTCTTCACTCTTAACATCCATGAAGATTTCATTTTCTCAAAATGAATAATTCAGGGTGACTCCCTGGTAATAAGAGGCAAGGAAAGGAAAGGAAAGGAAAGGAAAGGAAAGGAAAGGAAAGCAAACAGAGCAAAGGAGATGTGAGAGAGAGAAAGAAAGAGGAAAGAAGAGAGGATGAGGAGAAAGGAATAAAGAGGAGAGGGGGCAAAAGGAAAGGAAAGGAGGTAAGGAGAGCAGAGGAGAAGGTAGCAGGAACAGTGATGAGGAAACTAGTAGTCAGAGGCTTTCAGCTCCTCATTTCATTGCCTTTTTTCTTCTTCTGCTTATTATTTTTGTTGAGCTGCAAATGTTTGAGTGTGTGACCTCCTCTGACTGTCCTTCCTCCGCCTCTGCTCTCCCAAACAGCAGTTAATCACTTCAAGCCTCTCTGAAAGGATGCAGTAAACTGGCCAGAAAGGGGTTTTTTGTCTCCATAGTCTGACTTTGCCTTTCAAGGTCCAGTTTCCTTTGACAGCACCTGTGCAGTGTTTCACCTGTGATCTGCACATCCCTAAACAAACAAAAAAACAGAAACTCTGTGTCTGACAGAACATTCGCTCTGAGAGGCAACATGATGATCATCATTGATGTCAACGTTAATGTCAAACATCTGCTGGTACAAGCTCATTAAAAGTGAGAATTTAATTATTTTTTATACATCACGATAAGTGGATTATCTTATTAAACAGTAAATAAATCCGACAAATAAAACTGAATATCATTTGGAGCCATAAATAAGAGAAAAATGTCAGAGATGCTGACAACCAGTAAGACACACATTTACAAAGCCTTTCTTTTTCTTACAACAAAAATAAACACACACAAAAATTCCTCCTCACTTTCACTATCTGCAAGATGGCACGTCAGAGTTTTCACGTATGTAATCTCCTATTTTCACTCCTTCACCCATTTCTAAGTGCTCCATCACCACCTCTAAAAGAGTCGATCTCTCACCATCTAATCTGAAACAGCCCTGTGTGCATTTAACTCTATTCCTTGGTCTTTCTTACTCAATCTTCTCTCTTCTGCTGTCTTTGGTTGGGTTCAATCACCCCCCATCTTTCCTTATTTTCCTCATTTTCCTTCAGACGGGCTCTGTATAACCCACAACCACAGTCATGAATGAATGTGCTGAGCTGGGTATGACGTTTGTTTAGAAACATATTTCTCCCATTACCTCAATCTTCTCTTTTCCCCCCACTGTCTACTCTCTTGAGTTAGGAGAGTGTCATAGCCAAATAATTTCCTGCCAAGATAAATTTTCAACAAAGGAAAAGAAGAGAGAGCGAGAGAGAGAGGAATAGAGAGTGAGACAAAGTGATCAACGGGATCAATTCATACAAAGAAAAGGAGAAAAGAGATGAATAGAAACTGGGTAGTCAAGATTTTTATAGATCTAATCTTGGCAGAATGTGAGCGAGGCCACATATTTTATTCACTGACAAAGGAAAAGAAAATCATTGCCTGATAATGAGAAGAACATGTGACAGACATACATCCATCCATACATACAAATACCACACACACCATCCTACAAACAAGCTGCATACAGTGGTTTACTGGTGATGATATCTTCAATGTTCCTCAGTCTTCTAATTGTACAGACCTGACCCAGTGAATGGCAACCCACAGCAGGGCCCCGAAAACGTTATTACCGCCAAAAGTAAAACAAAAATATATAATATATATAATAAATATATTCATTCACTCCTTTATTTTGAAATTTTGTTTCAATATTGCTGGAATTATTCGAATTGGGTTCAGGGAATGGCACTAATCAGGTTTCTTTAATTCTTTAGCTCAGGGATGAGATGTTTCTCCTTGGGCGACAAGCTTGTACCTGTGACCTTTTATCAAACAACCACATACATTATAGCAGAGTTAACCCAGAGTTTCTAATGATCCTAACAGGAGAGTTTCACATCCATCAAAGCCTTGAATGCACTCTAACTGCCAGTTACTTATTGTCTTATTGTCTAAGCCACAAATTTACTTCCAGGAAGATGAATAAAACAGAATTTCACACACTGAAACAGCAGAGGCTTTAAACGTTCAAAGGCACAATTAAGATAATGTAATGCTCTGAAAACATCCCAATTTAATCCAACGGCTGTAGTGCTCAAGGCTGTGGTAGTGATAAGCCTTCCTCTCAGGCTGGAAGGACAAAAGTGTATATCAAAGTGTGTGACCAGCAGCATAACACAAACAACCTTTGACTGTCAGCCCAGATTAAGGCCAAAGTTTGACCCTCAAAGTGCAGTGTGCACCACTGACAGCTAGCGCCATCTCCATGGACAGGCCAAGGTTGACTGACAGCTGTCAACGCCCCGTTTCCCCTCCCCCACCCTGCAAGCAGAAATCATCATCCATCAGTAGCAGGACTACATCTCTTTCCCCTCCCTCTCTCTCTTCCTTAATCCCTCACTCAGTGTAACAACTGCCTGTAGCTTTGACCTGAACCCCCGTTAATACATAATCTGCCATCCCCAGAACTAATATGCCATAACCCTCCCCGATCATCACGCTAGGCCTAGGCAAGGAAGGAAATTGCGGCTAGTGTGTCACGCAGATCAGAGCTGAGCTGACCTGAGCACGGGAGCCAACGCACCCTGCAGGGTGGAGGTGAAAGAGTGCAAGTCCTACAGTATCATCTACAGCGATTATGTTGGCGTGGGGGGTAGGGGGGGTTCTAGTTTGTCGTATAAACGACTCACAGTAACGGGAACTAATGAATTGTCTGACCTCGTCAGAATATGAAAAGCTCATAACTAATGCAAAAAGTGTTGTTTTAACTGAACAGATGAATAATATTTTGCTCGGTCTGAAATGCATACTGTGCATAGGCAAGAAATCCCTCCTGGTTTTTACTTGCGCCACGTGAAAAGAAGTGAAAGAATATGATTAATTAATATTTACGTCCAGATGGGGTAGACTGGCCAGTCATTTTTGTTGAAACAAGAAGTGTGCAAATTTGCAGCGTCCTCTGACAATGGACAGACCCTTTAACCAGAAACAAATCTGCCTACGATTACCACCAAAACCCACGTTGCCTAGCAACATACAATTTAGGAATATGCTTTCAGAGCAGCTTTGCGGCTGTGTCCATTAACAGATGAAATTACCAAAGCAACAAATGTCAGCCACATGCAAATGAGGTCTACTCTGCTGACTGCGTGTGCTAACAATGTGATGTATGTGTATGTGGCAGACTTGAAGAAATCCTTTCCAAAGCATGTGTCTGTTTTGACAGCCAAGCAATTTGGGATCTTTTAATATCTGCTCTCCTGGGCCTAAGAATCACAGAGATGACAACAAAACTGCTACACTTAAATCATTTGTTCCCAGCCTGCCTTGACCCCCCATATAGGTCCATTTGAACCTACTGGCTATGTACCGAAGTTCACAGAGTGTCACAGAAAGCCAGGAGGCTGGTCTGAACAGAATGAGAATATCTGTGGATTAGTGCAGCAGTGGAAATGGAGGATGCGGAGGATTAACCCCCCCCCCAACCCTTCTCATTACAACCTGCACAGAGAAAATGACACAATCACACATTGGCCATCAGCACTGTAATTCGATTTTATCTGTCCAGTGATGCTGCTAGTCAGCCTCTGGTGACTGGGTGCTGATGGAAAAAAAGAAAACTCTTTTTCCTCAAAATGTCTGAAATATACTTTAATCAGGTCATGGATGTGAGAAAGAAGATAATTTGTCATTGCAGATTTTATTATTGCTGAATTAAAGCTTTAATCTGATGTGGGTAAATGATTCAGATGATTAAACAATAAGGATGCATTGACTGAATGCATTTTAAAATGGAATCAAAACTGAATGAAATTGGGACAAAAATTCAATAAATTCAATGAGAAGTTTTGCAGTCACTGAAACGCCGCCCTTCTATGACGCTTCAAATGAAAATACTGATTCTTTAAAGAAAATCAGTTCAAGAGGAACTAGACAAAGCTAATTGCTACTTCACAAAGGTTAGTGGTACACCTTGACAGCAGCAGCACCGGAGAAAGGTTGTGTGGAGGCTGTAAAGGCTTTCCGGGCTACTCTGGTGCACCCTTATTTTCATAATGCAACAAGACATCCATGTTTACAACAACAGGGGCTTGGGGGCTGTGGGGAGATGGTGTGTGGCAGAGCAGAAAGGGCTTCATAAAAAACAGCTGCAGTTACAACGATACCTCGGCTACAAGAGCTGTGTACAACTACTGCTGCAATTACCGTTACGCAACTTTATATACGCTGTATGGTTGAGGCAGATTATATGCTTTTAAAATGTGACTCCTATTACTTACCTCGGCTATTGCACACAACCAATAGAAGCTAAATGAGAAAAAAATACATTGTTTCAAGGAGACTGTGCCAAATGCAGTTACACATAATGTACACAGATGTACACCACTGCACGCCTGGACACCTCATGTTCCCAGACTGCGAGCACTGCTGCACACAATATCTGACTATTCTGGTCAGAAAAGTCTTAATGTGAGCTGTTCACACATGAATGCATCGGCTGACAGACTGTAACACGAAGACAGTGTGCAGTTGTTAAAATTTAAAAGGTATCAGAAAGGATGCTGACAGCTGTTCCTCCCAAATCCTCTATATAATGCCTCATCAATGTCACTTTACGTTGGATTTAATGGGACAAAGTGTCATTTTGACAAGAAAACTGCATGAGATTACTGAAATAATAAAAGACTTCACACAAAGCACATGAAATTCTGACAAATCTGGCTCTCACAGAGATAAGCATACAAGAACGCGGGACGCAAGTATCATTTTAGGATCATGACAAATGCAGAAATCAAAAGTAGGACAGCGGATGGTAAGTTATCCTCTTACAGTATTAATCACGATTCTGACAACAGCCCTCAGAAAAGAAAAAGTGCCAGCAACATTTAGAGTTCGCTCCACTGGCCTTGATAAGAAGAAAACACACATTATTTACCCATTGTTGATGTAATGAGAGCAAACAAGGAACAGCAAACAAATTACAGCACTTGTAGAAGCCAGAAAGCAAAAAATAAATAAATAAAAAAATTGGCAGAAATGGTACACATACATGACATCCTAATGATTCATCATGATGAGGGATAAAAATAGGTTTAGCCTTGAATATCCCAAATGTCAAACAAACTGTGAAAACATGATATGATTCTTAATGCTGCGTAGCTATTCAAAGGAAGAGGAATGGTAAATGGTGTCTTACATAAACCATGCAAAAAATGAACGTTTCCCTTAACTATTAGAAACTTGCAAAACAGCCAAGAGAAAGCAACGCCAAATGTATCAAATAGCAAATGATAAGGATGGAAGGAGAAAATTAAAAATGATTTACTTGTATCTGGAGACGCCATAGTGGAGACGATGACTGGTGGACCTGTGCGTCGACTGAGCTTCTGGTTAGCAACCAGGGCACCTTGGCCTTGGCCTGGGGCTCCCATAGGGACGAGGGTGTTGTCTGGAGTAGGTCCCCCACCCTTACGTATCAACTGAGGACTAGGGTGAGGGCTATGCATAGGTGACAACGGCAGTAGATTCCTGTCCCTCTTCATCAGCTCCATGGGCACTGTGTAATTGGTAGAGTATGCTTTCGGTACCTGTTGTGGCGGTTGTGGTAAAGCTGGCATGGACACAGGCATCTGCTGTGGCATACCTTGCATGGAGTGGATAGACCCTGCTATAGCAGGCATTGAGCCAGTCATCTGCTGCGGCAATATCTGCATGCCCTGCATGGGCATCCCTGGCATTGTCATACCAGAAGAGTAGGCTGACATTGGTCTTGATTGAACAGGCATGATTGCTCCAGCGTATGGCCCCGGGGAGCGAGGTGGTTGGCCTGGGTAGTTTCCAGAGGCTTCCAGAAGTTGCTGAGAGGGGGCACTGCTAGGCCTCCTACCCATTACTTCTCCCACCCTTGGAGCAATGGTGTGCATGGCCCCAGGGGTCTGTGGGGGCATCAGTTGGGGGTCCATAATCAAAGCCTGTGGAGGGTGTGGTGGATGATGGTGGTGCTGGTGGTGGTGGGAGATGTCTGAGCGATGGCTAAAGCTATTGGAGCGGCCTCGCATTGGTGTTTGAGGTTGGGAGGGGGCTGGCGGAGCCTCAACGGGCCGCTTGCAGTTTTGGACCAAGCGAGACAGTACACGAGCCTGGCCAAGGTTGGGGGCCACAGTGCGCACATCATTCTCCTCCATAACAGCCAGCATGCTAGTAGAGTCGAATCCCTGCTGGATAACTGAGGAGATGGTGCTCTCTGAGAGGCCCTCATTTCGCAGCAGGGCAAGAAACTCAGGATCAACAGTTTTCTTGGGGTCCACAGGCAAAGGTGTCTGTGGGGCAGTGGGAGGAGGAGCAGGAAGAGGAGCGGAAAGCGGGGGAGGTGGGGCTGAAGTTAGAGTAGCCTGTGCAGGGACCGGTGCAGCTGGGGCAACTGCCGCAGGCTGCACTGGGACAGGAGGAGCAGGAAGCGGAGTCGTCATAGAAAGGTTAGGGTCAGACACAGGCATGGTAGGTGGAGGTGGTAGGGACTGCTGCTGTTGCAGATGGTGCTGTAACTGTTCTTGCTGAAGCTGTTGTAACTGTTGCTGTTGAAGTTGTTGCTGCTGTATTTGTTGTTGTTGAAGTTGCTGCTGCTGCAACTGCTGCTGTTGTATTTGTTGTTGCTGAAGTTGCTGCTGCTGCAACTGCTGCTGTTGTATTTGTTGTTGCTGCTGTTGTTGTAGTTGCTGCTGTTGTAATTGCTGCTGCTGTTGGATGGTGAAAGGTGAGGCCGTCTCTTGCCTCATAATCATGCCTTGACCGGAAGGATCCACTACTAGACAGGTAGCACCTTGCTGTTGCGGATCCAGTGAGCGGCCATTGACATCACTATAGACTGACTGACCGGGCAGAAGTGGAGGCTCACTGGCATACCGAGGAGATGCATGCTCCATACCATAGTGAGCAGGAGATGCGTCTCTGGAGGGTACGCGCTGTTGGCCATCTGGAGTCATTTTAGCAGCGGTTACAGCACCAGGTTCCCTGTAAGTCCGATTCAACTCATGAGCGGTTGGAGGAGGGGGAGGAGGAGGTAGAGGTGATGCAGGGGCTTGTGGTCCTACTCTCCCTCCCTGACCTTGATCCCACGCAGAACGAGCCCCCGGTGTCATCCCAAAATGAGAGCCCGACCTACTGAGTGGATGAGAGTGTGGCAGTGGAGGCTGGTGTTCTGATCGGTAAAAGCCCTCCGGTGGCCGAGGAGTCATGGCCGGGTCATGAGAATAGTAATCCTGATGTGGAATGGATCCTCTGTGAGCCATGGGTGCACGTTCGTAGTGGTTTAGATCAGGCACAGAGCCCTTCCTCAGCCCCCGTGGGTCGTGTCGATCTGCGTAGACCTGTCCGTACAGAGAGTCTTGGTATGAATACGGGTCACGTTTCAAATCCAGGTCAGGGGGCTGCACTCCTGGTGGAGGCTCGTACCACCCTCCTCCCTCCCCGTATGACAGAGAGCTCCGTCGGCCAGCTACTCTTGCCTGCTGTTCGTAGACACTCTCAGCTCTGTCCCACTGACCCTCATTCCCTCCTAATGTGTCCCAACTATGGGAGCGTCCAAGACTCAACTGTTTGTTAGTGACAAGCATTGGCAAAAAAGGAAAAAGGAAAGAAACCTTTAACGAAAGAAAGAAAAACAGACAAAAGAGCAAAAAATGTTCCGCTTGTAGCTGTGTTTTTGAAAGTTCTCTTTCAAGTCTTCATGTACTGTAGCTGCAGAACGAGGTGAAGGAGGTGGAGAACAAGCAGAAAAGAAAAGATGAACCAGGCTCTACCGTTTCACCTGATATCAGGTTGTAATACTGTCCGTCCGTACTATCAGGTGACTCCCCCTTTGGCAGTCGGTCCTTGAATAATTAATCACTGGTCATGCCGGCTTGTTGTGCGCAAGGAAAGAGGACACCACACACAAACACATCACACCAAACCAAACCAAACACAGCACACTGCACAGCTACTCCATGGAAGACATGCTAACAGGGTGCATGCTTGAGATGGCCACCAAATGTCCATAAAAAAGACAAAAAAAAAAAGGAGGAAGGGATAGGTTGGGTTATAGGTTGGGATGGGCAGGGTCTTGTACTAATCCAATAGGATTTATCTCGTCCTTCTCTGGGACATTTTACTCGCTCTGCCGATTGCTATGAGGGATTACATCTAAATAAAGCCTGTTTAATTCCACTTCCCACCATGACGTCACATGAACCAGATACAAGCGTATCTAGTGGTGATGATGATGATGATGATGATGATGATGATGATGTCAATGATTTAGCGTCCACCCCCAAAGCCCTCGCCCTCTCATGAAAAGTCACCTACCTGAAGCTGTTGGTGATGCACTGTCGACAACAGGTTTCGGTTTTGCCGGATTCAAAGCACGGGGAGGGGAGGCCAGGCGAGCAGCACAGCTTCATTGAATACAAATGAAATACAGTTCTCTCAGCTAAGTCCCATGTGCTGTCAGTAAATATCAAATCCACTCTGATTGGATGCTAATCCTCCAGGCCCCATGCTTGCAGCAGAGCCACCACGCAACTGCTGCCCAACTAACTCTGAAATGTCCTTGATGGCTTCGTGGCTCTCACTGTCACTGCCCCACTCTCCTCGATTTGAGATCACTCAGACCTGCTGTCTTTATGCTACCCGGAGGAAACTGAAAATTACATTGCATGGATTAGGTGGAGAATGCATGACAAAATCCACCCGCAATGTTTGCCCTTTTTTCACTCTTAATTTCAAGCAATGATGCGCTGAATTGTCAGTGTTTAAGTCTGTTTTGTAGAGTAAAAAGATGTTAAATGCAAAAACGCGAGAAAGTCAGAATATCAAAATTTGTTTTAGTTGGTCATTTCTGTTAGCACATAAAGTCTAACCATATGCAACTTACTGTCAGTAAAATACACCTTCCCCCTCTTTCCTAAAGCTTCTCTGATCTCCTTCACTTAGAAGAGCTCTGTAATCTGGATTTGCTCCTTTGGATAGAAAAGTAAAAAAACACTGGGGGAGTATGTTGTGTGTGTGTGTGTGTGTGTGTGCGCATGGGTGAAAAGGGGGGGAGGGGTTCTTTTTGTAAGAGCAGATAATCCAAAGCACCTACAACCTTTGCCTTGCAAAAACTCTTGAGTTTGAGCTCATTCTGCTTCATTCAAATATACCACGGAGTAAAAAGCTATTTGCTATAACGCTGAAGCATTTTATATAATGCCTTGGCCTTGAGCCATACATGACGATGTAATTAATGTTAAACGTCTGAACCATTTCATCCTCAACCAAGGTGATGTTCTGCATAGGACTGACGATGTTCCAACCTTCCTAGTTGTCTGCACATCTCGCTTTATGTGACTGTGGCTGAAACCTGAGCCCCTCTGCAGAGGATCCCTGTTTATTAATGCATGAAAACAGATGTAAGGTGAGGAAGTGTCTATTTCCATCCAAATCTAATCTCTGGGCTAATCATAGCGAGGGGGAGTAATATATATTTTAGATGGTGAAAAAAGTTAATATCAGCATACTGAGAAAAGTTCCTGAATATTTTCCAGAGGGCACGTCTGTCTTTGGCACTAATCACGGTCGTGTAATTAGAGTAAGAAGAGATCAGAGAGACAGCGTGGAGCATTCTGCTGTTCTCACAAGATGACAGGAAAAAGCAGATGACAGTCGCTCCAAAACCAGCTGCATAGACGCCTGAGAACGTTTTTCTTTCGGTAAGGTCACAGGAACATTAGTCAGCGTTATGTAAAAAAGGAAATTAAAATGGGAAGGACAGGAGGAAAGAGCGAGTCCTCTCAGAGATCCAAAAGCCACTATTAAGATGATTTATTAAATCAAAGCACAGAGTTGGGGGGAAAAAAAAATAATTTTTGAAGCCCATTTTGATTTTATCAGTCAAGGTTCTCCTATGCTAAAGTCAATCTTGTTTTACAGTCATTTCAAGTACGAGTGTCATTCATCACCCAAAGCACACAGTCTTTCCTGCCTTTTATTCTGAGCGTATGCAATTTAGAAACTATTTTCCTAGATGTCAAAATCTGAAAACACTCATTTGCGAGAGTCACGCTTGCTGTATATCATCCCTAATTTAAAAAGGTACAAATGGCACTGCAAGGTTAACAGTCTTGAAAGCAGCCGCTTAGACACAGACGCGCGCACACACGCACACATGCCAAGGGCAGCAGCCTATAGGGTACATGTGATCCTCTGGCTTCTTTCCCCAACCTCATCCACTCCTCTCATTACTTCTTGCTGCTCATCTCTCGAGAGACTCTGGCTCTCAGTGCCGCAGATCATCCCCATAAAGTCAACGTCAAACAGAGAGACGGGGGCAGAGGTGTGTACTCAGAGTTTGCAGATCTAATCCCGACAGGAAAGTAAATCACAGAGTTCTGTTTGTCTCAAACTAAACAATGTTTGACTTTCAAATTCTAATGCCCCTCCATTTGCCATACTTGCCAGACTGAGCACACAACACCAGATTCACTGTAACAGAGGGATTTAGGCATTAAGCTGGGGATTTTAGAACAAATATAATACCACCCCAGGCAGAAGCTTATAAAGACCTTACACTGAATAAGACTTGACTGGTGAAAAATTCAAACAAGTAAAAACATATAGAAATGTCAGCAAATGAACCTCGAGTGAGGTTGCAATTATAGAGTTCTTTTAACTGCTAACAGATTTCAGAAAATTCTACTGAAGCCTGGTATAATGTATTGTTTTTTCTTTGGCAAGAAAGAAAAATACACTAAAATATATTTAGCAGAATGTAACAAAACAGACATGATGCACGACAGTGAGATCTGTGGATAATCGGTCACTCTACCATTGTTTAATAAACACTCGGCATCTTCCTGTCACTCAGCCCTCTCAGTCCCTGCCTCCACACTAATATCTCCGCTAAGCCAGCAGGAGAGCCAGCAGTGGGTCACTTTATGCGTACGCCTGCAGCTGAGGATGTGTGCGCTCACTGGTGCATGTTTTAACCATGTACAATGTTTGCATGCTTTAGCAAATGCTGCAGTCAGAGGGTTCACATGCAACAAGGCCCATTTAGATATTTGCTGTCACTCACACACACACACACACATGGATCACACACTCATTCGGCTTACACGACCCTGGATCCCTACTCAGCCTTTTGACCCTGTGTTTGCCGTCATCTGACGTGCAGCAGAGGCAGCGGCGGCACTTCGTTAATGTCCCTTTTCATTTACACACACAAACCGCAGCTAAAGCCTTGGCTTTGGTCTGGCGTGCATTCATGAATAAAAAAAAAAAAGAATCACACGCTAACTCAAAGTGAATACAGCACCGCAGCAGAAATAAAAACAACTGTCTCCTGGAGTGTGACACGTCGCGTACTCAAGGCATGATTTGAATGTTAAACACACATTGACTTATGCATGAGCGTAGGGCAGGAGGCACTAAATGGAAATGGGATTACAATGCCACAACTGCTGCAAAGAATAATGCTGCCAGATGAATGGTAATGCACACTTAACAGACATTATGTACATGGCTGCCTTGTATGTGATTCCAGTGGGATTATTTGTCTCTGAAAGCATCTCCACAGGGACTAAATGGAGTGCAAAATGAAGGTCGATGGCAATGATGCCAGTCCTTACCTAAATGACAATCATATACTCAGTTAATGTAAAATTCTGAACCGAAATACAGCTTTTTATTTTTTTAGCATGTATGCACTACACAGACACAGCAGCAAAAGCCCATAAATTGTCCAGAATTTCCTCTATGTCAGCTCTGTTACAGAGAGAGAGACCACACTACCCGTAATCCATCTCCTCTGGGCGCATCCCGTCTCCCCACCTCTCCGACCCATCTTTCCTCTGATCTTCGGCCCAATCCAGTGAAGCCACATGTCATTATAATACGTGGTGTCGTAGCTGGGAAGCTCATTTTAAAATGAGATTTTTCCAGGAAATCATTTCCAACTGTCAAACAACCGCTGAGCTACATGCCAGCTCAAACAAACACAGATTTTTAAGAAGGAAAACCATACTAGAAAATTTAAGGTGTGCGCAAGAGACTCAAATGGTAATAATAATAATACCAGTCTGATATGATTATAAGAATTTCCTTCCCAAAACAACACTTTCTATCATTCCACCCCCCCCCCACCTCCAACCCCCAACGTTTTCCATTCCTCTCCCTGCCTTGCCACAAAGCCTTTAAATGGGTCGTGGGTTCCGGTGAGGAGCCTGGAACAAGTCCGAGGAGAGGAGGGGGTGGGGTGGGTGGGTGTCAGACCCAGAGAGACAGAGACCGCTCCGATGACTTCATAGCAGAGCTGGATGCCAAAGTGTGGGGAGACGAGTGGGACAGAGGGATGAAAGCAGAGAGGTGGATGCAGAGCCCTGAGTCTGTGCTGAAGAGCTCAGGATATGAAGCCCCCCCCCTCGCCCGCCCACCCAGGGGAGGATGACATCAGGGAGGGTCCCTCCCCTCTCCTCCATAGCCTCCCTGATTGTCTCCTCTATTTAATATGAAGTGTTATGTCATTAAAAAAAAAATCTTGACAATATGACAACAGGAATACAAGGAATTCACGGGCTAAGTTTTAGGGCATTTTAGCTTGACTGGCTACATTATTTACTACTCACTATGTAAACATCAAGACAAGACAAGATGCATTATCAAGAATTAACATATTTATTTAACTGCCAAGCAAAACACTTGGAAATCGCCATGACAAATTACACTACCCCACCTTGTGGTGTTTGCATCCAAGCACAGATTTACAACTTGTAAATCAACATTCAGGAACATGCTGTCACTGCGACCTAGTTCACGTCGCAGTGCCGCTCACATCCCATCTCTGCCCAGATCAGTCAGTTAGCTCTGGCTAAATGGCAATGGCAACAACGCGCTCTGCTGCCCAAGCCAATGCATGCTGGGTACACAGATGGAGTGGACAGAAGGAGAGAGACGGAGAGAGTCGGAGAGTGAGAGAGAAAAGGAGGGGGACAAGAGAGGATGGGAACTGATGCTCACAACAGATGTTTGCCACAGCTCCCTTATTGCAGCTACACTCTTCTTGGCACTCAAACCCACCACAGAAGGAACGGTCCTACCATATACATTGTGAAAGCTGATATCGAAACTGAACAAGGCTTAATAAAGAAATGTAGTAATTTGTATACTGAACATTCAAACTGTATCTCTCTGTGTTTTGACAAGTGTAGAAACAATTAGCTGATTAATCAATTAGTTGACTGACACAAATAAGCTTAAAAAGTAAAGTAATTATAAAACACTTTCGTAGGTTTCTCATAATATCTTTTAGCCGTGGTTAAGACTAATCTGCCAATTATTTTCCTGTGTAATCAGTTCATTGCTTTGCCATTAAACTGTTTATAAACAGCTAGAAAATAGTGAAAGAATTCTTTTTTTATTCAAAGTTTTAGAAAATAGGAAAAGCAGCAAATCTGAGAGGCTGAAAGTAGGAAACGTTTGTCATTTTTGCCTGAAAAATGATTGCAATAATTAATTATCAAATTGGTGTTTTCATTTCGATCAATTCTATAGTTTAAGTAAAACATTAACCTTTGGAGGGGAAGAGCACAAGATCAATTTCATCAACAAATTGCACATACTTAATTAATCCAAGAGTAACTATTGTGTAGGCTGTAACCACGTTACTGTTGGTGATCACACAAAACATGATGAGCCCACATCTGGGTGGCTTATGAGCTCAGCTAAAACAATTTCCTGTGGAGGACCTTAATTTGATTATTGATTTACTATCAAAGGTAATTTATCACGCAAAGAAAGCCAAACATTCTCTGTTTCCAGCTTCTGAAACGTGAGGACAAGCTGCTTTTCTCAGTTTCATATCACTGTGTATTCAATATCTTTGTGTTTCTGACTTTCTCTCTCGGGTTCTGGGAAACCGGTGTGAGTATCAGCCTTTTTCTGACGCAGACCAAATGATTAATAGATTCAAAACAAACAAAAAAAAACTGATCTAAAGTTACAGCCTTAGTTTCGACCTTGTGTGTCTAATTTGAAAACCACAAAAATCTTACATGAAAGCAAAGGACAGTGAATCACATCAGATATCCTCAGTGGTAAAACATTCACCGTCTCGGTTTGAAATCTACATTCCAGCACCGTGACCACATTGGATGGCACTTGATCAGCCATTTTGAATTCAATTGAGGCCACAGGCAAGGCTCGGTTAGCCACTCATCGCAACGAGTGAAGATGTAATCAATGCGCTCACGCTGTGAAACAAGTATTGGATTGACACAGTTATCCTCAGAAAATAAATGGAGATTAGGGAAGCTTCTCTCGCCGCCTCGCCAAGTGTAACCTCCACGACGGAGGCAACGTAATCACAATCACTCCATAACGTTCTTGTTTTTGTCAATGCACATGATAAGAACTTTGATTTCTATTTCATGCCTCAGTCACTCTGTTTATAGATAATAGTGGGTGGCTTTGGCATTACGGAGCAGAGCGTCCCAGGCCTCTTGTTTTGAAATACCCTTTTTATATGGCTGAGCAGATTTAACACTACCGTGAAAGCAACGTGATTCAACACCCTCTGATCTTTTAACTTCCTCGACGTGAATCACCCCCTTCTACACATTTTTAAGAGCAGCTGTGGTGACTAACTGCACCCGGGGAAAAAAAAAAAAAGAAAAATACTGTTATACAATGTTGAGCATATTGCCTCCTTAGACGGTACACAGTCATTCTTCTGGTGTAATTCTGAGAAAGCGGCGTTGGTGGTTTGGAGAGGTTTGAGATGCCACATGTGGCTCTCATTCTGAGGGTGGAAACAGACTGCAACAGTCATTCATTTAGGAATCTATTATATTTTGTTTCTCAATCTTAAAGGGATTTTCCTTTGACAAGAAAAAAAGAGAAATGTTAATATGTTTGATACTTACAGTGAAGTAACACAATAATATTACTAAGAAAATCCTACGACTTTACTTAATTCAAATCTACTTTCTTTTACTTAAGTCAAAAGACCTACGGTAATCAAAAACTGTAGAAATGTAGATTACAAATAAAACAATAAAACAAAGCCCGGGAATATTTCTCACGCAATTTATTTGGGATGTAAGTGTTTTAAAACATTATATTGTTTATCTAATTCTCCTGCTGAAGCAGTTTTCAAACAAACATCATTTCTGAAAAGCATCGCACGCCGAGTCGAGTCGACTTTGACAAAAGACAGCGGGTGTGAATGTTTTTTAGATATTTTAAAGACCAAATTACAAGAGAGCACGCGTAGATGTCATGGATAAGTGGGAAACAGTTGACGGCGTGCTTGAACCAAACAAGGCGACGTGGCGATGTCTAAACACAGTGTGAAGTGTGCATAGCAGGTGTAGAAAATGTAGAAAAATTTCCAGATGAAAGGTGTGTGTGTGTGGGGGGGGGGGTTTCAGACCACCCAACAAACACTTTTATTTAACCATACTGACTCCTTTGCCATGAAATACTGAATATCACGGGTGAAACTTTGTAGGAGGTTCCACATTTTTGAACGTTCACAAATTACTGCTTAACTTAATTAAAATTACAAAGAGCAATGAGTCAAATTCTTACAGTAAATGCTGTAGGAGAAATACAGACAGTAAAATGCGGGAAGACATTTCAATTTTTCTGCAGCGAGTCACAGCAGTCGGCGAAACAGTAGCTGGTAATTATACCCATATTACAAAAAGGAGAATATGAATGTTCAACATTGTGCTATATGGTGCAGGATATGAATTATTGGTGTAAGAATGAAGGGTGAGTATGAGTTTGAGCACACACACACACACACACACACACACTACATAAACATTCAGACATTCAGTGGCTCGGGTCGGTGGTTAAGAAAAAATATGAGTGAGGAAAAACGAAAGGAAAATCTCTAGCTTTGTCTCTCTCTCTCTCTCAAACACACGCACACACACACACAAATGGACATATGCACACAAATCAATCCCACCAGCAGCTATAATCAATCCCAGGGCTCTGAGGAGTGCTTCACTTTATTACAAACTCCCTACTTCATCTCTGCAGCAATCTGGAAACATCGAACTCAAGTCTCATTCAGCCATCAACCCAACCTCCTCTCCTCCACACATACACTCCTTCTCCTTCTTAGACAGCCTTCAAAGCCGAAGTTTGGAGCCTCGGCTGTTCCCAAGGCTCCCTTTTGTCACACACAAACACACTTATGCAAACGATCCCACTGGCTTTTCAGTGAATTTGTAGCAGCACGCTGAAAGGCTTAAACACTGACAGAAAATTAATTTCCAACTGACAGAGGAGGGAAACTTTTTAGAAGGCTACAGCATAAACCTGTGGAGATAATACACAAACTCAAAGTTACATATGCAAAAGACACAAGGATCCCACAACCTAAACAACTGATTTCCAGCACACATGCGTGGCCACCATCTCAAACGCATTTGTATATAAAAGGAAGAAAGAAGAGGGAGAAAGAGATGAGTTAAAGAGTCCGTCTCACCCTCACAGATCCTGTCCAGCCGCTGGCGTTTCACTTTATGTTTGTCGACCAGAGCCATCCCGTCACAGCTTGAAACGCTCTCCCCTGTCTTGATTCTTGTACCCTCCTCTACTCCTCAAAGTCTCAAATGTTCCAATCCTCCCAGATGTCGGCTAGCTGCTGTTTTATACCTGAAATTCAAGAAAGCAGAGATATAAAGATCATTGTTAACAGCTAGTCCGACAGCGATAAATCATTTTCAACTGTGATTTAACGTTCAGCCATTTTTATTTACTTTAGCAAGGCACCGTGTACAACTGTACAATATTTTGTAGTAGAGGTATCGTAAAGCACACTTACACCTGCGTCCCCCTGGGATTAAAATGCACTGTACATATAATGGCATACAACAACATAAAACAAGCAGGACATGGCACATAATACTAAATCATGCACAGCGGTACTTCACGCATGTCATAGAAAAACTGTATGTTGAGGTTTGTAGTGAAAGCTCTAATATGGCTTTAAAGGACTTTATAAGGGTAACGGTTTTTGCCATTTGTTGAAGTTTTAACATCATACTTGACAAGCATCACGCACAATTGTTTTCATCTCAAATCTTTGGCAAAACCACTGAATTGCCTTGCAAAAATCAAGACACTTATCTCGCAGACCCCCGGCTCTCCACTAGAGGGAGCCTCATTTCACTGAGCGTCATTTATTTCACTTAATGAAGAAATGTCACTTGTGCAAATGCGGCCCCTGAACTGAGCTGAACACAGCAAAAGCAGACAAACACAAACTGAGTGAGTAAATGAACCGTTTTAACAATCATTTACGTCCAGTGACTGATGCTCTTCTAAAGAACAATCTTCTAATTGGTTCCTGCTGAAGCCTGAGGGACACGGCACAGTTTTGGTTTTTTTTGTTGTTTTTTTTGTGTTTTTGTTTTTTTTTTACATACACACACACAAGAGGACAGACAAGATGACAAGGACAAATGTAGGCTTGTACACACACTCACACATTCTCTAAGGGCAGCGAGTCACACAGAGGAATGTGGGTCAGTTAGTCAGCAGACGGGAGGAGGTTGTATCAGCAGAATAAAGACATAAAAGGGGGTTGGTGGGAGGGAGAGGAAAGTACTAGAAAAACATTGTCTGACAGGATGAGTACAGTGAGACACCATCCTCCTCCTACAGTTTAACTGTATCTCTCAGTACTTTCACATTCATAACCCTGCCTCTGTATCTTTCCATAGCCGCCTCTGGGCCCGATCCTGGAGCGCTGCACTTTGAGCTCTCACTTAACTATTTATATGATGATGCATACTGATATTTGCTGCTGTAACTGCAATTATAACTGTTGTGTTTTTGGTGGGGTGGAGGGCAGGCGAAGCAATATGGCTGAATGATGAATCGATGCTGCATTTTTATCCGACCAGCTGTTAGGGCATTTTCCCAGCTAGGGGCAGGAGGGGGAGGTGGTGCACTGCAGCTAAGTGAATTTACAAGAAACACTACTGGTGCTAAATCTCTACTGCATTCAACTCACTATGAGCTCCTGTCTTTCTCTGACACACACACACACACACACACACACAGCATGGCTTTCTTTAACCAAACACATTCCGGCTTGCTTCGCCAGTCAGCCGTGCTTCAGCTTCCCTCCTCCACATGGTAATCCTTCCTGCCAAAGAGCTGAAGACCTACATGTGGGAGTCAGAGGAGAAGTAATTGAGCAAGAGGGAAAGCAGGAAACAGTCAGTCAGAGGCAGGGGGAGTCACACCGCCTTGGCTATGAATAGACTTTAGGAGACATGGGCATCTCCTACTCAGTGCTGCATGAGCAGCAGCACTGTAGGTCATGAGTGCTTCTGGCCATTTAGTCATTATAAGCTCTACTGTTACAGACTTCACTTTACTGACAGCTTGCAAACAGCAATATACAGTATGCAGTTCCAACACAGGTGCCTGCAGAGCAATGTCTCAAATGCGGATGTGCAATAATGTGGAAGTTATGCAAGATCAGGATGGGAGTAAAATGATACTACTGCAATACAATAGTGTGTCTAAAGTCAATAGCAATGAGTGGATTAAATTATAAGGAAGGGCTAGAAAAACAATATATTTTTATATATTATATATATATATATATATATATATATATATTATATATAATATATATATATAAATTAAAGTACCCCTCAATGTGTTATATAAAAAACACATTAAGGTCTTTGACAAATAGAACCACTTGTATGTAATGTAACTAGGGTCACGCAAACCACCAAACGTCTACATCATTCAGAACCTGGCTAGTCTGCACGTGGAAACATTTCAAACATCACGTTTCATCACTTGTGTTCTCATTGGTGGTCTCAAACGTGGGAACGGCAAAAGCCACTGGTGTAGAAGAATTGCGCATTCAGCAGTCTGAGAGCTACGTTTGACCAAAAATCCAAATGTGTGGTATACATGACTACATGACTCATGTAAGAAGGAGATCCACTCCACTTGTGGGTTGAAAAGTCAACTACAAGTTTGCAAAGAGCTCTCAGCCTGAGGAGTGATGGAGAGGAAGTACAGTTATCCTGCAGCTCTTAGAATCATTGCTGCTGGATTGTTACTTGACTAAGTGCTATTATGCAACTTAACAATAAGGGGACTGACCTGAGAGGAAGAAAAAAGAGGAGGAAGTCAGACACTCTCGAATGCACAGGCAAACCACGGAAATACACAAGTCCAAGGATTATCTGGCTCGACATCCAGAGGGCAGACGCTCTGCTGCAGCACACACCAAGTACTGTTACATGTGTGGTTAGACCTGGTAGTCATGGCTCGTCTGACAAATCTGTGCATGTTACCGAGTCAGATTGTAACCGAAGTAACTCTGATCTGATTCTGATCTGATGAATGGACGTATTGTGTATTATAACAATATATAAAACTCTGACTACGCTACGGTGTGATTTATGAAGACGAAGACATCTGACATTGTGTACAAGCCAGATTCTGCAATACAGCCAGTCTGCAAATGTTAATTTGTAATTACATCTTGCCTTTCTACTTGGATGCATTTCACGCCCTGTTGGACTCTCCGCCGTGACTGCAACCTGCAGCGTGCTGCAACGCCTGAATGAGACAATTTTCAAGGTATGTATAGGATAATGTACTATTTGAGTTTGTCCTGCAGTATCCCGTGTAATGAAGGTAACACACTGATGTTCCTCAGTACACAAGATATACCAGAACGGTCTGTTTGAGTTAGGTTGTCTTGTGCTTTCTTGTACCGCTGACATTTTAACATTTAACAAAACTGAAAAAATAATCAGCATATTAACTGCCAATTAAAAGAGCTTTTAGTTCCAGAACCACTGATGTCATTGGTGGGCATTTTCATGGACATGACCATCAAAAATTAAACAAAGAATGAAAAGAAAAAAAAAACTATCTCTTCTTTAGCGGTGAAAGTGAATGCTTGAATCCCCAGCCATGGCTGAAGCTACTACTAAAACATTAAACCCAACACCAGCACAAAAGACATCCGGGTAATGAAGGCCTTTAAACTTTGAAGAAACTCACACTGTTTTCACACAACTGCAACTTTGGGCTGCAGAGGCGTGAAGTTACCATGTAAAGCTTTGCCGGTGGTGTTCATTTCAACAAATAACTGCCACAGACATGATGCAGCTAAATAAACACAAAGCTTTTTTACACTTTAACAGTGGATAAATGATTGGCACGGAGTTGAGTGGTGTTCAAAGATAAGAGCTTTTGTAATGCTTGCGAAATGTGGCGGATACACCACAGATGTGTTACCAAGCCTTCGCTCATGGAAACACAAACAGAAGAAACATTCTCATCAAAATGCCACTAATTCAGTGTGCCATGCCCGGCATTACATTGCATTGTTGCAGCTGTTGCATCACTCCAGGAGATTATGAGTTCATATGGAGCTTCTCCATCTGACACCCTGTACATCAAAAAACTTCACGAGCAGAAAGAGCCGGTTTTACACTTTAGAAACACATCTATTTTCCAAGCTCTTTATGTTACATCTCTTTCATTCTTTTCAACTCCTTCTGTGATGAAAAGTACATACCAAAGCAGGCAGCCCAGGAGATCTTGTTTGGGTTGGTAATAGCAGAGAAGACACAGAAGACACAGTGGGAGGGGAAAGAAAGCGAAAAAGAGGTCTTTTTCTGACTGAGGCCATCTCTCAGAGGAGACGTCCCAGCAGAATGAGAAACCTGTGGGTTTGGCTAAGGGTAGCAAGGTACAGAATGAAGTGAAGCTGGCTTTGACTTTGTCATAACACGTGTTTGACTGAAATATGTGTGGGGGCGTTTACTACAAGGGGAAGTTTTCACCTTGGAAAAAAAAAGAGTAAGGTGCTCCTTTTTTGGCACTTTGGGTTTTTTTTTTTAGATCATCAAGCAAGCTTCCAGCCCTTGACCTCAGCGAGCTAGTTTAACTATGTGAATTTGATGACCACCATCCTGTACACACACACACACACACAGACAAGAACAGACAGAGTTACACAAGTATGGGTTTACAATCAAAGAATTAAGCTTAAGAGAACCCTGCCCTTTAGATAAACTGGAAATAAGACTTTTTATTAGATTTATTAAAAAAATTAAAAACCCCTACAATAATCTAAAAATCTCAATTTGCTTTCTTTTCAATCCTCTACTTTTAAATGACTCTTTTCAGTGCAGCCTTGCCTCTGGATACGACAGCCATGCTCTTCACACATCATCCCTTTGAGAGAACAGTTCAACATTTTTGGAAAATACGCTTATTCAACTTCTTGCTGAGAGTTAGATGAGAAGATTGAAACCACTCTCATGTCTGTACAATACAGCTTAACTCAACATACAGCTAACAACAGTGTCTGCCTACCTGTGACAATTAACATACAACAACATATAGTTTAAGTGCAAATGTGACTCTTTATACAGATGAGCTAAAACATGCTAATAAGTAAGCTTCAGAAGTGCTGACAGGCAGATGTTTGCACCTCTGGACAGAGCCCGGCTAGTTGTTTGCCCCTGTGTCCAGTTTGCAAAGCGACTGCTGGTTGCTGGGTATGAAATGTGACTCTGTGGACAGTAGCCGCAGTAAAATCTCATTAATGCAGCACATCACAGGGCAGGGACGCCTTATAGTCAACATTTTGAGGAAGAATTGTGTCACAGCTACCTAAAGTGACTGCTTAAGAGTCTATGATTTATGTCCCTGAAAGTGCAAGATAGCAGAAAAAGACGAGGCAGAGAGGGGAAGGTGGTTAAGGTTTCTCTTCTCTCATTAATCGGATAGTTGGGACTCCGAGGGGCACGTAAAGCTGTCGCTCAGACAGCTGATTTACACTTTCCTCCTCCCTGCCAGCCTCTTTCTTCGTCCTGTCTAAATACACCAGTTACTGACAGTTATAGCTCTCCTCATTCTACCTTTCCATCATAATCACTATCCCCCCCAAGTCTGTCAGTACATCTGTGTCTCTCAGTGTATCCCGTTACCTCCTTCAGCATGTCCTGTCAGCCTCTGGCCGATAGCTTTCTTTTCATCCTTTCTCTGAACCATTTCCCCATCCTCTCCCTTCATTCTCCCTCCCTCCTCGTCCTCGTCCTCCTCTCACATTCTCGCCATCGTTCTCTCAACTCTAAACGTAATGAGACTGCAGCAGTACTAAGTGCTGACTTGGGCTAATGCACAATTTTGTAATAATGTCTATTTGTTTAAGTCACCCAGGAAATGTATAATGGTGACATTATTGTGCACAGCAGCCCGTTAGCCTAACCCAGCGAGAGTTTTGGCATGGCCTGCATTCCTCCTCTCTCCGGCTCCTTATATCTAATGAACTAAAATAAAGTCTGGCATAAAATCTCCAATGGGATAATTGGCAATTTATTTTTTCACAACACCACTACAAAACACAGACCGCTGATGACTTGGAACAACGCTGAGTTGACATAGGAATTAAATAAAAAGCACCGTAAACATGCCTTAAAATATTATGCTGGTATATTCTTCTCCTCAATAGAGTAGATACAGTCCACAGGTTTATGCGTCTCAACTCACAGAGCATGCATGCAAATAAAAGCACATGTGCGTGTACACACACACACACACACATATAAACAAGCAATTGCACTGGTCCTTAAGTTGAAAGGTAAAAAATTATGTCAAACGTGCTTTTATTGTGGTAATAAATCTGTCTTTTCTTTCTCTTTTGTTGACACTCACCATGATGAGAATGACCTCAGACTTTATTCTTTTTAGGGACTAAGAGCACTATAGAGAGCTAAACCACAGCGAGCCTTACATTTACTGTATGAACAATATACTGAAGTATTGAGAATTGGACCAACTTTTTACCAAGGTGGATAAGGACCAACTCGATAATAATGAGAACTAAACCTGATTTTGAAAGCCAATTACAGACATCTTATGATGCTGAGGATGTACGCTAGGTTGGCTGACTGATATGTTGCCATGGATGCAAAACAAAGAGCAAAACATATGAAAACCAACTGTTTCAATCCCTCGGACTAATCTGCAAGCAAGGGCCCATTTTATTTTATATCAAATAAAAACAAATACACTCAGGGTGCCTTCACACAGAGGCTGTTTAGTTGGATTTAAACAAACTGCAGTGTGCCAAATGATGTCAAATATTCTATGTTTCCAGCTTCTCTAGACCTCATTATCATATTATATGTCAGTCCATAAGACTTCAGTGCTTACAGCTCTTGGTCTGTTTGTAAAAAGCCTGCGCAAACACGAAAGAGATCAGATCTAAAAGGCGGCAATACATCATTTTTTTTCTTTCAGACTAAATCAACAGCACTACAGGTGTGCAAGTGCCCTCAGACATACATAACGTAACCTTTTTCAGTCTTTCTGAAGTTATTATTATTTGTTTTTTTAATCAGTGAGCAACAAGAAGAGCACCTGATATTGGTGCCACGACTCCATTCAAAGGCTAAAGATTTGATAGTTTAGTCTGTTGACTAAATTATTTCTCTGTTGCAAATTAAAAAGGCGCACAAGAAGAGGTGGATGGAAATGCACCTGATGTCTCATCCAGCACAGGCCAACTTTTGCTAAAGACCATGAGTCGTTTATAAAGTCAGTGACACGCTGCTCAGTTTCTTCACAATCTCACCTTCTCAGCTCTTCAGCACCTTTCCATTTCACAGCCAACAGCTCATTAACACAAGCCCAGAGCAGGAAGCAGACACGCCTTGTCATTTAGCACAAGGCTAAACAATTTAGTCCCATTTACTCAAAATATCTGACCGCACGCTGACTGATTTCTCACACCTCTCCAGAGTGAAATATTTAAAACCATCTAGCTGTAATGTGATGGAAACCCCAGAGAAAAAGAAAAGATGAGTGACATAACTGCAATTATATTTTAGGGCTATGGAATAATTATGCATCAGGGAGGGAGAAAGAACTTCAAAATCTTCCTTCCAACAGGGCCAATCTCTTAAAAACTCCCACAGTCAACGAATGATTGAAGAATGAAGATGCTACAGTCCCATTTTAGAAGTAAATTTGGGATATTCAAAGAAGCACAGAGCGTGACTAATGAGGAGAGCCTATAAAAAACAACTGCTTCTGGGTCTAAAGAGCACAGTCAGTGTTCATACTGCCAAAAATTAAGGAGAAAAAGGACAAATAATGACAATCACCTTCTTTTCCATTTCATCGTGATCACCGTCAACAGTTTACACCAAAATCTCTTTGAATATCAGGTGCAACATTACAGAGAAAATTTAGTCTCTGTGTAATACATAATTGAAAGTCATCTCCACAAAATCCCCTCAGAATAGTTTCAGTCCAATTAGATACACATTTTTCTGTGTTGAGGTTGTCGAGTGCCAGTTTTAATTGATGAACTTGATGATCTGTCTTTTCCTACCAATTAACTACTGAGCACCTGATGCATATGCAGCAACTGTAACAGCAATTAAACCGCAAATTAACTGCCGAGATGAGTTCACGGTGTGAGTGCAAACGCTCATGTTTTGAATGAGCTTTGATTCACAATTTCCCATTTCTAGAGGAGGAAAACCATGATACAAAAATGTGATCCTCATTACAAGAGAGCTTCTTGAACCCTTGTTCATATGAAGTACTCCTAATTTATCAAAGTACTGTTGAGTCAAATCTGATCTTTGTCGTGTAAACTTATTTCAAAATAATAAAAAAAAAAAATCTAATAAATTTTCACAACAGATTTTTTATAGTTGATGGATTTGCTAGGTTTTATTTGTTTAATTTAACAATGGATTATTAATTTGTTTTTCACCTTATAAAGAAGGTCAACGTCTTCTATGCTATCAGTAATGGGAGATTTCATGTCAAACATGTGAACGTACAGAAAAACTGAAACATGTATTATGTTTGCAAACACTGCGCATATTATTATAACCATTACTATTATTATTTGTTTGTTTTAGGTAGAGGAGTAACAGCACATGTACTGGTTCAGGCCTGAATGAACTGTTAGACAACCTATGAATCAAAACCATTAATCTGCTCACTCTAAAATTGTTTGTTTGGAAGTCACACTCTTGACATATGTGGAATAAACTGAACCTGGAGGAGTCTTGGTAACATTTCAAAATTTTTAATTGTGGTGCTGCCAGTACAAACACAGCTTTGGTACTGATACCAGTGGAATGTTGTATTTTTGTCAATAGCTCAGTTAAAGGAACGCAATAAATCTTTTTATTGTCATTTAACAAAACATGCCAAACTTCTCACTGCAAACTTTCATTGTTTGTCTTAGCACAAGCAGCCAAGCAAGAACTTTGTTTCACTAAAATACAGTTTGGGATTTTTGATCAAGACATTTAATTATTTGACAGCTTTCAAATGCTCATGATTTTGAGGCTTGACACCCAGCCTTAGTGTGTTTCTGTGGTTAACTAAAGCATTTGCTAAACTGTGCAGGTCAGGTTAGCTCAGCTCAGCGAGCACAAACTCAAATTCATCTGTCTACTGGCAGACGTTTGTTACACATATGGCGATTATAAGATCAAAATGAAACCTTTGGAAATATCTTGGAGTGTGTTATCAAGGTCCAGGGGTCTCAGTGGTGCGAGCCATCTGGGCTTCTGGGAGGTGGGGCACTGTGCTCCGACTGCAAAAGACCAGCTGAACCAGGTAAAGTGGTAATCTGCCCAACACCACACAGCGTAAACATCAGGTTCTTTAACAGAAAACTGCATGTGAGGTAAGCAGACTGTAAATTAGTTGAGTAACTGGGGTTAAGGAAAGGCCAGGCTTGCCCCAGAGGTTGACTCCCCGTTAGCAGAACGCCACTGACCTAGATTAATACCAACCCCAGCAGGACTAGGACTATTAAACACACCCCGGTTTCCTGTATCCCGCCTTTCTGTCTGCGTGTGAAATGATTCCATCTGTCAGTCTCAGCCCGGGCTGTGAGAACACTGCTGAACGCTGCTGCCCACACACACAGACGCACACGTACAGACGGACACCAAAAAACACAGACGTGTCGGACGGGAACTGGGGCCAAGGTGGGCGTCTGGCTGAATCTATTCTCCAAGGAGGGGGCCAGCGAGTGGGGGTGGGGGGCTCCTGAAAAACTCCACCCAGGATGAAAGGCTTGAGGACAGGGAACAAGACATGAAAAAGCGACTGTAGTTGTAAAGGTGCGCAGCAGCAAAACTTCATACAAAGCACTCTTCATTTACAAGGCTTTTTAAAATCAGCATTAAAAACCAAGAATATTCTGTGTCAGTGCAACCTGAAAATACCCCTGTTCAATGACAGCAGGTTTTGTCTCTCGACTCTTCTGATGAGTACCATGCTTGTGGTAGTCTCTTTTCAGCCTTCTTGTCGAATTAAAAGCTTGCTTATCATAAAACCAATTCATCATTGTGTGTGTTTCTGCCTATGTGTGCAGGTATTTGTGTGTGTGTGTTTTCCTGCCTTTATGTACATATACGTATGTGAATTAGGTTTGCTTTCATGACTAAGAACGGCAGCTGGTATTCAATAGATACCAAACAAGAACAAGAAACACAGACAGGCAGCACAGAGGAGCCAGCACAGCCCTCAGCCACCTGTGAGCAAGAGCGCACAGAGATGAAACTGAAGGGAAATAAAGAGACAAGATAAGGTCACAGATGGATTAGGAGGGACAACTGATATTCAAAGGAAAATAAGGGAAAAAGAGCTTAGCAGCAGGGAAAAAAAGGAGAGAAGAGAAAGGTCAGGGATGAGGTTTAACCAAGGGAGAAAAGACATGGACAGATGGGTGAAAAGTGGAACAAAAAAGCAATGTTCTTTGAGTCATTTGAAATATTTCAGTAGTTCAGACTTCCCCTGAGGCTAAAAAGACCAGGAAAACATATAACCTCTGTTCGCGTCTATCATCATTTAACCTTGCTGCTTGCAGTGCAATGAAAACCACTTTTCTCATGGCACATTCTAGACATGCCATAAGATCAAACGAAAAAAACAATCCCATAAGAATTTTTAAAAAAAATGATGAAAATGTGGAATATTTACAGAAGAACAGTTTGTGAAATTCATCAGGCATTCCCTTAGTACGTCAGTTCTTAACAACAAAATATGCTGTCAGTGGTGCACTGACAGCATGTCTGAAAGAGATAATAGGACTTCTCACTTTGTTCATATTCAAATTTTGCTGCTTTTTTTTTTTTAAAAAAAACAAACTTCATCATGGCTGTAGGTAAAACATTTAGACCTCGTGCATCAGCAAAATCCCTGACCAGACCAATGAACTATGGCTCTGCTATCATACTAATGCACTCCCCTACCTGCTGATGGCACAAAACTTCATTATTGGAAAAATGTTCACCTTAGGTCAAAAGAGCACTGTGCACCAAATCGTGTTCAGTAAATGTTTTACATTACTGAGAGTTACATCTGCTTGATATTTCAAATATGCAGAATAAAGAATAAACATATTTCAGCGCACACATATAATATAGTATTTGCTAAAGCTGTCTGAAAACCCCAGGGACACCTCTTTCTAACCTGACACAAAGTCCCGATGGGAGTATTCACTGAGGACTGAGTAGGAGGGACTGAGAGTCTGTGGCTTCTCTCTGGCTCAGTGAAACATTAACCCACAGTAAATCCTTTTTGTTCGGGATCAGGAATCAAACATCCCCATATGGGTGAAAATCAAACATGTCTTTATGCGAACAAGCTGACGAGTTAAAAAGCCAACCATCCCACTGAGCTTCTCAGCAGCCGAGAATCAAAGAATTAGCCTCGGGCTCACCAAACATTGGTGATATCCATATTCATAATGGAGATAGCGGAGGTGATAAGACTCCATTGCTCAGCTCTGCCACTCACTTTGTCAACACTTCCAGAACTGCTAGCAATAAGTAGACAATACTCCACTTTTCACCACAGATGAGTGATGAGAAGCAGGACGACAGCTCACCCTGTTCAGTCCTGTACAGCAACAAGTAGACAACTGCTTTTGTGGCAAGAATGTGTGAGTGTGTACGAGCGCTGATGCTCTGCAGCGGCAGCCATGCTGACGTCCACTGCTCATTCAAATCAATGGGAAGGCAGGCTCTCGCTTAACAGTGTGGTTTAGGAGTCAAATGGTTTCATGGACATCTGCCAGATTTCCATGTTTGGACTCCTGCCAGCATTTATGCAAGCAAAAAAGCTGTTAGATGCATGAAAGCGTGGCAAGCAGACAGATTTAACCTGGACTGCAAAGATAAACTTACGCCATTAAAAATGATCTTACTGGCCTTAGGGCCTGGAAAAATCAGCGTTAAACACAGCAAAATTTAACGGCGAAATCAATTTACTCAGATATAAATGCCGCAATCAGTGGACTCGCCCGCAGGGAGCGTGAAGTAAATGCACAGCTATTTTTATGTCAGTTTCAACTTTGGGTAAACTTTGACATGCAAATTCACAATAGCAAGTCATCTTGACAGCACTGACCTTTGTGGGAACAAAAAGCTGAAGTCTAAATTGAACAAAGCTATTTAGCTTATTAGCTGTGTTTTATTCACCCTCCTCCGTCGTGGTACAAACTACTCCTGACAGTTGGTGAGCTTGATAGCTCAAAAAGCCTTGATTCCCTTTAAATAACTCTCTTTATTGAATGAAATTATGCAGAACAATATGCCAAGAATAAGAAAACAGCCCAGAGGAAAATAAAGAGAAGCTGGGGACCCATTATGACTGAGTGCTACTAGCATGCTAGTTGTTAGTTCATCAGCCATAACTGTTTATGAATTAGCCCTCCAAGTTGTCACTATGTCACCAGGCTTTTTGACCCAAATATTTCCCCAACAACATGAGCATGAATTTTGCTGTACCACTTTCTGGTGTGAGCAGAGCTGACATAGCAACAAAATAACAACAATGACTGTGTTAGTCATTATACACAAATGAGAACATCTAGCCTGTGTTTTAAGTAAAACATATGATAACAGGCTCAAATTCAATACAAATTCTCATCCAATGACATCAACAATTGCTCTGTGTCCACACAATGAAAGCCAGCAGGACTATGAGACCAAACACTCCTCAAGCAGGTCAAAGTCCAAGGAGATCCATGGCACATGTGGCTGGCTACTGCTAACAAAACAGCTCATAATAAACCAAGGACCTGCCGCCTCACTACAGGGCTGCCCAGTCAGAACCCCAGGGGCCCCATCTTAGACTAGCAGCCTTACTCTGCCACACAGCATCAGCGAGCTTGTAAAACAAGCTGTTAAACTTTATCTGCACCATAAGCATTGCGATAATACACCACAGATGCCAGAATTTCAAAAACAGATTTCCCTGAGGGTTTTTCTTCTGACTATTCTTTGTGCCTGTGTTGAGATAATCTCAATGCTGCCATAAAAAATGAAAGTGATCATTTATGAAAAAAAATTCAGACTCCATATAATCAGTTAATAAAATGAGCTGATGCAACTTCCACAGCCATTAGAAGTAGCACTCAGGCAGTGTGCCCGCATACTCAAAGTGTACATACTGCTCTACTCCAGATTGAAACATCCTATTAGCCTGCACATTCACAGATCCATTAGCATTTAAATATGCAGGAGCTGTGGTCCCTTCAAAATGCCATTTTTACTCTGCTGCAAGGAGAGTTCTCTAGTTGTCATAAACAACTTTTTTTTTTCTTTATTCAAGGACCTTTTCAAATGTCAGGGCCAATCAAACACAACACGACAGGTCTCTGGGTGGGGGAAAAAAAAAATACAGCTCAGAGGGCAGAGAAGAAGAGCGGACTTATCGTGAATATTCATGTGGTTGGAAGGCTCAATGACTGCTGTCTCTGAGAATTGTGAGCAGTGGCAAAACAGTCTGTATGGCAAAAGACAGCTGGAAAAAGTAAGCTGGGGTTTTTTTTTTTTTTTAAATCTCTTTTCTCCCCTTCACCATTTCCAAATGTCAGTGTCACAGACCCACAATAGGAAAGACTCTGTGTGCCCACAAGTGACTCCCAAAACCCCAACTTCAACTCTTCCCCCCCTCTTTCTCTCTGTCAGCAAATTTGGTCAGAAAAGTTTTCTGTCTGCAAAGTGGTGCTCAGCAGAATGGCAAACAAACAGAGCCATCTCTCTACTGGCCAGAGCACACTTCAGCATTTTAGACATCTCTTTCAGTTTACAGCTTGCCTAACATCAGCAGGATGGATCCTCCTGACACAAGACTATGTCAGCTGGACTGGAATAGAGGCTCTGCCGAGACACAATGAAACCTTTCCCCCTCTTCCACCTCCTCCTCCTCCTCCTCCTCCTCCTGCCATCTCCCTCCTGAGACACAGAGACAGGAGAGAGAAAGCAAGAAGGAAGGAACAAAAAAGAGAGAGAGAGGAAATAAAACACAATACCAATGCCTGTACTTTCGGTCTATGTATATGTGTGTGTAATCCTGCTCAGGTAAATTTGCCGGCTTGAACAGAGGGAGCTGCACGCCTCACTGGTACTTTCCCTGTAATCTTTTTCAGTCTTTCTCTCTCTCCTTCACTTCCTGCCTCTCTTCATTAGTCTCTGTCTCTTCTCTCTGGCTCCAGCAAGGCACAGTCATCCAGGAGGACATTATTAGCTGTCAGCATTAACAAGCAGCGTAGCAGCAGCAGCAGCAGCAGCAGCAGCAGCAACAGACTCGGTTTCGTAACAATGCTCACAGAAAGCCTCTTCTCTGCCCCAGTGAGAGGAGCAGGCAGTCAGGACAGCCTGCTGCGTGCAGATGGTGCTTTGTCTCTGCTAGTTCCTGCAAAAGTGACACGCAGACACAAATGCAAGCACACATGTACATGCACACATCGTTGGAAGACGGTGCCACTATTCATTCCTAATCCTCTGAGGTTTGCATGAAAGTTAATGGCAGCTCTGGCTATGCCAAAAGAAGGAGGGGAGTTGAGAAGGAGGGGATCAATTCCTTTTTTTTCTGCTGGCAAACACACACTTTTCTATGTTAGAAAGACAGTGTATTACATCTCTTTTAGATCTTCAAACTGCACCCCTTCATCCATCCTCGTCCTCCTGTCCTCACTCCATCTCTGGCATAATGTCCATGCATGCAGTTGAGAGCAATTAGGACTTGTTTGGACGAAAATGGCCAGTCATTAAGGAGGAGCATGGACTCCAAGTGTGATGGTTTACGCCAGGTGGGAGGCTATTAGACAGCCAAGTGGTGGGAGCAAACTCCCATGGTCGTAAATACAGGGAACAGTAAACATCTTCCACTGTTCCCCCACCGCTGCTAAGGCACTTTCCTCCAGTCATATAACGAGTTAATAATTTAAAGAAATTCTCATTTATGCATCCACAACATACCATATACACACTCACTATACTTTAGGCCATAGTCATTTAGATAATTGTCTTTGTTCACAGCCACTTTACAACAGGTGTTAGTAATACCACTGATAAATAACTCAGTCTTAGATTAAAAAATGTATTCTATCATTATTATTATTATTAGTAGTAGTAGTAGTAGTAGTAACTTGTCCTGTACTTTTTCTTTTTATATCTGAACAGTGACATTATATGGTTGACATGTCCATTGGATGGACGGATTAATTATTCAACAAAAACAAGTGAAGCATTCACTGGTTTCAAAATATTCTCTGCTTTATCCCGTTGGATGTGTTTGAAAACATCTGTCTTTAGGTTTTGAACTGTTGGGCATTTTTCATTATTTTCTGCCAAAAGACTAACTGATTAACCAAGAAAAACAAAGTCAGAAATCTGAAAAGAAAAGAAAATCATTATTTGTGTCCTTTAATGACATGTTACAAAAAAGGTTTTAACTGAAAGAGAAAAATCTTCAGTGATCAAAGCTCATCTTCGTTTTCTACATAACCTGAAGGCTACTGATGAGACACCGAGCCCTTAACCTCTTTCAAACACAAACACACACACACACACACACACACACACACACACACAGGTACACAATTGACAGGGAAATGAGGCAGCAGTGAGGACACACAGTACACACGGTAATGAAAATCTAACTCCAACAACAGTGTAACTTACTCATTTAATTACTTTGGATGTTATATTTAAGCAGCAAGCACCAATGCGTGAATATGATTATGCAGTTTTATGTTTGTCTCAATTAAAAAATGCTAGATGATAATTTGCTTGGTTTTTTTTTTAATGTCAGCTGAACTGGCAATGACTATTACTAGTAAATACGTTATTTTGAGATTGAGAAAGACTACAAACAGGCTCGCAGGCCGCCATTGTGAAAATGCAGACTGACTTTGGCTGCAAATTCACTGCAAGCAACCGAGGATGTATCTGTTGCTCCATACTGTGTATATTATGTCACTTATCACACACACAAACACACACACACACACACACACACACACAGCCACAGAGGGTGTCAGGGTGTCCTGTATCTTTTAAGCACTCTGTGAAAACAAGCCTTATCAGTGAAGAGAATCAGACACCTGCTGCCGTTTGGCGCAGTCCACATCCACTCTCCCAAAACTATCCTTCAAAACCACAAACCATAACGACCGTCTCAGAAGCAACTGAGACACAACAGAGCGTGTTACAACAAGCAAGAAACAGGTGCTTCAGATTTGAGGAGTGCACCAATTACACTAAACAGACAGAATATTTCATAAAGCCTGTTCTTGGAGGGGGAAAAAAATCCACATTATTACCAGCCAGCACAACAACAGTCACCTGTAGAATAATTTAAGCACAACTGTTCCCTCATCAGTGTACTGCTTTTGAAGCGCACAGCTCTCAATTTGTGAAGTGCACTACTTCACAAGGTAGACATTGTTTTCAACATCAAAGCCTTAATGCGATCTTAAGTTTTAATATGTCTACACATCTGCGTGGTGGGGAAAATTCAACAGGACTTTTGGAAAGAAAGCATGATATTTCATGCTGTGAAACTTTCAAAGCTTAACAGGCTAAATGAATGTCTTAAAAAAAAAAACTAAACTAAAAACTAAGAATGACCCAGTAAAAGCTGATTTGTAGCCACATCAAAACACCCCAAAAGACTTCCTTTCTCTGTGATTTTGTCAAGCAGTACGTCTGAGTGACATCAGGCTGTGTGTTTTCAGCCTCTTGCAGATGGTACAGTGTAATTTCACACCCATTACCTCCATCCACAATGCATAGCACATTCACATGACAGTAAAATCCTCTCCAACCAACCCCTATGGGAACTTTAAGAAGCCGTTAGAGGCCGGGCCATTATGGGAATTCTCAGAAGAGTTCACAAGAGCTATTTCAGCAGCGTCCAAATTACTGTGTTAAATGGAGTATTAGGCTCTGAAAATATGATTAACCAATTGTAATTACTTTGCTTCTGTGACTTCAAAACAGGTAGTCAATCAATGCATGATTCAGAGTGTTTTCTTTCTTTGCTGCTTTTAGCTCTTCCTCTTTATAAAGCAACAACAACAACAACAAAGGACATGGCAGCAATGCAAGATAACATAACATACGTTCTTCATCCAAAGAAAACCAAATGACAAATGAGTGAGCGGTGAGCAATGTGACAGCACCTGTGCTTTCAAAAACCATCATCAGATTCCTGCATCGGCGATCCTGCTCCCCAGCTTGCCTCTCCGCCATCCAGCGCGTTATAATACAGCAGAAACACACAAATGAGTCCCTATGTAAGCATGTTGTGCAGCAGATCAGCCATGTACAACAGTGCTCTGAACAAGCACAAATCATGTTTGTAATCACAGTACACTGACTCCACCAGTCACCAGGGAATATCTGTTGAGGGAAGCAAATGAGACTCCTGATTTCAAATACAAACACATGCACACGCACGCATACACACACACTACAACACTGATAGCTACCATAGCCATGCAAACCGTATGCATGACATAAATATTAAAGGACTGGTTTTGCATTTTCTTGGCATTTTACTTCACTGCGATGAATCAAAAGGCCTGATAGGAGCTGCCATGTACATTGTGATGCCGCCTGTGGGAAACCAGCTTTCATATCTGAACACACGCGGGCCACAAAGACGTGAGAAGAAGTTCAACCCCCAGCGGAGTCGACGGCGGCGGACGAAGGGGAGGCGAACAGAGAGCGTGGTGCTTCAGGTGGGACCAGAGGGGCTGGGAAAAAAGAAACCCCAGTGAGCAATGACAAACTAAGAAGTACAGTATCGGTTGCAACAGCAGCAACTGATATGTTTTTGAGGGTGAAGACACTCCACGATCTCTTGACTCAAAGCAGACTTCTTGAGATGATCACATATTTTCAGAACATTTCAAATGCAAACAGAAAACTGGAAAGGGTGCGGGCCACGGCCTGCATATCATTCACAAAGGCCTTTTCTCCGCGGTCAGGCTCCACTCTAAGTTCCCCTGCCTGTTGTGACAATGCCCGTGGGGGTAGAGCAGATGTCCGTTGCCAGCAGCACATCTGCATACAGCCTCAATCCCCACCCCTTCACTGGCCAGACAATGGAGCCGCCCTCCTTCTCCTCCTCCTCCTCCTCCACTTGAAGCTTTCCTCCACTGGAGCCTCCAAATGCAGTAAAAAAAAAAAAAAAAAAAAAAAGAAGAAGAAGAAGAGGAGGAGGGAGAGTAGAGAGTTTCCTTTTGAGAACCAATGCCCACTCTGCTTGTCAAAACTGTGAAATGGAAGGATTATACTCCTGTTTCAAAATGTGCAGGTGCTCATATGGACGATTGATTGGGTCATTAATTAAGCACTCATTAATTGGTAGGCTACTGATGACAACTTTAGTTCAAACTGAAAGTGTTTGGTTGTACACACGCTGGGGAAGAAATGCTGCACAAAAACCGCCAGTTGTACAAAACTTGTGATCAAACTCTATCCAGCATATGCCAACGATCTTTGTGATCTCGACAATAAAACGAGCCGGTACATATTTACACAATATCGCTCGTAACACATTTTACCGGGACCTTTATTATGTTCACTATTACCTTAAACTGCCCAGCTCATTAGGAACTTAATAAAGCCAATTCCCACACTATGAAGTGGAGTATCGGCTAATGTCTACTCCCACCCTCCCTTGTCCCTCCTTGCTGATGGCGCAGGGACACATGGACAGCGACGCGAGTATAGCTTTTCAAAACTATACCCGGTGGAGCACACACACACACACACGCACACACTGAAATATTTTACACCACCTTTACAATATTCTTGAATCCTACCTCGACTGGATGTTTACTGAGAGTTCAAACGCCGGCTTTGGGGGCTCCAGAAATAGCATCGCAGGCTACGCATTTTCAAATTCGCTTGTTATCTCGGATTTAGATAATGATCCACCTATAGATGACATAAAAAAAACTTAATCCTGAACGCAACGGGACAATCTCCGGCGCTGGGAAACGGTGTCTGCTGTCGTTTTTAACGGGGGGAAGGAGTCTCTGCTCTCGGCGTGCCCGGTTATCCTGCTGTTTACTTATACGGTTCATAAACACTCCTATTCTTTTCCTCCTGCCAGAATTGAGAGGTGTGTATCAGTTTGGTTTTCCTTTTTTTCTCTCGCTTTTTGAATGAGGCGGAGCCTTCGCCCACTTCTGCCTCACACACACTCACACACACACACACTCACAGAGCACAGATGAGAGACACTTCTTGAGGCTGATGAAGATGGGACAGTGGGAATGTTCGAGAAAAGCGATTTGTGATTGTGATGTCTGTCCTTTTAGGCACACACACACACACACACACACACACACTGTTTTATTAAAAATAAAAAAAGTTTTAAAAATAAAAAGATCTGAAGTTTGAAGGAACATAATGGATTACTCTTTTTTTTTATTTTGCACAGTTAAAACACAACACTGCGTAAAGGTTTGTGTGTTTTGGCACAGTTTAGCTCCTCCTCATCTGCTGTGCTGCTAGCTTTAACGCACGCTGCGTTGTTTACTGAAGCCTTCGTCTCCAGGTGAAGTAACCGGCTAATCAGCACAGCCATCTTAGCTACACCACGTTTGTTCACCTGGCGCGCATCCGCTCTTGGTTCACGTGCTCAGAGTCTTAGATACTCATTTTAATTAGCTATTCCTAAATCCTAAAAATAACTTGTAATGATTCACTAAATTAAGTTGCACCATTAAAAGGAGGAATATCTTAAAAATATAACATGCAGCAATACAAGAAAAACAATGCAGATGACCCTGTTGAAGTGTGTGATGGTGACTATGTCTGAAGAGACCCTGTCCTCTGCCTGTACTTCCTTGTTTTCTTAGAAGCCTACTGTGCTGTGTCTGGACGTTTCTGGGCATGGATGTGTGTGTGTGTGTGTGTGGCGCCAAGCTCCCAGCCAATAACAGCGAAACTTGACTGACTGTATTCACACAAAACGTGGAGGGTCGTGCAGAAGCGTGGGCGTGTTTATTTGCGCTTTAGAAAGCTGCAAAACAGTCAGAACTTAATGCTTCATTTCTCTGATTTACTGATTTGTCCTGCAAAAATATTCCACGTATCATGTCTTTAAAACTAATTAAGACTTTAGTACATAAATTAAATACTAAATTAACATCTGAATTGCCCACCAGTCAAAAGTAATCCAGTGCAACCTTATGTGAGCTAACGCTAAAGTGGTCGCCCCAGCTTCACAGCAATACTTTCCTAATTTTGTCTTTACATTAAACTTAAAACTTTTCATAACGTCAATTACATTCAAGCTCTTTTCAAATGACTTTATTTCAGTCTGTATTTCAAAAAGCAATGATTGGTTTTGTGGTCATAAGCGCATCAAAAGTGCTTGGGTAATTACTCTCACTGCCTGAAGGGGGAGACAGTTCCGCTATGCGAGTTCAATGCTTAATGTTTTGTAAATTTATATAAGACTGTTTTATTGTAATATACAGGGATGAAACGTGTTTAAGAGTCAGTGTTCAAAGATGAGAGAAAAGGGAAAATTACTAGCTAATTTAAGCTAGAAGACACCTGCTGGTTATTTGGCAGTATCGATATCAGCACAGCATTTTGTAATTTGATGTGTATTGTGTTATTTTTGTGGAATTTGATTTATACTTATTAAATAGTATTTTGGTCAGTATAAGCTACCTCTTATACCCTGACATCTTAACTGCTCATATTAGGAAACTGATGTTAGTTTTGTCACTTGGTCTGCTTACACACCTGGGTGAAAATATTTAGTAACGACTGCTTTTGATGTAAAAACTAACCAGTGTTAGTTTGTGTGGTGCAACCCATCGCAACTTAGTCACATGGCATTTTCCTCTGCAACAGAACCTGCAAGTTCTGGTTTCACTTTGGCTCTTCATGCTTGAACTTACATTGTCCATCTCCTGAGAGAGAGAGATGCTACTTTTGAAAGTTATGCATGTATTTTACATTTTTAGATTCAATTTATTTAAATTTATCTACATTTATGGCAATAATTAAACCAATAATTGGATGAATTAATGACAGATTTACTCCATTTCTCAAATAATCTTTTTTTTTTTCCTGGCAGTGTTAAGGAGACTTTACAACAGTGTTTAAACATTCAGGGAAGTAAAACTTAGATGAAAAGACCAACATTTTTGGGAGTGTAGTTAAAATTTTCTGAAGGGGTTAAGGATGTGTTTTGGGGGACTTCAGAGCCGTCCTCTGTGTGTCTAAAATCCTGCCATGGTCCTGGCTCTAATTATTCTGGACAGGTAGATAGAAGAATAGATAGATGGATTTAGTGCTCAGCAAGATGTTTACTCAGTTCATTCTTCCTCTTCACACTACAGACGCAGATAGCGGAAACTACAGCTGTGCCTTGATGTCATGCTTAAAACATGCGATCTATATTCTCCTTTTTTTACGGCTCCATTCATTCATACAGTAGTGCTGGCAATATAATATGGCACAGATGGCAGAGCATCTTTTTTAATTCACGGTCACTTCAGTCTCTGCATACTTTTCCAGAACTTCCAGCGAACTGTAGCCTTTGAGAGAAGCTTCCCACAAAGACAATCATTGTTAGCAATAGATGAATCACGTACATATCTTCTATTCTGTATCTTGCCATAGCTTCTGGACGGTGGACCCTGTGTGTGTGTGTGTGTGTGTGTGGTCCCAGGCCTGGGGGCTCTTGGCCCCATCCTGTGTGCATCTTTCCCTGTGGTCATTTTGTCTTCAGCACAATGTAACTACTGGGCAAGGACCCAAACACTCCAAAGACCTACACCAGCCAACAGGGAACACCAACTGAAGCATATGTTTTGCAATTGCAGCAAAGGGAATGGATGGCAGGAGGAAGAGGAAGAGGAAAATCGTTAAATCACTGCTGCGAGGATTGTATCTGAAACTCAAAACCTGAATTAGATGCATGCACTTAAATTGCTGCCAAAGCAATGGTTCAGTTTATTATTCATATTATCATGTGAAATGTATGTATACGATCAGGTATGTAATAAAGACATTGGTATCTTAAATTCACCTCTTACTTGTTTTGAAGAGTTGTTTAAAAATTTGCTTTACTGGTACAGATTTAATCCTACAAAAGGCAATTACAAGCATACCCTCAGTTGTGTTTACTACGGTGCAGATCAATTATTAAAGCAACTTACTGTGTGACTTATGTGTTCCCCTTTTCATTATACACCAACAGCTAGCATAAGAATCTGGTTGTGTTAAATCAATACAGTCCTGAAAATGATCTGAATGTCCACCACATTAGGGTTTGATATTATGCTTTGCTTTTGTTTATACACTAGTTGATAGACAGTGACAGTGAACACACACACACACACACACACACCTCTAATCTGTTCACTGTACAGTAGGTATTTGAGAGGATCAGTTGTGTGTGACTGCATATTTCTGCAGAGAGACATTATTTCTTCCCTCAATTCCTCCTGGCAGAGATCTGAGTGTTTGACCTTTTTAAAATGCAAAGCGATTCTTCTACTCCAGAGAGTGAACGGGAGGCTCATGATTGTGCCACTAAATTTGAGGGACTTAATGCAGTAACTCACAGAGAGGGAGAGCTGTTCTGCACCTGCTGAAGTCGAGACTTGGTTACGGGGATACAATAACATCTCCAAGGGTTATGTTAATCTTTAAAGACGGGTTATTCTTATGCTGCTCCACTCTTTACCTCATTTGAATGAATATTTCACTGCAACCTTGAATCAGTCTCTCATGGTTAAATCACCTCCTTGCATAGCAGTTCCTTTACTTGGCCCTGAATGGGTTTACTATAACACTTAGATCTTTTGCTTTACTGCCTCTAATTCAATCTAATATCAAAATAAACTGTCTTTAATCCTTATTCATTCAGGACAGTCCTTTCTTGTTCATTTACTTCATCAAATCATTGCTTATTAAAAATAACCTTGAATATATTGCTATGGATAACTCAGCCACCTCTGTGCTGACCTCTCTTAAGATTTTAAATTAACATTACTCATCATCTCACATCTTGCCTCCATCTTGAGAAGGAGAAGTGCAGCTAATTTGAGTTCATCTTCACTACCAGAACGCTTATGATCATCAGGAACTAAAAATGGAGATCATGTTAAACTCTGAATTTAACACCTTATGACACATGCTACATATGGGATATTGTAATGAGCAGCTCATGGGAGTATAATTTACATTTGATAAAGATGTCTGATTGTTAAAGGTCTGTCCTTGTGCTGTTAGTACCTCCTCCACTAAGTGTGCATACTGCATGGCAGAAGAGTGCCTTTTAGCTTTGCTTTTGAGAGATGGAATAATAAGATTCAGACAAAACCACACAATACCACTGTTACTGCACTCACGTCTAATTATATTCCACCACGCTAAGGCCTCTGACACATTCATAGCAGCCTTTAAAAGACATTCATTGGCTTATATTTATGCTTCCAACAGAATGCAGATGAGGCAGATTAACCCCTTTGACTGGAGAATAAGTGTGAAAACAGTTAATTAGACTTGTTGTGAAGTCTGTGGATTTTTTTTTTTTTTTTTTTTGCTTCCTTCTAAAGCAGGAAATAGAAAACTGTGTGTGTTCGTGTGAAATGTTAAAGCAATTTTCAAGGCTGACTGCATTAACTAAAAGTACAGTATGTAATGGGGCTGAAAGCAGGAAGTTATACAGTCACATCTGAAAATAACTGTAGTCTCTAGACTGCCAGCAGCAGGAACCACCAACTAAAAGGAAATAGAATTTAAGCTAAACTGTGTGAAGTGTCACTTTTATTTTAGTTGCACTTGTCTCTTCAATAGAGGACCATGTCAAGTGTGACTGACTTCACTCGTTGATGGTTCCTGGAATAAGAAGCTCCTTTTGGCTTTTGGCGAAGTATTAGAGAAAAGAGCCAGAACTTCAGAATCTTTAGGGTGTGTGGTCCACCTCCTGATCTGTAAATCACAATAGATGTATTGATTTTTACCTAATGAGATTAAAACGCAGTGATGGTGAGGTTATGAAGGGGCTGAAACTGAGGAGGAGCTTCTTAAGTAGTGATGAAATACTTGGTAATATTGTTCAAATGTAGCAGGCCAAACTGAGCCAGCGTTTGAGCTAAGATGCATGTTTTTGTGTGGAGGACAGAGGTGTTGCCTCAAGGTTACCTCAACAAAACACTATAACAAAACACAAGGGCAGGACTCCAAAAGACTGATTCTTCTTTGAAAAATCACAGCATTATCAAATATTTTGTTTCACTAAATACTACATACTAAATGCATGATATACAAATGAAACCAATCATTTATTTTTATTACAGCTGAACACAAACTGATACAGTATGGAATACAGTTTTCTTCATATGAACTGCATAATAAATTCATCCTTTCAACTCAACTATTTTCTCTCCCGAGTGGGATACTTGAACACACTGCTGCTTGTATAGGTCTTTGTTTACAACCAGCCTAATGTAATTATACTCACCACCTACACACAAATTAGCATGCAATCTGTGTCGGAGTTTTGAGAAATACAGAGTGGAATGTGATTCAGTGCAAGAATAGGTCTGATTTTTCGATATTGTGTTTTTGCAGCTCTGCTTGGTACCCTGATACCAGATCGGTGGACCTCACAGCTGCAACATGGGAAGCAGGCCTGAAGTACCCTATTTAAACACATATGTACAGTGCAAGTCCACACAAATTCAAACCCACAGAGCTTTCCAGCTAAGCTATGGCACGGTAGCTCTTATCTCCTCTGAACAAACTCCTCGAGTGATGGGAATGTTCTCAGGATGTTATCTTGTCCTCTGTGGAAATGAGATAGCTAGCCACCTTTATCACCGCCCTCAGACTGTGGAGAGCCCCTGACCATTACTGGAACAAGGACCACGAGGCTGCCAAGGGACACTAACCAACTGGCTGCCTTGAAAAACAGACTGCCAGGGAATTATACCCTGCTGCAAGTGGAATGACTGACAGGAGATTGGAAGGAATCTTATGGTTAGTTTAACCCAGACAAGGGATTCAACTTTAAGTCCTGAAGGCCATTTTGGACTTCTTCGCTGTTGCTATTCGGACAGGATGCTGAATGTTTGAACAAGATGAAATGTTAAACATGAGGAGAACTCAGCCTCAATACCATTTTAAAAGCGATTTAAGATGAGGGGGGAAAAAATCTAAATAAATTGGGGAAAAGAATCGACAGAAAAAAAATCTTTGATATATGTGATTTAAATGCATCATCTCCATGGCAACTCTCTTTTCAAGTCACATCTTTAATGAATAGGTAATGGATAAAATGCAAGATGCAGAACGTAACAATAACATCAGAACAGATGCCAAAACTGACATGAGGAAAAAAAGGTAGATTTTGTTTGACAAAAGGTGATTTTACTGTGTGCACAACAGAGTATGTCAAACCAGCACGGCAGCCTTTTTTTAAAGGAAAAAAAAAAACACATATAGAATGTACCAGGGTAACACAAATCTTCCTTCTGTTGCTGTCATTTTGACTGTCTGGCAAATCCGCCTCTTGTTTTCAAAGCATTTTTCTCAAACAGGTGCAAAACCTCTCAACTCAGCACATCAAAGAGACACATGCACCTGCGAATAAATCACAGCAAATGGTAAGAATCCAGACTAAGGCCTCCTAACACCAAAGAGGTAGGATTCAAAGTGTCTGATTTAATATTCATGAAGTGCAAAGCTTTGGTGGTTGAATGCTTGTTTACTGAGATGTGTCTTTTGTCCTTGGCAGAAGGTTTGATATTCCACCAAGTAACTGTATTTACATATACTGCGGTTTTTCCTCTGTATGGTACAACACATGAATCTTGCCTAACATGGCACATTGGCTGCACACAACCACAAATGATTGACATGCTACTTCAGTATGCTCTGCTCAGAGTTTTTGCCCCCCCCCCCCCCCCCCCCCCCCCGCCCCGTGAAGTATTAAAAGCCTGACTGCGATTCTGACAGAGCTAATGAGAGTTTCTGATTAAGTGTCGAAAGCTTTTGTGCGGAGGAGTCGTTCAAGCTGTGGCAAGTCCAAGGAAAAGTGTGGCCTGCAAACTGCATCCACAGGGACAAAGGTGGTGGGCAACTAGTTGAGACCAGAGAGAGCCAGCTGTCAAATGCAAAGGTGTTTTTATTAATAAATACTTATTTCCTGCTCGTCAGCATGACTGAATCTTATTAAAAAATGAATAGCAGCTATATACAGCAGACTTCTGTTTCAGACACAGACGCTAAAACAGGTTTGAAATAGAGCTGATAACATTTTTTTTAATCTACTTCTTTTCTGTTTTATCAAAGGTATGGTTATTGCAAACCCCTCGCCCTGCAGCTTGGCGTTAGTCGCGCACCTGCAGGTAACAATGTGGGAGGTGATCGCAAAGTGAAATCACAAAGAGGAAGCAGCTCCAGATGGATGTCTTGAAGTTTTCTGGTCTTGCGATACAAAAATCTGTTAGATGTATGTCACCTTTTAAAAGTGAAACAAACTCCTACAAGGTCGGCACTTCACGAGGATCAGCTAATTACTATGGCTGAAAGAAAGCTTGTGAGAAAAACCCATCTCCCTGGTGGCTACTTAAAGAAAGAAAGCAGCTGGTCAGAACATACTCTGGAGAAAACATCGGCTATTGGAGAAAGTGGTTGGGGAGACTCTTCTCTTAAGTGCTTTTCTCAGAGCAGAGTTTTCTGTTATTCACTCCCACGCTTTATCCTCTCTTGTATGGGCAGCACACACACACAGATCCATCCCTTTCATCCCCAGGGGTGAAACAAACCCATGTATTATGACTCAAATCAAGCTTAATTTACTTCACATGTTCCAATTTAATGTCTTCATCTTCTTGATGTGCGCGTTAAATAAAAATAGATGGATTCTTTTACCAGTTATTTGCCCCCACATTTCCTCCAGAGCATGCACATTACACAGGGGTTTTGGTTATTACAGTTCTCACACAACTCGATTGTTGAACAACTCAGTCTATCATCAGGCCAATTGATAACACATGTAGACCTGCTGCCCTCTGCTGGCAAATCTTTGGACTGCTAGCAGAGAGGGGCTGATGCAAATGAATTTATGAATACCCATGAATGTGTCGTTCAACTTAAAGCAACAGCGGTTGAGGTTAAAGACTACAAAGACTACAGACTAAAAAAAAATCTGGAGGTGTTGAGTGAGGTTACTGTAGTTATTTCTGTAGTGCCCCTCCCCCCAAATAAACCCAAAACTGACATAATTGAGTCACATTATAGGAAATGTAGGAACCAATGTTTTTGGAGCTTAACCCCTTACTATTCAGACAAAGTCAGGATTTCTTGGTCTCTGCTTTGTTTTTGCTTCTTTAAACCATCATTTGTGTATCGCCAAATCACTGTAATGCCACCCTGAAATATGTCAAAAACATACTTGTGAGAAAATTTTGAGGCCACTGAAGTCAAAGGTCAAGAATGAACAGATTAAAAATAAATCTAAATACAAAAGACAACTTAACTATGTCTCAAAATGGCATCATCAAGTATACTCATCATGAAATAAAATCTTGTCTGTGAAGGTTCTCAAAAACAAGAGAAAATGCTAACTGGTGTTTCTAAATCAGTGTATTATTGGACAGCTGGACCCTCCAGAAAGTTCACCTGACCCCCCTCTGAGCTATACCCCCTTAAGGATGCCATCTAGTGCCTAATGTAGGAGTATCTGAGGGCTTTGAGGTTGGTGAGTAGCTGGTAGCTTGCAGGGCCTCCGAGAGACCAGAGTCGTGTCGTCCGAACCACATGAATTGTTCCCCTGCCTGTGCCAGAGCTGCCTCTGCAGACTTCTGCTGGTGGTTGCGGGGGAACCGTCTGTTGGTAGTTGGACCATAAACTGGTGCCTGCTTCATTATAAAATCAGTCTGGTTAACTGTGACGTTCTCCCTGGTCTGTGTTGTTGCAGTGCTGTTATCAGCTCCATCATGGCACAGGCAGAAGTGAGAGATGTGCTGTCTGGGATAATCAAGACATTTCCTGCGGCCCACACCCTGAAGTGTGATACGGAAAAAATATGTTTTCCTTTGAAGTCGTAATTTGAGGATGGATTTGGACATTTCATAATGCTCTGAATTTCTCTTCATACTCACATAAGTGAAGACAGAGATGTTGTCTTTTAAGGCGTGCTTGTTGTCATGGTGTGAAAGTGGAAACTCTCTGGGTTCCTGCAAAGACGGTCATGAAGAAACTTATACTGGAAGGACAGTCAAATCTAATGTAACTGAATACAGCAGAATGGGATGAAATGAGGAGGCTGCTTCTTGTAAATCCCAGTGAGGAAATATAATTTGTGATTTTGTGCTATATAAATGAAAACTGATTGACTTCATTGCAAAAGAAGTCTTTAAAAGTACCAACCCATGACTGTACTGTGGAGACAAAAGAGCAGCCATATTACAAACGCTACATTATGTGCTGTTCATACACACCTGCTGAGTTTTCCATTTAGGATAGCGCTTGAAGTTCAAAGCCTGAGGCACTGATGATTTAACCTGAGTCAGCATGAGCCCAGTGGTTGTACAAGTGTCACGATTCCTCGATTCGTATTCTGGTAAAACTGGATGAGCAAACTGAAAAGTACATGAGAGAAGAGCGAATTAGATGACCTGGTTTGAATGTTATGATTCATCATGATCTGATATTCTGATTAACTGAAGAATTTCTTACCCATTTGCCATCACTGCTTATTGAAGAGTATCGCTTTCCACCTTTCACCATGTTAACAACAGTTTGAGATGTGGAGTGTGTGGAGTGATTTCACCGGTACACCACACACGCTATCCAACTTAACAACTGATGCAAACACTGGTGGCTATGGAAACAGGCAGTAAACAAACAACCTCAAATGTGGCCTGTTTGCCATGGAGATGTGGAACTTGAATTCTAACAGTAAAAAATAAATAATTTAAAAATGTGGCTTAAAGTGAAAGAACATCACAAAAAATATATTGATGAATATCAATTTATCCAATTAAGCATTCAAATGAGCAACATAGGATGTTTTTTTTTCTGACATGGAGAACTTTTAAACACAATATCTGCTCAGGAGCTCTGCAACCCAACAACGGAGGACAAATTTGAAGCCACGATGCCATTAAAGTGATGGTAGCTAAATGGTTATATTGCATAGTTGCATGACTACATGATCGCAACCTTGGCTGGTTAAACTCCAGTCAATGACTTGTTAACGCCTATCATATCCTCTTCGTCCTGTTTCCTGTCTGCCTCTTCACTGTCTCTTTCTGGAAAAGGGGGAAAATTTCCCCAAAAGACAATAAGAATAAAACTTATTTGCTCCCCAAATGTTGGAAAATTTATATTTTTGTTTTCAATTCAGAAAAAATTCTCTCATTTGTGACAAAGTGAAAGTAAGTAAATTAGCATATGACTTTATTCTTTAATGCTTGAAATAGAAAAAAAACCCACACATACTTCTATACAATAGCATATTCATCTGGCATAGTTTGTTTTTCTCACATTCTTACATTTTAAAAAGAAATGTTAACTATTCAAAGGTCATTTTAAAACATGTTAAACAGTAAGCCCAAACAGGTTATTAAATTCTTTTTAAATACACTTTTTGAACCAAGAAGCAAAAATGATTCCCATGATTTTCTTTGCAAATAAACAGAAGATGAAAAAGGCACATTGTCACCAACACTAAGCCCTGACTGTACAACAACACCAACTTCTGCCTTTTAAATTATGTGAACTTGATGAACAGAGGTTGCTTAAATGGTTTATCGCATCAAATTGTACTGCTGGATGAATTTAAAAAAAAAATCCTTAGAAAGGAGTGTGTTTAGTTCAGTTAGAGCAGCAAATGTAAAATTAAACATCCTATCAAAGTCTAAATTAACAATATATTTGAGAATATGGTCGGTCACTAACACATTATAGTTAATTCAAAAAGCTGTGACAAAAAACTATTTCATAACACTTCAAAGGGTAGCTACTCTGTTGTCATGGTGTCCCATCAGGGGATGTTTTTTGATTTTTCAACTACAAGTGTCGTGGCAATGGACAGAGAGCTGATCCTTGTGCTGAGAACGGTCGTCTCCACAATGACATGGGAATATTAGACTTTTGCTGCAGCTGAGCCATGGTTGTGGTCTGAGTGTCCTTGGTGTTTCTCTGTTGTATTATTGATCCCTGGGGACAAGATGAGCATGATAAAAGGTTAAATTACATGAATTACATTTAACACACAGCTGTAGATATGATTGTCATCCTACTCCTTTGCTAGACTGTCCATTATATGGCTGGTATTACACATCGACAGATCTATTTTTTTAATATTATCATTATTCTTTGACCCGAATTTTCCTGATTTAAATGGGCAAACTTTTTCTATTTTGTCAAACTGAAAGAGAAAAGCTCCAAACATGTTCATATTCCTAATGTAAGGCATCATGTATGGAAGTCTACTGTAATCACCCTGCCAATAAATACCTCGTCTGCGTTTTCAAATTGCCGGATGCTGCTAACGCGCCACCCCACATTCACAGTTAGATTGAAATCACACCAGATGCATACAAATGGTTGGCTTCCCAAGTAAGATGGTCTTACAGTCTGTGTCTAGGCGCACTATCAAACATCATGTTTAAGTGAAGGTACTTAAGGATGCTGCTGCTTTTGGATTCCTGAAAGACCAGAGAACCACTTTGAGTTGCGGCTGAGGGCAACCTACTCTTGGTACTAAATGCACCGGGATGCACTTGATGGCACGAGCTGAGCTGATAATGTTCTCTACAAGCAAGATACTTGATGAAGGCTAAATGACCCATTGAGTCTTTCTTGATAACATTAACAGTTCACTATTCAGAAGCCCTTTTTGTCTTGACCTCATCAACTTATCTTAATGAAGGTGCCTACCTGGATCAGTGTGTGCGGCACTAAAATGAATAATGTTCAAGTAAGAGGCATTCGTTTGTACTCACTGCATTATGCACGAATATGTTGAAGGGTATGCAGATGCTTACACTGAATGACTGATGGACTGATTGTTGTGCCACTCCAAGAACTCCTCCCAAAGGGAACATCCTCTCTTCCCATTTCCCTGTGGAGGTGCTTCTTCAGCTGTCTGGCCAGACGATGCCATCTGGTGAAAAGCAGTAATCAAAAACAACTTAACCTCTCCAAACCTGCAGTTCTGTTATGATTCATAGTGAGTAATTACTTGTTTTTGAGATTTACAACCTTTCTTGTGTATCGTTGTACTCATTCAGCCTGTCTGCCTCCTCCCTCTTCTCCTCCATCCACCGCTGCAAAAGCGCTTCGTTTTCCCTCTGAGCCTGTGCCAGCGCTTCCCTCAGCTCTTTCTGCTCCACACGTATTGCTGCCAACTCTTTGGATTGACGCTCAACAGTGAACTCAAATTCTGAAAGGGCCGCCTTCAGGGTGTTGCTCCCTTTAGCCAGAGTTAGTGCCTCTTGATGGTAGTGGGATACACTGAAACAGTGATTTGGTGTAGCTTTGATCGGCTTGCGGTAGTGTTACTTTGAATTTCTAGATTTTAGGTCACAATACTGACAAACACCCATTGACATCAGCTGAATTTTTGCTTCTTCAAAGTGTCACAGTGGACCGACCACACAGCAGATTGCACAAGTGATTTGTGGCCTTCTGATTGTCACTGCAACACAGGTACATCATACTTTATCAAGACTCACTGTTCCTTCATTAAACGCCCTGAGTAGCCATATTAACATTTTATTATTCAATTTGTAACGTACGAAGTGATTACGGAAGCAACTTTACTAGATCACAAATTCTGCATTTCTTAAACTTGCTCCATCACAATGTAATAGACCTTGGAAAATGATTGAGTTAGAGAAGGAGGCTGAATCTTTGGGCAAAAAGTGCTAAATAATAAATCCCCATTAATTTTCATAGTCTAGCAGGATGGCTGCCGACAGTGGTGTGCTGAAAACATTACCGTGACTGCCAGTACTGCAGTTCTGCCTCCTTCAGGTACATTACGGTGGTCAGGTCGGAGACAGTCTGGGACAGCTGGGGGAGACAAAAGGCAAAGGATGCTTTGACTGAGCGGTGGACAAAGGGAGGGAGGATCTCATGGATTCAATGGTCATCATTTGCACACACTAACAGACATTTATGTAAACTGCTGGTGCTTTCACAGCTTAATCACAGGTCAAAACTCTCCAATACACTCGAAGGCCGATGCTGTGGTCGTTGGATTCCTCCTCATTTATCCTACCTTTTCTGCCAGGTGTTCACTCTCTCTCAGTTGGAGTTGAAGGAGTCTGCTGTTTTTCCCAACTTCAACTCCACGTCGTTCTAAGCTGAAAAAAAAAACCCAGTATATAGCTTTATATCAAGAAAAAAAGGGTCAGACTTTGGACATCCAGATCAACAGAAAAGCCAAATGTTGGGTTTAGTCAAATTCAACGTGTAGCTACCTCTTCGACTGAACATCGTCCAAAATTTGTTTGCGAATTTCAAAACGTTCTTCCAGCTGAGACACTGAAAGAAAACAGACAGTTGTCCTTTGACTAAGACAGTGAAAGCATCGCCACTGCAAATGCTGAGAGAAATTGCTAAGCTTACAGCTCGTGAAAACGCCGACGTAAGGGAGTTTCTCAGCTTGGTCTCTCTGTTGGAGTCGAGCGCGCACGTGATTTTTCCAGCTTCCCATTTGGATTAACTGTAATTTGTCGGCATTAAATGCACTTAACTGAGGTAGGTTTGCTGCGCCTTTGGTGCTGCCACTTGATTTTTTGGCGTTTTCGAAGACGATGTACCTGACAAAACGTCGACATCAGACCGCTTGCCACTTGCTGAACTGTCTGCAACCAACTTTCACAGCTCCTCCCTTTTGTGTCAGTCAGCTGCTTGGCATTCTCCTGCTAGATATAACCACTGACCATGAGCAAATCCTCTGGATATAATATAATATAATATAATATAATGCTGTGGGGGCCTTTACATGATGCCTTTGCTTAATTTTGAATATTTAATATTAATTTAATGTAATTGAATCGAGTATTTAATGTAATGTGATCTGATTTTAATTATATGTTATGCATACACTTTTCATATGAAAACACAATTTACAATTTTTATATTACAATTAATATGCTTTTAGTTTCTGATACATTGACATGCCCAGTTAACACGCAGCCGATAAGCTAAATAACTTTATAGTCGATACACTTTGAAACAAACCAACAACGTGTGAGTAAATTTCAGAATAAAATACAGAATGTACTCAACTTTTCCAGAAAGAGCGTAGTAACCTACAGCTTGTGAAGTACTTCCGGTTCAAACATAATACTTAAAAAGTCGCCGTAGCAGAAACAGTTTCCGTGATTTAAACTAATATTTTGCGCTGCAAACCGATAAAAGCAAGCGATTCTTTTTTTTCTTGTTTTTTTTTTTTTTGCTAATTCAGAACATCGAAATAAGAAAGAAGACGAATTTTGGAGTTTGTCTTAACGTGAAAACGGAAGTCGTTATTTCCCTGCTGCTCGCACAAACGTGTGCTCTGCCAACAAGATACTGGCCGGCAGTTGAAGCAGAGAGAAAGGGAAGCTGCAGGGGTTATCTAACTAGTTAAGCCAGAGCTAAACGCTATTAAGGTTAACAAACCAACAACAGCCTATAACGTGAGTGTCGCTCAGGTTTAATTTAACCACCGTCCCGTGTAACTATACTTTTCTCACAGCTTTACGAGTCTGCGTTGCTGTTTCGAGGAGCTAACCTGTCAAGCTAGCAAACTAGAGACACCTAGACTAACTTTATAGACATAATCTCGCTCGTTTTCTAGCTAATATATAGATTACCCATGACCTGTCCAAGTCATGGATATGTTGTCAGGTTAGGAGCTCGCCAATGTTTGCTGGTGTAAACGGTCGTGTGTCTACTATGAGCGCATCAGCTGAGGACAGAGAGCCTGGGAGTCCCTTGGATAATGCAAAGGAAGATATCGGTGGCCCTACCTGCACAGGTGAAAACACCAAACATGTAAGTAACTGGACTGAGAACAAGGAGGAGAAACTATTGCACTTACTTTTCTTGTATGTCTGGTTATGTACAATGCGGATGATATGTTTTCCTGTCCTAAAGTTGTCTTATTTAATTACAAATTCACCAGACACTCTCAGCTGTGGATACTAACCATGAAAGCTGTTTACAAACAATTTATTTTTCCATCTTGAAGGACTCTGCAGTCTGCGCAGGTAGCAGTGAAATCAAGAGTCGTGCTGTGGTCAAATACTCTGCTGCCCCACCTCCTACCAGCTATGCCCTGCTGCAGGAGAAGACAGACCTGAAGCTGCCCCCTGCCAACTGGCTGAGAGAAAACCCCCAGCTAGGCACTGCTGGCACTACTGTATTAGGCTCCAGCAGCAAGAGCAAGCCGTTTTCCAGGTATAACATCATGAGAAATACTGTTACCACAAGTGATGTTTTTGCTCCATTGTGAAACTGTGCAGACCCTGTGGCTAAATGTCTTTAAATCTTTTGTAGTTTTGGGATGGCTTATGACTTCATCGACTGCATTGGGGATGATGTCGACGTGGTGTCGGACTCAGAGGTTTGTGGAACTGCTGCAAAGTTAACATTTCTTTCTTTGGCTTTGACACATGCACATACACCTGATGTTAACAGTGGGTTTTTTTTGGTCACATTCAGAACATCAAGAAGCTTTTGAAAATCCCCTACAGCAAGTCCCACGTGAGTATGGCCGTTCACCGCGTGGGGAGGACTTTGCTGTTGGATGAGCTGGACCTTCAGGAGCTCTTCATGAGTTCCTCTCAGGTACAGCTGGGCTTATTCTTGACTTATTTTACTTTTAATCCAGGTTTTTGTTCATTATTCTCATTGTTTTGTTTATGGCAGTAACTGGTAAGTTTGTGGTTTAAGTGATTGTATTCTTGCTGCTATGTTTGCGTTGTAGACAGGAGACTGGGCGTGGCTAAAAGAGTTTTACCAGCGGCTAATAGATCAGAAGTGGCAGAGGAAAAAGAAGAGTAAAGAGCACTGGTATCAGAAAGCAATCTTGTCAAAGTTCCTCTATTACAGGTGAGTACTTTAGTAGGTTTTTGTATGGGAGTTATGTTACACTATGGGAGTTATGTTACACTTCATTTTATGGTGCATCTTGTCCAGTCTTATCCCATAACAACTTCTGTGTTTCTTCCAGTATAAATGGTGATGGAGCTGCAGAGCCTGTGTCAGACAACCTGAATGAAGGGGGGGAGGAGGAGAAGGGGGCGGAGGAGTTCAGTTCTTCATGGCCCACAACCTTCACCAGCACATCGCCTGAGGCAGAAGAATCAGTTGCCCCTAAGCAGGTACGGTATCGTGACTCACATGTTAATGAAATGTGCGAAAGGGTGGAGAGATGAGTGTTTGTTTCTTGAGAAATTAGTTGAATTTCTTCTCTATTAGGAATCAGTTCTCAGTGTTGTGGAATGAAATCTGCATCATTTGGATTGACAGTATTTCTTCTGTTAAATGTGCAGGAAAGTGTTTCTGTGGACAGCCAGTTTGCTCTGGGCCAGGTGACGTCTGTGCCAAAAGAACAAAACCTTCCCATGCTCTTCAACGAAGGGGAGAACAGTCAGGTAATATAACATTTTACCCCTCATTAATGATGTTCCACTGCAGTTACAGGTAGCCTGCATCTAATGAACACTTGTGTATGTTGTTATATACGGGGGCAGCCGTGGCCTAGAGGTTGGAGAAGCGGCTTGCGATCGGAGGGTCGCTGGTTCGATTCCCCTACCAGACGGGCAGGAAAAAATTGGGTGTGGTGGAGTTATTAATGCGAAAAATGCTCTCCCTCTCCATTAGCTGGCTGATGTGCCCTTGAGCAAGGCACTTAACCCTCAATTTGCTCCCTGGGCGCATGATGCAGCCCACTGCTCCTGTGCATGTAATTTGGTGGGTCTTGCATGTGTGTTCAACTAAGGATGGGTCAAACGCAGAAGACAAATTCAGTGTGTGTATGTAAAAATATATATACTGCCAATAAAATGATTCTTAATTCTTTTTGTTAATTCTTAATCTCATTTACATTTTGATGTGACTTGTTTAACAGGGTTTAAGAAATGACTTTGTGCGAAACATCATGTGGACATTTGAGGATATCCACATGTTGGTTGGGTCCAACATGCCTATTTTCGGAGGCGGTCGCTATCCCGCCGTCAGTCTGAGACTCAGGTTGGAATTTTATACCATCTAAATTTGATCTGAAATAATCCTGAAATCTTGTAATTTTAGTTATATTGCACTGCAATGATTGTGTTGCTTTGAGTTCGGGTCTTATGATAGATGTTTGTTAGTTAATGCAAATTAATCTATGAACATAATAGCATACAAAATAATGGGACCATTTACAGTATGTCTGTAGATTATACACAGTATTTATAGAGGGAAAATTTTTTCTTGGTGAGTCAATCAGTTTTTTAATGTAGTTTTTCTGACTTCAGGAGGTGAAGCAGGAATTTTTATTTCGGATGTTTTTCTTTTTTCTTTGCTATATATAACGTCTGACTTTCTTCCTGTGTTTTTCAGGGACAACAATAAACCAATCAACATTCTGACAGGAATTGACTACTGGCTGGACAATCTAATGTGTAATGTCCCAGAGCTTGTCATGTGCTTTCACGTCAATGGAATTGTTCAGGTAAATTACTGCTGGCTGTGTTTCGGTTTTGCGACAAGTGTTGTTATCTGTTTGATAATTTGTTTCGTCATTTTAATGGTGGTGAGTGTGATTTTTAAAGTCAGTCATTTTCAGCTTTTTTATTAAAAAGTGGTACTGAAATGTCTTCAATGTTTTTGCATTCATGGTGTTTACCTGCAGAAATACGAGATGATAAAAACAGAGGACATCCCTCATCTGGAGAACTCGACTTTCTCCACGAGGGTGGTGAAAGACATCGCTCAAAACATCCTCTCCTTCCTCAAGTCCAACTGCACCAAAGAGGGTCACACCTACTGGCTTTTCAAAGGTAAGAGATATCTGAACAGGACTCCTTTAGTCCTTGCACTAAGTCTGTACTGTGCTGTGGGCTTTTCGGTCTTGATGTTTTCTCTCTTTCTGATGTTGTCTTGTGAATCCACAGCTAGTGGGAGTGACATTGTGAAGCTTTATGATCTTACTACTCTGTGTGAGGAGGCTGAAGAAGAGAAATGTCAGAATCCCTTCACTCTTCCTGTGGCTGTGTTACTATACAAGTAAGTGTGTGGGAAAGACCCAGGAGAGCAGTTACACCAGTCACAACTGGGAAAATCAGTACATTTAAGGAACTGAATTCCAGAAATTCAAAAACTGCCTCTGATATTTTATGGAGAGTTTATGTATTTATATCCTCTTTATATTTGGTTAAAATGGCCAAATCTGTAACTTATTGTTGGACTTTAGGTTCAGTCAAATAACTAACAATGAAAGTGTATAAAACTGTATGAAATTCTTGTCTGTTTTCTCTTTTGTGATGCAGAGTTGCCAGCAACTTGATGCTGAAGGGGAGGCAAAACAGAAAGCACTACGGCACAATCAGGACTCTGCTCTTAAACTGCGTCAAACTTCTCGATGAGGAGAAACATCCCCAGGTAAGCGTTTCTTTAAAAATTTAAAGTTCCAGATGAGTTTTCTTAAATCTATATTTAGACAGCGGGGGAAGTAAAAGGTGAAACCACTAAGTCTAAGTCTGAGCATGCCATAGTTCAGATTTTATTGAACCTGGCTCCAGTCCTGATCTCCTCCAACTCCCGTCTGTTCAGATCATTGCCTCAGCCCACTACATGCTGTCAGAGCTGTTCCAGCTCGATGAGCCTCCCCAGGAAGATGGAGGGGAATCGCTTCGGGCCGGCGGCTCAGAGGACAGCTACAGCGATGACGACAGAGAGGAAGAGGAGGAGGCGCAGCTGTCGGAGGACAGCGATGAGAGCGGCTCCTACAGCTCGCAGGATGATAGTAAAGCTGTGGCTGTGATCCGCTCTGTGGGAGAGCTGTCAGTCCCAGAGAAATACAAATCCACTCACCAGATCAGAGTGAGTGCCTCTTTAAATGATCTTCCCCTACACAAACCTAAGGGGACAGTGTGGAATATACAGATTAATATGTTGCACATAAACACTGATTTTCTTCCCTTTTCTGATCCCTGCAGCCAAGTTGTGCTTTCCCTGTTTCTCAAGACAAAGAGGAGAAATGCAGACACGTCCTGAGCTACGTGCTAAAGGCAAGTGTCTGCCTGATATTTATGCTAAGTGCAGATGCAGTGCTGGTAGTGTGTTGTGTCCAAAGAAACGTGTACTCTACTCTACTAATAAATGCTGTAATATACATTACACAGGGGCTGAAGGCTGTGGATGGCACCATCAAGAAGGAGAGTGATCTCCCAGCTGCTGACCCCAACACGCCCATTCCCCTCAAATATGAGGACAGTGCAGTTGGAGCCTGTGCTGCAGAGACAGGCATCTCTCCTCTTCTTGAAAGAGGTGAGTCTGCCTATTTCAAAAGATGACTGATATAATAAAAATATGCCCTATGGCACACTCCTTTTGCAAACTGTAGCTAAATGACATGACTGCTGGGACATTCTTCATCTCTCAACCCTGCATGTGTCTTTCTCCTGGTCTTTAAACATTTGTGTGTCAGCAGTGGGGCCGTTGCAGGCAGACCAGAAGCACCCAACTCGCTCTGGGATGATCCCCGGCTCGTGGCAGCACCGCATGAAGCTGCAGCTTTTCCTCAAAGCCTCCAAGGCCTACTACGTCCTGTCTGATGCAGCCACTAACTTGCTGAAGTACGGACGAGCTTTGCGTTACATAAAGCTGTCTCTACAGTGTTACGGTAAGGTTATTTAAGTCTGTAATATACTGGAAACACTGGGAAATGTAATAACACACATTGTTTTTCTTTTTTTTTTTTGGTTTGCTTCATCTGTGTGAAAATGTGTCATTTCTACAGTTACTAGCGGCAACAACAACTCATGCTGCACTCAATCCATGTAGCTTTTTAACCTTGATGCCAGTTACAAACAGTAGCTTCAATAGGAACAATAAGAGGCAACATAATAATAACTAAGCATTTATTTCTCTTTCCCCTTGTTTTCTTCTTCTCTTTCTTCCAGATGCCTATTGTTCGGTGAGTGGTACACTGCACCCGCAGGTGCTGCCTTTTCACAGCCAGTGCCTTTCTCTGTGTGGGGACATCCAGCTGATGTTGGCCCAGAATGCCAGCAACAGAGCAGCCTACCTGGAGGAATACAACTACCAGACCAAAGAGGATCAGGAGATTCTGCATAGCCTGCACAGAGAAAGCAGCTGCCAGGGTCAGTCACTAAGGAGAGACATGTATACACATCTTAAGCACACAACGACTGGCTTCGTTGCATGATGTATTGAAATTAGGGGTGTCCATAAATGGGGTACTGTGATCATTTCAGTTCCAAAACTGCACTACAAATGTCCTCTCTTATCAGGTCTTTTAAAGTTGTTCTCTTCAATTACTGATCATTCCATTTGTCAATGCTTGTGCTTGCTACCCTCTAGCCTTCAACATGGCAACAGACCTGGCCACAGACCCGGAGTACCAGCTGTTTGTTAGCAGTAAGTGCTATGAGGCGGCGTATGAGCTGCTCGTCTCTGAGGCTTTGAAAGATCACACCTCAGATCAGCTGGCTCAGGTGCTCAAAAGACTGGGAAACATCCGCAACGAGATGGGAGTCTACTACATGAACCAAGCTGCAGCCATGCAGACTGAGAAAGAAGGTATGTTGGATTAATAGATAACAGATGGTATAGAAGTATAGAGATTTAATGACTTTTAATGAAATTTTAATGTGCAGATACAGCTTTCTATATGTATTCATCTAATACTCACGCTCAGCATTTCTGTAATTAGAATTGTTGAAACCGAGATACTTTGCACTGCAAGGATAATAACAAAGAATCTCTTTGCACCGGGATCAGCAGAAATATCGAACAAACAAAAAAAATATAATAAAGATGTGTTGCTCTGCTGTGCTTCTAAAATATTTTTTACCTGCGTTTTTGTCCGTGTTGCTGTATCTAACTTCCATTTATAGCCAAGAAGTCAGTGTCCGTTGCAGAGCAGGAGATGTGGAAAAAGAGTTTTTCCTCCTTCGAGAAAGGCATGAAGGACTTTGAAGCCATCGGTGACAGCACCAACTCGGCCTTGCTGCTGTGTAATACAGGGCGGTTAATGAGAGTCTGTGCTCAGGCTCACTGCGCCATCTCTGTCGAGCAGGGCAGGGGGGAGTTCTCACCTGAAGAGGCCCTCTACTACAACAAGGTGCAATGTCTTAAACTGAGCGTTCACACTGAAGCGATGTAAAATTATTAGCTCTTTTGCAGTCTTAATGATGTCTTTATTCCATCTTGCTGCAGTTCGACTGTTCCCTAACATGCTCGTAATTTCATTTAATTCTTACCCCAGGCCATAGACTACTACTTGCGGGCTATGAGGTCGCTGGCAAGCCGAGAGAACCACCCAGCTGTGTGGGACAGTGTAAACTGGGAGCTGTCCACTACCTATTTCACCCTGGCTACGCTTCTGCAGGATTACGCCCCGCTTTCCAGGAAGGCCCAGGAACAAGTGGGTTTGAACGCATAAGAGTCAACAAATATTCTGGATTAAGATAACTTTAAACTCTTACAGGTTTTTGTCTGCTGAATGGCATATTTCCATGTGCTTTGAAAAGCTTTCTGTCTCTTTACAAATTCAGATTAATGATATGCATATTCTGGTTAAAAAAAAAAAACAATCATAGTGACTGTGTATCTATTGCGTTGCATTGTCAGTTGTTTTGAGTTAGTCAGCAGTATCAATGACGTGTGTGTTCTCCCAGATCGAGCGGGAGGTGACTGAGGCGATGATGAAGTCCCTGAAGTACTGTGACCTGCAGACTGAGTCTGCCCGCCAGCCGCTCTACCAGTACAGAGCTGCCACCATCCACCACCGCCTGGCCTCGATGTACCACAGCTGCTTCCGCAACCAGGTGGATAACAATTACACAATAATGCAAAGTCTTTTTTCTGAATGCCCTTTTTTGTCTCTTTTTTTTTCGTTAATGCCAAAAGAAAATGTGTCGGAAAAAGAACTACACACTAGAATAGAGTCAGTGATGATGGAATGCATTTCATACTAACAATTGCACAATGCACACTGAAGGATGTCTGTGTTTCTGGCTCTAATTGTGGGACAGGTGGGGGACGAACATTTGAGGAAGCAGCATCGGAGCCTGGCAGAGCTCCACTACAGCAAGGCTGTCTGTTTGTTCCTCAGCCTCAAAGACGCACCCTGCGAGCTGCTCCGCACACTCCTGGAGAGAGTGGCCTTTGCTGAGTTTACTATGGCAGGTGAGTAGCTGTTCATCAGTGTGAGTGATGCGATTTTGTCAGCAATGATAGGTTTTGCGTTAAGAGAAGGATTGAAATGGAGAACATAAGAGCATTTGTATCCACAGTGTCTTAGAGTGATGTTTCATTTTGTGTTTTTCGCAGGTCAGAGCAGCAGCGCAGCTAAGCTAAAGAGCCTGACTGGAGCAATAGAGATCATGACAGAAACTCGCCATGCTTTCCAGCTGATTTACAATGAACTGCTGGAGGAGCAGGTAGAGGTAAGTTTCAGAGAGGCAGATGGGAATGCTTATTCATCCTTGGAAAGCTTTGTTCAGTTGCTCTTTTCTTGATCGCACAGTGTGACCTACAACATCTTTCTTTCTTTCACTTCTTGTACTGTAGTTGAGTGAAACAGACCCTGCTGAATCTGTAGAGTCCCCTGACGCAGCCTCTGGCCCCACCTCAGGTCTGAACCTCCAGGAAGTGATGAAATTAATTGGCGTGTTTGAGCCAAGCTTCTCCTTCCTGCTTCTGCAGCTGATCAAACTTATGACAACAATGAAACGGAAACCAAGGTGAACAAGAATATAAAGGAATTATGGTATAAGATAAGATGAACTTTATTGATCCCGCAGTGGGGAAATTCACTTGTCGTGGCAGCTCACAAGAACAGAAAAAGAGTGCAGAAACAGTTACAAAAAAATATAGAGGTAACATAAATTAACAATTTACAAAGTACAGTAAACACAGTACAATATACAGCTATATACAAGTCCTCATAAGGGAGGAAAAGAGGACTAGACCATTATATTATATAATGTCCATATGTTTGTATCTAATGTCCTTTTAACTTTCACAATGCTCACTCCTGAACAGTGTATTTGTGATTATTGCAGCAATAAGGATGAGGAGTTGTTGAAAACCTACAAGAATGTGTACTCCAAGCTGCTGCGAGCTGAGAAAAACGCACCTCTCCTCAGCCGTGTCAGGCTCCACATAGACCTCCTGGAGCAGCTGACCACGCAAACAGGAAGCGATGACACGGGTACGCATTCATGATGACGACGTAGCAAGGAAGACGGCGCTCAGGACTCTGCTCTCTGCATCCCGTCGGACGTCAAAGGTGTGACTCTTCTGTCCCTTCAAAAATGCTGTTAGATTAAACAGTGATTTATAGATCCCATTATTCACAGGCACATGCTCAGGCAACACTGTCTTACTCTGACATACAGTTTTAAAGCTAATTTCACCTCCTGCGCCTTTAAAACCAGTTCATCTTTTTCTAGCTTCTTCAACTGTAAATTTTTGTGAAAAGAGTTGTAAATTCAGAAGATATTATTTAATTTTCTTATTGCTTAAGCAGTGTATGTAAAGCTCCTGTGTGTAGGATTTGTTGTTGACCGTACCAAACGTCACCTGAACATTTTTCTACAACAACATAAGAAACATTTCAAAGGTGGCATAATCACATATAACTTCTACACATAGGGGCTTTGATAAATCACTTGGTACAGGCAAAGAAAAATTCAGATTCAAATTAATATATCATTGGTGTTTTTGATATTCAATAATACCAATAGTGCTATGAATAAAATCAAATGGAATGTGATTGATCGCTGACAGACAAAAAATAAGTTCTAACGCGTTAGGTGCTTTCCTAAACAACAGTGTGCAATAGTTTGGAAACATTCAGTGCAAACTCAGAGACTCGTTTGTCTACGTTGTGAGTTTATATCAGCATGGTTTGCTGTGACATGAAAATAAAATGTTTTTAAATTTTATGCACTGTGTTTTTGTTTATGTTCTGTCACACTCATGACATTGTACGTTAGTATTTATAAATCTGACAACAGTTTTCCCTCAACCTTGTAATTATTGCTCATTGATAGCAAGTAAGGAAAACAACACTACTGACAAAAAGTCAAACAATTAATTTCACTATTAGTAATTAGGATTATTAGGAGTTAGAAAGTGTTGAGATATCCGGACACTATCAACACTTGTAGTTTTGTGATGTATAGAAGACCATAATTATGAAGTGTTATTACTTAGTAGTAACTTCCTTACTATCAATAATGAGGGATAATGAGGTTAACGAGGGATAACATTAAGGCCTAGAAGTTGCAGAAAATGGTCAAATAGAATAAGGGATTAATAAGTACTAAATAGTGACTAATGAAGGTCAATTAAACAAAAATGAAGAAATTTAGTAATCGTTAATATCCATCCATCCATCCATTTTCTATACCGCTTATCCGTCAGGGTAATCGTTAATATATACTTCCATATCTAAAGTGTGAAATTTATTTCACGATAATGGCAGTCTTCCATCTTGTTGATGTGATAACGTTATGCCATTACACACAGCAACAACAAGAATGTCTGAAGGCAGACATCCATGGTGAAGGAATTAAAGGGAAGAGGCACCAGTGGTGTGCAAGTCGTGTAGTTACAGAAAACCAGGTGTACAGCAAATCACAGTGATATGTAAGAAGTGCAGCGAGATTGTAACAACAAAAGACGCCAACGCAACAAACTTATCCCACCTCCTCAAACTGAAGCACCTGGTAGAGATTGAAGAGAGCCAAAACCGAAAATATTTTGCATTATTTTGCCTTGCCTTATCGCAGAAATTTTGTGATTTTATTTTAGGGCCATAGTGCGGCATGGTGGTACAGTGGTTACTGTCGCCTCATAGCAAGAGGGTTCCAGGTTCGAATCCCGGTCTGGGCCCTTCTATGTGGAGTTTGCATGTTCTCCCTGTGCCTGTGTTGGTTTTCTCCGGGTACTACGGCTTCCTCCCACAATACCAAAAACATGCACATTAGGTTAATTGGCTACTCTAAATTGTCCCATAGGTGTGAGTGTGAGAGTGTGTGGTTGTCTGTCTTTGTGTGTTGGCCCTGCGATTGACTGGCGACCAGTCCAGGGTGTACCACGCCTCTCGCCCGTAGTCAGCTGGGATAGGCTCCAGCTCCCCCGCGACCCTGACGGATAAGCGGTATAGAAAATGGATGGATGGATTTTAGGGCCATGTTGCCCACTCCTGTCAGTGAACTGGGTCACCTCACTGTTTCTGAACTGCATGCCAGATGGAGCCGCAGGCAGGCCCAAACTGCCCCTGCACCTCATTAATCAGGCTGGAGCCCCGGTGCTGTGGGTGACTGACAGTGACTGTCACCACCACGTAAGATGTGAAAAAGAGGAGCCTGATGTGGAGACCCACTTTAACTAAAAATGCTCAGCAGGAGCAGAACAACTAAATTATTAACCGCACTGGGATAAATGAAACAAGTATAAGAAAATTACTCTGAACAACTTAATAACCATTTTTTTGTTGAATAGGAGGATTAAATGTAATCACACACCAAAAATCAGCTATGCAAAGATAAACACAGGATGTGATAGTAACACAAATGAGGCTCAGATGAAAGAAAATTATATCTTATGATCAGCTACAGCTATTCACAAAATGTTCTTCTGTGCAATATAGTGCAAGTCCTACTGGGTCAGTCAGTGATTCACTGTATGACACAGCGGTCGTAAGTCTGGTCCTCCAGGGACTCCCCTTGGGAGATGGGAGGTTTCTCCTCTTGGTATGGAGAAGTTCCATGATTCAAAATATTTTGAAGGATGTCTTTGCTGTCACTAGCTGGTAGATTGTAGAAAAAATACTGTGGTGCCATCTGAAGGTACCTGGCAGGGGACAAGACAGCTTAGTTAGTGAAAAGCACACTGAAAGTAAGTGAAATAGAAAAAAAAACAAGGTAATTTGTGTTTAAAGATAAGTGGTACAAATTTAATTTTTACTTGCAAACTTGTTTTCAATTTGGGCTTGGATTTGAATGGAAAGATTTGCAGCACTTGCAGACACTTGCAGTATCTGCCCCTCACATTATTTGAATTGCAGTAAAAGGAGTCACACATTTCAGGATGTGGAACGTAAGAGAGCATGACAAAGGCTGCAGAGCTCTTCTGCTCTCCGTCCATTAAGCTCCAGCTCCACATTCACAGGGATTGGTGCAATTCATAATCCCCTCTTCAACCAGCTGATACTTGGGAACAGGATTATGATACCTCCCCTCACGACCAGCATGACTAGTCTCTGCTGAACTGAGGCTTTACTTCTGGCCCAAAGGGGAAAGGGAATGTGTCTGTCTGATTACTCTTGAGCTGCTTCATGTGAAGATATGAGGGTGATCTACTGTGTTCTTCTGACACAACAACCACCTGCAGTTGAATTAACAAGGCTGCGTGTATACACTATGTAGACAAAAGTACGGAGTATGGGACGGAGATGTTTTTCAGGGGTTGGGCTCAGCCCCTTAAGGGAAATCTTAATGCCTCAGCATACCGAGACATTTTGGACAATGTTGGACAACTCTGTGGCAACAGAGTCCAACATTGTCCATAAAGACATGGTTGGATGAGTTTGGTGTGGAAGAACTTGACTGGCCAAACAGAGACCTGACCTCAACCCCATCAAACACCTTTGGGATGAACTGGAACAGCCAGGCCTTTGTGTCCAACATCAGTTCCTAACCTCAAAAATGCTCTGCTGCATGAATGGGCAAAAATTCCCACAGAAACACTCTCCTTCCCAGAAGAGTGGAAGCTGTCTATGTATTTAGAATACAGTGCCATTAAAGTCCTTGTTGGTGGGGAGGGTCTGGTGTTCCAGTACTGTCCATAAAGTGTATGATCAGTTATGTGAATGCAAAAGAAGTGCACAAATGAAAACATATAAATAACAAAACATGGCTGAGACTTACTGCTCCGGTGTTACGTGGGTTACAGTGCGGAGGCAGTTGTCCTCGGAGAAGGAGTGCTTGTGAAACAGCACCCACTCAGGCGGGCCCAGCTTGGGGCTTTTGGCTCCGTAGCCTGACAGAGGATGGATCTGTGCCACATGCTTATGGGTAAGAATGAAGTAGTTCCCTGATTCATCCACATCCCGTGCCACCTGAGAGGAATCACAGCCACAGTCAGATGGATTTCAACACCGAGACTGAAGTCAATACCCAAGAGAGCTTTTTAAAAATAAGCAAGGAGGAAGGGACCATCATAATACAAAAAGGTTGTATTTTTGATTTTGACAATAAAATAAAAACCGCATGACAAAAATGAAAAAGCTATGTCATCTGATGAAAATGTCCTTGCGCTTGCTGCTGAAAATGTGAAGTTAAAACATCTCAAATAGTTGAAATCCTAAACAGTTTTTGAAACTGAGAGAAGTTGAAATTGCAGTGAAAATGGAAGTGCTGAGAGAAGACGAAGTAAGCACTGACTGAAGTTGAAGTCAAAGGGATGAAAAGAGGTGAGGATTCACAGTTCAAGCATTGAAAGGAGTTGAAAAGTAAGCTGAAGTGTCAGGCAAAGTGGAAGTCCTGAAAAAAGATGATGTCAGATGTGGACCTTAGAAGAACTGAAGATTTTTTTTTCATCTTGTTCAGAGCAGAAGACCTGAGACCTGAGAGGGTACAAAGTGTCAGTTGGTTAGCACTGACAGCACTTAAAATATCAACTGAAGTCTGAGATCTGAAAATCATTGAACTATTAGTTGTAGAATAAAAATCGGTTCAATTCAGTGCACTACACCACCGATATGCCTAAATCATAATCATTATGTTCAGTATGTTTGTCAATTTTAATTGTCGCGTACATTCTAAATGAACAGATATACATAAACATGTCAATGAGCTCATATTGTGAGATTAATTGTGGAAACTAAAATCACAGTATAATTAGATATGATTAAAGCACACTCTACTTGCTGCATTAGTTCCACTCAGCGGAGTTTAATGGCCTTTAAGAGTCATCAGGAGGACGTGGGTGTTTGATGTAACCAGAAATGTTACTGATAAATAATTTTGTTGTGTTGTTACTGAGCGCCATAATAAAGTTGGTTGTGTTATCCCACCTGCATGAAGAAACCCGCCAGCAGGGCTCTCTTAATGCTGAGGGTGTTGCTTCGGGAGCCGAAGGCGGGCGCTGAGACGGGCAGCTCGATCCTCTTCAGAGTGTCAATGAGCTCAGCATGAAGAGCGTCAGCCATGAGCAGAGCAGCATGGTTCAGGTAGAAACCCTGACACCACTTTTCCACATTACAGTCTAACAAGGCAGAGGACAGAGCCAGAGACAGGATTATAGAAAGACATAACAAGTATTGTAGAGATAGTGGTAATCATCAAGAGTCAATATTTGTAAATGTGATAAAATTAGTATTGTTTTAGTTTTTTTCTCAGACAAAAACATCAGGAAGTGTTTTTTTGATTTATTTTTTATTTATCGTAATTCTCTTGATTATACTTATTATGATTAACACAAATGCATTTCATAGGTGATGCTCTGTAAACTCACATGGGTCCTGCTGGCACTGTTTAAAGGCCTTGTAGATATTGATAAGAGTGAAGTGGTCTCCCTCTGGGTGCTGGAACTTCATGTGGCACTGGGTTGCCTCTGGTTTCAGGTCCGCAGAAGGGATCACGAAGCAAGTTGGTGCTAAAAACAATCCACAAGACAAATGTGATGTCTCCAACTCACTGGTTACCTGATAAGATAAATAACTCAAAATATGGTTTTGTCTTTGAATATTTACATAAATGCCAGAAAGGCTCGTGTTACCTGTTAGCATGGCGGCAATGACGACCACCTCGCTGACGCAGTCGAACTCACAGGAGGCGAGCAGAGTCTTGGCCATTTGGGGCTCCAAGGGGAACTCAGACATGATGATGCCCATCTCGGACAGGTTACCATCATTATCCAGAGCTGCCAGGTAGTCCAGCTCCTCCAAAGCCTGCATCAGGCCTCCAGGGTCTGGGTTAGGGAGGTATATGCATCAAACAATATTTTTCACTTTTTGGTTAGAAAATGGGTGAAAATGGAACCAAATCCCTCAATGATGGAAGTACATAATCTTTATTAAACTAGGAGATCATTAATTACATGTAAATATACTCTAAAACTAAAACTGTTACGGATTATTTTTCAGTTTTCATGCTGTCTAAACAGTAATCCTAAGTGGTGGCCCACTGGGACAATCCCCATACTGGCACCCTGGGGGGCACGCTCAGAGTAAAAAGCCAGCAAAAGATTAGGATTTTGTAAACCTCAGCAACATCTGTCATGCAGCACTATGTAAAATTAAAAAGTCCTTCATGGTACAAATTAGATTTTCTATTCTGTTTCTGCAACAAACATCACAGTGAAACAAAGAGACATGGACTCCCCCCACACACCAATCCTACATTTATGCTCTAATCAACAAATGGGAGGCTGAGTGTGTGTTTGGGTGTGTGGGGGTGAATAAATCCGGGGAAACAAAAGCACATGGAAGCAGGTCAGCTCTGAAAGGAGGCTTGCAGAACAGGAGCTGTCGGTTCAGCTGAGGCACGGCTCACTGCCCTCTAATAAAAAAAAAAGTTCCAGTCTGTTGGAACAAAATGGAACGGACTGACTGAACCCAAAATATATCTGATTATCATTGAGGACATGCAAAACTTGGGAAACAAAACAAACTACCATATACTTTATTTTATGACCCTCACCTGGCCTGTCGATGAAGTCACAGTTGCGTAGGCCGGCGATCTCCATCCTCTTCAAGAAGAGCACAGTGGAAGTGATGTCAGACTCCACGATATGTGGGCGAGTCTCCACGGGGAGCTGTCTGTTCTCTGGGTACAGACAAAAACACCTGCCTACAGGATGGAGAGATCATCGTTAGACAGGACAGCTGCAGGAAACTGGCATCAAACATTATAACAGTTAACTCCTCACCTGTCGGACCCACCAGCTGTTTGCGACTCTTGGCTTGACTTTTGCTGATTGGCTGAATAATGACTGAGTTTGTTCTGATCCTAGGGTTATAAACCTGTAACAGCATCACAGTTTGTTGACCTTGATTATACACAAGTGGTTGAATATGTGATGATTAACACACCCAACAGTATATAAAGATGACAATTAGCTCTATGTCGAGTAGCTAAATTAAAATGCCACATATTACATATGAATTCATCAGCATAAGAAAATCACTTTTATTATTACTGGATTTTGTTGATAATGAAACCTTCACACAAATGCAACGTGACTTCCATGCCCACTTCTGGTGGGTTTCTGTGTCTGCAACAACGTGATTTATAACCTTGGAAGTCAACCTTCAAAAGTCTATGAGGTTCTTATAATCCCTTTAAAAGGACTAACTTACATATCTTTTCTCTAGCCCAGCATCAATGACAAAGCCGATCGAGCTAATGGCCCAGAAGAAATCCTCATTTGGGCTGGATGTGAGGAAAACTCTTCGGGTCCGGCCTGCCTCCGTCTCACCCAGGATTGGTAGATTCCCAGGTTGGCCGGGATGCACAGCAACAGGTAGGAGCTCACCCAGATGAGGGGGTAAGCTGTGCCCCTCATGACACAGGATGTCATGTGCCAGATTTATCTCCTGGTAAAGAGGAAACAAAAGAAGAAACTCAGGTGAAGACATACTCAGACTGCTCATTCCATCAACCATACGGTGCTGCTTTTTACCTGCGTCGTCACCAGAAACACAACCACATCTCCTTCCTCTTCAGAGCGGTGGATCTCCAGCACCAGACGGAGCGCAGAGCAGAAGTAGCTGTCACCTGTGCTGCTGTACACCACTTCCCCAGCACCTGGGCTCTCCAGGCGAATCAGAGGCACCGCTGACCCAGTGAAGTGGACCAGCTGCTTGGGTTCGGGCTCAGCAGCGGCTAAGAGGACCACGCGGAGCTCTGGCCTCTGCAGGGTGATGTCCTTCAGCAGACCCTGGAGGACATCAGTGGCTACGGTCCTCTGATGGGCCTGGTCCACGACTACAACCCCGTAGCGCTCGAGCAAAGGGTCTGACATCATCTCTCTCAGGAGCATGTCATCTGTGCAGTACCTGTGGAGGGTGGGAGGAAGGGAGCACACATGGGCATGGACACACTTGACGCTGTATTCAAATTCATAATAGATTCTTTCATTGTAAGTCTGAAAGAGTGGAACAATATATTCAGGAAATCCATTCAACATATTTCAGAATGGCATCTTAATGAAAGGCACTTTGTCTACACATCAGCTTTGCCCCCATTAGTGTAATTTACTCTGATAATTAGTCTGGGGAGTGGATCCTTTCGTACTTGCCGGCTGCCTGTTTATCTTATCTCCCTCCCTTCAATGTGCTGAGCTCCTTTGTTCCCCAGCTGACTTATGAGGGACCCACATGAGGGAGTGTGACATATGGGCAGACAGGGAGCCGGGCAGCTGTGGAGGAGCCCCTGAAAAGAGTCCCCCTCAAGCCTTTTGTTCACTTCTCTCTTGAGAATAAGAAAAGGCCGGCCGATTTAGCCGTGTGTGTCAGGGGCATGCTTTATTGTAACCCAGCAAGAGGAGAGAAAGAATCAAATAAAGAAACACTGGATACATCTGTGTTTGAAATTAGGAAGCAGCGCTTTACCGCACCTGAGGACTGTGTCATTCGTGCAACATGTTTCCAAAGGGATGCTGTACCCGACTTCGTGGCCAATGTTGACATCCATCTCATCTGCCACTCTTAGGGCGAGATCCACTGCCTGCTGTGGGTGGATCTGGGTACAAACCACTGCGCCATGCTGGAACTGGACTGACAGGCAGAATTCAGCACACCACTGGGGAATCTGTTTTAAAGTAAGAGAGAGATAAGTTATTTACACCGCAGATGCCTCCCCCCCTATAACCTAACAGTAAGAGGGTTTGAATTTTGTATCTCCTCTAACAAAGCTGAATCTGCTGTTGCATGAACGAAATGTGCAATATTTTCCACAGCAATGCAATCAAAAGCACCCCAAGCACTTACTTGAGAACTCCTCCCAGTTTTAGCAGAGCCACTGACACTGACAAACTGTCCTTTAGCCAAAGTGTCCATGAAATCACACTTTGCTTTCCACACTGGCAGCTCTTTCCTTTCTCTCAGCAGTTTGTAAAACCTGGAGGAATAAGGCAAGCCATCGAACTGATTAAGCTCCAAAATGTCATCATATTCTTTGTCTCCTTGACTCAAAGCATCCGTGTCTGAACAACAGGATGATTTCCCCTCAAAACAGTCCTCTCCAGTTAAACTGGTAATGTCCTGCGCCATCACAAGTGAGCTCCCACTCTGTCCGATGTAGACTTCATTCACAGATCCACAGAAGTGAAGTTTGGAAACCTCCAGCTCTCAGTAAACTGTTGGCCAGCACACAGACTGCCTCTGCAAGTGAAGCCAAATGAAAGGCTCAATAGGCGGTCAGCCCAGTGTTGTCATGTGGCCACTAATCCCATAGAAGCGCGGTCATCAACAGATGACACACACACACACACACGCACACACGCTGTTGTGAGAACAGAGATAGATGGGGGCAGACACTCAGAGGGGGCTGGTGTTTACAATGAGAACTGGCTCACACTCAAAGGCAGTGCAAAGTGTGTTAATGCATTTTTTTTTTTATCAACTGTGGTTTAATTTAGTAATTAAGTTGATTATCTCAGCAGTTGCCAAAACCACTTATTTCTCAATCCAAGAACCTAAATAACGGGCCTAAATAACGCAGACCTGCAAAAAGCAAAAAGACGTCAGCACAACATGTGAGCCTCCAGAGCTCGTACGAAAGTCTACAGATTTTCAACTGTAGAATCAAATTAAAAAACAAAACAAACCTCCCCCCAAAAGAAACAATCATTATTATTACTCATTATTATTATTATTACTGTTATGGCCTCTTTCTCCGGTTTAGTTAAACCTGAAAAACACAGTTACTGTGTTCTGTTCAACCATGTTTTATATAAATGAAAGCTATCTGAGGTTACCGTTTTTCACTACCTCACATTCATTGTCACACATGAAAACTACAACTCCTCAACTTAAAATGATGCTATCGCTATGCTATGATGCTACTTCCTATTGCAAAAAAAAAATAAAGCAAAATTAGTTCGGATTTTTCTTGGTAAATAACAGACACTGATGTGGATCATATTATTTTCTTATGGTTATATAATATGTTGTTCACTTGAAGGACTGTTTAGAAGTCAAGAACTTTCCAGTCTCTGTATTCTTTCCCAGTAATGGATCTAAGTTGACATGCTTTGGTGGGAGCTGAATCTTCTCAGGACTCAGGAAGGCAACTTCAGTGAGGGAAGGAGTGCTGGGTTTTTGTAATGACCAGTTTTGTCTGGCAGGTGGCAGTGTTGAACAACCAAGATAAGCTGCTGCAGAGCAGACACTCTTGTGAAGAAGGAGCTCACAGGTTGGTGATTAGACACCCTTTTGGAAAATGGCACACGTACCTGGAGTGTGTTTCTGTACAGATTTACTGTGCTGTTTTCAGACACTGAGAACAGCTGCTTATCGGATGCTTGCTTATTAGAGGAAAGGATTAGCAAAGCATCTTGAGTTATATTGTTTTTTCATGTTGCATATTCATCACATTTTGAAGTATCATGTGTTGCTAGTTGTCCTTATGCAGTGTGATGATTATAGGATGATTAAGCCTTTTTTCCCAAAATAGTAAATATTGAAAAGGACTGGAGTCCCTTTTTTGGTGACTTCTTAAGGCACACTCATCCTCTCAGAAGCCAAGGGGGGGCAGAAAAAAAAAAGTGTTGGCTGTTTTTCATATTTATCAAATGAACATTTGTATTCTTGCTTTAAAGCCACTTGTGGTTTTCTTTTCTCCATTTTTGAAGTTACTTTCAAAAATCACAGCGAGAATGAAATTAAAACAACTTTTTGTAAACAGTCATAGGGAACTTTTATTTGGCTCTTGTTTCAGCAATAAAATCTCTCCATTTAAATGTTACCTTCAAACATTTGTATCTGGCCTACGGGTTACAGGTCGTCTTTCAAATCCTATTTTCACCCCTCAGAGTAAAAGGGGCACGGCCTCATAGTGGGTTCTTCTACCACTGTGCTTGTCAAAAAGGAACAAAAATGGAAGAGAAAAAAGAGAAATGGCAACTGACATACAATATTTACACTTTACGATGGCTTTTAAACATGTCACTGCTATGCAAATAAACACATTACATTTAGGATTTACAAATGGCATAAACATTTAACGACTAAGTGACACAGCACTGACAGATATTTTCCCATGTGGAGCAGTTACTCTGACTGTCCAGCACATCTGAGCACTTCCAAAAACAGGAAAAAGCATTTCTTGCACGTGTTTGTACACAAATGCAATGCATAAATGCAGGGTTTTACGAACTTCAATCATTCTGCAGAGGTGAGAAGACGAGCCACTGCTTTTGGATACACTGCAAATATAAAAAGCGTTATCCAAGGGGAACACTGACACAGGAACAAGAACTGTGCTGTTAAGTTTGAATCCCTCCTTGTAAAACAGCAAGTCAACAACAAACAACATCGAGGAAACTGGCCAACCAAAAGTGCAACGCCAGGCTCTGAATCTAATAAATGATGCTGTGGATGAATGAGCGACCTCAAGACGTTCAAGAATAACACAATACGAAATTCAAATGGAATGTTTCGAAGGCAAAAAAAAAAGACAGACACAGATACAGTAAAACATCTTGTTGGAAACAGTCGAGGAGGAGACTGGAAAGCTCACAGCGCTGAAGTCATTCCTCTTGGCTCATACGTTCAAGGACAAAGTGAGCGTAAATGTTAAACATACAAACACCAGAGCTAATGCTGAATTATTTGGTGTTGGTGTAATTCTCTGGAACACAATCAGTCTGTCAAATCTGTTGAGACTCTGCAGCGTCTGCCAGTATCAGAAAGAACATGTTGGGCGCCCAAGTGTGTCAGAGCCAACCTGAAAAGTGTGAAAAGTACTTTTCCTGTTTGTATAAAGAAAAGTGAACTTATAAGGGAATAAAAGAGCCTGACTGTGAGATTGTAAAATGAGCGGATCAGAATAATCCCATAAAAAGAAGAGTATTCTCAGGCTTTAAAATGAATACGTGTACTTTGTTTAAAAAAAGAAAAAAAAGAAGCAAAAACCATTCAATTCATATCTACTTTGTAGCACCGTGTCGACATGAATAGAAAAGATGTATTTGGTATTCAATACATCATAAAAATATGAACACTGAATAAATAACATTGCTCTATGGCCCACAAGCTACGCTGACAACTTGCTGAGTTGTGCTCCATTTCCCTTTATCTTCATTTCAGTCCCAAAACAAATGTTTTTTTTTCTCTTGCTTCAATTTTTCAAGCAACGTCACTTGTTATAAAAACATCATAATATTTCAGCATTTCATTTGAGAAAAAAGTATAAAAATCACCAAAGAATGCAAAAGAAATTTTCTAAATTAAACCACGTTTTCTTCTTTCCTAAACTTTTCCAAGGGCAAAAACACTCTCTGTCAGAGTGTTTTGTGCACAAACTGGTACTGTCCAAGTTAAATATTTAAATAGATAAATAGTTCATTGGTACCTGAGCGAGGACAACAAAGCACCTTTAAGAGGCGTAGCACTGAGGTGTGATGTTAGCCCCCTTTCACCAGAAACTCTGTGATACTTCCAAGTGTCCAAAAGGTCTGACAGAGTCTCAGCAATTAGTGCAAATCAACAAAGTCTCCGTGGGGCAGGAGGTCTTACTCGTCCATGACTTCCGGAGCTCAGCAATCCTTATGAGTCTTTGGTGGCCTGTAGGGCAACATCGGCGCAGGTCTGAAACATAAACAAGGCACATTAAATGCGTTATATGATGGAGTGTAAACTGAGGCAAAATATCCACCGTCAGACTTTAATTTGACATGAGGTCTTTTCTGAACGAGAACGTGAGCCGCTTTGACACTTTGAAAAGTCACATTGAAAAGTCAATAAATCATACAATCACAGTCATCACCATTTCCAAAGTGAAAGAAAAAAAACTGATGAGGAAATGAATCAGGAGATTCACTAGTGAGAAGAGGAGGCAAGTCTCAGGCTCGCAATGATTAATAAAGGATTCAGCAGAAAAGAAACTCCAAATCGACCGGTGACAGAACAGAAAACACGGCAAGCGATGTGTAAAGGTCTTGTCGTGTGTAAAATATCTGAAAAGGGACTATACAGACATGTGATTCCTGTCAGATTATCACTGACCTGCTGGGTAAAGGGATGGTGGGTGGAGGCCTGGGCACAGTGGGAATGGGGATGGGGAGGGGTCCATTTCCGGTCATGTGAACCCCCGCTGCCGTGGCACTTTGACCCAGCCGAGAGCTCCTCCCTAATGGGTCTGCAGGCAAGGGTTTCTGGGGTGGACTGGGTTTCTCAGAGTCCTGAAGAAGGGAAAACAGTTCAGTTCATCAGACCAACACTGTGTAATACTGTGTTCACTGTAATTTGTCTATAAAAATGAAGGTGAACAGAATTGAAACTTTGTATATTTTATTTTGCATATTTTTCAGCCAGAAGTCCTGTATTTAAACTTGATTATTTACGACATAAGGGACATGATTGAGATTTATCTGTCTTGAGGCATTATAGATTTTCTTTTTTCACAATTAACTGATTTTCAAATACAGATTGGCACTTGACTAAGTTAGTTTTGAAGCTGCATTGAAATATCTTGCATGGTAACCGACACAAACTTAAAAATACACTACAATACTCTTGAGACACTGAAAGAAAATAATCTTGTCGGCTGTCTTGTGTCGGCTTCAACCTCCCTTTAACTATGGACCAGCTGTTCAGCAGCTATCTGGAGACAAAAGCAGACACGTTTCACTAGAGGGCACTGTGTTATCAGTGTTTTCTCTAACATGAGATGAATCCCATGCCGCCTCCTCCTCCTCCTTGCCTCCTCCACCTCTGTGGCAGTGCTGTGTGAGTGTAGAAGGTTATCTGAATGAGGTGCCATCATGTGTTACTAATCTGCAAGCAAGGAGGCGAAGCAGTGATAAACATCTTCTACAAGCAGCTTGGCTACCGTTGCACACACACACACACACACACACACACACAACCTCCTCACACCCACCCACACCATAACACTCTCAAGAGAAAACATGGATGAACTTTAAGCAGTATGCACACAGAGGAACAGAAAGTTTTCCACATCATGCATCGATGAAACTAAGAGAGCTGGAAAGCTTAAAACATTCATGAATGCAGCCAAGACATCAACATACAGACTGACTGTTAAAAAGCCGTGAGTGTCCATTGCTGTGTGACTCAGAGGACTCAGACACATCACAGTAACTGCAGAACAGACACTCCTTTCCACCTACTTGTGGTCTGAGGCTGTATTTCATCGTTTGGGCCTCTTGGTTCCAATTCAAGTAAATCTTACACGTGATATCTTAAATCTGATGTTTTAGCATGAAGAGTTTCAAACTGTGTGGCAACAGACTGAGAGAGACCCTTCCTTGTTTAAACATCACAATGTCCCTGCGCACCACACAAGTGCCGTAAAGACTTTTTTGGTGCTTGGAGCTTGGTGTGGCAGGACTTGCACAATCCAAAATCTTGTGGAAAGCTTTCCCAGAGGAGCAGCGGCTGCTCTAACACATGTCTAATGATCAACAGTCACATGTGTTTGTAGTGTTCAGGTCTCCACAAACACTACATGGACAAAAGTATTGGGACAGCTGACCATAAGACCTACAGGGATTTTAATGACACCACATTCTAAATACACAGACAGCTTTGCAGCTGTAACAGCTCTCTTCCCACAAGAGTGGAAGCTCTAGTGAGGTCAGGTACTGATGGGCAATAGTGAGGTCAGGTACTGATGGGCAATAGTGAGGTCAGGTACTGATGGGCAATAGTGAGGTCAGGTACTGATGTTGGATGAAAAGTCCTGGATCGCAATCTCCGTTCCAGTTCATCCCAAAGGTCTTTGATGAGATTTGAGGTCAGGACTATGTGAGGGCCAGTCAAATTCTTCCATGCCAAACTCATCCAAATAAGCAAGGGATTATCTTTGATTTGCTTATTCTTTTCTTGATTGAGATATATATTGTTTTGGTCTGTGACAGGTCATAAATCGATTAAGCTAGTAGTTGTTTGAGCTCATACTACAGTATACTGTACTGTTAGTCTTCTGGTAGCAATTATTAAAACAGCAAAACCTACAGTTCATTCACGTCATATAATATTCATTAGCTAAGGTGAACTTAAGTTACCGTCTAACCAAGGAAAAACATGTTTTTACAAACTCAAAATTGGGAAATCTCTCTACACAAAACAGCCCAAAGCTTTTCAGATGCAGTTAAAAACACAAGGTGCCCCACAGAGGTTGAAATGTTACGATGCTTTAATCAAACTGAACTCCGTTAACAGCACAGCAGGTCTGTTTCACTCTGAATCTGCATTCCAGTCCCATGTGGATACTGTTCTCACTTGTTGAGAGTTTTGGGGCTAATAAAATGTACACAGTAAGGGATTCTCCAGATCCAATTAGATGAATCTGTGTGAATGAATTAACTGAAACAAAGTATTCACATACAGTGTACCACCCACCGTGATATATAAGCATACATTCATTCCTGACAAACTCCTAAGTAAATGTAAGTAAGTTATGGACAGTTTAGTTTAAGTGGAAAATAACTCTTCCAGAAACACAAAATCGGGCTGTTTTTTTCACAGGAGTGTACAGAGGAAGACAAAGATGTAAGCGGGCAGATGCATCCAATCAAATGCAAGAATTATCCAGGACCCATGTGCATTCTAATGCCGCTCTTGGCAGGAAACCTCATACTGTAACTGGAGTCTTGGTGGTGTTCACATGTCTTAATTCAAAATGAAGGATTGCACTGTCCTCTGTGGCTTGAGAAAGATCTATGAGCCTTGGGCTTACATGCACCTTTCAAAACCCACCGGAGGAACTGAAAAATGCGTGCTTGTCTGGCCAAAAACAAAGCTATTTTTCTAACTTCCAGAAAAGATGACATTTTGGAAAGGCACGATTTTAACTCCTCAATCTGCTTTTGCAGAGCACGTGAGCAGGGTTTGAGCTTATTTAGTTCACATTTAGTTGACACTGCAGGTATCTGATATGTATTTTTCCTTCAGCCGAACAAGATATTAGGAAGCAGCTCGGTTTGTGAAAATTCAGCTCCCACGCTGTTTTCTTTTCATGTATTGTCTCGTTGTAATAAATGCAGTGTACGCTTTATTCCCCTGGAAGCACCTCAACATTTAATGGGGTGCAGTCGGTACGCAGGCGTAAGACATGCTACAAAAAACATTTAAAATAAGACATATTGGCACAGACAGCATGGAAGGCCCTGTCAAGTACTACAATAAGCTTGTAATACACATTCTATTTAAGGACTGATGTCCTGCACGTCCTTGCTGGCCTGTTATTCAATCTCAACAGAATCACCTCTTCTTTTTCTGATCTATAGCACATTTGCCGTCTCTTCTCGCTCCATCTGTTTCATTACACCGAAATGAGTGAGTGGATATTAGCCGGGTGCAGGGTTTCATTGTTTTGGCAGGACACTGAGCGGCCTATTTGTAAAGCGAACAGTGGCCTTTCAGCTAAAGTGCATCTTTAGCTGGCACACGTTCATATCAATCAAGGCTGATGTGCAGCAGTGCTGGCTATGATGGCACTTGTTCCTGCTGCTCAGTGCTAGAAGAATTCAAATTCTGCTTAAGTAAAAGTCTGGTCAGCAAAATGTTCTCAGAAGTACTGGTTATATAGGAACATGCTCCCCGAATGACTTCTGAAAATCTCTAATACTGGTTCACTAATGGCATTGGCATTCACTATGTAGGCATTGTGTAGTTGATTTGAGTTAGTTTCATATGCAGTTTGATATATTAAGCAGGATTTTCTTATATTAATCCAGTGAGTGTCAAGATAAATTGAAGGGACTGTGACATGATTACTGTTAGAGGAAAGATGTTGCTCTGCTATGAACCTCTATAATAAATTTGGGGAATTTTCTCTAATGTTCTTTTTTCGTAAAATACTGAATCATTTTACCTCTTTGGGTGCCTAGCAGTTATTTAAAAGCAATCATTCAAGAAGGTCAGAGGAGGAAATGTCTCTTTGGTGGAGCTGCTAACAATACATAGACTACTTTCTTGAGACAGTTTGCAAGGCAGTAATGAAATGGGGAGCATTGGTTTACTCTTTAAAAAGTTACTGTATTTTAAAAGCTTACCATATGTTTTTACAGCATTAATCTGAAAAGTATCTAGTAACTAAAACTGCAAAATAAAAATAGCTGACTAAAAGGTAGCTCATATAATTAATAATTATTAACATTTTAAGATTATCAAATATTAAGTACAGCTCAACCGCAGGTACAGTATGTCAGTACTTTCCACCGCTGCTGCTGCTCACCTGAATGATTAACCTTGGAGGTACAAAAACTGGATCTCTGCACATCTACCTCTAAGTCCTCCGTGCTCTGGCTTTACATCAGGGATTATGTGATGCTCTTTATCCAAGAGACACAAAGTGTCACAGCACAAAGCTAAATTCCTCCTGTTTTCAAAGCAGCACAAGTCTGTCAATTATCCGTGCACCCCGCTGCGGCTCACGCAGCGCCGACATCCAACACAAGTCCTCTCGCTGCACTGATACAGGAACGGAATCAGGATTTGGATCCATCACCAAATTCAGCGAACAGATGAATTTACTATCTACACTGCATCCAATACTGCCGGCTCGGCATAAAGCAGCACCTTACTCAGGGGTTGGGTCACAGAGAGGGAGACGGATTGAATTTTGCTGTCGATATGTGGGCAAGGAAACCAACCGCAGTGCAGAAATGCAGTGAGTTTCTTGTATCCAACACTTTGCTACAAGCTTTAAAAATGACCATACAGGCAGCGGTACAAGTTTTAGACCATTAACTACAATTTACATATATTTTACATTACTGCAATCCATTTTAAAAAAAGAACGCCAGGTTTACATACTGATGTCTTACCTTCTATTCCATTCCAGTGGTTTCTATTAATTTCAGTATGGCATGATAATGATGAGACTTAAAATTTGCTTGGTGTAGGTAATCCATCACAGACAGCATTTCTTCTCTTTAGTTATTGATAAAGTTATAGTACTGTGATGTGGTCTGACCAGGCTGTGATTTTAAAACCACGAGGAAACTGTGACATCTGACAAGTCTGTTGTTTATCTCACGTCTGATGGAATTTAGGGACCTACCAACATGTTCGTTTCAGAGCTGATAACAATACAGATTTTAAGTGATCAAGGAGACTGATAAATGACAAGTGGAACGGAGTGGGATACTGAGCCAGACCACAAAGTGCTGCATAAGAGAAAACTAGGGTATTTTTAAATGAATTTATATTATTGATAATCAGTCAAAACTAACTAATAAATAAACAAACAAACCCAACTTCCCCCAGGGATCAGTAAAGTATTCTGAAATAAAACGCAAAAAATGCTGAACATCGGATTCCATAATCACCCAGGACAATAATTGGTCTATCCTGAGGTCAAGAATGAACTTGAAGTTTCAAATGTTAACCTAACAAGGACTAGAAGTCCTCAAGATGATCAGAAAAAAAAAAAACAAACCCTACAGCTACAGCAGACGTGACCCAACTTAAAGCTCCAGAGAAACATGAGAATACAATGAGAATGTAACTTTGATAAAACAAACAAACAAAGCAACCTAAACGTTCACTGTGACCTGTTTCAAGCCTCAGCAGATTTGTCTTCATACTTTTACGTTAAAATGAAATAAAACTGATAGTTGCCTAAAACATGATATAAGAAATCAATGTGGAAACCTTGGAAAACGTGGTGTGGTGGATTAGAAAATGATCAGGAGTGATGTACAGTGAAATATGCACAACCTGAATTGAATGGCCTATGTTGTGTATATGCTCCATTAAAGCTGTGGTCTATAAATTCCCATTTTAAAGTATTACAAATTTATTTATACTATTTAAGTAAAAGCTACAAACTTTGCAGAATCTATGAATTCTAGACTCTGTGGAGATCTAAAGCAGAATTTGGGCTTTTGTGCAAACAAACCTGGTCCACTCTGTACACCGGGTGCTGACGTGGCAGACTGAGAAAAGGCGGCACTCGAGGTGGTGAGAAGGAGGTGTGGGCAGGCAGGACCCTGCGCTGGGCTGGGAGAGGAGGCAGGCTGGGCTGGCCCACGCTCAGGGACACCGGCATGGGCTGGCTGATGTGCAGGGGCTGGTAGAGGGGCAGTCGGCGCAGGCTGTGAGAGTGGAAGTTGTGCGGAGGGAGGAGAGGCTCGGCACTGAGAAGAGATGCCTGAAAAGACAATGAGAGATGAATGTTATTTTCTGTAATGTATCATCTGGTGTCTCAGCGGTACATATGACTTTGTCACTGCAGGAAAGGCACAGGCGTTGCTAACGGCATTAATGATCTTTGTTTTACTAACCCAGTAAGCCAAGACAGTGTGACAGTGAGCCAGCATGCACAACAACACTACTCTGAGACTGAAGCAGCTAAATGGGATTCAGCCATGATTCATTTTATTGTTTACACATGGGATTCTTCCTAAATTGTGAAAAAACGGTCATCATAATTTCCAAGAGCCCAAAGTGACGTCTTCAAACTGCTTCTTTTGCTCAACCAACAGTTCAAAACCCAAAGACTGTTCATCCATACTTTTAAGACGTGGGAACAAGCAAATGTTTGAGAAAAATGACTGAAACACTTAATCAATTATCAACATAGCTGCCGATTAATTTTCTTTCAATTGACTAATTGGTGTATAAACTGATCAGTGCAGCTGTAAGTATGTTGCTGGTTCCAGCTTCTCAAACGAGAGTATCTTTGTAAATGAAATAACTATTGAATACCTTTTGGTTTTAAACTTTTGGTCAGACAAAATGAGCAACAACCTGGAAACACTTGATCTTTGATTTAAAAATGTTAAGGTGTTTTTCCACCTTATAGATCCTTAAATTAAAGGAAAATAATCAGCAAATTAGCTAAACATAAATATAATAATTAGTTGCAGCCCTCATCCTGTCCTGACATATTACAGTGTAACATTGGTATAAAAAGTAAAACTCTACTTTAGTTATGAAGCTCTCGTTAGTGTGAAATAGCTGATGTCAGAGTCGGCCATAAAAGTGGAAAACAACATTATTAGATACGACGTTCTGAAATTGTAAAAGCCAGAGTCTGACCACATGTCCTGACCAGCTGTTCCACCTCGGGTCCAGAACAAACCAATAACACCTAAAATGGCTACAGAGGATTTGGCTGCTGGACAACACACACACACACACACACACCCACACACACACAATGCAGATGTATTCAAAGAGAGCTGCTGCAATGCTGATGGACATCTGGACACTAGCAAGTGGTGACCATAATAAGAGTGGACAGACGGCTTGAAATCGTCACGCCGATGGACTGAAATGTACTAAACATAACCTGGATGAACTTCTGCCACAATTATGATATGAGATATAACTTTTCTACATAGTTGCTGCCAGTACAGGCCAAAGCAAAAACAAATCAGATCCACATACACACGCGTATGCATGTAAATGCTTGTCATGCACATACAAATGATAGGTAATCTGCCTGTGTGCTTATCGCTGCCAACAAACAAATCAAAATCTTCTTCCCTCCTCTATCTGAATCAGCTCTGCTCTCTTCTCATTATTATTAGTATTATTATTTTCTTAATCAAAAACAAATAATAAAGAGGCTCAAATAAGAACATCCTGAGTTTCAATTAAAGTTTCTCTGCCTCCTGAAAACAACTGCACCGTAATTATTCATATTTCGAGAGATACATGGTGAGGCTGAATCAGTTACCCCGCCTGCCGTCATCTTGTGTTGTGAACAAGCCTGGAAGCATGACGACTCTAAGCCAAGACTTGGCTGCAGGTAAGTGCGATTGCAAAAGAAATCAAATAAAATGGGTCGTGAAAGAAATGAGTGCACGCACAGACACACACATACAGGAAATACTGGGGTGTATATGAACATACAGTGTACGTTCGGGCACACAGGTCGATCTGTTTGACAGATGTTGAAACAGACGTGTTGAAGGGAACGACTCACCTTATAAATGTTGGCTCCAGAGGGTTTGGGTGGAGGCTTGCGCTGTGGTGTGGGCCTATACATGGGCTGAGTCCTGATGGGGCTGGTTGGCCTGTTGGCCTCCACAGATCTATAAAAACAAGTTTTTAAAGGTCCAATCTGTAGTTTTTTTAAAAAAAACATACATTTCGAATGGACTCAATTTCTGAGATGTTCAGAAGTATAGTTTACAAACATCTGATTCATGTTGTCACCATCAATCAAATGTGATGAAACCAAACCCACACAGTCCCAAATGAAGGAAATTAAATGAGTGAGAGTTTTTGAATGTGAAATCTTAATAAATGTTATCTAAGAATGTTTTTTTTTCCTCCAAACTTTGATTCTTGTTTATTTAGCCATTAATAATTGTTGTCTTAAATTAATAGTAAATACCAAATTTTCATGTGCTTTAAAGGCCCAAACTATAGTTGGTTTGACCATGTACTTGTGTTATATTTTTACAGTAAATTTCTGTTATATTCACGTTTGTATATGTGGTGCAGAGTCAGAAAGTTCTATTGTATATGAAAAATAAACATTTCCTAAACTGATCACAGTTGAAAATACAGGCCTGTTGTTCCACTGTGTTTCTAAATAATTTCCATATAAAAAGAATAGTTGCTGATAAACTATGTAACTTACCTTTCCCTAATATTATAACCAAATTACTTATAAAATTACAATTACAAACTTCTTGGAAATTATCAGGAGCATATCCTGTCCTGTTTTCTACATTTTGGTGCTAGGGTGGCACTTTCATTTAGATTTGGATCATGAATTCTACCCTTGAAGATAAGTTAAAGATTGATGTTTCACACAAAAACAAGCACTTTGTTTTGCTAAATGTTGCGCACAGCCAGCTTGGTGCACCCAAGCTAAAAATTGAGTCTTAATAAATTAACTTGAGTTTGTAGAAAATAAGATGTGAAAGTAATGAATCAATTTCACTTCAAAACAAGCAGCAGGAACAAGAACTTAACTTGTGATGTTAATACAATAACTTGAATTTCTCAGTGGGATTTGCTGCAGCTGAAACATCCTTACAACATGTCACTGAGCCACAGTCACCTGAGTTTCTCCAAGGTGCTCTTCTTATTGGTGAATAGGAGGCGCAGGAAAGTCTTCCTCTTCACAAAGATGATCACGGTGGTTGCCAGAAGACTGACTAGGGTGACCAGGATTGCCACGGTAATGACCACACTGTCGGCTGATGCCATATACGACAACACGCACATTAATACACACACACGCGCATCTACAGCACAAAACAATGACAGGACATAACGCAAAGACCATTACAGCTGGGCCACAGTCAGCAGCACAGTTTGTGATACACATATCTCTCCTTGTTTCTGTTGCTCACTCTAAGGACTAAAACTAACTTCCTTTTCTTTTGAGTCTACAGACTGTGTTGTCTGATGTATTACTGTGTGGATAGGGGAATTGTGTTGCTCTAGGAAAGTTACACTCCAGTCCAAACCACACATCAATCCAGTACTGACTCTGCAAGAAAATAGATGTTCGAGTTATACAGAGATGTGCTGGTGCAGCTTTGTGTTGTTGCTTATTTCTGAGTTGGCGCTGTTGTCTCTCTATCTAGATGAGTCAGGATAGAAATGTCCATCCTACCTGCCAGCCTCATTGGCCCACTGTCAATGCTCCCACCAAAGCCTTCCTTCTCACAGAATGGAGGGGCCCAGTGTGCTTCACAATGGCAATTCTTCTTGTTGTTGCACACCTGAAAAAGGGCAGTTATACTCTATTTTGAGACTTCCTTTCTCTGTCAAATGTTATCAAAAGGAATATGTATTCCTACCAGCAAAACCCCAGGTATAAATGATGCATTGTACTCTACAAAAGGCCTAAGCCTGAATCACAAGATGAAAACCGAATTGGTTTATTTTTTATAAATAAACCACTCTCATTCAGTTAGCCTGAGTGACTTTCAATATAAGAGGACACTGGCTGTGCGAGTGTGTGCGTACTCTATCATAATAGATAAAACATGTAGATGGGGGAGTCCATCTCGTAAAGCCTCAGGTTTCCAGCGAAGGAGTCTGATCCAGGAGGATTCCCTAGCGGGATAACTCAGTCCAGCTGTCAGTTGGCAGGAGGTTGCAGGGAGGTGCAGAGGGAGTTGTGCAGCTGTGGGGGATTTACATTTAGCACAGACGTACAGTCAAGTGCATTCCCTGCCTCCAGGCCATGGACACTCCTTAGCACTGGTGACGGGGTTAAGAGGCACTTGGGGGCTCAGAGGGAGGTATGATTTGGGGGAGTTTTATGTTTGTATGAAGGGAAAATGTTACAACACTGAGGACAGGGTAACATTATCTGTCTGTCTTATGTTGAATCAACACTCAGTGTGAAGATGCATACAAAAACAATTACTCAGAGACAGATTACGCTGTCCACTGAATGCTTGATTGTAATTGAGTAATTAATACTGTCAGAAAAGATCACGCTTCACATTGTTATCTATATATTTCTTAATGTCTACTTGATACTTGATATGACTTGAGTATATATTAGCGGCTTTTCACCCCCTAAATGAGCAACACACAAATATACCAATGTACCTGAATACAGCCTATACAAGCTGTGCAGTGCAAAGTGAGTTGACTTGCACGTGAGCAATATTCTTTCAGAATTATTACTTTTGCAGTCAGGTCTTGCACTGTGCGATGTGTTGGAGAAAATGGCAAACAAACTCATTTGGCAGATATTTCTGCATGAGGGAAAGTGCATCTCAAGTTCACTATCTTAATGGGAAAACATCTTACATAGTATGTTTTATGTAATTATTTTCATTGACCAACAGTTAGGACGAGAAAGTTTTATTTGCTGTTGAGCATGAAAGTGTTTTTTCTATTATTATGATTATTACTGACCGACAAATTCAACTCAGGCATATTTGGGCAGGTGCAAGATATATGAGTATAAGAAACATGCAATTTTTGGATCACAGCTTTGATTTCTCATTGTAAATAATGTCCGCCCGATAAACCGCCATAATTGACAGTGAAGATCAGAGGTTTGTGTATGTTGATTTACACCCTGGTGAATATTTGATTCTAAAAACTAAACAACAAAATAAATCAAACATAAAAGCACCCCCTGTTGAATAATTGATAAGGACTGGAAAGAGGAAAGAGAAAAGTGATCAAAGAGTATTGTAGTCTCTCCCTGCAGTGCTGCACTGTGTCTTCTCTCACTGTACAGTCAGAAGATGATGGACAACACTAAGAGTAGACCATAAATGATGCTGTTAAATGGGGTTGATTTATCCTCAGTGGGACAATGAAGATGGATCACACAGAAGAGGAGCAGCTGCCATGACTCACAGGCTCCACTGTAAACACACTGTTGCTCTGCTATTGTTTGCAATTATGAGGCAGTAAGACAGTATTAATTTTGCTACTCAAAAAGTGACAAAGTGAGTCCTTGAAGGATGCTTCATTGTTCTACTCTCTACAGTGAATAATTTAACACAAAGCACTGAGCTAATAGGTACTCTGCACTCACCCCGCGTCCATTGCACTTGCCAGAGCACTCATGCACACCAAAGACACTGACATTCTGGCACTGCCGATTTAGGCACACCTGTAAAAAGGGAAAAGCAACATAAAGCAAGTGCAGAATTAAAGAGCCAATGAAGATGAATGCAAAAATTCCCAGAGAACAACGCCTCTTATTCTGCCTCTCACTGGCTACCTTGATGCTCTTAGCCCAATCAATCTCACTCCTCATTGGCACAAGACTCTATCTGTCTTGTGGACAGGCTCAAATTGGATGGGACAGTTGCAGCATCCTTGTCTATAAACACAAGCATATTTTACACCATGCATATTTGCAAAGCAGCACAGCAAGTGCAGCCTGGTGAGTTCTGGGTTATGTGTCCTATAAACCTGTGCCATATCTTCAGCACTACAGAAAATAGTAAAACACAGCTGGAGAGTGTAGAGGCAGGTGGAGTCTGCAAATAAGTTACATTCCTGAAGTTACAGCGTTGCTATACAGTTACTGAAAGTGAAGAGGGACACCTAAAAAAAATAACTGGTTGCCGTGAGTGTCTTGCCCATTTTTGTAGCTTTAGTTAAGATGTAAAGATGTGGAACACCAGATTCTCAGGAGGACAACCTCTCCTTTGCCTTGGCTATGTACTGCAGTACTCTTTGCTCAGTGCTCAGGGGACTATACAGGATTATACAGTGGTCAGCCTTTTGGGATCTCTACAGGACAAATAATATAGCATTATATAGCAGCTTGCATGATAACAGACTAGAAACACTACCACAATACTGAAGCCTGAGAATCATCTGTGCTACTTCAGAAGAATTAAAGATAACCTTGTGCTCGGACTCTTTACAATCAAATGATAAACTGACCACTCACCATGCCGTCTCCACACTTCGTACCAGCTAGAACCAGTCCAGGATCAGGCATGTCATCACCCAGGTAAACGTGTGTTCCTCGACACAGAATACGTCCTCCCTCTTGAAGTGGGATGTTGGTTTCAATGGAAACAGCGTTTGTTCCAATCACTGGCCTGTTGGCTCCTCCCTGGCACTGAATTTTACCACACTTTGCATCCCTGTGTACAACACATGTGTGCACACAAACATCAAAAAGCACATAATAAAACAGTTAATCAAAAAGCTCTGATATGTATGGGCCTGTCAATCACAGAGAAACATAAGTAACTGTAGAGAAAGATGAAAGACTGCTGAGGAGAGCTGCATTGCTTCAGTCCTCCGGCCATTAAAGCAATTACATCAATTAACAAAGAGCTTGATTACAGAATTCACCCAAAGGGAGAAGATCTTTAGTACAATTAGACAACAAGAATAGCATGAAATGATTCATGAATGCTTTCTGTAGAACATAATTAGCTGCTATCTTTCTCAAATTACATTTTTCACCCGTGTAAACTTTTGTTTGAAGATCACATGTCAGATTTCACAACGTAACGATGATTGCTAATGACACCACTTAAGCTAATCAGTTGTGTTATGCACAGCAACTTCTCTGTACCTCTGCCGCATCAGGACAGCTGCAGAGTCTTACCTCGCATCACATTTGGCAAAGGAGCCTTTGGAGTCTTTCCCACAGTTCCCATAAGGATCTCCTGCAGAGTTGACTCGCTCAAAGCATATCCCAGGGGCAGGCTTGGCTCCTGCAAACAACAGACAACAAAGAAAAACATGGAAAATGCAAAAATACAATTAGCAAAATGAAATGAAGGATTCTCCGAATGAAAGCAAAGATTATGTCCAGTGTATTAGTTGCCTTTGGTTTACCTTGTCCCCACAGGGTGATGCACTGTTGCTCGTGAGTCTGGCAGATGCCGTTATAGCAGTAGCCTTCGACGTTGTGACAGGCGTGCCCATCATGCAGATAAACATTGGCTGGGCAGTGAGGGTTGGCACCAGTACAGAACTCTGGCAGGTCGCAGGAGTTACTGGATTCTCGACACTGGGTGCCAGCCGGTTTCAGCTGTAAACACACACAGTACAGGAAGCTCTTTCAGACCTGCAACACTGCTGACTTCACTGATCTGTAAAAGGTTTCTGGGCTTTGTAATTATTGTGTCTTTACTGAAACTTGACAGGTCTGTGCAAATGTACAAATAGAGTAACAATGCTTTTGCATTATTTGGCATGTGGCGTGCGAAAGGAGGGGATAGCAATGAACAACAACTGTAGGACACAGGGGTAGGAGTCTACTGCCACGCTTTGAGCAAAATACTAAGATCAGTAAGCTAACATGCTTACAATAACAATGCTAAGCAGTATAATAACTCACATGGTTATAATAATAACCATAATGATTTGCTAGTTAGAATTTAACACAAAGTGCAAGCTGAAGCGGATGGGATTCTGGTCATCAAATAAAGTATTGGACAATTTATAATTTTGACCTGATGATGCCACTAGGGGAAGAGTTAGAAGCTCACAAAAACTATTACAATTCATCCTAAGTGGGACATGAATGTTTGTATCGAATTTATACAATCTGGTCTGGGACTGCAATCATTGCAACCAATGAATTCATTAAAAAACACAAACGTGAACCCTGTGGTATTACTGGACGAAAGGCCATCCGGATTCTTCCTCAGGAAAACGTAAATGTTAGATATTTCAGTCTGGACCAACAGACTGAAGTGTTGGACCAACATTGCCATTCACAGAGCTCTGCTGCTAGACTGATTAAAAATAATATCAAGTAAGGAAAGTGTTCTCAGTTGTGATGGATTTTTAAATTGATTTTGCAGTTCAAGGCTCAATTAATGACCACAGTGAGTGTGAAGGACGATCACCTCAGCTTCTCTGGCGGATCCCTTAACAATAATAAGCAGTTAGAACTGATTTTAGAAACTAGAGAAGACTTCAGGCCGATTATAATTTAATTCCTATTTGCTCACATCTTTCATATTTTGCTGGATGAATGTTCAAAAATGTGTGATGATTAGTGGGATTATCAGTTGCTGACGTAAACACATTTTTATAAACCAATCTGACAAGAGAATAGCTAAATCGTGCACAGTACAGTACTGTTTAGGTTATACACACATTTCTCTCAAAATGGAGGTCTGTACAGGAACCTTTAATCGTTTAATCACCTTCAACAAATGTTCCTTTTCAAACAGAGGACACACATCTGAGATACTGAAAGATTTATGTAGAAAGTGTTGAAGAAAGTCACTGAAGTCTAACTCAGGAGTTTGCTGTGGTGGTGTGAGTTTAATCAAGTATACCGATCTACTGGTGAACTGACCGACAAAAGATTTCCATGTCAAAGCAAAAGACACACGGTGAAAATGAACTTAATGTAATCTAATTTGAGAAGTTGTCCGCTACTAAAACCTGCCTACTGAGCTAAAAGAGACAAAATTTAAAGGAACTGACACGAGATATTTAATAATATCCAACACCACACTGTTATGAGACTCTTAATAACCAACCAGACAGAATTAAATGAGTGTCAGGGAGTTTTTGGTCATGCACTTGAGTTAGGAAATGAAAAATGTCCATCTCTGCAATGGAAAGCTTTCTGCATTGTTCACAGGAGCACATGAGACTTTTTCAGCTATGAGAGTGGGGAAAAAGAAATCCAAATCTTAAATCAGGAAAAAGATGTCCAAAGTGGAGGGAGAATGCATAACTCCCCTGGGCTGCATGAAAAGCCTTACCCTGCAGTCTTCACAGCACTGTCCGTGGGCGCACACGGCATCTCCTTTGAGTGTGCATGTGGTGGCGTTGCAGCATGGGTTCATACATTCCTGGAATAAAGGAAAGAAAACCAAATAGTTAATAACATGTGGACCTGATCACCACTCTGGGGTTCATCTGTCAGCTGGTCCCTTTCAGACCAAGACTTTCAGGTCACGGGAGGGCATTTCCTGTCCTGTGGATTCCCACCTTGTTTACTCTGACCGGGAGACCTTTTGAGACATGTAGACATATTAACAGAAACTCATATGTTCTGGATTTAGGAATTCCTGAGACCTTTGAACTTAAAAAGGAGTGTGTTTAATGCAATGATCCATGTAAAAAAAAAAAATAATAAAATAAAGTGGGAACCGTGAAGCTGACAAGCAAAGGAAAGAAATCAGGTATAGCAGTTGGGAGGATGTGTGCTAAGGTCTTCAAGTCTGATCTGATGTAGACAGCGGAAAGATGTGACAGGGTTGACTATTAAGGTATCACGGACAGGAGCAGGAGAGGGATTTGAAAGCCCTTAAGAGGTGAAGATTGTAGACACTTCACCATGATGACAAGATCAGCTGGCCGTTGGCAGAAACCGATCAGAGAGGATACGTTGGGAAAAGTTGAGAGGGGAGTAATGCTGTAAAATACTTCAGGGAGGTGTTGCAATATTTATTTTTTATTGGACGCCCAAACACATCAGCTTTGTTTTCCAAGTAGTGTCAAATATCAACAATATAATTTATCTTCTTTCCACAAGGCAGTTTTGCTTGTGGGGCTCTAAGGTAATGGCGAGACATGTTGAAGGCTGGGAACTGGAGTAAACTGGATTGTTGGACATATAATTCTTGGTTGATGTGAGGTTTTATGAGTCTGGCTGTTTACCTCTTGGCCCTGACGTAAGCCTATTGTTTAGAAAGGAAAGAAAAGGCTTTCATCTCTAGGTCTAAGTGGGCTGGCAGTTAAAACAAGCAGGGCCTCTGTAGTGATATCATGTGGGTTATGAAGGAGCAAACTTTAAGAGATTGAGTTGGCAAATGTAAATCATATAGTTAGTCTGATGGTCGTCAAACACACAATGACTCCACTAAAATACTACCTACAGTCCCCTCAAAATGATGGGATACATAGTCATAACAACACTTAACCAAATAATCAAACACATTGTTGAGTCAGTCAAGTTTTAAGAGTTAGTTAGCAAATATGACTGAAGGCTAAACTACATATTACAGATTCTTTACGGAATACAGATTATTTTCTCTCTCTTTTTTGATTCAGATAATGTAGGGATTGTCATTTTAGCCAGTGCTGACTGCTGCGTTCACCGGTTACAGGAGTTTTACAATCCTAAAAGATTTCAAAACCCCTGTTGCATCACAGACATTTGGACAAACTTCATAGATGTTCTTCTCTCTAACCTCAAACACAGACACACCACAGGAGCCAGGGGGAGCAATGCACCACCTCACACGAAACAGATGTAAACAAAGTGGAGACTGAGGTGGTGCAACAACTTGCTGTAGATTCGCCTTGCAGTGAGAAAAACAAACAAACAAACAAAAAAAACCAGAGGGATAAACATGTCTCAAAGAGAAAGTAATTAAGGACATGGTCAAACTAGGTTTTACATTCTTAAGTGAGATAAAAAATTTAATTGTCAGTTTTAATATCCATCAACAGCAGTATGCTAGCTGACCTCAAGGGCTACAATGTTTATTGTTGCCTGGCAACACCACCAACTGCTCTGGGATGTCTCTCTCTTCCTCTGGCTAGTGAGGTCTCACTCTGAAGGTACTACCTGACCAAATCATCCAGATTTTAAAACCTAAATATCAAGCATATTTGATACTATCAAGGCAGCCCCAATCAGTCTGCAAACATCCATCCATCCATCTTCTATACCGCTTAGCCGTCAGGGTCGCGGGGGAGCTGGAGCCTATCCCAGCTGACTACGGGCGACCAGTCACCCTGGACTGGTCGCCAGTCAAGCGCAGGGCCAACACACAAAGACAAACAACCACACATTCACACCTATGGCCCAATGTAGAGTAGCCAATTAACCTAACGTGCATGTTTTTGGTATTGTGGGAGGAAGCAGGAGTACGCAGAGAAAACCCACGCAGGCACAGGGAGAACATGCAAACTCCACATGGAAGGGCCCAGACCGGGATTCGAACCTGGAACCCTCTTGCTATGAGGCGACAGTGCTAACCACCGCACCACCGTGCCGATCTGCATCCATCAACCTTGAGAGATTTTCGTTACATGTTCATCATCATGAAATCTCCTTTGGTTTTAGGCTTTAATAGACATGCAGCTGCCTTGTTTGCAACTGAGTGATACATGCTCTCCACATCTTTTTCTCACTTCAGTGTGTGTGTGTGTGTGTGTGCGTGTATGTGTGTGTGAGAGAGAGAGAGAGATAGAGAGAGAGAGAGAGAGCAAGAAACAAATTGTGTGTGCCTAGCTGGACACATGCATCAGAGCGTGCCCAGTTGTTTGGGTGGCACAGCCAAAGAAAGCTTATTTCAGCCTCAACCCGATTACGCTTTTGTTTGTTTCCTTTGTCACACAGTTGGACAGTGGTTTGATTAATGGGCCCTCAAAAAGGATATGACATCACCGTGGCAGCCTGTCAGGGCAATGCTCAACACATGTGGAAGACAAGGTGTGATGTAAATAAAACACTTACATCGGAGGCCTCGGGTGGCTTACTGAGCTTTTAGGTTACATCTTATACGGCAGTTTTCGGTGCTTTTAAGTCACAAAAACAATGTCAATTTCAAGAGAAAGTTTAATGTGAAGTTTGTTGTGGTTCTGGGTGATTGCTTACAGGACTTCTACCAGGACAGGCACCATTGTTTTCTTTAGACAATGTTTTTTTTAAAGGGAGTATCAAGTTAGAAAAGTTAGTACTTCTAAGTATTGGCATTTTTCTGAATCACATTAACTACACTTGGCTGAATCCTGACTGACCAAACACTTAAAATTGATTTTCATAACTGATTTTGTCTTGTAACTTTTGTTTATCTTCGAAAAACATTTGCTTTTTAACACACTGTTTCCCATTCAAATATTTATACACAGCTGCCCAGGACAACCACGGTGTTGGAGACCGATTCACTGAACTGAAACAAGTGAAGATGAAGGCCTTTGCTTTCGATCTTACCTCTGGCTCCCCGCAATCACACTCTTCTCCCTCCTCCACGTAGCCATTGCCACACTTCTGGCCACCATAGAGCACCTTGACCTCGGGCATGTTGTACAAACACATGCCGACGCCCTTCTCCAGACTGGCAGCAAGGTCCTTCTTACTGCATGTACTGAAAACTGTCGGGAATGGATACCTACGGGGAGAATGGAAGAACAAGGCTGACGGAACTGAAAGAACAAAGAGATATGATATTGAAAAAAGAAGAAAGAAAAAGTCCTGCTTCATGTGTGATTTTACTGTTGAAAAACCAAAATGATCTGGAGAAAAGTGGACTCATTCTATGGAGCCAGAACACAGACAGAGCTTTAGTCAGTCTGCTCATTCAAGAGGCCTTTTCTCCCAAATTTAATGGTCCACTGACATCGTATGAGCTCCAGTTCAATAGATTTTCTATCCTACTCAATACATAAGAGAAACATTTTCTCTGGCAGCTACATTTTCAAGAGGCATATCCTGGCCAGACTGGGACAATTTAAAGAGCTGACTGGAGGGAAGAGCATGAGGAGGAGTATGATGGATGTGGATCACTTGTGTGTGTGTTTGTGTGTACAGCATGTGCGTACGTGAAAACTTGATAAAATAGCAAGCCCGAAACCACACAATTTCTACCACATTAATTTCACTCTCTGGGTTTGCTTACCTGAAGGGCTGACTAATGTCTAATTTAGCGAGAGAAGAAATTGGACTTTGTATTGAAAACGAGAAAATGTTACGACTTTAAAGATGGAATTGTGAGATTGCCAATAACAGCTGAGATGCCAAGATGAATGGTTCTCCTGCTAGAGCATCTATAAGCCTAGGAAGCGAAAAATAAGAAGAGATTAAAAGTGAAAACAAAAGTAATATGTAGACGGATGTAGGGGAAAGAAAGGAAGGAATGAAATCGTTGATCACTGATAGAATTATGTTTCACCAGGGGTGGGGCCAGAGGGGGGATATGGGTGGTACCACCCAAAAAGACCGCAGACCATAAAGCAGACATACGCATAGCAGAAATATTGCTGTTTATCCAGAAAAACCACAAAGTGATGCAAAATGACCACAAAGAAAGGCAACCACCACAGAGAGATTGTTTGTTGGCCTCCCTTTTTAAAAACCCACCCCCGTGCTTAACCTCCTTTAAGGCCTGTGATCTTCTTTGACCTCTGTAAACACATTGGCAGGATGAAACACAAGCCACAGGACACACAATACATGCGGTACTACAACACAGAGTACGACAGTCTCAACCTCATGCTGAATGCCAGCTAACAAACAAGAAAAGCCTCAGAGAAGGACTGACAGAGAAAAGCAGGCTCTGGGGATGAGTATCTCACAGCTCACACAGTCACAGTGGGACAGCTTCAAAAAGAGGATGTGGCGGGCAGCAACGGCTAGCAGAGAGGATTGGCAGACATGGCACAGAGAGAGACAGCTGGCATTGGATGCTTGAAAAGCTTGACTTCACTGAGAAACATGTCATACTCGTACTTATGGAACGATAGACTGACTGGGGTCTTCAAACACAGCAGGGCGTGGAGACTGCAAAGTTCGCTGCTTGACAAGGCAGATTTTTGCAAATTCAACATCACACAAAATATGTTTGCGGAGCCCGGCTTTGCCTAAGGGGGATTTGGCTGCTGCAACTGCATGGATATTTCACTGCTCTTAGCTGACTATGGTGAAGCTCCTCCTGATGGGACTGGACATAACAGTGGAGGCATTCAATGATAAAGAGGACTGTTGTTTTACCAAGAGAACACAGATTTCCAAAGAAAAAACATCCTTTTCTAACAATCACCCTTTGGTAAAACCGCTGTGTCCAGTTCATTCAGGCTGGCTACCTTTGAGTGTTGCTTTCATCTCTGGCTGACCAAAAGCCAATCTTCCTGTCTCGTCTGTTCACATAATCCACTTGTTAGTCTTTTCTTTTTTTTTTTAACCGTAACACAGACAAACAGAGCTTTGCTGCCCTGTGCCTGCAGACGCATGCACTACATCAAGGACCGACAGGCTATGCAGATCAAATTATGGCACAAAGCAGACCAAACCCTTCTTAAATAGCATGGGCTGCCACTGATAACAGAACACAGACATGCTTAGGGATCTACATGAGGGGGTGGACTGTGCATGAGAGGTAAATAGAGTCTGTTCTCTATAAACTGATATTAATGGTAAAAGTTGGGGCGGGCATCTGTCAGTTTGTTCACTGAGGAAAATCAGATTTCTTTTAGACCCACATGGAAAGTATTAGCAAGATCCAGTTGATACATGAATGCTAAAAACAACATAAATTCAGGTGTCTCTGTATACAGCCATGCTTTGTTTGAGGCACAAGCAGAGGAGAGCTTATGTTTTGAAGGGCTAATTCCCTTCTGCAGACTACTGACTGATTTACCTTTGAGAAAAAAAACCCAGAAACATACTTAACTGAACAAGCATGCATCCACTATAACCTCTAACATAGTGTACAGCCATCCCATTGGTCCAGTGATGTAAAATACGAACAATGTGTACTAGAAAATGTCCACCAAAGTTGAGTCTAGCTGACTCACAAAATCAAAAAGTAAAGCAATATTACTGATTGGATTTTGAATGACCTTTAAAGCCAATTAAACACAGCTCTCTACCTATGAGCAATTAAGACATGCTCTGTCATTTATATGCCTGACAATTTAAAGTAGAGGGCACCTCAAGCAGTCATGACAGGAGCCAAAAAATAATTCTAATGATCTTCCTTGGACTGATGTCCAACGAGGCCAGTGATTGTGTATGAACAGGGCTTTGATAATTGAGCTCCTCTGCTAATTTGCAGCTGACATCCCTCCAGGTAACAGGTGCCCACTCCATCCTGGCAACAGATGCAGTGTCAGCCTCACAGGGTGTTCAGGGATGCTGCAAGAATATCCAATTTCCCCATCACCCACTGCCAGGTGTAGTTCTTAATGGAAATGAGCAGATACATCGAAGGAGTTTATTGTCCGATGCAGATGAGCACAAATGCATAATCAAGGACAGAATATGTTTTGGGGCTTTCCAAGTGTCTGTTCGCAACAGCTGAACGTCTGTGACTTTCAGAGGGAGGATGGAAAGTAATTTATGTGAATAGGAAAAGACAACATGACTGTTCACTTTGTAAGTGATGCAGATGATGCCTGTGGAAGTATGGAGAATGTGCAATTAGCATTCCAACTGGACAGAATGTCTTTGTAATGCTTATTTGTTGAACTTTTAATATATCATAAATGTAACTAAAGCCCACATGAATGTGGTTTCTAACTGCGTCTAAGACTGACTCAATTTTGAAAGTATCCGAAAGAAAAAAAAATCAAAAACAAACATGGCTTTTGTTAGTAGTTACTCACAGCTGCTATCAAGCTAGCATGTTAGCATTGGGAAATCTTAAGCTGCTGTTTGAGTCCAGTTACATGCAATGAATGCATTGGCAGAGTGCATGCAGGTAGGAAGGTACATACATAGGGAGACAGACAGGCAGGCCATGCAATGATCTGGCCCGAATGAAAGGCCAGCAACAGCCACAGAAACTGGACTTAACTGGCTTTAAATATTTATGACTAAATGAACATAAAATAAAAGATTAAGTAGGTAAATTATTATGCATCAAGAATACATTTAATTTATCAGTGTGTACATGTGGTTGTGATTACATTTGTGGCCCACCCAATTCAAACCAGTGAGAAGAGCTCTGTGACAACAAAAACACAGAAACCTGTCAAGAGTAAGAGGACCCTTTTGCTCATAGTAAGACGCTGCAAGTCCTTTAATGGGTTTTGTTTGGGTTGTGCCCATTTGCAGTATGTGTTCACTTACAGGCACGATCTCAATCAAAAGAAATAAAAAACCCTGAAGTCAATAACCATGTTCACACCACCACAATTTTGATAAACCTATAGAAAAACTTACTGTAAATCAGCATTGGATAATGTATTAAGAGCTGAGCTTTAGTCTGCGGCAGACCCACATCGAAGGTGTGTATTATCACAGCTGAGCCCACACGGCTGCTCTGCTATCCAGGAAATTAGCTGAGCAGAGAGTGTAGGTTTCCCTGGATAATATTAGCATAAAGTCCTGCACCCACTCCAGGTGTAGTTTGCTGGGGTGGAACTGATTTGACTGTGCACAACAGTTACACAAAATCTAATTAGTCACCTCATTTCTGGCCGTGGGTAATGTTTGAATGGCAAATATGTCATACATACATTTGTGATATAAACAAAGGAAAATGTATGGTGCTACAACACTGACAAGCAACAGACTCGATTAGCGCAGCTCTCACAGAGGGGGAAAACAGATTCAATCTACTTATCTACTCTGTTTTTTATTGGCTATGCCTAATCTATAAGAAAGCTAATAAAACATTTCAAATATGAACATTTTCATTAAGTAATATTTAAATGGAAATATATTTACACCCTCCCATGTTGCCATGTCTGCTACTGAGAACGGAAAAGTGCTTTTTCATTTTTGCAAGCAGTGCGCCCCAGTGGATTTTGCCTTATTGATCACAAAGCAAAGTACAAGTCTAACCTTTCCTTTTTTATTTGTAAGTATTTTCCATTCGGTGCTTCAGTCCAGTTGCTGCCTATCGTGGCACATTACTAAATATCCGTGTAATGTTGTGAAACCACTGGCCGGTATGTGTATTGTATAATTGTTTGTGCATATCCTTGAAATGAAACAAGTACCCAATCATAGACAAAAAAGCTTCATAGCACTATTAGAGGTCAAAGACTCCACCCAGAACCAGCATACTCTTCACTTGGTTTACCTATCTGCTGTAATGATGACCGTAGTCCTGGTTTCTCATATAATGGACAGGAAATGTACTTCATCAGGCAACTTTAATGGAGATGTTGAAGAATTGGAGGCAGGAGTCCGTGAAACAAAATGAAAAAAGTTTCACCAAACAACGTAAAAAGAAAACTCAGAGTAAACTGCCAGCAACTCTCCTTCTGCCGTGTACGAGTGACTTTCCTTTTATGTTCTCTGTCAACACATGCCATCTGCTCAGGTACGTACAAGGTAAGTGTCACCAAAAACAAAGCTTTCAAAGCATACACAACTTCAGACAAAGCATAGAGATTTTTGCTGAAGTGCTGACGATAGCAATTTATCTCCAGGCACATATCTGCACCCAAGAGTGCATCTACTGCAGAGCCGCTTTATACACTTCCTCCCCACACCTGACAGTGTTCAGTCACACAGTGCTTAGAGGACCCAATGATGATTATCTATTTTCACTTTCTTTAATTGAGCAAGCGATTCATACCAAACATCACAATCAGAACAGCAACAACAAAAACATCATATCATTCAACACAACCAAGCCCATATTCAGTGTTGTGTACAGCTTATCAACTGACACACTGTCCGGAAATTAACAACATAATGGTTTTCAATAGTGATGTAATATTGCATTTCCATTAAGTTGGGGGACTAACAAGACACAGAATAGAGGAAAAAATGGTGAAATATCAAAACAGCAGATGTTGAGACATGCTACATTTTTGCCCTAATAGGTCATGCTCGAAAAACACTGAATTCTACATTTCCCATAATGCAACCGATTAGCAAACACTCCAACACTCCTTTCCTCCTTTGAAACCTGACATCTCAAGTTTGCTGTGCAGACTTTCTATTAGAAATAATTAAGTCCCGTGCCTGAGATAACCTTGATAACAGCATCAATGAGAGCCTCTCCAAAGCCACAGACATACAATTAAATATCTGCTTTCACAGGTTGAGTATTCCTGCTAGTGATGAGCAAACTGAATTGCATATGTAAACTCGGTGGATCACTAGAGCATTAATCTAAGGCTTTACAATGTCCTGAAAGGCAGAGATCCAGTCTCTAGTGCACCAAGCAGCTTTTCCTGGCTCTACAGCCATATGTGCCATGCAGATGATTGCTGTCAGCTTGATCAAGTCAGTGTGAGGCCAGGGGGTTCAGAGGAGGAGGAAATATCAGGGTTTATAACAATAATAAATAATAATAACAAGCTTCATTTACATAGCTCTTTTCAAAAGCAAGTTTACAAAGTGATTCACAGCCATAAAAACTGGTAAAACACAGCGCAGTTACAAAAAAAATAAATAATTGAGCTTAAATAATTAAAAGCCATTTTATGAAAACGAGTTTTAAAAGACTTTTAAAACATGACATTAAAGTGGCCTGTCTGAGTCCCAATTCCACAAATGAAGAAGAAGAAGGCATGAGAAATGTGCACATATTTGTTGGAGGAGGTTAATTTATTTCAGGGGTATGAGTTCTAGCAATCTAGATGGTTATAGACATGACTGAGAGCTTGCACATCCGCTGAATGAAAGAAATTACCTAATCTTAGCAGTACTGATTTGGCAAATAGCTGATTTGGTGATATTGCTAAAATGTTTAGAAAGGCTCAGGTCCGAATCAAAGATTACTCCCTTTGGGCACACTGCAAACCATGGGAAACTAAGGTCTGATTTACACAAGACCTTATGGCTACAACACAGGATGTGAGCGAAGAAACTGAGGCGAGGTCTGATGGATTTACAGATTTAACAGATTTGTGGATCATCAGCATAAAAATTGAAAGAAATACTAGACTTGCAGATAACCTGAACCTGTGGAAACGTGCGAAATGGATGTGTAGCTCGTACGTTTGTAGGCTCCATGAGTGACATGAAGCTGTCTCTCCTGCTCTCCAGTCTGCACCACAGACTGACATGCATTTAGTCCAGCTAAGCAGGAGAGACAAGCCTGACCTTTCAGGAAATGTTAGGCTGCAATGCTGGCAGGAGCCTATGGTGATTAAATATCAGGACGAAAAGCAAAACACAAGCTAAATTTACTGCAACCATTCACCCACCAGCAAACCTAGCTTGCTTTCTCTCTCCCCTCCTCGGCAGAATGTCGTCAGATAATGACATTTTGCACCTTCTCACCTCACCTGCACTCTGTCATTTCAACAAGAAAATAACAAGAGTCACAAGCTACCTCATATTGTGTTGACAAAGAAGTCACCACTTGACCTCAAAGCCTAGCCACAGCTACCTGCTGGGCTTCATCTTTCTGCTCAGTAACACATACAGACTCAGGAAAGTACTTCTGAGTTTTTTCCCCACGTTCATATGATGCAACTCTTGGCTCAACTTGTAAAAAACATCACCACTTCAAAATGTCCATGTAAACCACTGTTTCTCTCCTCTGTCCCTCAAATTTCCACTCATTGTTATGACAGAAATCCCCCGTGGCCAGTCTTCATGGCTTACATGCCTGTCATAAACATCCATGTGTAGCCAAATAATTTCTTCATTGTCACCTCTGTTTGTGTCTCACTCTCACCTCTCTCTTTGTCTTTCTCTTCCTGCTTTACCTCTGAGGGAGATAAAAGACAAGCAAAAGCACCGCTTCCTCACTCCGCCTGTCTATCCAGGCATAAAGCACCTCTCTGCGGATCTCTCTCCGTGTGTCCTGGCCCTGATTACAGCTGGCAGCGTCACTGATAATCACGTCATTTAGATGCAGCCTGTCCTCTCCTCCATTAGCAAGTCTAAAGCTGAGAGTATCCCATATACTGCCAAATGAGTTACACTGCTTTACAACAATGTGTTTAACATTCTGCAGGCATTTCTGCAGAGGGTCAAAGGAGGCTGCAATTATATGTAAAGAAGAAAAAACAGATCTGTGATGGGGGAAATGAGTTCTAGATTGGTTTGTGAAATTATCAGTTTTGTCAACAGGAAACTGTGTGAATTCCGACTGATAGTTCAGGAAATTCAATTTGGGAGAAAACTGGATAAGCATGGCTTGAACTTGCATAACGGCTTGAACAAATTGTTTCCCATGACAAGCTTCAAACCATAAACTGGCTCATAATCAGAGGCAGCCCAACTGATATCATCTCAAAAACATTGTCTAGACAACATAGCTGATCTCTCACTCTGAACAAAGGAGGTCCATAAAACATAAGATAATTATAAGCTTAAAGAAGTCTTAACTAAACTTTTATTGGCGTCTTAGTGGCACCAGAACAAGGTACAAACACAACACTGATGAGGACAAATGTGTTAGCAAAAAATCACCTATTTACACAGACACGGAGTAATATCAGCATTCATTTGGAATTGTGCTTTTGGTGACCCGACGAATGCAAATCCAATGCCCACTCTCCTTTTAGCTCATTTTTAGTCTCCACCAACCATTAGCTCCTATCAACTATGATCCATTATGTTCACCAGCTAGTTGAGTGTTTTTGCTGCACACAGCTGCCTGCTGCTGCTGGAAATATGGTTGATGAGAGATGCAAGATGCTAAAACAGTCCATAAATTCACAGTCCAACATTTTACCAAACGTTTTACCAAAAATTGGACTGTGGCTGAAAGCTAGATGGCACCGCACTGGCCTCCACGAGATTGTAAAGACACGTCTCCCTGACTCAGTGAAAAAAACAAACTACTACTTCTATCTATCTATCTTTCAGTTTTCATTGTGTACTTCTCACTTCTGATGAGGCAACTTGGACTGTTTACCTTATGAACATCATCATAAAACTCAATCAAATTGGGTATTCAATTAAAGTATTAATAATTAAAAGGGGTAAATATTGATACTTGGAGTTGGTGCATCAACATAAAATTTCTAGGCAAAATGTCACTGTGCCACTGTGTATGGATTTATCTCACACCCTTCCCTTAGCAAACAGAGAAGGGAGTTTCAGAATGAAAGGTCGCCTCTCTCAACTTAATGTGTCTAATCTCAATTATGTAGCAGGGAGTGCTGAAAAGAGGTGACTGTGCCTCATTAACCTATAAAAGAATTCAATAATACCGTGACTCATTCTAACCCATTTAGATCATGTAGTCATTTTTCTAAACTCTCTCCATGACATCGTTAAACATCTCAGGCTGGTGATGAGCTGAAGCCAAGTTGTTCATATGTGAAACTGCACTGCATAAATCCAGTGGTGCTTTGCTTGCATTATACTGTTTTTTCTCTGAAATAAATGTTGTAAGATGAGCTCACTGTTGCCAGCAGCTGCACAAACAAGCATAGTTTTCGACAGCCCTGCCTTCCTAAAACCTCATTTGTGTCTATTTGTATGGTAAAAGTTTTTCTTGGACAATCCTGGTACAGATTTGTGACTTTTTTGAAGGATGCACTCATAAGCCACTAGTGGTTTCTACAGTGTCTCTGCTGATTTCTGAGCATAATTAATGCTTTTATCTACTTTAAAGATTAGCGTTAAATGACAAGAGCTGCAACTAGTGAAAGCAAAATCACACATCCACAGGGACTGTGTTCAAAATCTGTTCATTGCTCTAAACTCAGATGTTAACTTCTATGATTTTAGCACATCGTTGTTAATGGAAGTAAGTTCAGAATAGACTGCAAATGACTGAATGAATGTATTTACCTGTTTCTATCCTTCGGTTTATTGAGCTTTGCCTCATCTGTTTGTCCACATGGTGTAACTGTGTGTTTCATCCATGCAGCTGCAGCTCCTCCTTTAGAAACATTAAGTAGCAATTCAAAGAGGAGCTCGGCTCCCAGAAATCAGAACTGTTCTGATCACCATCTGACTATTCATACACCTGCGACATGTTAATAATGACCAATATGTATTGGTCTAGTCAATTCATCAGTCTAGACATAGTTCCTTCCTCATAAATGCATCATGCACAGACTACTACAGTTTTAGGTTTTTCAAGACTAGATGAGAACTGAGAAAGATGTGGGTGTGACAGACCCACAGTTTTGGTCCTGTCTGTAGTTTAGAGGAGTTTTCACTTGTAAGTGCATGTTGCACAGTTTTGTTCCTAACTCTGAGTGTGTTTGCAACTTTCTCTACATCTCACCAACACCGTCTCGAAGTCGAACAGCTAAAGCATGGTACCCTTAGCTCGACCTGAGAGGTTTATAAGATCTGGCAACCTTTCTTGTTATAGTCTCAAAGTCCCCATTATCATGCATTATTTAACCTCCACTGATACTATTAATGTCTGGCACAGATGTAGGCTAGTACTGACGCTGGTTTGTGTGTGGAGGGAGGGTTTGTGTCAGCAGTTTCTTTGTTGATTTAGATTCTGAAATAGTAACAATAGTAACTGTGTCTTTCAGCCCTTTGTCTCCATCTTCTTCACAACGTTATGAAGTCTATCCTGACCACATTCATCTGTGGCTTTTCAGGACTTACCATCAGACAAGCCGGACTGGCACCGGACCAACGGAGAAATCTGGTATTGAACTCTTGGTTCCCCTTATCTGCTTGCTGTTTACTAACAGTCACAGAGTCCATCACTTGCAGCAGCACTGTTATCTCAGCAACCCAGGCAACAAGAGTAGAATGCTAGAGCAGTTGCTTTAGTCTCAGGCCAAAGTGTGTGTGTCTGTGGGTGTTTATATGCGTGTTTGAACCACATCTCACACAAGAACACAAAAACAATGGAGCATCATGTTCAGATGAAAATTATCTAAGCTTCACAAACAGTTGAGCTTCATCAATCTTTTTTTTTTTTTTGACTGTTCAGGTGCATATCAAGCTGCTAATTAATTTGAAAAAGTTAATAGCTGTGCGTGAAACAAAGCTGTCAAAGGGTAACTGTTTAAACCAGTGCAGCCACAGCAGAGAGAAACAGCCTTAAGTCCCAAATTTAAACCTGTCTGAGCTAATGATTTTAAATCTGAAGCCGCTTTTGCCGACTTTGTTTCCAGCACACATTCTATTGGAAGAAACAACAAACTGAATTGAAAAAAATCTAATTAAATCACTCTAAAACTACTACAATCCATATATAAATCCACATGTCTACATATAAAGAAGTGAAATGCTCCAAAACCCCACATCTAACATAATTATTGTAATGACAGTGTAGCGCAGGGAACATTTATTTTGAATTTTACCCTAATTAAAGCTACCGCTGCCAGTCCAGTCGTATAAACATTTATGACACATTTGTCTTAACTTTAAAACGTAAAGCTTGGAGCATTATGATCTCTTCATAGATACTGTTTTGTATGAAAAAAAATGCTTCTCACCCTGTGGAGGGAGTCATTATGCAGCCGCCGCGATCAACAGTCATCCTGCAGCCGCAGCCGCGCTCTGGGGTGTCGTGGTTCATGCCAAAATTGTGTCCCAGCTCGTGTGCCAAAGTCACGGCTGCACCCAGTGGGTTCTCGGAGTGATCCTGCGATGGGAATAAAGGGCACCCCAGAACATGTTAATCATGTGTAATCTTGCATGTTTGACTATGTGTGAAATTCAATCAAAGTTACTTGATTTTTTACTCAAAGCATCTTTGAGTAAAAAGCAAGCCAAACTGAAGTGCACCAGCACTGACAACAAGGGAATAAAGAAAAATGCAAAGTTCAAAGAAGACAATTTCTAAGCTGCAGATTCCCCAAATAGTTCAGTAACTGTCCGATCTGCCTGCTCATCCGTCTTCTATTACTCATCCTCCTCATGGAGGCCTGAATTCATCTGCCATTCCATTACCCCTGCAGACCCAATCATAGCCACTGCTAGTGGAGACAGCTACTGCAGTAAGCTCCATAAACCTACTGCTGTATGACTCGTCGCTGTATTGATAAGCGAGACAACTTCCCTTCACAAGGCAGACAGAAAGAGAGAATGAAGAGAGAAAGGTGGAAGTTTCAGCCCCACACAAATTTGTAGACAGACAGGTTGAAAGGGAGACTGGGAGGACAAAGCAGACAGAGACGGTCGTCATCATCATTGTGTCATCCGTTTGCAAAATTAGATAGACTTATATTTTTTACAGATTACGCAGCTCAATACACCAAGCACAGAATTTTTATTTACTTCATGGGTGATTTTGTATAAATTTCCCACATGTATTTTGGAAAAAACATTCTCCTTGACATTATCACAAATTTGACATTTTGAGAAATATGCTTACTAGAGTTAGCTTGGCTCAGCATAAGAAGCTCACTGATTAACACACTGTGTTCTGTTTGTTAAGCCGTACAAAATTGAAAGCATAAAAAATGTCAAGCCTGTGTTTTAAAGGAGAACATACACCAATCTGCTACAACATTAAAACCACTGACAGGTGAAGTCAATGACATTAATCATTTTTACAATGCAATGTTCTGCAGAGAAACCTGGGCAATCATGTGGATGTTCTTTGAAACACACCATCCACCTAAACACTGCAGACCAAATACACCCTCCAAGGCAATGGCTCTTACCCTCAGCAGCAGCCTCCCCCCAGCTGGAAAATGTACCCCATTACATTTTGAAAACAGCTCAGTAATGTCTCAAAGACCACAACAGCAGCCTGCAGACTCCCCAGATGCCAACCTGGTTGAGAAGCTGTGGCATGAACTGGATTAAGCCCAACCCACCCTCCCATCTGGAGGTCCCACCCTCAATGGACAGGACCCAAATGATCTAACAATCCAATGTCTTGGACCGCAAAATACCCCTAGAGCTCCTGTGTTAATGTTATGTTATTATTTCTTGGCTGCCATGCAAGAAGAGGAGAGTCCAGGAAGTTCCTTGATCTCAATACCTTTGGACAGAGCCAGGCTAGCTGTTACCCCATGTTTACATCTTTTGTGCTAAGCTAAGATAACCAGCTGCTGTCTTTATCAACAAATAGCTTCTGTACAGAGATGAGAGTAGTATAAATACTCTCACCTGACTCTCGGCCAGAAAGTGAACTTGTACATTTTCCTAAAATGTTAAACTATTAATTTAATGAACTAACTTGGTAGCTCTAACTTGATTGATGAATACTTAATAATGTACATGACTCAACATTGCAAATTTGGCAACCACAGAGAAAGAGGTCGCCCATGAAACTACATGAGAAAATCACATGCTCCCTTTGAAGGTGGGGTCATAAGTCAAGGTTGAGGGCAAGCAGTTTTATTTTCTGCTCTGATTAAAGAGCAGAATCATGGGGAGCTGCATGCCGCCTTTAAACAAGAAAGATGGGAAAACTTTTACTCTGCCTCTGTCATGTTTATCAGTGTGTCTCCATATGTTTGTGTGTGTGTGCAATTTCTAGCTGAGCGCTTCCTCAAAAAAAAAAAAAAGTGTAATATCAGAGTCAGCAGAAATGGATGAAACTCTTGGAAGCCACAGTCATTACTTTGGAGCAGCTATAAGCCCATTGTTGTGATGGTGAGAATTTGATAGTGCTGGTTCCGAGAAATGCTCTGATAGTCAATCTGATATCAGTTCCAGCCATGTGAGAAAATAACTCCCAGACAAGAATATCTTCTAAAAGATTTTACTGTCACAGTTCAACCCTAACGATTCACACATAAAGACCTATGCAAGTTTGTCTGAAAAAATAAATAACATTTCAGCAAATAAAGTAAAGGAACATGTGGCCCAAATAGAGGATTTGAGGCTGATTTACACACGTGCTAGAGTATGGTTTGAGAAATGGTTCATGTCATCTGGCCGCCCTCTAACTGGTTACATGGCCCTTTAATCTCAGTCCAAACCATCTGCCATCTGGAAGTAATGGGGAAGACAAACATCTGGAGACGCCTCAGCACAGTCACGGCCGGCAGAAAACATATCTATTAAGGGAGGATGCACATCTGGGCTGGGGCGTAATGGCACTGGGCTGATAACCACTTTGCGATTTGGCATGGGTGTCAAGCGCTACAGCGGGAAGAGGAGCCCTACAGGCAGCTATTTGTACAATAATTTAGTGTACCTGGGGTGATGCACTGTTGTGTTAAAAAAAATGCATTTTGATTCAAATGAGTGACATAAACAATTCATCATCTCATCAAAATGTAAATGTGGTTTGCTTTAAATTCTGTGGCCTTTGATTTACCCTCCCCCCGGCACTCCACCAGCCCTTTTTAGAGATGTCACAGGAAAGCTTGATTGAATGACTGCAGGACTTCAAATGACCTTACAAAGATGTGCGTGTCTGCACTTCGATCCTCCTTGGAGTATATCTTTACTACGTGGGTGTTCTTGATAATGATGCAGACATGAATGTTGAGGGAGCGCCAGCGCAAGTATCATAACGTTTAAAAGCATGACTTCGGGCCAGACCTGTCCGTGACAGTGTAACACCTTTTCAGTGTAACTCACGTCTCAACCGATACACACTGACACAATCAGGCTACACAGACAAAGAGTGGGGCGGAGGTATGGTGGGAGTACAGAGAAGGTTTCATACTCACCATGACAATACCTCCAGACTGCTCAGCTGTGCACATGCTCATAATGGGCGCCATGCCAATGGTGGTGCCCTGGAAGTAAACCCCACTGAAAAAGACAGAGGACAGGAGTAGGGTGGAGAGGAGATAAAAATGTTACAGGAGGAAAGTGTTAAGATCCAAAGGACTATACGAGAATCTTTTAGCTTGATGTGCTTACTAAGTGTGAATTCATTACTGCAGCTGATTTTCCAAAGCACTAATAAGGTTTAATTTCCTACCAGGTTAACTTTAACTTTGTTACACACATCATGCTGCCTGAAAGCAATTAATGTACAGAACCATATTTCAATGCTAGCACTGAACTAAAGTGAACGCAGGTGAAGTAAAATGTCTGGTTTGATATAATGGTGTACTTGTGATACTGTAAGTTTTATTTACTGCTTGCGGCCTAAGTGCAAACACAATTATACCATATATGTTAATATGGACCCCAAAATGAGCAGTTGTTGTCAAAGTGATAACTGATGGGAATCCAAGTGAGCAATAAGTATGACAATAACATCCTTTCTGTGAAAAGGATCATTCTTAAGAATTGGTCTGCATGTTCCATCATAAGGGACCAGTGGACACTTAGTAAATGTCCCTTGCTTGTATAGTCTAAGGAATGTTGAAACTTTTAAGTACAATGGAGAAGTTGTGTCAAGTTGTGTGCTGTTTGAATATGGACTTTTTCTTTCAAGTTACAACATATTTTCATTTAATTCCAGTATGCTATGGAAATCAATGTACAGAAACACGATTTACATCCAGCAGAGAAATTAATGGAAAACAAAAAAATGGGAGGCACTAATGTAAAGTCTAAGCAATTGTGTAGCTAATAGCCCTTTAACGATCTGTTTTCATGCACCAAGATGAGCTTTTGTTTGTTCATTTCTGAGCTCAGTTTGTTCTGTTGTATCCCAACCTTATGAGCTGAGCGTTGTCATGAGGTTTCTGGGGCAGCAGTTTGACTTTCCTCCAGTCGAGGAACTCGTGTAGGGTGGTGAAGGGATCCTGGGTGATGGGACATTTATCAGAGTCACTCCACACCTCCAAGCCCACAAGGGCCACCCGGATGTCCAGAGCCCTGTAGAACTGAAGGGGAGTAGGCTGATGAGTGAAGAGAGCCAGTGTGGATAGAAAGGCCAGGAGATTCATAGATGTTAGAGTACACGAATGATCAAAAGAACTTCAAACAGATGTGTGAGACCGTATCGTAGTCTTTTTTTACCTTCGGTAACTCGATTCACTGAATTACATTTCACAATGGCAGCCCTGAAACCTCTCCTGTGTGCATCAGCGTCATGTTTTTCACATGATCAAAGCATGTCTTGTCAGTGTCTCTACCCATGCTTCTCTTACCATCTGCCAACTGTATCTGCTACTTATGGATCCACACCACTCACAGAGGTTGTACACAGACTAAAAGCAGCTGTTTTATTAGGACATTAATATATCACACAGTCAGCCCATTAATCTCTGCTGCCAGCAACATTTCTATTTTGAAAAAGTGATTTATCCCTCCTGTGCAAAGGGGAGAAGATGTTTTACCTTGTCCACGTAATTGGCTATCTCTGCCAGTCTCTGTTTCACCTTCTCCACGTCTCTCCCCTGTTTCTGAAACTGAAACCAAAATTGTATGTAATCAGTGCTAGAAATGGAAGATTAAAACAGCAACACCCACAAGAAGTTATGTGACATAAAGACATTAAATTTGGTGTAGTTACAATCATTTTCAGAACTAAAGCGCAAGAAACAACACAGGACACCCGCAACGGCAATACGTTTTACTGTGTGTTGAGCAGCTTGTCAAGCTGTGACCATCTGGATCTAGAAAAATGTCCTAGTGTTAGAAAGACGAATGGCATGGCCACAGGGAGCAGGTATATTGGCAGATCTGATAGCCTGCAAAGCTTTGGATCCAAACTGCAGCAAAGTCAGACCCTCTATTTCCATCCTACCGTGCATCCACCTGCATTTGGAGCCTGACAGGATACTCGATCCCTTATCCTTTTTCCTTTTTTACATTTCCTTTCTTTCCTTTCAGGACGGCGGCATTAGCAGAAGGTTGCCAGGAGGAAACCCCTCAACGAGTTTTTTATTGCTTACAGGAGACTCTTCTGTGTCCACAAGACTTTTTCCAGTTTCCTGTCTGGTCAGCAGGGGAATCGTTCAGCACTTCCTGTCAAAACCGAGCTTCTGCGACAAGACCACACTGCTTGTTGCACACTGACCTAATTCTGCAGCCCCAGAAGGACCTGATCCACTGTTCCTCCAGCTTGACCTGCTTTTTTTCCCTACTTTTACCATGAAGAGTTGCTGTGTTTTCAGTGTGTAGTTTCTACTGTTCAAAACACTGCGTTTGAGAATGGGAGTGAGGTAGGTGCATTACCTCTCTGTTGTCTGCCACAATGATCAGCTCAACATACTTGGTTGTCTTCTGAGCATGCCTTTTATTCTGAAGTCAGAACAGAGATGTTGCATGTTAGAAATGTTTGAGGTTTGCTTAAAAAAAGTCCACTTGATCCTACTGTACATTTTAAGCACTCACAAATACCATAGACAAACAGTTGATGTCCTACCACTTTCTGTAGGCCTACATTAAAGGTCTTTTTGAATGCTCATCCTTTCCTTATTCTTGCATGCTTTGCACCCCCTATATCCTGTTTGCTGCTGTAACATTGTAATTTCCCAGTAATTGGACTGATAAAGGATTATCTTATCTTATCTTATCTTATCTTAAAATAAACACTCTCAAGTGTGCAGTACCTGAAAAAAAATCTTTCAATATGCTTCCTGGAGTCATATAACCACCAGTAAAACCACGACTACACATTTTTACACATAAAGTTTTGCATGGATCAAACAACAAAGATTTAACATGTTCATCGTTGAGCTGCAGAGGTTCTGGTAGGAGAATTCCAGCTGACCATATTCAGTGATCTTTTTTCCCAGTGTACTGTCTGTTAAGGTGAAACTGATCTTCGTAAAGTGCAAAGCCCAGATATTACTCAGGGATCACTGAAGCACTGTATGTTGGTGCGTTTCACCTACTGACTGAAATGGACTTTTTAATGCATGGGAATAGTGGCAGATGGATGTCGCACCTGCTCCATGTGAATCATTGGCCAAACCTGCATGGGCCCTCGACTTTGGGCTCTAAGTGCAGATAAAATGTGTCAGCTCAAGGCAACAGCTTCTGGGAACTTATCCAAACTGGTCAGCTTGCCAATTTGCTGATCTTTGGTCAAATGCCAGTTCATCTCAGATCAAGAGAATGTTACCCTTTCCCTTCAGGAACGTTTGACAATTAAATACGACAAAAAGAATCCTCAAATGGATGACAATATAGCTCTGAACTGTGATATCCAAAGGCTTTAATACGAGCTTTACGACTGAAAAAAACCCCCAAAACAACATAATACTAATCTCACCCTTGTGTGGAAGGATTGGAAGGGGCTTTTGATGTGGTTTTCAGGGCTAACAGAGGACATGTTGAAGCCGTGGCCGCAGTCTCCTGGGGTCAGTTTGAGTTCTTCCACTCGGTAGATAAAGTGGGAACCGTTGTCATGACCAGACACCGGCTCAATGATGAATGTCTTGTTTTCAAGTGCTATGAAGCCTCTGCAGAGACAGCAGCACAAAACGGAAAACAAAGCTTCAAAGCATGACCGATCTCTCAAATGCAGAATTTTATTGAATGTGGCTCTTACTTTCTACCAGCCCGTTTTTAATGAAGCCAGACGAAACTGTGCAACATTTTCTTTCTGGCAACAGACGCCAAGCCACACAAAGTTTTGAAACAGCATCTCTGTTAGGGTTAAAACCCCTCATGACTTTATCCACAAAAGCTCTTCTCAAATTCACTGATGAGGTCAGTATCATTATACATCAGTCTTCTTTATCTGTACTTGTTCACATATTACTTTTGTACGTGTGTGTTGATAACAGGTTATGATGGAAAACGAAACATTTTCTGTTTCCAAAAATGTTTCCTCGCTGTTTAATTAAGCAGAAGATGACATTGTGTATGTTAACACTTCTTGTCGATGACCAAACCTTCCAGTTGTAGTTCGTCATTTGCAACAGCAAGATGCCAATTACTGCCAATATGAGTGCATATATTTACCAGATGCCTCTGTGGACGGAGACAATGAGGTGTGACATTTTCTTCTATTCCTGCGAGTCACACACAAACTCAGTGACAGCACGCTTAACGGGCTTAAGAGCGATGGGCTGCTGTGCAGACTGACTTAAGTAAATATAAACATTTCATTGGCAAATAGCACTTAAAGGGCAGCAGAGATGCTGATTGAATGCAAAATGATGGTTATGTTTCTTACCGAAGGCCTGAGCAGGTGCTGAGGGTGACATCAGAGTTTGGATGGGCTTGCACTTCCCCATGGTAGTAGCAGTTATTCTAAGAGATAAATTGTTACTTTAAAAAAGCCTTTACATATAGTAGATGAAAACATTTTAGGTGAAGAAAGATTAGCCCACTGGATAATAGTATTAAAAATGCATTGTATTCCAGAAGCTGCTTGTCACTGCTCTTATGTGACATCAAAAGAGCAAAAGAGGACAAGATACTGTGGCACTGCGCTGTAGAGCAGTCCTTCCTCTTATCCTTCTCCATACAAACAGGTCTACACAGTTGAAAGCAAAAGCAAGAACACTGACAAGGATGAGAGGTGACAGTAATACGGTGATTGTTTTTCCTTAGTAATTCCGCCAGAGTGGTCTAATAGAAGCAAAAGAGGACATTTAAGGCAGACACTGTGAAAACACTGCTGTCTGAGCACAAGGAGAGCAGAGGAAGTGGCTCTCGTTAAAAGGGAGTACAGACCTCCACTTACTGTCTAGCAGTGCTCCAGGCCTCTTAAATCAACTGTCATTAGTCACTATGCTGACCATTTTTTATCCCTGGTATTAGAGGAAATACTTTGTGGTGAGATTTTAAAAAAAGTTGTTTCCACCATCTTCTGTTTGAGAAGTACAGTATAATTAACTGAGCCAGGCGGTGATGGAATTGAGATTCATTGCATTAAGTATAAAAATAGAGCAGCTACAAAGGCTCTGTGCTTAGGCTATGCTTGACCTAGATTACTTCACCTTTCACACAAGAAAATATCAGGCAGCGATCGTGATTGTCTCACTCAGTTATCCTCATTGTGTCTGTGAATTCTAAAGCAGCTAAATGCATTCAAAGTGAAATCATACACTCACTTTTAAAGCATTTCCTGGAGCGACAAAAAGCAGAAAAGAGCTAATGGAATACATCGTGATTAACATGCCCAGTTTAAAAATAAAGTTCTTTGAAAAATGTCTTTGTAATCACTGACCCAAGCAGCGGAAAAGTCATTACATTTTCACATTTTCTTTTGTCTGATTCACAGACTGACAGATTATCTACAGTACACATCTTTAAACTGATCCCTGATTAACAAAAGGCTGATTGCTGAGTTCAGCGACAGCAGGTACTGGAAGTGTGCAGCTGTGTGAGGCTTAGCCAAGACAATACAGTATGTTTATCTGACTGCTTGACACAACACTTGCAACATCCTCCCACTCTAAATCAAAAGGTGAGAGAGCTGAAAATGCTGTTTGCATAACTTAACAAGAAACAGACTTGTCAGTCATCGCCGAATTGCCAAACATTTCTCCTCCAAGTTGGAATCGACCTGTCAAACTGTCCTCACCGCCATCCAGTTAAATAGTCATTTCAATCCCCCTTAGCAGCAAAAGGGTAAAAGACTGTTAACTATGTTAGAAAAGAGACAGAGAGCGTTTCAAAGTCACTGATTTTACAATGACACACAATGTTTCCCTTCTCTACAGTGGCAGCTAAAAAATGGTTGTCATATGATGAAACCTTCTTTTCTTCATTTTCAAAAGAGTAGCAGGCACTTTGCTTCACACAGCTAGTGTACATGTACACGGAGATTACAGTAATGGGTCAGGAATAGATCAGCTGCTAAAAGAGGATTCAGTAAAAAAAATCCTGATGCGAATGCTGGCTCAAAACTAATGTAAAACACAGCTTATCATCCACTAGGCCACAGGCTGGACGTCCTGTTCAGCAACAGCCAGAGCAGAGGCTTTCAAATACAGTGATTAGTGAATAAAAACAACAGCAAACAAACAATTAGACACTCTTTTCAATTCTAAATTTGATTTTGGTTAATGCATAAAACATTGTGTAGATCATCTTTAACACTCGTCATGTACATGGAAAAAAAAACAAACATCTGTGCACACGAACATTTTTAAAGGGTTAGATTTGCATGACTGCAGAGCACCGCCACACATCACCTCGACCATAAATGTCAAAAGCACCCGAATGCCACCGTACCGTGAAGTTGTGAGCACCGGTGACTGCGCTTCCATCCTCGCGGTAATGTGTCTCAGTGTAATGGCTTGCAAAAAGACCCCTAAGAAGAGGACAAGAAAAAAAAAAAAAAAAACAGACACGTCAAACACCCAACACTGAGTCTGATTGGATTAAACAAAAAACTCTATCCTTAGTTGACTTTTTATGTAGATTCACTGTTGCTTTTAAGGATTTGGGTGGATAATGTGGGCGAAATGTTTAGCATTCTGAGCAAGGAGAGACTTGATTTTCGGTGAATTTCTTAGATGATTTGTATGTGTCCTTGAATCCCCTGGCATTCAGCATGACTGAGTAGAATCCCTGCTGAGGTCATTATTTTGTGCATGTGTATTTCTGTGCATATCTGTGTGCATGTGTGTGTGTGTGTGTGGACATATTTTAAAGGTTTTTCTCCAAAGGCCATGAGCAGATGGACACAGCGAGCTCCACCCCAAGCACTGGCAAAGGAGCAACAGGAAAACCCATCTTTTGCAGCTGCATAATCACACTGACATCAGGCAGGATGAATGTGAATGCGCGTGCGAGTGCAAAAGCGCGCGCGTGTGTGTGTGTGCATAAGTTGAAGGGAGTGCTAGCAAATGAGAGCGAAACATCAAGTAAAAAATGCAGAAAAGTGATTCCTGTCCAAAATATTAACAAAACAAAACAAAAACACCACACTAATGACCGAAGAATATATTGTACAATATATCACAAGAATATCCACTAACTGTATACCTGCCATGTCAAAACAAAGTTTCTGAAAAGTATTACAAATTGGCTACTTTTTTTTCTGCAAAAAAACATGGGGTTCATAAAGACAGAAGGGGAGATGGAGAGGATTTCTAAAAACTGGAACGCAGTGTTTGTCCAAATCAAATCCCGTCGTGCTCTGCCATCACACACAGCTTGCATGGCCCACAATCCAGAAATAGATGAGCGTGGACGAAGCCAATAATTTTTCATACTTCAGGACCATTTAATATCTTATCTGTAATTTTTTTTTTCTGACCTGTTTAAAAAAGGATAAATCCTCCGTGGCACTAGCCTTACCACATTTAACTTCATTAAATACTTATTATCTCTTTAATGTGCCTTATCATGCCATTAGCTTTAAACCAAATCCGATAAGCCAGCGGCCTGTAATCACTTTAAAGGGCCCGGTATGTCTCATTAAAAATGGATGACACATCAGAGTGTGGTGTATGCTTAATGGGAAATCCCTTAATATGTATCTTTCCACTGAACTTGCAAGAGTTTGAAAAGTGACACTGATCAACATACATCTCCAATGACACCAACAGGGTACTAGGATTGTATTGTTGAAAGGAGGGCGAATGCACCAATAGAGGATGTGTTCGCAGTAAAGATGGAATTTGTGTCACATGATAATTCCAAGCAAATGCTCCCGTGTTGTATTTTGGGGGCATGTTTGGGAGAGCCAGCTTAGAGCAGCGTGGCCTCTGGAACAACGACACATACTGTAGTAAAGCCACTGGTTTTACATGACGGAATCTCCCTGTAATCAACTTCTTGGCAAGAGTACACAGAAATTATGAGGCCATGAATGTTTACTGTGTTTGAAGGGTTTCCTCTGCCCTCACTAGTGACCTTTTAGCTGTGGATCTTACACAGTTGAAAATGACCCTGATGATGATCAGATGCCCTTGGCTCCCATTTCTCCACTGCTTTAATGTTTCCCCTCTCTGCCATTTTATTGTCCCAGTACAGAGAAATAAATCTCAGCTGAACCGACAATAACCTTTTAAAAAACAGGCCTTGGTTTTACTCTCTCCTGAGCGCATTCAAAAAAAAAGACTGGACTTTGACATTTTCATTGAGAACCAATACAGAATGATATCCTAGCGGCACCCAAGATGTTGGTTGTGTTTTCCCACCCCACCAAAAGCATCGGGGGAGAGTTTTTCTCTGAACAACAGTATACTTCTGCAAGATCATACTTCCTTATTAGCAACACCTCCATCTCTACTTTTGTCAAGAGAAACATGCAGCCAATCAAATGCAATTTAGATGGAGAGCAGCAGGTGAGAATTGGACTGAAAATCACCTCAGTTCTCACCGGAAACCCAGTGTGAATTCTCCAAGCACTGATTTCAGTTTTCCTCCAGTGTGTTATTAATGAAGGGTGGTGAATTTCATGAATAGAACAAAAGTACAATAAAATTTCTTTTTTAAGAAGTGCCTTAATACCACATGAAATGAGTGATGGTCTCAGACTCGAATTTGCAATTTTCTATAACTGCAACTGTAGAATAAGCTGTGGCATGTTTTAGGAGCTGCCATGTGAACGTGTCTTTGCTATTTTACTGCTTGTTAGCATCTACTTTTCTGATTGAGGATTACTTTTATTCTTCTTCAGAAATGTTGTATAAATCTCTGTAATTGCTTGAGTCGATAACCATTGATTCAATGCTCCTAAGTGTGTGCTGCGATTCATTAGACGCAGTCCAACACCTAATTAAATGTTTCACTAATAGTCACCCAGGTTAATTGTGATGAATGAGGGGCTCTTTAATAGCACCTCAGGGAGGCAGAAAATACTGTTATTTGTCTTAAAAAATTATCTCCCATCTCCTTTATTCTGCATCTTACAAAGTGCTTAATTAATTTAATTTCTCTGAAAATTAATTTACGGCTTGAATTATTGATTGTTTCTAAAAGCCAGATGAAAAGCTTTTCACAGTGTCCTTGTATCTTGTCTACACTTATATTATTTGAGCACAATACCAGGTGCAATTTACTGCTTGGAAAAGGCGTTCCAGTATATCTTTGTGAGTTTTTGCTATCCTTTTAAACTTCTCAGATCCATGACATCTTAGATACGTGTTCCTGCTCCCTTCCCATCTCCTGACATAAGTGGATTGCTGACATATATCCTACACAACAGTGAATGAATGACAGGCTGCCAGAGCTATGACAAGCACAGTGAAGCAGGGCAAACAGACAAGGACACAGCAGAAAAACTCATTATAGTGGATCATACAGAATGCCATCTTCCTTTTTTTCACAAAACAGTTAGATAAGAAAGAAAGACCATCTGAAATGATGGCAGACAAAACTTTTAGTTGTTGCTGAACCAAACTTGTTTTGGTGAATTTTATTTGAAAAGAACAAATCAGACCCAGCAGAGACAGACAGGCAACAACCGGATAATTGATGAAGCCGTTACTGAATGAGTCGCATGTTATTTACATGAATCAGGGTTTTTAATATTGTTATTTTCAGAGGCATCCAAAGAGCACAACGTTCGGTGCAAATTTAAAGCTCAGAGCTTCATTTACATATATGTGACTCCATGCCTCATGTAATAATTCACCATTACACAAAGCCCCTTGAGCATGAAACCATTCGAGAGAAATGTGGCTCCTCTTGCAGTCTCTCTGCTTCCTTTGAAGAGTGCTAACTTCGGTGATTTCTTTTAATCCCTTTTACCCCACGAGCCTAACCCTAAGCCTTCCTATAGCTGCTACTTATGGTACTGTATGCCTTACTTGAAAAAGAGCAGACTACTACAGAAGGAAAGAGAGATGAAGGGGAGAGAAGGAACTAAAGAGGTGTGGCTGACAAGTCTAATTCTATTTCCACATACAGATGCGTTCCAAATTGATTTACATACAGCTCAATGTCCCTTCAGCTTAGGCTTGGCTTGGCTCGGGTGCACTGGAGTGTACAAAGCCAGCAAAGCCAGAGAAAACCAGAAAGAGACAGAAATGAGGGTGGGAGGAGAGGATGGAGCAAAACAGAAAAATCCCCTGAACTGCAGAATTAAAGGACTCCCTTCCTTCACTCTGCTTCTCTGGCTTTGTAAAAGATTACTCATGTACATTTGCACTCCTCTTGGTAAGAACCAAATAGCTGTAGCTCGTAAAGCAGTGAGTCATAAAATGAATTTGTTCTTTTCGGTTTCAACACTTTCAAACTCACTATATTATTATTTTTGTAGCAGTCCTCCCAGTATATTTTGTTCTTCATTTATGGTCAATTCAGTTTTCTCTCTGAAAGTTAAAATATTAAGCCATGCAAGCAGCTCTCTCAGGCTAGATGTTAAATGTATTTCAGATAACTGCTAACATCTGCATGCTAACATGCTCACAATGATGATTCACTATCTTAGATTAGCAACTCCAACCTCAGTATTTGGGCTAAACACAAAGAAGTACAGTACAACAGTGACCTGATGATGGGGCTAAATGAAATGTCGAGGACAGGATCAAATTTATTAAAATTTATACTTGGTGGAAGGGCCAGGCCCCCTAAGGCGTCGGTCTAGTAAACCGAAGATCGCGTTTTCGAACCCCGTCCGTGCCTATAAATTGTAAGCCTAGATATAAAGAAGTTTTAAGAGGAAGGTGTGTACTAAATTTCATGCAATAGTTAGAGACATTTTACACTGAAGCACTTAATTTCTGCACCAGTGCCAATCCATCAAGCAAATGTGGAAATCTTGGAAACTGTTAAACCTGGAAATCAGCTGGTAAGGATACAAATATTCTTCCCTTAGGACTTTGAACATCTGTACTTTCACAATCCATCCAATAATTGCTGACATATTTTCCTTTAAAACAAATACGCCAACCTCATGTTGGCGTGGGGGAAAAAGTCACCGCATCACCAAAGTCATTGGGGCACATCCCCTGGGGACCATGAATGTGTGTACAAAATTCCGTGGCTGTCTATACTATACAAGATTCTCAAAGTGGTGGACTGGCTGATCGTCTCAGTCCTACTGCTAGCGTGACTACAGAAAAATCACATAAATGAGAAAGCAGGCTCTTTTTTTTTCCTTGCAATATGAACACAGCAGGCAGCAGACCAACATCAAACAAATGGGCTGATGGGCCAAGCCTATTTAAATATTGACTGTCCAAAGCAAAGATAGCTTCTTAATGAGTAAAGATCCCCCTTTGCAAGATAGAAGTCACTCAAAGAGAAGCCTGTTCACTTTTAAATAATTCTGTAGTGAGTTCACAAAGGTCCAGATGACGACACTATTCCTAAAATCAGGTTGTAGGAGATCAAAGAAAGAAAACCTAATTCTGAGACAATAGTCATTTCTACCTAAGTTGTTTTTGAAGATTAAAGGCCCACAAATGGTTCTGCAGATACAAATGCACCAATGACTCAGTCTACAAGAGGTCAGGCCACAACTTCAAACCCACAGTGACGAGAAACAGCGTTCTAACTTGATTTATAGATGACATTTGGTTCAGATCCAAATGAAAACCTGCCTTTTTGCTGTTCAATCACCAAGAAGGTACTCTCATTCAAACAGTGCTCTCTGTGTCCCTCACCTCAGGCTTCAAAGCTCTCTACGTGATGTGGTGCCCAGGGCGAACGAGTCATCACATCAGTGAAACAAACTGCAGAGGGGGAAACAGGGCTTTCTGCACTGGAAAGAGTCGTGAATGATCAATCAAGCCTAGTGATGCAGTCAAGGGAGGCTGTCTCTCTGTCATACACTCTCTAAAATTAACAAAGTCACAGGAATTCACTGGAAAACACAAATGTATTTTCCTGTTAGAGCTACATCACTGACCATATGATCTCCTTTATGACTGCTTGACTTGATACCAATGAACACCATAGGCCCCACAACAGATAATATATGGGTGTTGACAGAACGTAATAAGAAGACAAGATGGCAAGTGACAGTGAGGTCAGAAGATTTTTTTTCTTGTTGGGGGTGATAGTAGGCTTCTCATAATCAGTGACTGTTTGAGATAGACAGCATCCCTCTAAAAGGAGACATTTGTGTGAAGTATGGTGATGTACTGCAGGTGCCCATACTGGATTGCACCACTCTTCGGATCACTTTACAGCACACAGTGAAAGGTGGCTGTATTCCTGTTGAAGATACATGCCTTAAGATAAACGTGGGTATCTGTAGCTTGGGATTGTGCATCAATTGTCTGATGTTTCTCTATCATGTGAGTCTCAAGAACTCACAGATCACTAGAGTCAATGTCTTTCCTCTGGCTATGCCGCCTCCCTCTGACATATCTTCTTTGCATCTCCAAAGGATTTTATTTTCTTTTATGGCAGGCCTATGGTAACCTTATCTTTATGCTTCCAGATTTTCTTATTTCTGCCACCCATTGCTTTTTACTGGCCCTGTGTTTTACTACCATAGAGTCTTAAAAAGTATTAAGAATTGATAACAGAATTAGAGTAAAAATGCATGACTGCAGGTGCAGAACAAGGATCAAAAAGAAAAACATGGTGTGAAAACCTCAAAACCTTTTTATTTCTAATGAAAGTACACGTCTGATGGGTGTGAGACGCCGCAATTTGTGTCGATGCTACACCGCTGTGACTCTTACAGCAGAGCTGTTAAAGAATGAACTGTTTCATAGCTGCTGGCCTCCATGTCCGGAATATTTAACACCATGAAATGATTCCCACACTAAACATATTTTTCCTCATAACTGTACAAAGAGCATGATGTCATGTTCCCCCTGTGGCCTTTAAAGGGAATAGCTTGCCGAATCGGCGAGAGGGAAAGTGCGCTCATCTACATTACAGTAAGAGTGAACCCTGCACAAGAATCCAGGCCAACTGTCTAACTGTTATAATGCAGGCTAAACTCTAAATCTTGTGCAAAATTAGCCGTTGGCATTTGTGCCCTCTCCACTTATTGCACCACTGAGGCTGTTTGTTGTAATTAAAGCTCGAAGCTTTCACAGCTAAACATTACAGCACTGTGAATATTAAATGTGTGGCTAAAGGAGCGTTTGAAATCCTTATTACTCTAACAAAGCCATGTAGAATATTTCTAGGCACTGGATGACGACAGTATAAGCGTCAGATGCCTGGAGGCAACATCACCACAACTAAACAAGCAGTGAACCATAAACTCCATACATCTGGTGGGCTGTTAGAAAAATATATACTTCTGATATTACGGTATTACGGTAACAAATGCAAACAGTTAAAGCAGCATGCTCATTAAATTCAATCAGTAATCACCAACGGAGAGTCCAAGTTCATCCTTCCTGGCTAGAGTGTGTGTTGTGTTTTCTACATTTAGAAAGAACTGTATTAACTTTGAGGTTCCACTGATAAATCCTTTATGAGATGGTATTCTGTAAGCTAGTAAATTAGCAAGTCTGTTTTTACTTCCAATAATTCCGGTTTCAGAGTGAAAAGCAAATAGTTAATTATTATTATTTATTTGGTCATATTTTTTTCTTAATGGTATTCGACATGTATATTTTCATCTAGCAGGTGTCACCCAGGTTAAATGTGATTTTCCAGCAGGTGAATGGATGCAGCACATGTTTCTGTTATGGGTGGGTGAAAAATGAAGGACAACATTTGTATTAATGCATAATGTATCACTGAAGATGCATGTTTCCAATAAAAATGATATTAGCACAGGCTGTCTGCTTCCATGTTACTTTCCTTAAGAGACAGTGTGTAGTTTTACTCCTCTGTATCACATCTATAATTCTTTTTGGAATAATATTTTTAATTACTGAAATAAGATCTACAGTTTATTTGAATGATCTTACACAAGAAGCAACAGCAAGGAAATGTTGCTTTTCAAAATTTACATAGAAAATTTACCTGAATAAATAGTCAATTATCAATATTTCATTTAAAAAAAATACATTTTTCCGCCAGCTAACAGTGCCAATAAAAGAATCAAATCTGAAATAAATACCTCACAGAGTTTATATAAGCATTGTTCTTCAAGTAGTCAAGTGGTACAAGGAGAAGTGTTTTCATTTTAGCCCCAATGGTGTGAAGTTGACAGAAAACCTAACATCTCATGCCTGGATAATCCCTGAGTTAATAAATTCCCAAAAATTAACCACTACAGACAAGATACTGAAAGATACTGAAGACACTGAAAGATACTGTCACTAATAACAGACGGTAAATTCAATCATTTGAACTACTTACACAAAAGTTGATTATGTGCAGGTGTGCCAAACAAGACAAAATGATATTTTAGCTCCTTCGCACACCAACACTGACATGTTGATAACTGCGTGCAGGAGAATCAAATCTTCATTAAAAGTTTGTGAGAAAGAAGAATTCTAAACAACCTCTGGAAATAGTCTTTGTATGCCTGCCCAGTACTGAGATGAACTGTTTTTTGCTTTTTGCTGCTTCAATATTCCCATCCATAACAAACTACATACCGGAACTAATGAGTGACTAGGGATCTTCAAGGGAGGTGGTCTATTATTATTCATTGAAAAAGAGTAAACAAATGCATAAATGTTAATGTCAGAGGGTTCCTATCTGTCCAATTAATCTATGGTGGCTCCCCTGGGCAGCCTCATTGTTCAGCCATACTTTTTTGTCTTCAGGGGAAATATGCAATTAAAATTATTGAAGATGTTTTTTGTCTTTCGTTTTTCTCCCCTTGCCTTTTTTGTTTTTTGTCTTACTCCATCGTTTCTTTCTTGCTAGAAACAACAGAAAATAACGTCACCATAAATCGCCTCCTGCTCTCCCCACATTCATGCCCAGCCATGTGCTCCACACGTTTGTTCCTTTTTTTTTTTTCAAATCCTAAAATTTGATCCACTGACTTAAAAACTTCATGCTGCAAGGAGCACTGGTGCTGAATAAGACAACTGCTTTAATATAACACATCGCTGCTCCACTGACTGTGCACATCCCAGACCATCAGCTCTCCAGTCCCAGACGCCACGGAGCATTTCTTCCCCTCCTCTTAAAAAAGGTCTCATGTCATTAAACCCACTCTTAACACTTCATGGCCGCTGAGCTGATTCTCCAATAAGATAATAGCATACAATCTGTCATTCTCCGCCCCATTACCTTGCAAACATGGTGGAGATGGAAACTTTCACATGGTGCTGATGTATCATTATAACATAAGGAACAGGGTGAGCCATGTGTCACTGATGCTGATGCAGTGTAACGTGAGCCATCATGCCTGCTTGGTACCGAGCAGATGTCAATTATTGGACGAGCTGTGGGCGGTAAAACAACAAAGTGCTTTTAAGTTCATCAGAGCCCTGATTTTTGGCATCCTGCTGTGAGACACTGTGAGATTTTTCTCTGATGGCTTTGGCCAGAGTGAGCAGTCTGGAGCATGTCAGTGTCTGTCTACCAGTTGACCACAGGATACAGAACACATAAAGCAAGTGATCAATAAAGACTATAAAAGGATCATAAAAATGTCACTGATGTTGAAGGTCAAAAAGTAGGTGCTGCATGTTTAATTTATGACAGCTTGGTTCTTGTATTCATAGGTTTGGTCACTGTAATCACCAAAAAACTGAAGAGATATGGAAAAGCAGAAGTCAGACAAGGCAAGACACCCCAGCAGTCAGACAATCAAATAAAAGGAAAATTGACGAAGAGTTGAAACTGAAATGCCAGCAGATTAAAAGCCAAACATCAGCTTCAAACTACTGTACTTGTACTGGCCCTGGTGGAGCATTCACATAGTTCAGCATTGCAATTATGGATTATTACATTCGAGCTGTGCTTACTTTCAGTTTTACCTCCAAATAACAGGGTTTTGCTGCTGGTTTACAGCTGTCTGAACATTTGTTTGCTTGTGGTCTTTTCTTTTAATAGCCATCCTTTTAAGGTAAATTAGCAACAGATAAAAAAAGACCACATCTGAACAAGAAAAAAAAAACCAAAGACTTTCTAATAAATATGAAACATAAATGTACAGTTTTCTGGTGGGTTTCCTGTGCCTGTTCCAAAAGAGTAAACATTTATTTGCTTCTCTGTAGATTTGTTTTGCCAGCTAATCATCCAACAGTATGTATCTGCATTTTTGCCTGTAGAAAAAAAAAAAACTTCCTGGCTTCTTTGTTTATACACACAGCCTGTGGATTCATTGTGCTGCTGCCCTTGTGTTGTCAAGTTCAACATGGACCCGATACAGCAAAAACTTCCCCTCTATCAGTGACGTTGCATGATGCACTTCCTCTCTACCTTGTTTTCCAAGGCACATCTGGATTTATTGTGAACGCACACTTCCTTTCTGTTTAGTGTGTAGCGAGCAACCTTAAGTGTGCGTGCTGCATGTAAACACTCACCAACAAAACTGTTTTCCATATTGTGCTGAAACACACAGTATTTGACCTCATGGAGTTCTGAAAAGCTGCTGTGCATACAGTATGGTATACAGGCATTGTGATATGGGTTTATGCATACTGTCATCTGATCTGATCTATGGAACATGCATGATAACGCAGTCTTTAATGCTGCAGACCACTGCTTTAGCTCAGGAGCGGTCTCAATAATCCCTCTAATCTGTATCTTATATCACCTGTAGGGGCCGATAGCGTGGTGAGCGATATTGCTGGCATCAGCCATATCAGATATCTTACACCAGCGAGAGAGTGAACCAGCAGCTGAGCTGTGCTGTCTCAGGTAACACAGTCCTTGTTTCTCACGGATCTACCACAAATGCCCCATTCTGTGCTGTGCTGAGATATAGAGGAGGATGTGAATCACACACAGAGCAATTTCTACTTGTGCGAAACGTGACTGTGATACACTCTACTACAGGCTGATAACCTAACCCAAGAACTGCAATTTGATGACAAATTCTACATGAGTGGTAGTATCCTGTCAGAGACAAATGCAAGGAAGTGGAAGTCCATGGAAGTAGATTATAATGTACATTTCAAGCATGCATTTTATTATCTTGAGAAATGTATCCATGTACAGCAAGGTAATGGTAATCACTCTTGTACCTCGCTCTCCGGGATGTGTTTCCAGCTGATGCAGATAAATGATGGCCACGATTAACACGGATATTATGCACCACCAACATCTGGAGCCCCACTCCACCATATCAAAAACTCCATGGCAAGTAACAGATTTTCTACTCATCTACACAAAGGTTATAATTCCTTCCACCAACACCATGCTGAGTATATCAGAATCAAATTTAAAACAAAAAGGAGCTGCATCCTTTTTTTTTCAGAGTCTGGGGGCAAGGCTGTGAATGCATCACCTCTCTGTGCTCTCAGTTGGAGCTTCTTACTCTGCTAAGTGCTCAGAGAGGAAATGGAAAATCGCTTACACTCACAGGCGCTTATTGTTCTACAAGCCAGCACCCTTGACAGGTGACACACTCTCTGTACAGTACATGTAAGGTTAAAAGTAGTTAAAATTGCGAGATGTTCCACTAAATTTTCCATCCCATGAATGAGAAATGAACAGAGAGAGACAGAGAGAGAGAAACACAAAACACAAGCAGACCATACCGGCTAAGTGCTGTGACAACACCGTCACCATCCTCTCTACTGCAGCAGGCCCCTAAAAATAGGTCTGTTGCACTGAACAAATAGATGATGCCATATGCTGACATATTGCATTAGTGCATTAATGTACTCAACGGTTTCATCGAAAGAGAAAGTAGGGCAACAACTGGAACACACATCATTTTTTGCAAAATTGTTCCTCAACATTCAAGCTGATTAAAGCTCCTTAATCACGTAAATATGTGAATAGTGTCATGCAAGCACCTTATTAGAGTTAAGAAAAAAGTGAATTTCTTTGTGGACAAATCAACTTAAACTAAAATAAAAAAAACTTTGATCTTCCCCAGAGATCTCTGGAGTCTGGAAAATCACACTTTTAGGGAAACAGAGAAAGTGAACATTGGATAGGAAGAGAAGGAACAAAGACTGTGGGAGGCTTTGAGCTAACCTGGTTCTTATCCCACCAGTCAAAAAACTACTACTGTAATCTTTTCACCAAGCAACACCAAAGATTGCCCTGACTCTCTCTTTCTCCCTCTGTCTCCCTTTCTCTCTTTTTCTTGGTGTCCTTCAAGGCTGGGCAACTTTCCCCAAGGGCACTCTGCATTATCCACAAACTCTTTAGCCAACTACTTGAAGATGGCAGGAGGCAAAATGCGATTACCGTGTACTCTAAGCCTCATAAAACTACAAGCACAATGTCATTGGGGGAAAAAAGGAGGTGAAATTCACAATCAGATCAATACTCAAACAGACAGCCTGTATAAAAGCTCATAACATGTGTTCTACAGACCTCATATTTCCAGACAAGATGTGGATTTTGGAAAAGTTCATTGCCAAAGTATTTTGTTTCTCAACCTGACAACAAGCCAGCAGCAGGTAAAGGACTTATAAACACTGCAGTGAACCTGTGTGAAACTCTTGTATTTCACTAGTGTTGTTTGATATCAGGGGTACCAGCTAGATGATAGATTATGGTCCAGGAAGGTGAAGGTGACTGGCGTTTAACCTTGTAATAATGCGTGAATTGATTGCGACAGGCAGAACAAAATGCCTTGGCATCTAAAGCAAAGTCACACAGAGACTTGGCACCAAAGTCCAAGTACACATGTGTTGGCACCAAACCGCAGCCTGAGGTCCAATGTTCCCCACCGGTGGCTTTGACAGGGTCTCAGGTTGCATGGTGACAGAAGAGCTGCTCAGCTAAAACGCAAGCATGCATGTGGAGAGCGTGGGAGGAAGGGATAGGAAGAGAGCAAGAGACAGGGAGGCAGAAAGCCTGGATATGGACAGAGAAACAGGGAGACATGTGGCAGGAAGACTGCATCACAACTACTTGATCAGAGACGTGCAGGGGAAGGAAGTGGGAGTGATAGAAGAGCTTGTGACAGAGGCAGCAGAAGAGGAAGGAGGCTGCCAAAGTCGTCAGCATCTGGCATCTATAGACTGCCTGACCTCATGCCGGGTCATTAGGTCAGGACTCCATGAAAACCTGTCATTTACAACCTCTATTGTATCAAGGTCGACAGCCAAACAAGTTAGCAGCCAATTTTTTTGCCTCCTAAATAGTGCAAGACAGAACCACATACAGTTCAACTTATCTCATAGTCTTGACAGATCCAATAAAAGGAAACCTGGGATCTGTCTTTGTCTGGCCTGACTTGGTAATAACATACCTCCTCTGTAGTACCACACACTGAGAGAGATCTTGGCATTGTCAGCCGTATTACTGAAATGGAGTGCATTGTCTTTTCTACAAAAAATACACTGAGGATGTTGCTATGGGGATTTTTTTTTTTTAGCCAAAAACATAATGATGTTGTTTAGATGTGGCCATGTGTTCCCTTTCCTCTTTTCTTTCCTGCCACAGAAGAATGAAAGGAAATGTTCTCACTGGGAAACGTATGGCCTTGTCCAGAGAGTGCTAGTTAGACTCTGAACACATCCAGCTCATTGTGTTTCAAGGAGAAAAGCAGAACAGAAAAGAAAGACAGCACACTTGAACAGGTTTGAAGTGACCCAATATGACAAAACATCTTCTATGTCTTAAAGATATGGTGTTGGGTTCACTTTGAAAGTGGACACGCAGGGATTTAGATTTGTGCACGAGTGAAGAAAAATGAGCATGAGCTGATGATTTGGGAAAGTGAAATTCTGTAATTACATTTGAGGTAGCGATAAAGATTCTCGCACAAGTACTGATCAAAGCTGAATCCCCCTGAGCGTAAACTCAAACCGACAGAACAGCATCACCTGTTCAATTTGACCTGGAAACCAGAGGTCATCCCAACAGATGCTTTCTTCTACTTTCAAAATAAAAGCTGGGAAGACATTTTGTTTTTCTCAAAAAACTAACTTTGCATTTTATGGTTATTTTATTCTCTATAAAAATGAAAGTTGCCAAATACTTTCTTGATACTGACCAAAGCATATCCACAGTAGTACTGAAAAGTGAGTACCCAAAGATGACATCAATTGTCCGGTTGGTTCATAAGCTTGTTTTCCGATGTCATGTAATCAGATTGTTTCTGATCTCCTCTAGCTCCCTGCGACCCTGACGGATAAGCGCTATAGAAAAATGAACGAATGAATGATTGAGTGAAACTGTGTCTGGGTTTGATCAAAAGTTTATCAGTTTGTATTTAGCATTTTTATTTAGGCAACTGCTTGTTTTTAGATAACTTGTAATATTTTAATTACATTTTTCTAAAATGAGACAACATGACTTTTGAAGGAAGAAATAAGACATGAAAACTTCATGACTCTACTTGTTAAACTATCTCTATCCAGCCACACAGGCTGCTGTGCATTTTGAGTCTTTTGTCCTCTTGTTTTAATCATCTGGTCTTGGTTCTGTTTGGCTTTCTGTTGTTATATTGCCTTTCTCAGTAAGAATTTTGTAAACTGTTAAGGTGCTGCTATTGTTATTGTTATTGTTATGAACATTAAAACTGAATTTAAGTAAGGGGGCCAAGCTGTACATCTTTAACTCTCTTTTTCTCTCTCTTTAACACGCACACACACACACACCCACACACACACACACACAGAAGCACCTTGGTCTCCCAGACAGAGCTATTGAAGTCTTTAATCAAGACTAATGTGTAATGTCCCACACCACCACCATTAATCATTTCAAGCCAGCCAACTGTGCCATTGATCAATGCTATACGTCAAAGAGGCTGCTGCTGGCCCAAGTCTGTACGTCTGTCCAGCTCTGTTTGCACTGTACAACATGTCAGGCCTTAAATACTGTATACGACACAGCCTTTCCTATTGCTCTTAAGATCCAAAAAAGAAACATAACATAGTAATGGAGAAACACCTCTTCCTCTACAACCATCTTATGCTACTTATTTTAAATGTGGTGTATATAGTAGTAATAGTATGTGGGACAGAGAAGTTAACAGGAAAAAGCATATAAAGCTGCTACAATTGTAATCAAGCAGAGGGGCTGGTCTAAGTATGCCCCAATGCACTGCTCAGGTACAGATGTAAGAATCAAACCAAAGTCAAAACTAACAAAGAGTGCAAAAGAACATTTACTCTTTACATTTGACAACTTTTGTAAAAGTAACACAAAATATAATACAGAGGTCTTCCACTCACTGCCTTCCACTCATTTTTTATTCAGACAGCATGATCCCAGGGGATGTCAAGGACAAAAAAGAAGTTGGATCCAGTGCCCCTGGAGATAAAATCCAGTCCAAGCTTCAGCGTTTGTGCAATAAACGCAAATTCACAAGGTGGACAAAAACAGAAACACTCTGACTCTATCAAATCACACATACACGCTCTGGGACTACATTCATTCTTGCTGGATGCCACCTATCGAAATAGTACCCTCACACACACACACACACATGCATGCACACACACACAATGTGGACCCCACTGATTTCTCGCTTCAGTAGATCTATGCTTGTCTGGCCGTTGCCAAGTTTCCCCGGCCCTGGGAGAGGGCCAAGTGGCTAACAAACAGCAGTTTATTAATTGGATCTGGTAGCATGTTTATATTGGTGAGGACTGAGATCATTTTACACTGGCCTTGGAACAGGTGTGCTCTGCAGCAGTGCCAAATGAGCAAACTGCACAGGCTCAGCAGATTCAAGCAAAAAAGGATGAGCCTTCACAGAAAACCTGCCGTAATTCAACACAAAAAAGGCAATAATTACAAAGTTCTTGACTTATTTGCATTCAGATCCATTCACTTCCTCAGAGCTAACATATAACGACCATTTTTTCCCCTTGGTTCTGCAGTCTTAAACCATAAATGTTTTCACCAAAATTCTCCCAAGGTAGCATTAAAGTTAAACACATTCACACACAGTACTGCTTTTGTGTTTCTCACCTGCTTGTCACAATGACGATGTGTTTCATTGAGTTATATATTCAAACGGAAATTGGTTGATTTGGGTAAAATCAAAAAGTATTGAGGGTCTGGGGATGAGGGTTGTTCAACTTGCCTTTGAAACAATGACTTGTTAAGTGAACTGTTTAATAGGTTTAATCTAAAACAGTTCAACCAACAATATGTCTTCCTAAACTATATATGATGAAATGTTGGTGTTGCTGTAGGAATATCACATACTTTCAATATGCAGCCCATATGTCTGACATGCAGCTTTGTGGTAGTACACATGAACCACAGAGTGGCAACAGAAAATAAATACGCAGCTATGAGGAATATGAAGATATTCACACTGACTGTGTTACAGATAGTGAAGTCAGAAGGGTAGCTTTGGGTGAACATTTCTAAAGCGCTGTTGTTACGAAAGCTGCCATTTTCCATATTTTGTTCTTGTTGGTGATGGAGGAAAAACTGCTATTCAAACCAAATAAGAACCATTATTTGTAATCTTGAGTCATTCAACTTGCAAGCTTTTCTCACCCACACTGGATTGGTTCTTTAGCGTAGTTGAAGGGTGCAACGTAATTACGTTTAATGTAGGAAAACTCATACCGGAACAGTGTTGCCAGGTGCAAAATATTACTGTAAATTATTTAGAAAAACCGCAAGGCCACATCCTTGGCATTTTCCTGTCATACGCCCTCATCGGCCCTTCTGCCCCAGACTGGTTGCAGCCTTGACAAAACAGTCACACGTAGAGGTCAGAGACCACCTGTTCTGGGTTGGCTGAACTGCTGAAGCGATATCAGAGGACACATCTGGCCTGACAGGGAACAGGCCGGATGGGAATGGCAGCACGCTCCCGGGTCTCAACCTGGTGACGGATGACTCACAGCTGATGCTGAGGTTATTCAAGGTCACATGTAGAATGAGGATCGGAAGGGTCAGTCGGGACAGTGTTTTCGTAGGGAGTGTTTAATTTCTAGACAAGGATATTATATTTGAAGGATTTTCTTAGTTTGTTTGGCGAGTAGTGAGAATTGTGTTTGCAGAGCACCTTGAATTATGGGTGAGGGGAAATAAAAAAACAGAGAGGGAGATGTTTAATAAGTCATTTGTTTGTCCGCTCGCATACTAAACAGCTTCTTCAAATAGCCTCCTTAAATCTCTCCAACAGTGGCGTTAGTTGGTGGCTGTTATATATCAGGTGTACAATAAGTAATATTAGCAGTTTCATTTCTAAACGTCAACAGCAATAGATGTTTTTCAACCCCCCCCCCGCTGAGGTTCTGCACTGCTGAGGGGAAGCAGCCAAAAAAATCTCAGCTGTGCGATTTGTGTTTGTTCGAGAGTTACCAGTGATGAGGTCTGGCCAGTTATGGACCACGTCCACCACTCCAGTGTCAATATCTGTATCCCAGAGCAGCGGGGTAAAATATTATGTTTCCAATCCCTCTGAATAAGAAACATTGGCAGAAACAAGACCTGAGACAGAGATGCCATCATTCTTGTGAGAGTGTATATTTCCCTGGACACACAGCCTGGCCTTTACACACTTTTTTTTTTTCTGGTTTTACTGAAATCTTTCCCCTCTATATGAAAGTTTGAGCGTGTGGCTACATATTTATGAACTCCAAACGATCCACACACCTCGTTTCACAGTTCACTGTGTTATTTTCCGCAGCCTGGAAGGGAGTGGAATGATGAGAGCAGAGGGAAAGCAAAGGAGGGGAGGACAAGCATGTCCTCAGAGCTCTGCCTTTTTCTTTATCAGCTTTCATCTCTTGGCTCTTCAGAGAGACTGAACCATAAAAGAGTCCAATCACTGGGGGACATATTATTTTCTCCCTCTTTGAATACACTATATCATAGACCAGACCCATACAATTTCCCCTCCTCTTGCATATATGATTCCAGCCAGCCGGAGCTGGAAGTGTGGGTTTATCTATTGGCCGTTATTAACATAATAAATATCAAGCTTCCTCTGTCCCAGTGAGTGTGGAAAGAGAATTAAAATTAATCAGAGGGAAACTCACTCATTTTTCTCCAGCAGCAGGATAAGCTGTTCACCTTCTGCATGTACGAGCAGCTGGAGCGATGCAGGATAACTCTGAAACACAAAAAAGATGATGGGAGTGTTGAGGTAGTGCCCGGATGTCCGGCATCCTGCCTGTGGATCAGCATTTGTGTGGAGCTCTGACTCACTGTGACACAAAGGCTTTAAACAAGTCAGGATGTGGCACAATAGTATTAGAGGAACACAAGGAAAGTGTTCACATCCTAGTGATTTATTGATTATCAGAATAGCTGTTCAATCTACAAATCAGTTTATCATTGCAGCTCTCATTTTCTCTATAGTCATTTTAATTGTTAGTGGTGGAGCCGTCATTTCCATACTGTCTTCAAACGTTTTCCCACCACCTACTGATAACAGCCCGGCCGTTTATCGTTTGGTCTCTTTACACTCCATCAGAGCTTTATTAAGTTACCGCAAATGCAAACGGAATATCCTACTTTCTTTGGCAGAAAAACAGTTTTTCAGTGCAGGAACAGCTATGATGACTATACAATGTGAGTATTTGGTGTCACAGATTTATGGCTGCAAAAACCCAGAATATGAAGGTAACATAAGAGATATGACTCACAGTGTCAAATGTAATTTTGAGATTTAATTCTAAATCGAATTTCAACCTGACCATCAGACCAACGCGAACATAAAAAAAACAAGATAAAGACAATGGAAAGACATTTCTCTAAGTGAGGCACAGACACAGATTTATGTACAATGAGTTGACATTTCAGACACACTGTGTATTGTGACATTTATTAGGTCTGCTGACTGTTGCCTCCAGGCCAGCCAATCTGCAGCTCTGTCTGAGAGTCAGCACCTCTGTGTTTTTGTGTAAGTGTGGCCGTGAGGGTGTGTTTGTGTTTGTGAGGAGAGTGGTTGTCACTGTAAGTAATGACTCTGCAATACTTTACGACTGCTTGATAACCCTCTATTGGCACAAGGAGCAGCTATATAAATCTGGTATCCGGGAAGGTTTAAATCATGAGCTGCTCTTGCAGTCAATTTAATTTGTGTAGGGTCAGTCTGTAGATATCCTACTGTATCTCCTAAACAAAAATGGCTTACCAAACATAACTGATGTAGTTAAAACCAGATGCTTAATTAACTCCATGAAGGTAAAAGTTGCTTTTTTCCTCTCAGGCCAACATTTTGATGGTAAACAATTAATGTAATTAAAATCACTGCCCCTCTCCCACTGACTGAATTAAAGAGAGGAGCACAATTTAAAGAAAAAAAAAAAAGAAGACAACTCTCTCAGATGGTAACATCCATGCATCAAGAAAAAAAACGTCTGATTGCTCAGGGAGTTCGCAACACCTACGCATTTCCCTCCCCTGGAAAGGTTGTGGTGGGGGATGCTGGATTTCAAACATTTTCTTTTTCAACTGTAGTACATGACATAGACTTGTTTTCCATGGCTGAGAACACGAGTCAAGGGCTGAACTGACTGTACATATTTATGTGTGCATGTAGCATATATCTCACGGAGCAGGAAAGAACAAAAGTGTACAAGTCTGCAAGGTGTTACAAGGGTGGGGTGCCTCTTGAATCTTTCTCACAGTGTCAGGTTTGTGTACTGTTGACTTGTAAAACTGCTGAAAGGCTGATGAGTTTCAGGAGTAATTTCACAGAATGTATTGCCTAAGGGGAATTCGTGTGTTCAACAAACAGAAGAAGACATATTGAAAACATAGGAGTGGGAGTTAGCGAGGAGAGAAAACCACAACAGGATAAACAGAGATGAGGAAGGGACTTTCTGCTGAGGAAAATCATGCAAGCGGGGAAACAGGCAACAGGGGAGGGAATCATATGGCCAGATGTCTGTACTTGACTGATCTTGTGCAAGCTCACTTGGATGCTGACTAATTAGCATTAAGCTAGCACTGTTTAAGTGGTCTTGTGAGTATTTACCCCGGCTTTGAGCTGGCTGAGAGGTCTGCGCTCCTTGCCCTTGAGCAGCAGAGGTACGGTGGTCCCATAGCTCTCTGGTTTAGCTGGTTCTCCTCGCTGTTTGTGCTTGTCTGGACTACTTCCTAAAAAAAAAAAAAAAAAGAAGATCATTAGGAAAGATTAAACACTTGAATAATTAAATTTAACACCATACAAATATCATTGATGCTTACAAAGTAGATTTTGTTAAACTGGCATGCAGACAAAAGGGTCAGCGAGAGAGGTCAAAACTGCTCTGTAATAGGCTCAATTATTTAAGCACACAGAAAATGCATCTGACAGGAAAGAAAAACCCTGGAACAAAGGCAGGGAAGCCTGAGAGAAGATGTGCTGTGTCCCCCCGACTCCCCCACCCCAAGGGCTACAGACAGAGCATCAATAATAGAGGCTCCCACAGAGTTTATGAGAAACTCAGCCTTTACGATATCTCCAGACAGGAATGAAGTTGAAAAAAATAAAAAAAGAAAAGCAGCTGGCAAGATGAAATGGTCCTTTCCACTTATTTTTGTTTCTATCTTTATCCCTTTTTAGCTTCCTATAGTAGGTCAACTAGAACTGATGTCTTCTGCTTTTTTTCCTGTCTCTTCTTCCTTTCCACCATTTCTCTAACATCTCATTTTACTCCTCTTTGAAACCGTTACTGAAGGAAAATTAGCATTAGCAGCCAATTATGAGCTCTTAAAAGAGTGCTCATTTGGTAGGACAACAGAATGAGATGTACAGTATATATAGCATAGGATGAAATATATTATAATATACTGGATCAGTGGCTTCAAGCAGAACGTGGGAATCACAGTCACAATTCCCTCTGCTCTCCTCTCTTTTCTCCCACAGACAACTGAGGCCGTCTCTAACGCTCCCACGGCCTTACTGAGCATGTCTGTGTTGTAGCAGATGCTTCCTGTGAAGCCCAGAAAGTGTTACAAACCCAGAGAGGAGCTGTGGAGATAGAGTAGAAAGGTTGAGGATTTCATGTTACCGCTATCACCAAACTGAGAGAGCATGCTGCGTCTCTATTTACTATAAGTCTAAGGTCTACTGTTCACCAATCCCTTGAGACATGCACGTAAAGCATCTGTCTGCCGGCCATGTGCATGTGCAGCATCATGCGGGGTACAACAAGAGTTCAGTAGAACACTGAGCAGCGATACTACAGTCTGACATACTCTGTTTACCCATTTTCCCTCTCTCCTCCTGGCTGAACATGTCTTCATTTTCAAGCACTCTGTCTCATAAAAGTTTGATGTATTTCTTGTTTCTTTGAAAGCAAAATCCAGCAACGACTCCTGTGCCAATGCAACTGCATTTTTCACAACTTCAAACAGTCTTTGATGGCTGTTGCCCTGTGCTCTCACTGTGGCCCGAACCCCCCCCCCACCCCTTATCCACAGTGCATAATAAGCTAATAAGAGCATAAAAGAGACCTCCAATATTTAATGGGGTACTTGATGGTAGTTTGTTGGTTTTCGCGGTGCATGAAAACCATGTTAGACAGACGGAGCAGCATGACTGAGAGACCACAGGCTGTGGCTGGAGTGCCATTAAAAGGGAGCTATAAAAAGAAAGTCAAGCAGACGTCTTGTTAATAAAAGACTCCAATGCTGGTGTGTTAATCAAATACCAGTCCAGAGGCAACACTAAAGCAGGGTTACGCTCAAAACAAAACTAGTTTCTACAACATGTCAACAGAAAAGTCATACTGTACAAAGTGGCATAAATAAATGGGTTGAACGCACACGTTCCCACAATTTTTTTTTATTCCTTGTGTTGCGCTTGTTTGGTTGCACAGACAGTGGAAGTAGCTTGTTTGTGGAGTAAAAAAGAAAGCCTGAGGAGTGATGAGGAGAAGTATAATTTTGGACTTCTTTCACACTTGTATAGATTCGAACTAGATTGCTAGTTTACGAACATTACAAAACATGCTGTAGCCCCTCCACTTTGGGGGGTTTCCAACGCTGTTCAGTGGTCTGACAAGCACTGTGTCTGAAGCATACTAACCCCTTCAATGTGTGAATGAATGTGTGTGTATGTGTTTGTAAGAGATCTGGATGCTGTATGTGAGAATGTCAAGGTTTTTGTGTGTATCAGCCCCAAGCACAAGCTGGATGATGATTAAAGTTTATATGCAACATCCGTCATTACTCCCCCCAAAAAGAAGCATTCCCTTCAAACAGCAAAGAAATGTGGCATTCGTGATCACTCTCATGGGCGTCATCCTCTTTGGGAACCTTTGAAATTCAAACTAAAACTGGGTTAATCCCATATGTTTTCTGGAGAGTATCTTGATTGCTAAGCCAACCACAGTTGTATCCTCATATTGGACACAAGGGAAAATCTTCTGCGGGTCATACATCTTAAAAACACAAGTCTCTCTGGCAGCCAAAAGCATCTTCTCCCTCCACTACCTCCTCTTTAAAAAGTCTCAAAAATCAGATTTCATTTAACGCTACCTCCATTTTTGGCATTGCAACCCGAGCATGAGTGTATTACTAATTAACTGTTAGGTAAAGCAAATTCAAAAAGGGCCTGATGTCCATTTACTCAGCGGGAAAGTGACACAGCCAACAAACAACCAAAAAAAAACAAAACAAAATTACTTCAGTCAAACACTGTTGTGCTGTTGGACCCAGAACAAAAATCAAACACATTACAGTCACTCAGTCTTTCATCCGCTACATCAGAGACATTTCCTGATGACTTTCACATTTATTTGTATATTCATTTATTCGTCCTTATTGAGGAGAAGGGTGCATATATCGTCCGGCTGATTAAAGTGAGGCAGCTATACATGCATAAATAATACACATAAAAATGTGTACGTGTGGCATTATCTGCATTCACTGGAGTGTTTAAACAGAATACGCTGCTTTTCATTCACAGCTAATACTGCAGCGGTCTGCTCAATCAGCATTGTTAACATGGAGTCCCTCTGAGATGAACAAGAGAATAAACAACGTGAGAAAGGTCAAAGCAGGAGGATGAAGGACGTGTGTTAATCTATAGGCAAGGTGCTGAGGGAGTACAAGAAAGAACAGGCATTACTGTGGACTTAAGAGACCTCATGCCAATATCATAAACTGAAAATTAAATCTGCATAGAACCTATTTACAACACGCTGTGTATTTCATATAGAAGAAGAAAATATTACACCCAGCAGGTTTTGATGTTTTTAGCATGGGAATAAACTTAAAAATAAAATATTACTTTTTAACTGAACTTAAAGGTTTGTCTTGACCTTAGAAACAGCAATCATTATTGATTATAGTATAGATTTTTTTGTCTCAACTAATCGTTTGGCCTATAAAATAATTTTAAAATTACCAAAAATTGTCTATCACATTTTCCATCACATCATTAGTCATACTGTATATCACAGTCAAAATCAGGTCTTTTATTTTGCAACTTGCCTCTATCTTAGCTCTTCTTAACCGCACACACATCCAGCCTCAACAGCTTTCAAACGGGGTCAAGTACACAAGCAGCGAAACAGAACATGGTCCCCGGAGATGTGACTTTTCAGTTATTTCCCAACACGGAGAACAGATCTTTAATAACAGCGGCTCAGAGAAGAAGAACTCTGATTGTGGATTTGATAACAGTTCAATATCTGCTTCAAAACTGGCTCTCGCCAAGCCTCCAATCAAAACCTTATAATGTGCCTGTGTGGCGAAGAAAATGAAGATGAAGGTTTCACAACTATACACAAAGGTCTTTATAAAGGGTTTTGTGCCAAAAAACTGCCAAATGACACATACCAGAAAGTGCAACAGCTGCAGCTGGATTCAAAGGAAATCTGGCTCTAATCTTCTGTGTGTGTGTACTATATTGATCATACAGATTGATCACAAAATGGCGATGTATTGACTCAAGCTGATGTGGACGTGAGACAGATTTTAAGGGTCATTTGTAGGTGCGTTGTACCAATAGCAATATCTACAAATTCTAATCACAAATGGTGCATTTTATTCAACTGGTGAGCATACATGTGGCACAAAGACGAGAAGAGTAACAGAAAAGCAAGCACAAGACGAACAGAAGATGATCTTTGGTGTTCTCTTAATTCTGCCATCTTCCACACTGTCTGCCACAAAAAAAATCTGAGGAAGCTAAAATGTTTTAATTTTTTTAGGTCAGAGTGTAACAAAGAAGCTCTATGAACACATTAGTGGAGCGTTTCTGTTTACATCCAATTAACGATTCCGTATGAAAACACCACTGACCCAAATACGGCAACGGATGCTACACCTACAATGTGCCCTCGGAAAATAAAGAGCTCTTAACAAAGAGAATGGTGAATGAGGCCGCTTTGAAACAGCTCATGACTATCTTAATAGAGTCAATAAAAAAAACTGCATCTAACTGCTCCTGCAACATCAATTAGACCCTGACACCTGTGAGCTTGTCCTGACTTTGATTTAATTAGCAGGAAGTCATTCAGAGAAGCAGAAAGACATCGACATAATCTTTAGGACTGTCTTTGATATTACAGGTTGTTAAAGAGAGCCTTGTCACAGTGTGAATGCAGCATTCAAATAAAGCCTGGGTTTCCTTTCGCAACAAACTCTCTTCTTTCCAGCACATTGAAGAGAGCATTTTACAGTTTCTTGTACTAAAAGGCTCCTGATGGATTCTTTTATACAAACAGCAAAAAACACCCTGCTGCTGACACAGCTCATAATCAATATGACGTTCCTAGACTAATAAAAGACATGCGAGCATTGTTTAAAAAAAATAAATAAATAAAAGGAGCACGGCTGCAGCCCTCTGAAGTGCTGCATATGAACTGATGTTTGATGCTAGAAGGAACTTGAAAGAAAAGAGTCTTTCAACTGACAAAATGTGCTATCCAGCGAAACATATGTACAGGCTTCTTTTCTCTGTACTAAGTACATGTAAATTTCTCCTCTCTGCATTTCATCTTGAACAGCATAATGAACTTTCTAGCTGACATTATATTAGGCCCAGTTCACGCTTTCCAGGTGGTATTTGGTATATTCAAAAAGACACTGGCCAGAGATGTAGTTTCCATGCACTTGCAATGTTCAAAGAAACTCTAAAAGCGCTCATCAGAAATGTTATTTCCATTTTTAATTTTTTTAGATTTTAAATAAGTAATAAATAAAATCTTCAAGTGGACAGATTTGAGTTGTAGTGGTAGGAGTTATTTTCCTGTGTCAAAAATGAACAATACTGTTAACAGCCATATAGCGGCTTCACAAGCTGTGACACAGTGGTACTTTGAACTAAATGCTAATATCAGACTAGTAATCGGCGACTGGATGAACATATCTCCACTCTAGACTACTGCTAGTTTAAAGGCCTGCTAACCCAGTGGCACAAAAAGGCTGCGGGGAAAGACCTAACTCTTTGGACATTGTTTCAACACTGGAAACACTAACAAAGACTGTTTCACACATCGACGTGAATATATCGCTGGTCGCTGGTAGTGGACAGTTGGAAAACTTAAACATATCGTCCAACTCTGTATCAGACCATCTTAACATTCTAATGTTTAGTCAGTTGTCAATCTCAGTGTGACCTTGAAATGTCACTGCCAGTTACACTTCACAAATGTTTAGTAATTTAATACTTATTTTTTACTGCATTGTGAGTGAAAAGTGTGCATCAGTAACAGTAGAACCACGAACCAACATGGCCACCACCATCCTTTCAGCAAGATGGCTACTTTTCCCACCCCAGCACTCTGGCTCCTCAGTGATCAATGTCTTTGCTCGTGGATGGAGGCTTAAAAGTTGACTTTCAATAAGGAACAATATTGTGGGCTTCTTATTGACACTGGGAGAGACCAGGTTGAGAGAAAGAGAGAGCGAGAAACAGGGAATGAGAGGCATAAAGAAAAACAAAGATTCCCTCATTGCCTCATTTCAACACATCCCCTCTCTCAACTCCTTCATCACTCACTTTCGCCACTGAAGACACACTGGAGTCATTAGCACTGAAGTTGAGAAGGTGTTAATCCTGGATGTGGGACCACCCGCCCCACCCACCCACCGCAGATCTATTCCAAACCGAACAGCCCATTACTGGGCAAACAGAGTAAGTTGTGAGGTCACTGGCTCACAGTGAAACAACGGTAACAGAAGACTTCTCTGGGTGGGTTAGTGAGATTTGCTTGTGCGTCCCATTTCCATCCTGTGGGAGCAACAGTGAAAAAAGCCAGTTCCCATCTGGTCTCACACAGATTTGGGCATTATGTCTCAGAGCTATGGGAATTTCAGCTTGAAGGATTTGGGGATTAACGAAAACTTATCACTCATGCAAGGTCACCTAGCAGCCATGTGTGGAAAGACAGGATACCAACAAATATGGATTTTCAGCCATACCCAACTTCAATGGCTCTACAGGTGGCAATGTCGGTCATTTGGTCTGATTGGTCAGCTGGTCAGTGAACCACCTTGGTCCTATCTCAGTAACTGGACAGGACTGGATGGCTTGTCATGGTCCCCAGAAGATTAATCACACAAAATTTGGTTATCCCCTGACTTTTCCGCTACTCCCATAATGAGATGTGTGGTTTTGATTGAAATGTCTCAACAAATACTGGGTGAACTGCCAAGTAATTTGTTGTTGCCATTCATGTCAACAACAAATCATGATGGTGTTGTCACTGTGAACCTGTTGGCACAGAGGCGCTAACTCGGCTGTCAACACGCGGTCTTTTATTTATGTCATTATAGTCATCTATAATGATTCATTAATAAATTAATATATTATGGTAGCTGCTATGAATAATATATTCAAAAACACAAAAACAGCAAAACATGTTGTGTTTGTCAGAATTTTTCAAAATATGCAAGGAAGAAAATTCATGTGCACCCCCACAACACACAAACATAAAAGGAACAAAAGATTTCAAATAGCTGTGGGCAAAAAAACATCCAACTGACCAACCCCTGCCTCACAACAGTTACTTTACAAAGGTGTTCATATATAATACTCTTTCAGCAGCTTCTATCGTATCGATGTGACAAAATATAAAGGCTGATGGTTTTTGAGAGCATGGCTGGACTCCAATCAAGAACATCTCACAGTAAATACACTGACACAGAAGTGTGATGACCTTTCTGTTGTGAAATTATTGATGTGGGACGACCTGGGGGTTCAGCTCGCTGCGCAACTGTGAATTATATTGTTGCATCAGTCCAATGTCTTCTTCTGTCCTCACTCTCATCCAAGCGAAACCTAAAATATATTGAGAAGGGCACTCTGTCAAAGGAAAACAAATAAAGAAGCAACCACTGTTCTACAGAATTCAGATACCCAGCAGCTCTTTTGTGTCCACCAAAATGCTCCTGATTTCTTCTACTATACCTCTAGCCTCTCATTCATTTTAAATATGAGACAAGACGATTGCATGTGTGCACCCCTCACAAATCCAATATCTGCCTCCATTCTACATTCTAGCATAAACAGCTTTCTGTTTACAGATACGTGTAGCAGTGACTCCACCTTACCATCCTGCTCCGCATGTAATCATTATTCCTTTCTCCTCTCTTCACTCCACAAAATTTCAGAGAAAATTGTCTATCCCACAAATATATCTGAGCTTTAGGGGAAGTATGACACCTTCAATCAGTGCGGTAAATGGATGAGAGCGGCAGGTGACTGCATTCGCACCTGTCTCTGTGTCTCTTTTGTTCTTTGAAGGCTGATGCAGATCGAGGGGGGAAATGCACCCATCCCTCATCTATCACACCCATGACTGACTGCTGTCTGTCAGGTGGTGGTCTGCAGCTCTGTTGCTGTCTACCACCCACATGAGTCACACTTTCCCAATACACCTGTCACATCTTCTACCTGACTCTTATCCTCTATTTCCCAGACATGCCATCCGGGATTGCATTAATCCAGGCGTGCACACTAGTTTCTCAGATTATCACACAGCAGTAAGCATCTCTGAGCTGCACGTGGTTTGTGCGTTGTGTGTGATGTTGCCGTCTCATAACATCGGCTTATCTCTATTATATCTGTGATCCCATCATCCTCAGGCAGAGTGACACATGGCGAGCAGGAGGAAGCTAAATCACACTGATGGCTATAATGACCAATGATGCTTAACAGAAGGAGACGTCTCTAGCTGTGTCTGTCATTCCCTCGTGGCCAACAAATCAATGCCAGTCTGCCCTCAAAATGTCAAGCGACAGCCACCCCAAGGGTCTGAAAGACAGACCAGGGCAAGGTTATTTCTTAAATGGCTTTAACAGAAAGTAGTTGTTTAAACTCTCAGATGGCAGCCATTAGTTACACCCCAGGAAGCTGTGCTGAAAGCTTGGCTATGCACCTGAGAGACCAAAGGAAGTGTTTGTGAATTTCTATGTGTTTCAGGGCGCTCGGGGCAGGTTTTATTCTCCTCTCCATCAGTTTGTTTAGACAACACAGACGTTCTAATCTCTCTAATTAATTCTGTCTGATGCTGCGGTTTGACCAGATATCCTCAAATCTAATCCAGGTCATTTGGTTCAGCCTCTAATTATTTATTGAGTTTCCTCAGATCAGGGAAAAAAAAACAACAAAAAAACAGATCAGACCTTAGAAAACCAGTTGATATGCAGAGGAGAGACAAAGAGAGATGGACAGAGACAGAAAGCCACAGAGAGAGCAATTCATCAAAGATTGGTAAACACAGCGTTTGTGATTCTTGCCCTTATGGGACTTCATCAGTTTTGCTGTTGGCTTTTTTGAAAGCTAATGAGCAGACAGTCAGTTCAGCTACCTGATTTTAACTTTGTGTATTCTTTCATAGAATGTTTTTACAAAATCTAATCATACCAATATTTATACGGAGGCGGTTCTTTTAATCCAGCTTTCAACAAATGTGCTACTATTCCAGGAATCACTTAGGGGGGCTTTCTCTTCATCATTTCAAATATTCTTTCTGATGTTAAAGCATGTAACAAGAGTAAGTTTCAGGCAATGGGAGAATATCACAGAGCAAAATACTGTAACACATCTGAATGCTACAATGGCATAAATTCACAATGTTGTCTTGTTTTCCTTTGTGATACTCAATAGTTGACTTTATGTTTACTGGAAGTGTGTTTCATAGTCTATGGCGAAGATTATATTTTGATTTCCTCATTAAAATCTAACTACTAACTTTAATAGTCCTTACACTTGATGAAATTTCCATGTAAAAATACTCAGTAATGCAACATTACTGGCTTCAAGGCCAGGATACACTTAAAACGGCACTTTCAAAATTCCCCCAGAGAAAGTCCTAATTCAGTTACTAACACAACTTGAACACTGTCCAGGTAGCCAATTTCAGCTGAGTGCTAATGCACCGACAAGTATTATAGCACTGCAGGACTGAATGTCAGTCAGTTCTGGCCCATATATGAGTAGTACAGAATAGGCTGAGTTTTGGATGGTGCAGACTTTGACTGATTTAGGCAAAGAATCCGTTTCAGTGAGCAGCACTCAGGCTAAATTTGGGCAAGCAATAACCCATGGCATCAACCCCAGAGCCAAGTGGCAGGATACTGACAGATCTGGTTAAAGTCAGACAACCATTTGTGTCAGATTTAGTCCACTATTGAGCCAAGCCATTTTGATTAAATACCTACCAACCAACCACTTTACACGCTACATATATCATTGAGCTGCAGACTGCTCCCAGCCATCTTGTTTGCTGTGGATGAAGACCAGCTGCTCTACAAGCCACACACCTCTCATGGCACATGACGCGTTCCTTAGAAACACTGTGCTTTTTTAGCGTTTCAATTCAAACATCAATTCTCCAGAAAAGCACTGTCAGCCATTCTTTGCAATAAACGCAATGCATAATGTTGGATATTATCATATCTGAGGCATGAAAAGTGGAGAAGCCATTTTTTGCAAAAGGCTCTAGCTCCAGCTCTACCTTAGAGTCAGATGAGGCCATTTCCACCAAATATGCTGGATCAGGACCACGGAGAAAGATGGAACAGTTACCTTTACTAACATCTGATACCTTTCAGACTGAGCGAAAAGTGAAAGGGGCACTGCGACATTTGTCTTGACGAAAATATAATCAATAGTTCACTTAATTTTGAATGATGTTTTTAAGATTTTGATGTCAGACACGGCCTCTCTTATTCATGAGCAAATAATGTGGAAGGAGTACCGGGTGCAGTCTCATACACACACATACGCACACACACATGAATGGTGCATGTGTTTTTTGGCCCACCTTAAAAAGCAAAAACATTTCTCTGCACAGAGCCTTCATCAGATTGCTCTGATGAATGCGTTGTTTATTGCTATATCTATTTCCCATTAGATAAACCAAGCAATGCTGGAAAAGAACTGAGGCTGCACCTCAAGGAAAACCTCTCTAGCTTCATTCCGGCTCACAAACCACAGCATGATAAAGACATTGTGGCACAGTCTCCACTGAGGTGCAAGGAAGCCACGACAAACATTTCAGGGGGAAGCTGAAGTCAATACTGACATCAAAGAGGCGGTATATACTACTCTATTTCAGTATCCACACTACGTCTTAAAACAAGCTTTACTCCCAGTATTAATACACAGTGAGAGCTCCAATGACCCCACACTGAGACGGTGTGTGCGGTAAACATCTCCTGTATTGCATCCTGGGTAATTTTCAGAGAAACTTTGCTGTGAGGTTTGCAAGGTGCTGTTAATGATGACCCCCCCACACCATCAACAATGAATCTTCACTGCATTTACATTTTGCTACATTAAATGTATTTCAGTTACTGAAACATGGCACAAACTTCCATCCACCATCTTGCGGACATCTCCTCAAGACACGATAATGACATGCCACAGTATTTTATTAGTACACTCAGCAGAGATCTTCACTGAAATGTCAGACTCCACAAAAAGTTTGCCAGTCCAGCACATTTTAATCTAAAGTACCCGAAACCTGTTGTAGTCCCCCCCCCCTCCGTTTTTATCTTTGCCAATTTATCTTGGTGCTACATGCACAGCCACACGCACACACAGACAAGCCATTTGTATTCCCAGCACATGGTCTGTCCCATACACACAATACCCGGTTATCACTGGCTCATTCATTTAGCAGTTTAAGTTCAGCTGCACAATAATAACATCCTGTTTGGCTTATGTTTACAACCTAAAGATGACTTGGTATCTTCCTGGATGCTAAACTCATCTGTCTACACTTCCCTTTATTGTTCCATCCGAGCAGAAAGATGGATCTAAAAAAACAAACTCTTTCCTCCTCTGGATTTCCCGACTGTAACATGCACAGCAAGGCAATGCAAAGGGCTGTGTGAGAGGAGAAATGGAAAAGAAAAACTGCAAAATTGGTATTTCAAGTGTCAAGCATGTATGAAAAACATGTTAAGGTATTCCTATTGTAAACACAGAGCTACCTGCACTGAAAATGCCCTGAAACATAAGTGAAATACGGTCCAAACACTATTTATAAATCATGTTCACTTAACCAGACTGTGGCTCAACATCTGCAGCACAACATGAAAACAAGCCAAGTGACTAGAGGCAGAAATTTTAACAGTCATTTACGCAGCCTACTCACCTTCTTGCATATTGTAAACCGTGCTGTCAGCATTTTCTGCTCCCACCGACAGGCACCAGACGCGGAGAGCGAAGATCAGAAAGGCAAAGTTCTTCCGCCGCCCCCAGGTTCTCATGATGCCCGGGCTCGGTGGGGTGAAGCCGGGGGAAAAACGCTCGGACTGCGTTATTAATGCAGCACGGCCAGACACTTCACACAGGGGACAGGATGGAGATACAGGCCAAAGCAGTTCACGGTGGTGTAGTGGGGAAATACGGGGACGGGAGGGGGGTGAGGAGGGGGGAGAAAAGCTTCACCACCAAGAGTCCAACGAGATGCGGCAGGCTGTCATTTCAAGAAAGCTGTCAGAAACTTTTCCTTCCTGCACCAGGCGTTTGGCCGACAATAGTCTGGGAAAAAAACGCACAAATACTGTTGGATGAAGGCTTTTTTTTTTTTTTAGGTGTAAAGGTGTTGCTCATGTGATGGAAGTGTGGCGAGGAGCGCTAGAAAAGACAGAATCTTAGGATGTTGGTGAATTGGTAATGAAGCAGACTTGCCATCCCCTCTCGTACCAGAGCGGCCACACTTTGCCATGTGCGCTTTTCGGACTCCGCTGGGTCCTAGAGCCGGACGGTTGTTGTCAAATCCAATTTGCTAGCTGCCAAATTCAATTGTGAGATTTTTACCCGTTTACCATCTTCACCCATTCACCCACTTAAGGCGTGTTACGTAGGCAGGGTAGCTATTTCGTATTTTAAAAAGTCTAAATGCACACCAATAAGGATGTATTAATATCTGCTGACATGGCACAGTTAGCAGAGCATAACAATACTTAGGTTGCTTGCCTATGTCAAGGGAATAGAGCCGAGCATAGTCAGCTACAAAAACACATTTAAAGATGCAACCCAAGCTTTTTAAAATAACTATTGAAAGAATGATAATGTGACATTACATAAAAAGTTAACTTTGATTTATGATTTTATGTTTTAGTCCCCCATGTTCCTATGTCAGTACAATTCAAAAAAAGTGAAGTTGGATAGATAGATACTTTATTGATCCCGAGGGAAATTTAAGTTCCCTCGGAAGTTCAACTTCTTAACCTGTTAAACTCCAAGTTTACACTTTTGAAAGTTTACATTTTTTTAAAGTTTTTAACTGAGATTAGGGGGCATGGTGGTGCAGTGGTTAGCACTGTTGCCCATAGCAAGAGGGCTCCTGGTTTGAATCCAGGTCTGGGCCCTTCTATGTGGAGTTTGCATGTTCTTTGTTTGTCAGACCTGTGATTGACTGTGTCCAGTCCAGGGTGTACCCCACCTCTTGCCCGTAGTTAGCTGGGATAGGCTCCAGGCCCCCCGCGACCCTCATGGATAAGCGGTATAGAAAATGGATGGATGAACTGAGATTTTACATATAGATGCTTGTGTTGTACTGGTTTGTGCCATCACTGAGGTTTTACAGAGATGAAAATGATTTAATTTAAAGTGTGAATATTTTATTTTATAAAAGTATTCAGGAATGGAAATGCTGAGTCACCCCCCCCCCCCCCCCCCCCCCCCCATGTGATTGCCTCTTTCTCCTCTTTATCTCTGTGTCCACACACAGAGAGAGAGAGAGAAAGAGAGGGAGAGAAAAACTGTCATCTCCATGGCCCCATCTGTGTTTTGCTCAGGCTACCTGGTCTGGTTTAGTCTAATCTTTTTGAGTGTGTGTACGCTTCAGGCAAAAAAGTCACAGATGTCTCATGTGCAGGCGTCGGTTCATTGCACATCTCCACAGAGGCTACAAGCTGCAAAGAAAAATGGAAAATTGCAGTGCTTTGCCTGAGCTGACTTTGGTTATGTCTTTAAAATCCCCAAGAGTTTCAGTGTTTGTGTGTCTCTTCATTTTCTCTCTTAAGACTTTTATTAAATGCAAGCATCTTCTGTTCATCACTCTTAACTGCTGAGTTGGTTCTGTTTTGTCTGTCTTTTACAATGGCCCCCTGCTGCCAATTTCAAGGCCCACATACAGTAAATGTAATAGAGACTTTAACTGAGAAGTTTTATTTTGTATTGATACATTCACAATCCTACAACAAGGAGCCACTGCTGGAAAGAGATGAGGCTAGATGATCAGAGTGAACTGACTAATGATAAAACACACAAGGCTTTGCTTCAACAGAGTTAGCTCTGAAAGCTCAGCTGGTGTTCTCCTTTCTAAGCCAGACATATCAGCGCTGCCCTTGGGCCATTTGAGTCACTCAAGGCCATTGGGAAGCAAGTCGAGGGGCCTCAGAGCACAGGATCCACATTATGCAGAGATAGCAATGTGACATCCAGACACATGATGCCTCAGAGAGAGAGCGAGGCTGACTGACAGGAGCCCTTCTCCTTGTGTACAACTGCCTGTCAGTCTGTGCTCATTGTCTGGAACCAACCTACATGGCAGCAGAGCTGGTCTCCCATGTGAATTACTTTTAAAAATGGCCTTTCTGGCATCAGTACAGTCAATGGATAACAATACTGTTTACTAGATACAGTATGTTGCTTGATGGACACAAGACCCTTGCAGCACAGGCGGTTGAAAAATCATTTTCATAGCAGAGGAGGATGAACCTTAGTTGCAGACTAATATTCAACATGCATTCAAAATTTGACCTGACATTTTGTTTGGGATTTTTTAAAAATGTCAGTATTTAGCAACTGGCTCACCAAATGTCTACTGCATAGCATGGATTTGAACAGCGTGTTTGTCTGAAACCTGCAGCACATGTCCTTCTCCTGTTCTCTCCTCATCCCAGCAGGCTCTGTTTAAATGCCACAGGGATGTCAGTCACCTTTACAGGCCATGTGTGCACTGCGGTACCACGCAGTGCTCCGAAGTCTCCTCTCTTATTACAATGTCATCTCTGGTTTGCAGCTCTGTGACAAAGACCCCTTTCACAGCCACTGCGCGTCTCCTGAGTTCGATTAGCTTGGAATTCCACTGTTCCGGATGGGAGGCTCCAGAGGCCTCGAGGCACATGTGAGGCCAATGACGAAACGTGGTTTTCCCCTCTCCCACTTTATAAACACCCACTGCACCAATGACAGAGTCAAGGTGATTTGCTCAAAGCACCAAGACTCAATTTCCTCGAAAAGGACACCACTTCTACACAGAATGTCCTTGGAGCACTTTTATTTCATTTTGAGATACATTAGAGAAAAATGAGATTTCAGCTAAGGAATCAAGTCATCAAAAAACAAATTTGTAAAATTATAAGATTAATCTGTGTTGCATTTAAGCACTGGTTGTTAATTTAAGCAGCAATACATCCCAGTTTCATTTCATTTAATCTTTTAAACTGTCACATCCTTTTCATTTTTTTAAATTATCAGTGTGTTGCAGGCTGGTGAGAAGGTTGGGCTTGTGCGTCTGCACACAACAACATTAATAATAATTGATCTGATAATCAGATTATAAGAAAGTTTGAAGCATGCACTGTTACATTCTTGCCATACATTTTACATTTTAATTATTGTCTAGGATTAATTTCTTTCTTTTATCTGATTTCCGGTAGAAGTGCAAATACATTTATCATTTTTCAGATTACTTATTTTAAGCTCAGTGTGCTGTTTTGTTATAACATCAACACTATCGTGCACATCAAAAACATTGTAGGCTCGAACTCACTCACCGGCTATAGCCGTTCTGTGTGGAATCTGCATTGTGACTATAGGATGTATCCTGCCACTCACCCAAATCCAGCTGGGATCAGCTCCAACCCCACACCAAACCTCCAAGGAATAATAAGTTGTAGATATTGGATGTACAAATGTACTTGTTTTTAGTGTAGTTGCACTGCTTTTAAAATAAACCTTGTTAATATAAAGCCTTATTTCAAGCCCCATTTTTGTTGCATTCATGTGCAAAATGCAAACACCAAAAGATAAAACATGATATTTACCCAAAATTGAATCTTAATAAAATTAATACCTGTGCACAGGCACAGCATTGATTTGCATGGTAGATTAACTGAATTCAATACAAAGTCATATCTATATATTCCTCTCTATACAGAGAGGAATGAAGAAGCAGAATGGTCAGTGAATTAAGCCCATTTATCTTTGCAGGATCTGGTCCAGAAGTCTCTGCAAAAGAACAAAAACAACAGTGATACAGATAACCTCTCCCCAAAAAACACACCTATCTGCACTCAGACCTACCCTCCCTACATCTCTTAAGAGCAGCTCTGCCTCGCAAAGAAGACACTCCCACTGCTAAATTGGCTTTCACTTCCATCAGCTCCACCCCTGAGGAGTCCAAATCCAGGAAGGGGGGAAAACTCTTGCTATCTGACCAAACACCCTGCTATGCAATCAACCTCCTCTTATAGGAGTACCCAACAGCTGGAATCTAATTTCAGCCAGTATTCAAAACCACCCACCCACTACCCCACACTATCAGACCCTACTGTGACTCTTCTCTGAACTCTACTGCTGTGTGTGTGTGTGTGTGTGTGTGTGTGTGTGTTGGAGACTTTCTGACAAAAAATGTAGCCTCTAAAGCACACAAGGCTCAGTGTTTATCAGGGAGGAACACGCTCCTTTTCTCCCAGTCTCACTGTGGTTGAGCCTGGCTAATAGCTTTATTTGAGAGGTGGCAAGGTCACACTGGCATCATAACAGCGCTGCCTGCTCCATTTCCCTGAGTTACACAATATTCTCTTACAAAGACATTTCACGTCACACTGCGTTCTATAGTTGTCGGCTTTGTCAGTAAACCACACAGTGCTGATTCACTGATGAATCACTGTTTCCTTGAAAATGAAAAGTTGTTTGAGGTCTAAGGCAGAATAGTTCTCAGTTTGCCTAAATGATGGCATCAGAATCAGAATTCCTTTATTTATCCCCGAAGGGAAATTCTTTATGGGAAATTCTTTCATTCTCATATGACAAAGACAAAAATTGTCTTGAATGATACATTAATAAAAAGCTCTCATGCACACATACATTTTTCTCTCTATCCCTTAAACACACACAGACACACAAACACCTGCATGCTATCTGAAGACACCATGGTTGTGTAATTATTGGAGACATCACTTCACATTTTTCACATTTCACCTGACTGACAGTGAATGCATCATTGTGCTAATGGTAGAGTGAGTGAGGGAAGATCCATTCAGTGATGCTGAATGGATCTGTCTGACACTGCATGTCCCAAATATATCACTCATTTGCCACATGCACCCCCCCCCAACTGTTGGAAGACTTTGATACTGTCTGTGAAAGCAGGTCCTATACATTAAGTCAGCAGGTACAGTAAGTAATACTGAGTTACCGCCTCGGTTTCTACAGTGCTGAAAGCCACAATCACACTGTGGTATAAAGAGTGAAATGGACTCATGATGCATTAAGAGTTTAGTTTTGGAGCAAGTGAAACTTTAGAGTTTCCACAGATGATTTTGAAGGAAACACCAGTCACTGAAAAGTAACAGATTTAACATAAAATATTAGGAAAATAAATAAACCTAAAGGCTGAATGCACATTTTTTTGAGCTACAGTCCAATGTGATAAATGACAGAGGATGTGGCTTTAGCAGTCAAACAGTGACCTCTGCTGGACAACAATCAAACCCTGTTTCAATCGCTCAAAGAGACTCCCCTTGAGATACACTTAACACTTCATTTTCACGTAATGAGTGTGTGTCATCTACATTTAAATTCATTACAATAACTGGAAAAACACCAAATAACTGGAACAACACCAAAATAAATCAAAAGATGCTGAATAGTTTTGTTGTATTTAGGTGTATTAATGTGAGCAACTGTTATTTGGTCTGGTTTGCACGGATGCTAATTTGTATTTTTCATATACTGCGGTTTAATTTTATGTTACATGTTTTGAGACCGCAGTGAATAACAATAACATGTATACCTTGCAAGGAGCATTCAGATTTATGGAAAAAATGACACCCTGATGCGTGTCACGCAGCATGAGATGCCTTCAGAATGTAAAGCACAGTGTTATAGATAGAGGTTTATATTCGGGATTCTAAGCTTCTTTTGTTGTAAGACTGTTTGTGCTTCTTATGTTACTGAAGAATGAACCAATGTTTTGAACTGGTTTTTGTACCAAAAATAAGTCCCAAATGTACCTTTTTAAAGATCTCTGCTCGCAATCTGTTGGTTTGTGATAGAGCCTTCTTTTTCTCCTCCTCCTTTTTCTTTGTCACCTCTGGAAGCTTCTTGTAAATCCTACAGATGCATAAAAAAGGCAAATTCATACAGGGCAGGAGAATATGGCATCAGAAGTCTGAGGGTGGCTGAGCCATGCCATCATATTGGCATACGGGAGACGAGGTATTATCTAGCCAGACCACAGCCAGCAAAAACCTGGATCCACTGATAAACAGGTCTCACACAGACTCCTTTTTCACTCCCACAACTACAGCTAATTTGTTAAAAGATGCTCTGAGTCAGATAGTGTTGCTTTTGAAAAAAATTACAATGGGCAGCCATCATCTGATCGGGTGTGCCTTTCCAGATAAGGTAAAGGGGAAAAAAGTAAGAGATAAGGTATACAGAGGGTAGCTCATATCTCCTGTCAAGACATTTGGAAATCAAACATCTATTGTACACATACAGTATGTGGGTGTGTGAATGGTGTTTGTGCACAAACCTGTATGCATGACAGATATGACAAAAAACATGATGGATTGTGCTGAGGCGGGATAAAAAAAAACAAAGAGGGAGGAGAGACAGAGTGACATTGTCTGCAGAACTCACCGTCTGGACCTCAGCTGCATCTCTCTGCCTGATATAGACCTCTCTCTAGGCTTGAAAAGGTTATCTAGGACATGCACACACAAACACACACATATACACACAAAAATGCACACACAAACACACACACGCACGGACGAACACAAGAATAATGAATTAGATTTAATATGTAAACGAATCTTGAATATGTTAATGAACGCTGAGCGCTGTGTGTGATCTCTCTTTTTCAGACAGCGAAGCATTTGACCATTACCCCCCCCCCCCCCCCGCACACACACACACACACACACACACACATGCGCACACACATACACACACCTCAAATATAGTCAAATCTAGTCCTATTAAGTCTGCCTCTCATAGACTGAAGTGGAGTAAACTGCAAGAGTGCTGCTGCTCTGGTTAACAACACCAGTGTGCCAATGTGAGCTATTCAAGGTGAATTCCATGACACCTCCATGACCCATTATGCCTCCAGACTTTAATAAGGTTTTTCTGAAATGTTGAGCATTCAGGTACACACAATCTGCTGCGATGAATGTGAGATAAAAGTGATCATGGTGATACAGTCAGTCACCCAACCTTCGGCAGAGAATCAAATCAAATTGCCCGTCTGGCTTTTAAAAACCCATTTCCCAGACAATCAAACAGTTAAGAGAAATGCTGGATGTGGTTTGTGCTCACTTCAAACAAGCAAAGCCTTGTCAGAGATTATAAGTCTGACAGCTTCTGTATGAAAGAAAGATGAACGAGACTCTGACAATGTTTACACTGAATACAAAGCAGTATTTTCTGCATAGAAATCCTAGTCTTTATCAGTTTTAGACATGTGGATATCATCTATTTGTTTATTTACTATGAAGAGGTTACTTTTATACTGCCTTTTACATCATGTCTGAGTCTCTTCAGTTCTTTACATTGATATTAGTCCGCTGAATTTCATTTTCATATATCTATGGTGTTTCCTTTGCCCTATATGACAAATGCTTGTTTGTTGCATTTTGACCTCACTTTCTGTAGAATCAAAGATGTTTGAACAAATGGAAAATGAAACATCTTGGGGATCATTATATTTGAGACACGTTTGGTCTCAGTCTGTGTGTATTCCCTGCATACAGAGCTTTCAGAGAAAAATGACTCAACTGATGTGCAATACTAGATAACGGCCACCAGAGAGCAAAGTTGGATAATTGCCACTACACTATAAGGAGAATAATAAGTAAAATTCATCCTTGTCCCCCCAGTATCAGCAGAGGTTGTTGAGGTTAACACAAACTATCTAACAAACAGCCTGCAATTCCTCATTATGATGTGACTACATGTTTCTTGTTTACATATTTCTCAGTGTAATGGTGGGGATGTCTCATCAGAAAACTACACTGAAGGAGACTTTATCCAAACAGTCCCATGATGAATGAGTTAGTCCCTGCAGACGTGATGCAACAACAGATTATAAATCACATGACCTACAGTTGATGATATGCTGCTGTCATCATGGGTGACCTGACATCAGAATCAAAACCTCTTGACTGATTGTCCTTTGACCAGAGAGATGAAATAGTTTTTTACATAATGCTGCTTTTCTAGGTTTCAGAATTATTCAGCTGCACTTACCGCTAAGTGGATCTGGTGTGGTGCAGTTCTTCTTTTGTTTGCATCGATCGTCCCCGAGGCTCTGCACCAAGTCTGGATTGGAGTCCTGCAGCGCTCTTCTTCTCATAGCCCTCTGCTCCAACCTCCTCACCCGACCCTGAGATCGACTGATGAAGTCTGGCCTGAAGAGCTCCAAAGCCTCCTGGGATGGCGAGAGAGAGGTTACACAGCAAGCTGGTTTTTGGTGGGACAAGTCATACACACTAATCTTGTGGAAATAGAAAAAAAAAATCCATTGGGTTAGAATCTATTCTGAAAATATCCTTAATCTATTCCTTAACCTTGGAGAATCCTCTTCACAGCCTTGTAATAGCTAGGAGGTGTAGGCAACATGGTAATATTATGCTCAGCTTTAGTGGGGATAAAGGTAAGAGAGCTTTACTCGCAGGGGGAATCTGAATCCTTTAGAAAGCCTCAAAACCTCATTGGATCTTTACCCCTCACAGCCAGAGATAAAACTTTCTACATTAACTGAGTAGAAAGAAAAACTGAAATAAGAAAAAAAAAATCAGGAGAAGAAAAAAGAGAAAATCATGTAATTATGAAAGATTTTCTTCCATTCCCTCTTGACTTGGCAGAGGATGTGACAAATACTGACTAAAGCAAAAATGTCTAAAAAAAAAATCAAAAAAAAATCACCCCTCAATAGATGCCAGAAGAAAATAAGAGACACTTGCTTGGTTGTGCATGTGTGTGTGTGTGTGTATGAGTTCCTGTGTAGTTGTGCATGTATATATCTGTATATATATGTTTGTCTGTGAGTGTTTCTCAAATAGAATGGCTAGCAAGACCTCTGAGTATTTAGAGAACACGGCAGCTACACTATGCAGGCAAAAATATCCAGACGGCCCTTTAAGGGAAATCTTAATGCTTCAGCATACCAAGACATTTTGAACAATGCTATGCTTCCAACTTTGTGGCAACAGTTTGGGGAAGACCCTTTTTTATCCCACCATGCCTGTGCCCCAGTGCCCAAAACAAATTCAATAAAGACATGGTTGGATGAGTTTGGTGTGGAAGAACTTGACTGGCCCACACAGAGTCCTGTCCTCAACCCCATTGAACACCTTTGGGATGAACTGGAAAGGAGATTGTGAGCCAGGCCTTTTTTTGTCCAGTATCAGTGCCTGACCTCACAAAAAGTCCTGCAGAAACACTTGTGGAAAGCCTTCCTATAGACAAGCACAAGCTGTTATAGCTGCAAAGCTGCCTACGTATTTAGAACGTGATATCACTAAAGTCCCTGCTCATATAACAGTCAGGTGCCCCAGTACTTTTGTCTATATAGTGCATATCTTGAGTGAATGATTTTGCAGTGCTTCTTTCCCCATCACTTGAACCACTACCACGGCCATGGAGAAAACAGACAATCACTCAGAGGTGATTCAAGATCCAAAGGCATTGACTTTAAGGTTTTTCTGAAAAGTTAAGTAACACAAAAGGTCTGTACAGAGCCCATTGGGATAGATTGGTGTCTAGACAGATGTATTGTATAGAAACCAAAGTCTCAGATCTATAGTGTTATTCAAAGGAAAAAAAGACAAGAAAAAGGTAAAACCGGAAGATGCTGAAATGGGCCAATGAGAAATCAGCAGACAGTATACCCATAAAGACACACAGTCTAATTTCCATTTTTTGGACACTCTGGATGATAAGATGAAAAAGACACTACGTGCCAAAAAATACAAGGGATGGGGTGTAAACTAAATCTTAAAAATTCTCTTTTTGATATTGGCAGTTCCAGGCAGTGGAAGTCAGTTCCTATAGTTACCATTATAGCATTAAAATGAAACCATCTGCGATAACAGTGAACTGGAGTGAAAACAGACATGACAGGTGGTGCCTTTTTAAGCGTGCCAAGATAATATGCAACTCTTATTTATCTCTTTTTTGCAGTGCATATGTCAACATATCTAGACAAGAAGAGCTATAGCAATAAACAAGGTAAAAACAAAACTTGAAACTTTGTGTACTGAAGGATTGTCACCACAGGTTGTCTGGTGAAGTTTGGTTAAATGATGGCCATTTAGAATAGCCATCAGTTTACAACAACAACATTTACAAGCAGAAGCATTTATCTGATTGACACTCTTGAGTCGTATAAAGTGAATTTACTCACTGTGTGCGCGACTCTATCTTTTCTCAGCCTCGTTTTTATGGCTGGGGAATGTAAGAATGTATATTTTTCTTTTCTTCATTTTCATTAGGTGATGGTTGTTTTTGCAGATACTGCTAAAAAATATAAATATGTCAGATGATAACCTGAATGAACCTCTCTGTTGCAGGTGCAATCTCAGCACAAATCTTGTTTGCATCTGCAACAGAAAGGTGGATAAGTCACGTCCCCCGAATACCAGTTTGTGCGTGTGAAAATACTTTCGGAAAACCCAGTCATTCAGGTACCATAGAGGTTTTCAAGGGAATCGGGAGGAAATTAGTCTAACAAAAGTTCATCTACATCATTTTACCTCAACGACACAACAGCAAATTTGGGAATACAGTTACCCAACCCTTTTCACATAAAGTGCCTTCGAAGTGGGATTAACAGAAATTCAATATCCAAAAAAAAAAAAAAAAAAGATTTCACCAAAAGTGCTATGTTTTCTGTAACAGTGAACCCCACATTCTACACAACCATCAGACAAGGACAGAGATAAATAAATGCTTATTGGCAGTGTTTGGCGTTTACCACTTGAGCTGATATGTTTCAAATATCTTGTGTGATATTTTATGTGTTGCCTGCATTCTAAGAGATTCCTTTGCATTTTAACTATGACTTCTTATGGAGTGTGCAATAAGCATAGTATTTTGGATTACCTGAAACAAATTCCACAAAATGATCATCACCATCAGTATCTAAATTAAATTTAGTTTGGACCCCTAATTAGGGGACCTGTCTCTGGGGCTCTAGTCTCCATCATTTGACAAAAAAATCAACACTGTCAGAATAGATGCACCTCTCCCCAAGCTTGCCCATCAGGTCATTCAGCTTAGGTTGTGCATTATGTTATTGTCATGGCATCAATAAAGATGTTTGTCTTTAGCTTAAGCAGCCCATGTTGCTGCATGTCCGGTCTCTGTACCAAGGTCATTTTAGCTGACCTTTTGCTGGTTACTAAGCACGCACATTGCTCAGGGTCTGTCACTAACTCACATGAAAGCTGATTTTTTTGCGCAGAAAAAATGACTCAAAATGAATTAAATTGCAATATGTAACATCTATGTAAGAATTTTAACTTTTCAGTTTTGATGTCAAAGACATCTATGTATTGTGTTACAGACATATGCGTTGAAGTTAGCATGCTAACCAACAAGAGACCATCCAGAGCTGCTAGTCTGATTAGAGCTTCTGTGGGTCAGGTATTTTTGGCCTATAGTAACTTTTCAGAAAATCACAGATCTGTATCTTTGGCTGGCAATGTTTGCTAAAAGTGACCATAAAGAATACTGAATATTATGTAATTTACAGAGGTTTTATGCCAGGAACTGTATCTCTTTGGATAGCTGTGCCAATGACAGCCAGAACCTATATCTGTGCAAGTCACATTCACATCAATCATTAAACTGATATGATCCTAATTGTTATTGTTCATTTTTCAGCGCATGCCAAATTTCAATTTTGTTCTTAAATGTTTCAAATTCTGGTCACAGTGTAGAGGCACAGAGAAGGTCTTGTGTTGGATGGGTATGCACCTTCATAGCAATTTCAGCGTGTCTGAGGTTAGGAATTGTATTTTGACACAGCATGCAACATGCAGCAAGAGTGGTGGAATCAAAAGGATCCCGCTGAATACATTCCATAAATACTTCACAGTACATCATGCATGCTTTGCGCAACAACTCAATTTCACTGATCCTACTTGTATTTTGAAATGAACAGATGATTTCTGATCTATTGTGTGGGGTGTCTGAACTGTTTGCATTCATCTGGATGTTCTCCCTCATCTGTTAACAATGGCTACATTTTAGAACAGACATTGTATTTTTTTACCCTTTGCTCTAGTTCACGTGACCAAATTTAGGAACAGGCAATCATTTATCGCCATCGACCACGTCAAAATTCCTTATTTTGAGATTTTTGTCGTACTTGTTGTACTAGAAACTTTGCACTCTCTCCCTGTCAAACCACCAAACAGCAAAACCAAATGGTAATCCATGAAATCCATCAGCTGTGAGGGGGTCGTGCTTATTTTCATTGGGAGTGTTCCTTTGCACATCCTGAACACAGTCTTGTTTAGATACTGTCTGAAAAATATGTAAGATTCATGGTCCTCAACCTGTATATGGGTCGAGACACCAATCCATCCCATTGAGCTGAGCAGACCTGTTTATCTGTTAAGCTCTTTACACAGTTTGTCTCTGAAAAGACCCAGGCTTTAGCATAAAGAATGCATGGTATTGAAGATAATGTCTGCTTTTACTGCATTGATTTTGTTTTTTTAACTGTTCAGTGTGACTTTGACAATATTATGCGGTATAAATGTGCAATGCAAAATAAGTGGAGAACACTGTTAAAGGAAATTTTATGGAGCTTTCAGTCACCTTGTGACTTTCATCAGGTTCAACTCAGTGCTCAGGTGTCAGGGAGCACATCCTTACAGACAGACCAGTTATGACCTCCACCAAATATATGCTCACTTATTATTTCGTGACCAAAGCTCACTACTTAGGTCACATTGTAAGAATTGATTCACATCCATGACGGCTTATTAATCTCAACGTATTAGTGAAGGGATATGGCTAAAAGCTAAAGAAAATGTCTACTTAATGCTAAAAAAGTTTTGGTCAGTATGCTTTTTACAAAGTTTCTTCCAAACTCAAGAGCAAAACAAAAGGTAACAGAATGTGTGGCTCCTACTCTGAGGCTGAGAGTCTTGGATGTCCCTTCCAGAGAGTCAACCTTCAGTGGAGGACAGGTTGTGTTCAAAGCAGAGAATTTCTGAGGCTCTGTGGAACAGTCCTGATCTTGTCCTTTCGATTTCTGGACACACCCTGCTTGCTTGCTCCACGCTTGAGAGTCCACTTGAGAGACACAAAGAGACATGAAATTACCTTAAAATTTAATTTGGCAACCGAAATCATTCTGAAATCATGTCAGAGGATTGCAAAGATCAAGATCACTTTCACAGGGAGAACATCATTTGAATTAGATGTGTTTTTTACTTGTGGTGTTATGTATTTTGTTACTGTTAGGTGTAGATGTTTAAACATCTGTATTCTTTCCCTCAGAGATTGACTTATGGCACAATTTTTACAACGTTCTTGAGTTATATCCAAGCTTTTATGATCTGTACAAGCAGGAAAATGAACAGACCTTAAAATGACCCCCAACGCACATCAATATACCCACCCACTCATACACACACACAGACACACACAACCTGCACAACTCATAGACAGAAAAAAACCCAAAGGGAACACGAGTGTGGCCTATGAATAATGTAAAAGATGACAGTGCATCCATTCTGCATCTGTAACCCCATTCCTCTGCCTTTTGCAGGAGATATATCTCCACTGAGTACCCTGCTATGACCATGTGTCATGTAGACAAAGCATCATCACATGCTCCGAGAAGCACATGCAAAAATTAAATGTTTGCCACAGGATATGCCCTTTAGGTATTGGAATAAGTGAAGCACATGGTGAAAAAAAAAAAAACCAAAAACACAGAGTTTCAACTAGAAAACACAAAGAAGCTGCGGTGCTCTGGGGGGGGGCGGCGTTTAATAATTAAAAAGTGTCGTGTTGTAGCTGTTTCTCATGAGATAGCCCATGTAACGGGGATGGCACTGGTAAGGTAAGACTGCTTTAGCTGTGCCAGCCACTGACAGTACTGTATAGGTCTGGCCATTGCATGTAGGTAAATATACTGTAAACATATGGAGTCATATGGCTTTAGTTTACCTTTGCTACTATACTACTACTAAAGAAATAGTTCAACATTAATTTCTAAATTTAATTATTTTTACATACAAATATTTTTACCTCATGTCTGTCTGCAGACTCCAAGTAGTTGCACAACCTTCCCATAAATATTCATTTTTTCTCTTTGGTTGTTTGTGCAAATCAAATAAAAGAGAAATAACATTGTAATTAGTGATCTTTAGAAGTGCTACTGGCTGGATTTATAAGCCAAACCAACTTTTCACCCATTCCCGGTTTTAGTGCTTGCTAAGCTAACTGCTCCATTACTGTGGCTTCATATTTAGAGAGCAGACATGCATCAATATCAATTTTCTCATCTAACTTTCACCAAGAAACAGAATAGTCTTATTTCCTCACATTTTAAGCTATTTCTTTAAAGGCACAGCATATAGTTGTACCCCTTGGGATCGCACAATAAAACAAAACAAAACAAAACAAAACACACAACTAGCACATCTTAAACCACTTTTGCAGATGAAAAATCTATAACCCAGGCAGAAATGCTCCTGGATAAAGTGATATTTTAAAGTTTAGTTGAATTTAGTTGCATTCAGGGACTGCCTTCCTCACTCTCTGACATTATCCTAAAAGTTTTAACTGAATTAAAATTTTATATAGCAGTGTCCGTAGTCAGAGGCGGTTAAACGAGGGTGTTTGTCTTTAGTCTGCAGTCTGTGTGTGTATGAATCAGCTGAGATTTATTTTAAACAGTGTGGATGTACAGTAAGGCAATTATGGTGGGTGTGGTTCTAAGAATGGATGTGATATAAATCAAGAGGTGAGAGGCAGAGTGAAACAAATGAAATGTTCCACCCTCTAAGACCACCTTGGCACTGCGTTCAGCTTGCTGCTCTGCCTCGGAAATGTGATCCTATCTACAACAGCTTGAAGAATATACAGGACATTGAAAGGAATACAGATCAATTGCCGTTGATACTTTAGATTTTCACTTGTGAAGCGAGGTGATGAAATTCATACCTGCGCCAGTATTGGAAGCCTTCTGCCTGTGCCTGAAATTGCTCTGGGTAAGGAAGGCTGCCTCATCTGCATTCCCCTTCTGCCTTCCAGCCTTTGTGTTTGAGGGGTTTGGCCCTCTGAATGACAATAATGCCAAAGTATCGCTGTGGCGCTGTGTGCCTCGATCATCAGCCTTGCTGTCAACATCATGAGCGGGTGCTATTTGCTCAACCTTGCAGCCCCGGTACTTTGATATAGGGCATCCGCAGTGACCCAAACTACTGCTGCGGCCATAGCGTTTATGGTCCAACGTGGTCACTCTAGGTCTTCTATAACCCTCATTTGTTTTGGCTGGTTTGCTATAGGTAGATGATCTGCGGCAGGATGAAACACCAAGGCGAACAGACAACATCGACCTGTACAGAGTGGGTTGCCCTGCTCTTCTTTCTTCGAGTTCCACGAGGGGAATGGAAAGTGACTTGTCTAAAAACACGACGGACCTAGTGGACCTCAGAGGCACCTCAAGGTGGATACAAGAGCGGTAGGAAGGCTGTGAGGAAAGATTCATAACGGAGTCACCTGTCACATCCTGATTTCTGTCGCCCTCTTTGAGACTTATGCTACACTGTACAAGTTGTACTTTCCTTTTTTCTCCATCTCTCCCAGCCAATCCATCATCTGGTGAATAGGCCTGTCTGACATCATTAGGCGTTGCAATGGTAGAATTCGGACCGCACACTCCTGGTTGTGACTTTGACGCTCTCATCTTGCTCATGGGCATGGATGAGACTCTTCCTCCAAAAGTTTCTGGTAATTTTGGTGCAGGTGACACCTTCACATTTTCCGCTGGGGTGGATGAAGACACAGGGTCCAGATGAGGAAGCACTTGATGGCAAAACCTGTGAGGCCGCGATGGTGAAGTAAGAAAATGCTGTCTTTGGACTCCTTTCCACCACATATGGGACACTTGCAATCCTGAACAGGTTGGAAACTCCACTGTTATGTCCACTATCTGCAGCACAGACAGAGTGTGTTAATTCTCCAAGGGACACACTCTCCTTCTCCATTTGCCCCCGCCACACACCCCATGACAGGACATTCCTGTGCAGTGAAGCAGTGATATCCTTACTCGAGACCTGTGAAAAGACAGAGGAAAGAAAAAGTTTAATTTCATAGTTGTTCTTGAAGTGCGCAATTGACTCCTCTGTAAACTGAAAGATTCTGTAACTCAAATGAAAGAAAGACTGCAAATACAAAGATATTAACTGCTGTGATGTGGTTTGGGAGACTTGTAATCTGCTCTCCTGCTCGACTTGTTTCTTGATCTGTTGCTGTTGCCATGACAATGTGTAACTTAATGGGCAGCACTTGGGAGAAATTGTTCATAACATTCAAAATGAACAATCCAGATTTGTCCTCAGAATGAAAAAACATCACCAGTTTTTTGCTCTCTTTTTATTTTTCAATTCAGTGAAAAAATCAAAGAAACTTTGAACACACAGTAGATACTTGAATTATACATACTTTCCTGCAACAACTAGCTGGTTAACATTTTTTTCTCCTTCTCTTCTCCTTCTCTCCTTGTTTGAAGGGCAAACAGAGAAACATCTTCCTCAAACAGTTCTTCAGTCCAAATATAAGGGGAGTTTTGCACAAATATAATTTTGCTTAATGAGTAATTTTGTCTCTTGCTTAAATGTAAACTGGAGTAATGGAAATCTGAAAACATCACCTAATTAGAACAGAAATCACGCATCATATAATTATGAAACAGACATGTTTAGAGTTTTTAAAGAATTTCAGTGATGACATTGAAAAAGATTTGATGGTGAAATATCCATAGCTAATAATGATTGATGAATGAATTCATTTTGTTCAACAAAGATTCTCAGAAAATCTAAAAATTAGATATTTTATTTAGTCTTCAGTCTAGTCATCATTTATATCCACAAGTAACAATCAGCAGGACTGCAAAATTAATGATCACAGTACAGTTCTCATGTTTCAGTATTTGCAGAAGCAAAGTAACTAAGTAAGTAACTTTCCAGGTCATAAGACCTTGGGTAAACAGATACGTAGGCTCAGAGCTGTTTACCTCATTGATGATGGGTGTTGATATGCTTAGGAATCTCCAACTGTGGAAACACACCGACATCTACCAGCTGTTTTCAGTGTTTTTCATCTGTCGGTTTAGAAAGAGGAAAAGAAATATGTTGTATTAGCAGCTTCTGATTTTAACTAGGCTGCATACACCATATATGACATAATAGGAAAGTACACTTCAAAGACATACTCCTCAACTTGAAATACAATTATCAGACTTACCTACTCATCACTAAAGTACAGCTATCTTGTCACTGAAAATAGCCTTTCTGCTAATACTTCCATATCACGTTATTCACTTCACTTTATCATTCCATCATTTTTTCCATGCTTAGAGCCATGTTCATTCCCACCTATCAGCAGCCAAAAGTAAAATCTCTTCCTCTCTGCTTCCTTCTCTCTAGAGCTCAGCTGATGATGACTCTCCTAACATAGTTATCTGCATTGCTTGGCTGGCACAATTTGGATAATGCCTTAACACCAAACAATGGTTTAAATGTTTAGGCCTATTGTTTCTGAAGGCATAGAAAGGGCCTTATCAACCCATTTTATTCACCACTGAGTGTAATTCAGTTTTTTAATCATGATACATCAAGTGCGCTGCTCTCAATTCAGCTTGTATAAAGCCCAATGTAGCTATTACAGTCAATAAAACGGAGATTATAACAAATGGAGGCACTATTTACTCTTTAAATAGACTTGTCAGTTGTGCAGAGCATTCATTCTGTGTCTCACAATGTCACAGTGAGACCTTGCAAATTGAAGTCATGTTGCTGCCCTGTTAAGATGTTTGCATGAACAATACAGTGCCTATAATACAAGAAAAGTAATTATGTTTACCCTGTGTGCTCCACTTTGAGGTGAGCCACATGGGACGGGAATGCAGGCTTGAACAACAACACTGAAATAGAAATTTATACATTCACAGTTTCACCCCACTTTTCCTTTGATTTATTTATGCCCAGCCAGCAAGTGTAACTGGAGGAACAACAACATTTTTATAATGTTGTACTTTACAAAAGAGATTGCTGGATAGGAGTATAGGAGGAGTAGCAGCCACCCTGAAGGATATAAAATTCTTCACCATATATACATAGAAAAACATTGAAACTATGGAGATACAGGATGTCAAGAAAGTCTTTCAACTGCAGATGAAGATCAAACCACCTAATCTAGTGTAGTTTGTATAAGAAAATGCAAATGAACACTGTGCATATGAACAGTTGTGCATGTTAAATGTATGGAAGAGTCTGTTGGTTTGTCTGAAATGTAGACATACAAGTGGGTGACAAATTCAAGGACAAACCTGTTTAAATAGGTAGGGATAACATAATAAATGCAGACGCTTGCCTTCAGAGAATGAAGACTCACTGTGTTGTTTAAATATGAAAATGATGTGAATCATCAGCTACTGCATAGCCTTCAAGCTCATCAGATCTTGAATACATTTGAGCATTAAACAGCTGCCTATAACACTGTCATCAAAACAAAGAACGAAGGGATATCTGTTGGAATAACTGTGTGCAGCAGCGTTTGAAGACTTGTAGAATCTATACCAATGTGCACTGAAACTGTTCTGGAAACTCATGGTGGCCTAAAACCTAATTAAGTAAATATACTATGTTGATTTCACCTCTCGTTATAGCATAACATGTACAGGAATAGTCTTCACTATACCTATTTCTACCAACTCTCTTATACTCTTTTTTCAAAAAAGTTTAGTCATGAGGATATACTATATATTTTTTGTCAACAAAAGTCAAAAACGGTCAAAATCAGGAATGAATGGATCCTACTAACAAGTATTGTCTGTGTATACAAAACCTGATATATTTTACTCCTTCATGCAAATGTATTATTTCCTCATCAGGACTAGCGTGGGCACTGTGGTTCATTGAGTCAATCCCACATACAAGGTCTTGTTTTCTTACTTGCCCACTAGCCTGCTTAACTGACTGAAAGTAGTCCACGATACAAGCATTATGTTCTCCTGTTTGAGTAATGGCTACTGTGCTATTTTTACATTTTTTTTTTTTTTAAATGAAACCATGCGTTTGTGACAGGGTTTTAATATATTCATGTCATTGGTAGAAACAGAAAAGTGCTTGAGCTGAGATCCACAGGCAAGGTGGCAAACACTGAGAAAAAACACATTGCTGTTATTGGCCTTATCATGAGATTTGTTGACATGAAAATATAGAATATAGCAAACCTTATCCTTTAACAGTAAACCTTATGCACCAACCAGTGGGTCTATGTGAGAGAGAGGGGAAAAAATATGCTAGACGTGTATGAGAGAAAAACAGAAAAGGAGAGTGTGTGCGAGACAGCGTGACAGCGCACAGAGGGCAAACACGGTTTGTACTTGGATGATGTGACCATATGCTTATTGTTGCATGCATGGGAACCAGTGATTGAGTAAACCTTTGTGCTCCTGACAGTGCCAGGAACAGAGAGCGAGGCCATGGGACCCACAGCTGGTTAGGAAGCAGACAGGCTGTGCAGAGCTGCGGGTATATGAGAGATAAACCCATCAGCATAGCCATTGTTGAAATGAGGCTCACCGAAGGAGCTCTGGGACAAAATGTTTGTATTCAGATATGTCATACATGCTGGTGTAGCTGAGGTTATTTTTTTTGTCATGGACTAGTTTTATTATCCTTATTATTATTATTGTATTTAGTTTCTCTGCATACAGTCCCCACTACTTTTATTCATCAAAAGAAATCTAACCTACAAGCACCACATAATTAATGTAATAATGAAATTGCATCTTGTATGAGGAATATTTAAGTCTATATTTCAGTTTCAAATGTGCTCTTGAAGCCATGTCAAATTACTTTCTGAGAACACAGGCCTACTGGTCAATGAGTCAGGGATTATAAAGACAAACTGCATGCTTCTCGCTATTATATGCAGCACTTACCTACTGGGCTTCTGTAATTTGAAAAATTTGTCAGACTGAGTGAAGCGTGCTGTAATGGTCCTCACTGTGGGTCACTGGAATGTGGTCACATGGGACATAATCTGTTTGAATTCATGGAAGGAGAACATAGTAGTGGCCCCTTATTTGAAGACATTCAACACTTAACCCCACCTTGGACAGAAAGAACAGACAATGAATGCTCTATACTTTAGCAATCATCAACATCTACTAATGCTGAAAGGTGTGTTTGGGTTTGGTAGATTATTTTTATTGCCTGTGTAGATGATATCCAAATTTACCGGTATATTCATATATCTTTGCCATAATTTTAGCAATTATTTTAGCCTAACACTTATTTATTATAATGTATATACAGTTTGCCATGAGCAATAGACATTTGGCATACCATTTCTGTTAAAAACTGAAACAAGCAACAACAAAACAAAGGCATGATTGTGAAACCACTGCCTAACCCTTAAGGTACATATTATGGAGGCTTCTTACCTGATAGAACTGGGTGTTAAAGCAAAGGCACCACCTGCTGTTCCTCTCTTTGGAACAGATATATCCACCTTTTATAACAGAGCCCACAGTGGGAACCATCCTGCACTCAGCCAGGAGTATAACACATCCGTGCAGTCACCAAGTAGCTGAGAGCGCTCTGTGGTATTTTCTCAAGCCCCTGTGGAAACTCTTCTCAGCTGACAGGGGATCAAGGAGCAAAGCACAACTCATCAACTGAGTCAATAGGTTTATACAAATGACCCTGTGAGCTTATGTTAGCTGCCTGAGAGTTAAGAGCCGAATATGCTCTGCAAATGAAAAGAGAGGGCGAGTCTGTGTCCTTGGCAGAACTTTAACAGTGACGTTGGTAGACACACTTCAGTGGATCTTGATATTTCTCAGCTAATTCATTCCCTACACATGCCCCTGCTTTAGTCATAGTGGTTATAAAATACTCACCAGGGATCTCTGGAGCTTCCAGCAGTACCCTGGGCCTTATCCATACGAGTTTAGTGCTCCAGGAAGGCAGCTCAGTGAGGCAGCTCAGTGAAGCTGTCTACCCTTCCCTTCTCTGTTCCTCCGTCCCCAGAGCCCAGGCTCAGGTACCTGAACAGGTGACTGGCTCTCAGGTTTCAGGACTTGCATGACAACCGCACAAGTTATTAATGGAGTCACTGGCTCCCAACTGCTCCTATAGTTGCTTTACTGATGCAGCAAAATAGTTAAAGTAAAAATGAGGCCGCTTGCTCCTGCGTTTACTCTTTCCAGCACTTAGTCAAAATAATACTTTCCAAAGATGTTTTCCCAAGGCTTCTTTGAAAAGTCACATACATCTTCTCAGGAAAGGTAGACCTGGACATGGACAAAAGAACAGAGAGTAAAAGCACAACTATAAATAAATGTCTAGATATGGTGCAGCATGGAAAGTGCTGAATTTTCAAGTTATTGTTTCTCCTCTTAAGAAACCCAGTAAGGGTAGCATTAAAAAATACATTCAAGTACAGTAAATTTACCCTTCCTCAATGATGAAGTACCCACTTACTGAACTAAAACAGTGAAAACATTGAGGTATATTTCACTCTTGTCACTTCTCATGACCCAGTGGTTGTGCTGATAGGAAAAGTGAATGAAGCAAGGTAATGTTCAATAACTTTTATCTTCAGAAATTAATCCTAGGCATGTTGAAATTCTAAATACTTGTAAATTCATGCGTACACTGTCATCATTATGTAGTGATTGAGCAGATGGGAGCATTTTCTATCTATTATAAAAATCAAGCAGCTTTTCTTTATAACTAGTACGTTAAAGCTTCTTGATCTCCGTGCTGGTTGATCGTCTTCGGACACAAAATGTTGTGGTGTGTCAGGTGTAGGAACCGCTGACATATAAAGATGGATGACTCCACTTCCTTCTACCAGTACTTTACAAAAATCAAGCCAAACACGTAGAATACGTAACAGTTTCATCACGTGACAGTCACTAATACACATACTGAACAGTTCACTAAATTTGACTGATATTATTTTGATTGTCAGTCCACTTATTGATTAGATGGTGAAGCATTATATGTGACACTTTACTGTGGCATTAGCTAAGTGTTGAGCCAGTTGGATTTGTAGATGCATTTCTTTACCTAGAAATTGCTTGAAAGCTTTTCTTGCTTTGTAAATTCTCCTAATAATCCATCAGTTTGTTATTTGAATAAAACCACTTGACTGTTTACCGTTGCTTCAGTGCATTAAGCTGAGCTGAGCTAAAGTGTATAAATCATCCTTGTACCTCTTCCCACTTCAACCTTTTAAACCTTTTCATTCATATTTGAAATGCTGCTATGGGTGGACATACCTCACAATATCTCTTGAAATAAACACAAAAAGTTGCTTTTTCACTCAAATGTTCTAGTTGAGAGCTCTGAGAAAAATTGTGAAATGGACTTTTCTCACCATGCTTCAAGATATCTGTAGGGAAGTCTATTCTGGGCTAATCCCATTAAAATTCTCATGTTGTACAGTGTGTACACCCTATTCCAGCAATGTCACTTTTCATTTGACTGCCACTGGTTCATGGGGATTTGTGCAATCAATAGTGCGCTCCAAAGTGAACTTTGTTCATTAGACAAAATCTAAGCACTTTCTCTTCATTCTTAATCTAAAGAATCCCTTTCTGTATATCAGAAACAGCATGGATATACTGTACCAAAGCTCTCCATATTTCATCTTTTTCACAATGGTATGGTTTCATTTGTCATTCATAACTGGTTTGGTTTGAGGCCACTGCTCAGAAGAATTTTAATAATGCAAATCTTGTTCATAAAATTCATATAAAAGAATCTCCAGCTTTATCGAGTCACGTAAGGTCAGCTTCTAATCAAATGTGGCCTTTTCTTCTGCCTCAAGTCACTCTCTTCTGGGTGGACCAAAGTTACTGTATATTATAGTTACCTTTGTCCTTTTAAATATATATTCATTTGATAAAAGTATAAATTTATGGATGTAGTGTCACTTGTACTCCCACATACCCACATGGTGAATATTTCTGGTGATCCATAGTTTTTAAAATACTTGCAATATACGTAGAGCTCCCACAGACTTCCTTCTGTGTGGGAATTCAGCATTTGCAGAAAATTGTATTTCCAAGTAGGACTTTATGTCAAACATCTTCACATTTGTGTGCATGGGGACATATAGAAAAAATGTATTTATTTTTATCTTTACCTGTTTTGTGAAACCTCATTCACAAGGACAATAAAGGTTTGTAATGAGGTCTCATTAAAATAAAGACACAGTGCGATATTTTTCTCTCACTTTTTTGTTATCTGAGCTTCATCTTCAACATTCTATGCACTAATTTAAAATTTAAAAGTCCACTTTGCATTTTTATTTTCAAATTTAAGTAACAAATTTTCTATGAATATGAAAATGAATACAAAATGTAAGTTGATTTAACATTCAGTTCCATCATCAATATGCCAAGGTTAGTTGTTCTCTTTCAGTCCTTTTTAAAGTAGTTTTTCATAAGCTGTAGGTTAAGTAGTAGATGTGGTTTCTTACAATTTCTGTCATCACCTCTACAATATATACTAAATGTAACACCTCACTGAAAAGAACATGATCCAGATGGAGATTATGTTTGCTGTAATAACATAAATTGCAGTTTGGTTGTAATGTAATTTCCCATTGGATATGGTTGAGGTGTGAGTAGTGAGGAGGACATAAAGTTTTAATTCTTTGAACAAAGGATTTCCAAGTTAGTCTATTAATCCAGAGGTCCAGATTCTGTACACAGTTACCTTGAATGATATGCTTAAATAGTGTGTGAGTACTATACTTCCCCAGTTTTGCCAAAAGTCGTTTGACAAACACAAAATAACAAATGAAAAAGTCCACTGTCTATATCTACACTTGGCATTGATTTTCTGATTAAATTTGAAGAGGAGGCAGCTGGTTTTTGATTAACTTGTTTTCACAATCGTTTGCCTGATTTTACGATTATGCTGGAGTAAACACAGAGACAGCAGAGTAGCTCAACTGTGTGTCACGTGGCAGGCCTGGATCGATGTCGGTAGCATCTGCTTGAGAGAAGGGTCCGACAACAAGAATGATAACATCCACAAGTCTGTGTGTGTGTGTGAGTGTGTGTGTGTGTATGTATAGGTGTTGTATGTATATGCTTTTGCTAAATTTAGAAACATGAGACATTTCAATGAAACTCTGCAAGTCACTTCCTTGAAGTAGACTGTGAAAACGGTTGTGTAAACACCTGGTCTCATAGAGGAAAAAAGAGCTTATGGATGATGGTGAAGTGTAGCCACAGCTCACCTCTTGCTTGAATCATTAGTGGCTGAGGTGATATACATGCACTTGACATGTACTTGTAATTCCCTTTTTTTTTTTGTTTAGTTTATACTACTTTTAGTGTTGTCAGGACAAAGAAACACACCTTAATAAATTTTAACGACTTTACTCTTAATTTCTCTGTGAAATGTTTGCACCCCACGAAGACGCTGTCATTATTTCATTGTTTTTGCAACATGTTATAATAACACATCAGGATTTAACAAGTTATTGCAGGACAAGTGGAATTTGAATGGTCTTAACTGCTTAGCTGTCACACACTGCTATGAAAACCCACAGTATCCCAGGAGCCTGGTAATTATGCTGCCATCTCTGACTGCGAATCCCCTCAGATGACTCCAGCTAGTGTTTGACAGAGTAGACCAGATGTACAAACATTATCCTGTGAGCACTGTGGACAAAACCTACTGTTCATGTTTTTGAGTTTGCACTTGCATGAGAAATAGTTTGTATGTTCTGCTCATCTGTCATTAAAAGCCTGGCTATTCACAAACCCACAGAAAGACACTGTATGAAACACAGGATCCAAAGCACACACATAAACATTTCCATATTGTTCTGGCCTTGATGTGAAGGTGCAAAGCTATTCAGTGAGCTTAACAAACTTCCTCTAAACCTTGAAAACAGGTGGAATTCAGCAGGAAGTGAAACTGTAAAAAGGCTATAATAATGGTATTTACAGAGCAGAAACAATGAGTGAAGTGTCCTTCAAGCCGGGAGGAAAAAAGTATCATCGGTGAAAGATCAGCATTAAGTTATGATGGGAAGTACAACACAGTAATATTCAGTCCAGAAGTAGCATTAAAGCTAAGTATAAAAGCTAAAAAAAGTGGTTAGTTGAAAAGTTACCCATAACAGCAACACATTATTCAACAGCAAAAATTGTATACTATAAGGACAAAGGTATTGGGACACCTGATCATTTCACCTACCCATCACATTCTAAATACATAGACAGTTTTGCAACTATAACAGCTTCCATTCTTCTGGGAAGGCTTTCCACCAGATTTTGGTGTTTTTCTGTGTGAAGTTTTGCCCATTCATGCAGTAGAGCAATAGTGAGGTCAGGCACTGATGTTGGACCAAAAAACCTGGCTTGCAATCTCTGCTCCAGTTCATCTCAAAGGTGTTTGATGGGGTTGAGGTCGGGGCTCTGTGTGTGCCAGTCAAGTTCTTCCACACCAAACTCACCCAACCATATTTTTCTGGACCTCGCTTTGTGCACTGGGGCACAGTCATACTGGAATAGAAAAGGGTCTGTGGAAGCATAGCATTGTCCAAAATGTCTGAAGCATTAAGATTTCCCTTCACTAGAAGTAACTGGCAGAGCCCAACCCCTGAAAAACAGCCCCATACCACACATGAATTTAATAATAAAGATGTGTGTCCCAATACTTTTTTCTATATAGTGTCCCTCTAATCTGACTAACCAACTATACCAGACACCATAGCTAGATAGACACCATGCTACTGTCCAACTAGCATTACTACAGTCTCATCAAGTAACTAAAAAGAGCTGAAAATATGTGGTTAGCAATACGACACGAACTATATTATAATCATATCATTAATATGCATTATGAGGAAGGATCATCAGTCGAAACAAAAGCCCTTCTTTGTCACAGACATTTGCAGAATGTGTCTGAAAGATGCGCTGTGCTCTATGCAGCCTATTGATCTTCAACAAACCTTCTCCATTTTGCCTCTGGGTTTCAGCAGAAGTGTCAATTGGACAGGTAACAGACAAGATTAAACAGTGACAAATGAGGTAGAAAACATATATTTAAAACTATATATATATGCATGCATAGTAGTGTAAATATGACTAGATGTGAGTGATTTTGCTGACTAATTGAACTATAGGAGACCAAGAATCGACCCTTGGAGTATTTCATTTTGGTCTGTGTGGTACCTCCTCTTGTGGTACCAACATAGACAACCATCCAGTTTGTTATTATAATAATATTTCCATAATATATGGATTCTCATTCACTCCAGTCTGCCTTTAAATTTTAATTAATACTGCTGCTGAAGTAGTTTGACACAAAAATCAAACATTAATTAAAACAGTAGTAACAAACTTTTTGATTGCCTTTTTACACTATATGGTCTATGATCACTCACTATGAAAAAAGATTTTTCCATTAAGTTTACCAATAATGAGCACCAGCACATTACCATCAGGTTTATTGCCACTCCAGAGAAGAACAGACTTTGTTATGTGAGTTGAGCGAAATTGAGAAGGAAGCTTATTTTAAGTTTTTTTGTCCTGTCCATGATTGCATAATTTTTTTTGCTAAGGTTGGGAGAGAAGACAGAGTATATTAATTAAGTCTGAGCTGTAAAATAATGTGCAATTTTGTAAAGAGATGAAATGTGGTGAAATATTTGTTTGCTGCAACTGCACTTGTGGTCTCTTGTAAACCTGTGAGGGTTGGGCGCTTTGCATGACACAGAAATAAAAGAAATAAATCAATTAATCAGTTGGTCAAAAACAAACAAACAAACAAATGGACACACAGGCAGTAATTGCTTAAGTTGACTTTCTGCATGACACTGCAGCAATCTTGTAGCACTTAAGAAGCCATCTATGGATTGATTATTTCAGCCCAAGAGGTAATGAGAGTCAACAGGAAACCCTATGGAGAAACAGTTGCTTTCCCAAAATCAACATTTGTTTGGCTTTCTGTCTCCTTCTAGCAAAATATTGATTAGAGCAGCCGTGTGAAAGTTTCCCCTGGGATCTCTGTGTGTTTGTGTGTATTTGTGCATGAGTACATATGTGCATGGAGGTGGTCAGCACTCACCACCAAAAAAATTGTTGTGTGTTACTCTGTTTCCTTGACCCAGTGAATTAGTTTGACAGTACAACAGCTGCATTGAGTGCGAGCAGCAGAGGCTCATCTCCTGCTCACTGCATCGCTGTAGTAAAATCCCCCGAAGACATTACAACAGGATGAATAAATAGGATGAAACAATGACAGTACATTTTAAACCATCAGTTCATTCATAACTGGTGCATATGCAGCATTGCAATGCGGCAAGATACAACCAAATGCATTACAATTAGGTCTTCATGCTCAAGTGGGATGAAAAGAGTGACGGGTCATGAACAATCTCTGTGCATGGCCAGCAATACTGATTTCTCTCAAATGTGATGGTTTGCTGCTTTTCTCTGTATAACCTTGAATGGGATCTGGGATATTATGGAAGGCATTTCTCACTATTATCTTACATTTTATAGACCAAACAATTAATCAAGAACTAAAAGAAACATACGGTATGTAGCTGTAGCCCTAATCAGTTTCACTGTCTTTTGGCCTCCACCAAGATTCCAAGCATGCTGTTGATGCTGCATAGCTATGGGTCTCTTTGCCATTTTTCTTGCTTAACCACTTGTCTCCTTCTCTCTGCTTCACTTGAGTAACAGCCTCATATGCTGTTGGCTACAATGCCTTAGGAAGTGTATGAACTGAGTCCCATATAAAGCCAAACTTCTGTTTGGAAGGCTTTCAGTAAGCTGGTGCTTTCGATGGGCCAGACAAAGCTGAAGGTAGTTCATCTTTAACAAGGCAATGGTAAATTCAAGTCTCAGCAAGTCTTGAATCGCAAACATGTGGTAGGGTCCGGCATGAAGTGAGGTGTGATTTGTCAGGGTGGATCTTCAGAGCTACACAAATCACACGGTTGCTATAATTTTAATTCAATAAGGCAAATGTCTCTGAAAGGTGGCGAGATTGTTGCTTTGAACAGGAATCTTTGTGTAAGCTGCAAAGCATGTAAAGCATGAAAGAAATTTTGAATAAATATCGGCTGTAGGAGAAGAGAAAAATGTCTGTCTAAGTACGGTTTGCAAGATTAATATTTAGATACCTGCTATCAGGAAGATATGCTTAGCAAATTTATACAATGCCACATTTTATAACTTTAATATAAAACCTGTGAGGGGAACATCGGCGGAAATGTCATTTATTCTTGACAAAACAGCAGCCACCCTGGAGATGGGAGAACGGAGAAGTTTGTATTGTTTGACTGACAGGCAGAGAGGAGATATGGTACGAGGCTTCACCGACCTGACAGCACTTCCAGACATGAGCTTATGAACTTTCACAGAGAGAAACAGACATGGAGGAAAACACACACACACGTCAATTAAAAAATAAAATAAATGCTTGTCCTATTGAGCTTTTTCATCAGAGGAAAGCCAATGTTTATTGTGCCCCAGATTTATCCCCCTAGAAAAACAGTACAGGCATGTTTTGGACAGCTCATTGATTCAGATCAGTAACTCATTAGACAAATGCACTTTGTAGAAAATCCAGCTTAGTTTACACTTTAGTTATTGATTGTGTTGTCACGTTTTGCAAAGTCAAATGTTATCTGAACAGTGCATCACAGTCCTATGCACCTTGTATTGTTTGCATAATTTTGCATCTATTATGATGGTACAGTTATTTGTATACAACAGCCCTGTAGAGTCAGAAACAATGTCCACGCTTTGCAATTGACCTTTATAACTGTATGCAGTGTTCCTTTTCTACGCTATTCTATTTGCTCATTAACGAGTGCTACAGTAAGCGCTTTAACTAGGCAGATTAGACATGGAACACTTCCTCATCCTTGCGGTGTGCGACTGTTGTTAACACAGATAAGAGGTGTGACACCGTGAGCTGCCGACAGGATTTGCTGTCATGCCATCTCAAATCACAGGGCGTATACATGTGTCTGAATTGGCTAGACTGAGGCGGCTTGTTACACTCCTCACCTGTGACAGTCATACCTGCAGCATGTGGAAGGAAGACTCTTGCTCTGAACACACACACACACACATTTGTAAACAGTTCACTCAGCCCTGGCAGTTCTCTGGCTCGCCACTATTCTGCAGAAATGCAGCGATGCACCACTTTTGCCAATAGTTGTTTTAAGTTTGCAGTGTAATGCATTTTTAATGAGAACAACTTTAAAATGTACCATCTGTTCTTGTCCTTTTCCTGTTATGTTCTCTTACAGCATGTATTATTTGTATCATAAACTTCAACAGTCTCATTAACAAAACAGTAATTACTGGTATCATACTGTGTATGGAAAGCTCCCTGATATATGTGCACTCTAACAAAGAGTCATGAAATGTGAAGTACATGAAATGGAGCTATAATATTGTTGCTTTGCTCATTGGGTATATTTTTACATTATGTTCAGCCAGGCAAGCAGCTCTTCAAAAACCATCTCAATACTAGAAACCAGTGAGTGAGTGCATGCCCTGAGCGAGGCTGCACACTCCTCTAGATCTGCTGTAATAATAGAAAATGTGCAAGTAGTACAATAACAAGAAGTACAATAAAACAGACAAACAAAAAACAGTTCTCATCAGAAAACTATTCAAATTTTCATGGGCAACCGCCAAACCTTTCCCTGAGTAAAATCTGTCTCTGCATTTCTGTGATCCCCTGCTAACCGGAGAAATGACAAACAAAAGCGACTTCAAACATAACCCCAGTGTCAGAAATAATTACACTGAAGGTATAAGGGAGGCAGGAGAGCTCATAATCAGTTTGTCAGCCTTAATTGGAACTTGCTCCTCCTGAGAAGATGTAATCGACTGGAAACTGACTTGACTGATGAACCACCAAATAAACTACCAAAACTAGTGAATCCATCACATTATACAGAACATTATCCCAGTGTTATTGTGGTGATCACAGGCGCAGAAAGGAACCTCGCTGGCATAATTCAGGCAGTTTAGCCAGTGATGATCACTGTAAATGATTCATAATTCATGTACTTGCACCAGGTAGTGTTGAAAGTGTTGGCCTTCACTAGAACTAAATCCAAAATTACTAAAAAGCTAAATTTGTTAGGCAAAATTTCACATCATTGCTTCGAATGAAATACTCGGCTTTTATCACTTTTTGGTATTATCATTTTTTAAACAACATCCAGCCGTAACAAAATGGAACTCAGACAACCAACAATCAGACAACCTTGTATCTACATCTTTTCACCACAGCATCCCAGATCAGCCTGTTGCACACTGACAGAGCACAAAACTCTGACAGGATGAGGGGAGGTGACACTTAAAAAGTGCTGTGTAATACTGTGTTGAGAAGGTCACTCAGATGTGAGAATGCTAATTTAATATTTCTTAAACAATCAGTATCATAACCAATTTCTTTCTGGTGACTTAATAATATCTACATATATTCATGCACAGACTGCAAAGAGCCTTGCCTCCCCTTTCTCTCTTAAAGCAATAAAAATCACACACACATTTTACATTGTGCCTGTGATGGGAATCTGCTAATCATGATTGCTTAAACCTCATAATGTAGGGCATGCTGACAGAGGTTTTACAAATTAAAAGATAGCTGAATGTGCAGTGTGACATGATACACATGCAGTTAAGGGACCATCTGCTCATATGGTTGGCAATTACATTACAGCTCTTGCTCTATAATGGTGATTGAGTGAGAGAGAGCCACAGACGCACCGTGCATAACAGGTAAATGTCCCATGTGGTCAACATGTTTTTACAGGAAGACCCACTAAAGGCAGAGCTTTTCTCCCGCATGCAAAAAGGGTTGAATGTTTTATGTGCATAAGTACGAAAGGGCCTGCAGTAGAAGAAGACATGGCGGTAAGTAAACGTGACTCATTAGAATGAAAGTGCCATGTGGAAAATGTGACAATTGTTTTTCACATGGAACAGTTGCCCCTGCCCTGGCAGAGTTACACAGAACGGCCATCTGCAGCGCACATGTCAGACATCAGCAGCCAAAACGGTGGCAGGAAATTTGTGAGGGAGGAGGGCTGGAGCAGAAACCAGGGTCTAAACCTGCTGCAACCAATTTGTGAGAGCTGGACTAACAAACAGTTATAAACACATTTGTGTGCATGTGTGCACACCCATAAATGCAGAGTATGTGAGCACATTACCATTTACATACCCCCCATGTATTTTGCAGTACATGGGGGAACCTTTAGATAGATTCACTGACTGTGAAGGTCTCGAGAGTTATTCATGGCCTGAGGGGGTCCATCATTCTTATACATTTCACTGCACCATTTGCTTTCATTTAACATCACTCATGTTAGGTGATGAAAAAAGTCAATATGTAAAAAGAAATGAGGAAGCACTACTGTAGCAGGACTGTTGACTCAACACAAATGCTGTGTACAATGCTTTTGCATTGACAAGAGGTGTTTATTTTTGTGGAAATAAGAAACCGTAAAGAGAAATGATTGATTACCTCTGCCATGTTTAAATGGACTCGCGTCTTGTTCAAGGTGTTTTTTGTTTTTTTCGGGGATGCAAACAGTCAATTTTACACTACACATTTGTTTTCTGAAAATGTTCTTCAATATTGCATTGTGACATAATAAACATTGCATCAAGATATCCACATATATTCACTACACACCGGCATAGACACCAAAAGCTATCACACACTGAATGACGGTCTGTCAAATCTTGCCTAGATCCCATTTGTCTGAGAATTAAAACAGGAGGACAGATGAGGAATCTCAGGCCGCAATCTATTCCTCAGACAATATGCTTCTACCACTTGTTTGAGCCAAATGATTATTTACAGCCTGCTGTCAGCACAGAATGCATGAATAAATTCATGTGAGTCCTTTGGACTGCATGAGGCGCAAGAATCAACTTGCACGTGTTCCATGCATGAATTTGAGCAATTGATTCGTAGATGAGAATCAAGTTCTGTGTTCTCATCTGCCACTGATACAATTACAACTGAAAATACAATCGCACAGCAGAACCCACCACTTGAGAGGTTCAGCCCCAGTCCCCCAGTTGAAATTAGTATTTTTGATTGACTATTGGTAGTTGGTAGTAAAACAAAACCTTTAAAGTATATTATTGTTGTGTTTTGAAAATATATAAAGACATAAACATATTCCAAACATATTATAAACTACAGTAACTAACTTTTTATGTTACAATTTCACTGTTACAAATTCATGACAGCATTAAGTTAAATAAATGAGCATTTTCATCACCAGTAACATTTGCTTGGGATTTTAAATTCAACATCACAGCCCAATGCAATGCAATGCAATAGCCCCACAATAAAGACCCAGTGGGGTAGATTGAGATGCCAAATGAAATTTGTGACGTTGACCAAGGCTGTGTACCAAATGTGAGCCTGAGAAGGATGTGAGAACGTTGTGCCAATTTCCTTGCATTACACATTTGTGCAAGCTCAGTTCTTGTCATGCCTGGTGTTTTTTGCTTATGCTTTGTCTTTTGATTTCTGTCCATGTACCATGTTCCATGTTTGTCTTGTGCTTCCATGTATTATGTTCAAGGTTTTTGTCATGTCCTGTTTTATTTTGAAAGTGTCTCTTCCCCTGTGTGCCCTGTTTTCATGTAGCTTTGCTTTTAGTTTTCCTGATTACTTTCTCCCTCCTGATGTGTGTCACCTGTGTCTCGTTGTCATGTCTATTTAGTCCTTGTCTTCCCAGTCACCTTGGTCTGAGCGTCTGTGTTTATTCCCCATGCCATGCCAGGATCTGCATTATTTCCTCCATGCTATGCCAGGATCTGCGTTTTTCCATGTCATGATTAATTTTTGCCTTGCCATGCCATGCCATGCCTTGTTTTTTTTTGTAGATTTTCTGCCACGATAAGAGTGAGCTTATTAGTTGGTTTTTTGTTTTAATTAATAAAAGACATTTGTTTTTGGACCTCCACCACGCCTGCCAGCCGCTTTTTGACTCTGCATCGGGGTTCAGTAAATTTCTGCGTCAGCGACGCCGTCAATCTTGACAGAACGCTCTGACCAAAATGAACCCCGTAGAGTCTTCTAATGCGGGCACCGGTCTGGCGGCCCGGCCTCCCAATCTGGTGGAACTCTGGGAGGAGCAGATGCGCCGCTTCAGGCCCCGGGGAGGCCTGCATCCAGCAACAGGCTCCCCGCTGCCGGGGCGGAGTCCGCGGATCGAGCCGCCAACCGTCGCGGAGATCGACGCCATTTTCCAGACCCTGACGGAGCGACTGTCTGCCGTCTCCGCTCTCCTCGCCTCAGCTGATGGACCGCAGCCCACTGTTCCAGGTCTGGGTCCACCAGCACCCCAAGCTACGCCAGGGCTCCATGCTTCAGCTGATGGACCGCAGCCAACTGTTCCAGGTCTGGGTCCACCAGCACCCCAAGCTACGCCAAGGCCCCATGCTTCAGCTGATGGACCGCAGCCCACCGTTCCAGGTCTGGGTCCGCCAGCACCCCAAGCTACGCCAGGGCACCCTGCTTCAGCTGATGGACCGCAGCCCACCGTTCCAGGTCTGGGTCCGCCAGCACCCCAAGCTACGCCAGGGCCCCATGCTTCAGCTGATGGACCGCAGCCCGCTGTTCCAGGTCTGGGTCCACCAGCACCCCAAGCTACACCGGGGCCCCATGCTTCAGCTGATGGACCGCAGCCCGCTGTTCCAGGTCTGGGTTCACCAGCACCCCAAGCTACGTCAGGACTCCATGCTTCAGCTGATGGACCGCAGCCCGCTGTTCCAGGTCTGGGTCCACCAGCACCCCAAGCTACGCCAGGACTCCATGCTTCAGCTGATGGACCGCAGCCCGCTGTTCCAGGTCTGGGTCCACCAGCACCCCAAGCTACGGCAGGGCCCCATGCTTCAACAGACGGACCGCAGCTCACCGTCTCCGGGCTGGGTCTGCCTGCCTTCACGCCACGTCTTGCCGCCAAGTCTCCACGTCTCGTCAGGTCACCACGTCTTGCCAAGTCTCCACGTCTCGTCAGGTCACCACGTCTTGCCAAGTCTCCACGTCTCGTCAGGTCCCCACGTCTCGTCAGGTCTCCACGTCAGGTCGCCAAGTCTACACGTCTCGTCAGGTCACCACGTCTCGCCGCCAAGTCTCCACGTCTCGTCAAGTCTCCACGTCAGGTCACCAAGTCTCCACGTCAGGTCACCAAGTCTCCACGTCAGGTCACCAAGTCTCCACGTCAGGTCGCCAAGTCTCCACGTCTCGTCAGGTCACCACGTCAGGTCGCCAAGTCTCAACATCTCGTCAGGTCACCACGTCTCGCCAAGTCTCCATGTCTCGTCAGGTCTCCACATCAGGTCGCCAAGTCTCCACGTCTCCTCAGGTCTTCACGCCTCGTCAGGTCGCCACAGAGGCGGCTCATGGATCAGCCTTTGGTTCTGACCCAGCACTCAGGCAGACCGCCTGAGGCCTCATGTTGGGTCCTGGCCCAGCATTTGGGCAGACCCCCTGATGCATCAAGCCCCACCTGGGTGTTGACCCAGGGTCATCCGCCTGAGTTTTCAGGTCAGGTCCATGCCCTACACCCAGACTGAATCACTGACTTTGTTTTTGGTTTTGTTGCTCCTTGATTTTTCTCTCCTTCCTGGTCCCCCTCCACCCGCCCAGCCTGGTTATCTGTTTTTTCTGTTTAGGGACATCTGGGATCTGTCCCTTAAGGGGGGGGTTCTGTCATGCCTGGTGTTTTTTGCTTATGCTTTGTCTTTTGATTTCTGTCCATGTACCATGTTCCATGTTTGTCTTGTGCTTCCATGTATTATGTTCAAGGTTTTTGTCATGTCCTGTTTTATTTTGAAAGTGTCTCTTCCCCTGTGTGCCCTGTTTTCATGTAGCTTTGCTTTTAGTTTTCCTGATTACTTTCTCCCTCCTGATGTGTGTCACCTGTGTCTCGTTGTCATGTCTATTTAGTCCTTGTCTTCCCAGTCACCTTGGTCTGAGCGTCTGTGTTTATTCCCCATGCCATGCCAGGATCTGCATTATTTCCTCCATGCTATGCCAGGATCTGCGTTTTTCCATGTCATGATTAATTTTTGCCTTGCCATGCCATGCCATGCCTTGTTTTTTTTTGTAGATTTTCTGCCACGATAAGAGTGAGCTTATTAGTTGGTTTTTTGTTTTAATTAATAAAAGACATTTGTTTTTGGACCTCCACCACGCCTGCCAGCCGCTTTTTGACTCTGCATCGGGGTTCAGTAAATTTCTGCGTCAGCGACGCCGTCAATCTTGACAGTTCTAGAGCACATCTAGATGCAATGGGGGGATTCACTGTATTCCTAATACTTAGATTCATGTCCAAAGTTTGATGACTTTCCAAAATTCTGGTGCCATTAATATAGCTGCAGTATGAGATCATATCCGCACTGTAGATCCCTTTTTTAAAATTAAATTATAATTCATTATGCGTTTTGCATGAGCTGGAACTTATGCAAAAACACTGCTGCATGCATGCTTTTTTCTCCCAATAGGTGAATTATTTTCATATAGAGGCTGCTTTGTCCTCTGTCATCTGGATGTATTGAGTTATTTCCCTAGGATTTGATTAGTTTGGGAGTTTGGGCCCCATATGGACACTGATTTGCTTTGTCAATCAGCTGCACCACAGCAACATCAATCCCATAACCCGTCAGCTATCATCTGAGAAGATTTAGCCTCTGGGGGCAACTGCCAATGTTTTTCGCCTACGGATGGATATCCTGATAAAAGGAAAGGACTATCAGGGCTAAGACTTCCTCTTCCATGCACTGGTCATTGTTTACAGTCCAATTAGCAAGTTGAGATGCAGGAATGGAGTTGAAGTTGAAAGACATCTAATCTCTGTAAACAGCAATCTGCATATGAATGCAGATAAATTAACTGCACTGTCTGTTAGTCATGTGACATTGCAGAGTGTTTGATTTGTGCCACTTAGCGTACTTGCTGTGTGGTGCATTAAATCACTGAACGATAATGTTTGATGGGGCCCTTCTTAAATGATGCCAAGCTGCAATTTGATATGTACCGAAGTACAGTACTTGTTACAGAAAGTTCAAGTAAAATGACTGATTTCGAAAAATCCTCTAAAAAAAGTACAAACACACAAAAAACAATTTAATTACATTAACATGAGTAAATGTAAACTGTAATACTTCCATCCCAGCATTACTATTCAGACTGCAAACTGAAACCAGATTCTTTCCAATAACAAAATCTATTCCCAGATTCTGTATTCATGTCTGTTTAGAGATTACAGCAACATTAGCAGAGCAACGGCCTGTCTCCACCTATCACGCAAGTCCTCATGCTTTTCATTGTCAGCATGCTTTACCGCGGCTGCCAGCAATCTCTCAAACCATTTAACTCACCAAAGCAGCAGGACAAGCAGGCAGGAGAGGAGAGAGTAGCAGGAGGGATGTAAGCTGTGGTGCTCAAATTAATTTCAAGACCACTTACCAAGTTATCAGACACAGGGGGCGCAGAGGGACAGTACATTTACTCTGGAAGGGGGTAAGTGGATAAATTGGTAACAGGGACTTGAAATCAGGACAGCATCTGTGCAATGTTACACTTGTTAAACTACAAGGTGGGCAACGGTGGTTGGAACTGAGGTCCATCTTGTAGATTTGTGTACCGTCTCAGTCACAATTCCCTCATTTCTGTCTATTTCTCTCTCGCAGTCATACTCCTTGAATTGTTTTCTCTCCTCTCCCTCATCCACATCGTCTGCAGGCAAAAACAAAAACAAAACAAAAAAAAGAAAAAAGAAAAAAACTGGCACACAAAGTTATGGAAAGAGACTCCCAGAGAAATGCTTCCCTTCTCTGTGCTCCTTTGAGTGCTTATTGTGTTACAATATGTATAAAAATGAGATTAACACGAAGTGCAAAGTATTTACTATCTTCTATAGTTAACATTTTTGTGAGGAAATCCCAGTAATGTGTACAAGTCTTCCTCAGTCTTTCTCATCATCTAGTACAATATATCTAATCCACCCTGTTACTAATGAAGAACACTCGCATTTATTTCAGTTCTACAAGCACTGTGCCGATTAGATGGGCAAAATCTAAATCTTCTTCAACATGATAATCCGAGTATTCCTCTGATTAAAATGTTCCTTTTTGAAACTGTGTCAAAGTTACAATTAATAGCAATTTATTTAAACCTATGCCACTGTTTTTTAATTAACAGTAAAGTCTAAAAGGTTTTTGGGTTTTTCATCTCATGTGGTGAGTTTTGCAAATTGCCTTATTTTAATTCATTCAAAGTAATTCCCCAAGCTCAGTCATACGGGTTGCAGGCAAGCTAAAGTAAGGTTAAGGACTCATCTACATGTTCTCTATGAAATGTGTCAAATGATGCACCATCCAAGTGTCAAACATAAGCCTGTTTAAGTCTGACAGTCCTATCCTCTGGGGAACATTTTCAAATGTTGCCTAATTCCAGTTTTTATTTACCCACAGACTAATAACAAAGTCAATTTCACAGCAACTCACTCCCACACACTGCTTCACTTGGCTTTAACCATGTTATGTGAAAGTAGGTAGTGTCTAAGAAAGTGCTTTACCCACACTTACTGCACTGGGGCTCATTAACAAGAACCTGGCTGATACTTTCTGGACATAAATAACTTTTCTTGTAATCCATCACACTCCAGAGCTGCTGGAATAATTGCCGAAGTTTTCAAGATATTTGTATTTTGAGAAAGCCTATGAGAACTATCACATCTGAGATATAGAGCTCAACCTTTCAGCATGCAGAGGAAAGCTTAATTGGCAGATAAACTGGGTCAAATCAGGGTTTTACTCAGACAATGCATTATAGTTAAGAAGTCAAAGGAATCTACGATATAAGTCAGCTCAATTTATGTACATATTTTCTATTCACAACAAAAGTTGTCTCATGACAAGTAGAGCAGGTCTATCCCATTCTCTGTAACATCGTCTTTAATATAGAGAGGCTCAATATTTCCTCCATCAGCAAGCACTTGGTGACAGGGGCGATGAAAGGTGCTGTTACATTATAATGACTAGCTAAATTTATAGCAACAATTACACTAGCTATACTTTCAAATGTTTTGTTGCCATCTCAGGCGCTGCCAATTGTCAAAAAAAAACCAAAAAACCAAAACACTAGCTAATTAAGCTAATATTAGGTCCACAAGCTGGTTAAAAATGTTATATCTTTAAATGTTTGAAACAAGAATTGCTGTCTAAGATTTGTGAATAATATGCACTTAGTAGCTATACACAGAATGCTAAAAGACTGATGCTAATGCTGCTGTTCCAGAAATTTAGGATCTGCATGAGCTGATGATGCAAAAGACAAGGAAATAAGGAAACAGCATTGTTCTTGTACTGCTGTGCGAAGCTAGGCACTTCAAGTATTATCATTATAACATTATTTTCTTAAACATAGACCTACATAAACAACAAGTGCATTTCTAGATCCTGTTGTTTCAGTTATCACCGCATCAATATACTGTACTACTGCATCAATTTGCATTTTTTGAAAATAATTTTTAGTTATAAGTTTTAGGCCAAGCGTTCATTAAACATGAAGAAAGTTACTGCAGTATTCAGCTTATATAACTGGATTTAGATTATTTTGTTGCGGTACCTTTAAAATGGCATGCATGCAGTGTGTCTCTCTATCTGAACTGTGCAAACAATGACTTTGCTGAATGATGAGAGGTATGGCATTATGACAGCCAATTTATCAGTCTCCTTTGTAATCCACTATACCCAGTATATCTCCTGAAGATGTCACATAAGACAAGCACAGAATGCATTCTGTTCCTGGTCATGCCTGTAACATTTGGATGTGTCAGCAGAGAAAGAAAACAAAGAGAAAACGTTTTGGATAAAGAACACGACCATTTATAGTTCTCGTCATCTGTCTTTGTAATCTCAGTTTTTTATATTTGACCACACAAGAATGTCCACTCTCTCTCTCTCTCTCTCTCTCTCTCTCACACACACACACACACACACAAAACTAAGCCACCTCCTGCAGCTGCAGTCAAGGGTGGGTCATTAGTCAAAGCTAGAAGATGAGTTGGTAGTGGTGTATGGTATCCATTCTGCACTAGAGCAGAGAGAGCAGCATGCCCTTCTGTATTAGCACAGAACTGATGCTGGGATAGACAGCACGTCTGTCCCTCTTGAACTATACATATATTTCAACTGAAGGCAGTAGTGGAAGCAGCCAGCCAGTCTGTCACACTGTGAAGCCTGAGTCTGCTGCTGCTTTTATAACAAGAAAATGTGGAGTAACCAATGAGTGAATTAAATAAAGATGGTACAATTTAAATATTTGCAGAGGAAGAGGGCACAGTTATGATAGTGCAAGAAAGTTAATGCTGATATTTGATTTAAGTGAATAATTGATGATTCCAGACACTGCGAGAGCAACCCAGATAAGTTCCAGGGAGGTTCACAGTACTGTAGGTCACTGTATCTCTCACTGGGCCTCATTAATCAATATACTCCAAAAAGTGTGCTTAAGTTTGTTTGCATGTATAAAATGGCTGCATGCTGTTTTATTAACCTTTTTACACTTTGCTCTATGCATTCAGTTAAAAGTTTTAGCCAACAGGAGTAATTTCAAAAACTACAAATATAAGACTCAAGCCAAAGGACAAACCAAAGGACGAGGATTTGTAGTGTTTTACCAAGACATATACAGCTTAGAAAAATGTATAACTCAGAGTGAAATGTGAAATTAAATGCTCTCAACTGCAGAACAACCAACAAGGACTCATAATTTGGGTTAGGAGGTCGGTAATACAGTCAGAAACTATGCCCATATAAACCTTAAAATGACTCCTATAACTCTCCAATTAGATCTTAGATCATGAAGATGCCCCTTATTCCATTTAAACCAAGATGTACAGAACTACCACATACGTCTAAATAGATAATCAGGGTAACATTGCTCAGGAGAGCACTGAGGCGAGTGCTGGTGAAAAAGGTTAAGTGTGTTTGTTATGCTCCTCTTGACAGTACCTTTAGCGGAGCCTGTGCTTTTTTTTTTGCGAATGCTTATGCTTCATAAAGCCGTTAGATGTTGACCTTTACATCATCAGTGTGAAACCCTTCTCATATCATAACACTTGACTATGATACCGTGGATAGGTGTAATATCCTACACTGGGATGTTATTTCCTCACTGCTTATAGTATGTAAAAGGATGGTTAGATTTTAACCTGAATGTCCTCAATTCTGTCTTGAATATCATGATAAAGTTTCTAAAACGGGAAGATTTGTTAACTAACTGTTGTGTTGAGTTAAATGTATTTCTTTTATTGCCACAATAGAATAAAGAGTTTTATGTTGATTAATGGATCTGAGTGTATTTAAGAGTAATTTATGCTCATGGCAGCTGTTATGTTAGTATCTATATATTTTTCAGTGACTTTCCCACCATTTAATGCATCATGCATGTACATACTGAAACAGAGCATCCTTAAAATGATTAAAACAGTCACACATCTCACATTCAGATCATCTACTGCTGCGCATCACATGAACATCTCACACCATACATCCTTAATCTTCAGAAAATGAATTCAAATCTAACTGCAAACTGGACAAATCCAAGTATATCCAGCTGAGCTTTTATACTCTAGCAGAAGAGCTATTCTGCCTCAACAAAAGAAAAATATAATCCCACAGCATATGTTGAGGACCTCTGTTTCTATTTAGCACGTGAATGTCTTTGTGATAATGATGGCATGTTGTTGTTGTCATAAAGAATGCACCCAACCAACGTGTTGTAAATCTGGTGTTTGATGAGTAAAAAACAGTAAATGCAATATGTTTTGAAAGGCAGTAAGATCACATATCCTGGGAATGCATATGTAAAAAGTGCATCCATACAGTTAGAGATGCTGCAACAGTTGATAAATGCAGACTTAATGGCTGCCCTTGAATAAACTCCCTTGTGCTGCTGATTAATGCATCCTGAAGTCACAGTGTCGCACTGATTGTAATCCACTATGTGAAAAATAAGTTTCTTTCTCTGGGTACTTCAAAAGTATTCTATCTAATGGCTGCTGGCTGTGATAAAGGAAAGATCACACAACAACATTTTTGGCTGACTTTCAAAAACGCACACTGCGACTGCAGCAGGGACAGAGCATAATGCAAAGCACAGCAAAGGTTTCCACGCAAAGTGCATTTAGAGTGAAACACCTCTGAATGACCTTGAAGGAAAAGATAACATAAAAACACATTTATAATTGGAATTAGTATCAAAACTAAGCATGATTTGTTTATCCACATAAGTTCTATCTTATGTCTTATTCTTAATCTTATTCATAAGATTTTATTTGCTTAAAGAACTGGAAAGGTGGGTTTGACTCAGAACTATTTGGGTTACATTAGTAAAATTTTGTCATTTTAGTCTGGTGTTAAAGAAAGTTGGTCTGTCATAATATTTTTTGTGGCAGACCGTCAGCATACGTGCTGATGGTCTGCGTACGTACGGCTTTTCTACTGGTGTCTAGAGTCTAAGTATTTTTCAGTGGTGAGGAATCAACATCAGCAGTTTTGTTCAATAATTCATCACTGCACAATGAGTTAGCAACAAACATCAGTTGTATGCATTATCAAGCCTTTTCGTATTTGTCTCAGTAACTGACTCAAACATAGTCATCACTTTAGCGAAGGCTGAGTCACATAAACATGATATTTCACTGGTTACTTTAACAAAATGTGCGCAAGCAAATATTTTCTGTTATTTGGCAGCAGTTTCTTTCACTGGCTGCCAAAAATAGGAAGACATCCTTGATGTTACATACTGTGCAATAGGGAAATTCAGCTTGGCTTTGTGAAATCCTGACATTACAGTACAATGAATTTAATTGGCTCTTTGCTGACAATATGCAAAAAAAGGGGGATGTGACAAACATTGAAAGCAGGCTCAGGGCAAGTTTAACAATTGATATCTGAGTGTCAACACACAGAGCTATTCTCTTCTCAAAACCAAACTACTGAAGCAGAGTGTTGTACAGGGCAGAGCATATGGAGACCGACAGCAGAGAATCACTGCAGGCAGACTTTGATGCATTTAGCATTTCTGAGAAGCTTGGGTTTATCCTTGAAAAACCATTGGTGAGTTTCACTGTCATCTTTTCTTTTCTGATACATCATACTATATACTTGCATGTCTTTTTTCCCAATCAACAATCAACATATGCTTTACAGACAGCCTGATTACTATTGAGGACTATTTTCTATTTATCTATCACTTTTGGTCAGCAACACACATGAAACATTTTTTTAAATTAAGCTTATAAAAGATTATTTTGTGAAAGTTTATATTGAGCCATTCACATACTGAACATACTGTACATTACTCAATTCATTACACTTCAAATGTGAAATTCCTGAAGGCTTGCTACACAAAGTGTTTTATGTCTAAGAAGACATTTGGTAGAAATAAAACAGTGCACATGGCTCAGTTGTGACAGTTTATGCGATGGAAAAAAACATTCAATAACCTCTGGGATAGATTTGTAAACAATGCAAAACCTACATATGAGCATTGACTTTAATTGCAAATTTTTAGCTAAAGAATTTAACATTGGCATGAAACACAGCCTACCAGTGTTTTTGTTCAGTTATTGTCCATTTGAGCATCCCATGTTTTCTGCTTGGATAATTTTTTCAGTTTTCTATTGTCTCCACATATAATTTACCTTTTCCCTCTGATTGATAGCTCCCCTCATTCCCTGATACACAGGTCAGGCACTATGGCAAGCATGAGCTGATGAAGTTACTGATTTCACTTTACATGAAATATCATTATTATCATCTAGACTAGTCTTCCAGAATATTATCGGGTATGGCTGGACCTGGCAAATAATCTCACACATCTGATAGAATCACGTAAACTACGGGATCTGGTTCATGAGGTGAGAATGAGCAAAGCATTACTAATGCAAATGTAAGCATTAAAGAGTCGAGAACTCAAGCATGCAAATACTGACATACTGTTTCATTGGTGGAAGCCTTGATAATGCTCACTGCTCCCGAAAACAGATATATAAAGACAGAAAATCTTATCTCAATCCAGATGCCGGTTTTGAGTCCCCATCTCTTGAGTGAGCATCGGGAGCTCAGGCTGGCTCACTTAGCACTGGGATTCATCAGCATGGGATATGTATGGCAGGAAGGACAACAAGCACCTGCTCAGGTAAAAACACAACAGTGCAAATGAATGATGGGTTCTATGATGTGTGTATGCCAGCAGATCTGTGAGGCTGGACCAGAGGTGCTCACATATCAATTTTCAAGCCTGTTATGGTAAGGATTAGTTTAGTTTTTATGCTTAGAATTGTTAATTAGCACCAAATACAAAGTACAGCTGATAGGAATTTCATTTAAACAATAGGACTGGAAACATTTACATTTTGACCTGATAATGGCACTAAAAGGTTAAGGAGCTTGCCAAAATTATTACAATTCATACTGAGTGTTACATGAACCAAATTTCATGGTCATGCATCTGACAGCTGTTAAAACCTTTCACATAAAACTAAAAATGTGACCCATGTTGTTGGGGTGAGAGGAAATGTCAGGGGATACGTAGCTACATCATCTGTGACTCCATTGAATATGTGCTAATTTATTTGACAGGATAAGTGAAAGCTTTGACCAGCTAGTGGCACAAAGCACAAAAGAACTCCAAAATTGAAAGAAGGCAGTTATTACTGGATTGTAAACTATATGTCATGGTTGTTCAACAGATGCTCCCAAAAGCTCTGGCTTTGCCCTTTTGGCTAGTGTCTCTCAGGCTTGGCCTTCCACCCATCCTGACTTATGCAGATTGTGTTTTAGCCAACTGGAAATTAAAAGATCTCACAGGGTGAGTAATTCTGTTTTGTTGCTTTTTTAATATCTTGATGTATCATCCCCACTCCATAGACTGTCCATTCTTATCATAGTAAAATCACAATAAAACTCTAAACTTAAGTTACATAAAAACCGTATATTTCTTTCTCCTTTCTTTCATTTTCATTTTAGAAAAATGGAAATTGGGTGAGTTGAAGAAGTCTTGCACTTTGTTTTAAACCTCTCAATTGCACTTTTGCATGATTTTCATAGTCTGACACACATGTGATGCTCGGCTCATGTATTTTCACAACACTTTCAAATATAGGAACATGGATTTGATATTCTCCTTTCCTGGTGGTGAGAGCTGCAGGGGATTTTTCATAGTGTCATTACTGGTCGAGATGGCTGCCAGTTCAGGCATAATGGTTAGTGCTGGCTGCTCTTACTCTTTCTATTTGTAATATTAACCCTTTCTTGCTCTCAGTCTGATGAAGTCTATCCATCTAACCACTTCCCTTTTTGTGTTGCATTCGTATACAGTGTGTGTCTTTGTTGCACGCCCCTTAATTGTGGGCTTTAAATTTTCAACTCTTCACCAGGGGGCTCTGGAGGTGATGCATGCTGTGAAAATGTCCGACATTATCGCCATACAGAAAGGTCTCGTAAAAGTAACTCAGTCTTTGAAGAAGATGAAGGAAACTTTCAAACTCATGCATAGTAAGTTTGATTTAAACCTAGCCCAGTGTGAATTTAATCAATTTACATGCTGAGTCTCTTATAAACGTCAAGAAATTCCAGGAAATTAGAATAACTGAATGTGTGCTCTTTCCAGATTGTGTGGATCCAACTGTGTTTCATGGAACACTGAGAATTTTTGTCTCAGGGTGAGTTTTAGGGATGTTACAATATCCTACCTGCTGAAATTATTAATACTTTTAATACTAATCTCATCAGGTGCTGATTTATCACACTATAAGGCATTTCGACCCTTCTATTGGAACCACGTGCTTCTCATTGCATGTGCATCTGTACATCTTGTACATGTCTGTGGTTTGAACTAGGTGGCGGGACAACCCCATGCTTCCAAGGGGGCTGTTGTATGAAGGTGTGAGCAATGAGCCAATGTTGTTATCAGGCGGGAGTGCAGCACAGAGTTCAGCCATTCAGTGTTTTGATGCTTTGCTGTGCATCCATCATGAGGATGAGACAGGTAAAGATGCATTTCCTTCCACCTTTGACCCCCTTGCTTGGTCCTTAAAAATGAATCACTCTGTGCAGACAGTTGATTGCTCAGACAGAAAATGTCCCCAGGAAAGGTTGTTATTTTCTTTCCTTCAGTCTCTTTTCTGTTCTCTTCATTGATTCACCCTATGTAGGAGCCTTCCTGACACGCATGAGGGATTACATGCCTCCTGCCCACCGTCAGCTGATAGAAACTCTGTCTGTCTGTCCACCTCTGCGAGACTTCATCCTGTCCCACTCCAGCTCTGATCTCTGCCAGGCCTACAACTCCTGTGTCTCAGCCCTGGTGGATTTACGGAGCTACCACCTCAATACTGTGTCCAAGTATGTCATTGTGCCCGGCAATCAAGCTCAAACCATGGCCTGCCCACTCATCGGTGTGGGCACTGCACTGAACGCCAAAGGGACTGGTGGATCCAACCTATTTGTCTTTCTCAAGAGCGTTCGTAACACCACCCAAAAAACACTGATTTCAGAGAGGCCATCTGTGTCAAAAGTGCAAAATTTTTGAGGTTGTATTTATGAAATATCAATTAATATCACTGCTATATTCTGATCAAGAACTCTCTATTGTAATGTTTGGTTAAAGTTTAAACTCAGATTATATTACAGGAAGTCTTGAGGACAGGAGTTTTTTTCCTATGTTTTTACTTTGGAAGCCCATTTTTGCCAGGGGAAAAAAAATAGGTGATAGTTACACTCAAGAGAAATAAAAATATTTATGGGTAGTTAAAATAAATAGATAGTAAATAGATAAATAGTCAAAAAATAATAAATGAGAATTATAAACACAACATTTTTGACTCTCTCAAACAAAATGTTTTTTTATGTCCTTTTTTTTGGCAGAAATGGGCTTCCTTACAAAAACTAAATTTACTGTACTTTTCTCTGTCATGACACTTTATATAATGATATGATTGTAAAAACCTTTACAGACCATACAGAGAGGAATTGTCGTTAGTGGTGCATTTTATTTATTCTGGTTTTACTTGTACTCATGTATAAAATATATTTGTACACCCTTCAATCTTTTTTCTTCATTTTTTTTAGATGACTTTAGACACATTATGAAAATATTTAAAGTAATATTTAAGTAAATACTCTTACCAGTACTATCACTATACCCAATCATGTTGTTTTTGAAATGTTTAAAAGTTTCATTTTTTAAAAAGCACAAATAATAGCAAAAAATGGAAGAACAGCTTCTTTTCTAATCTGCATTTTATCAATACACTGATATGATGTTTAGAAACAGGAACTGAAAAGGAGAACTCCTATGAGCCTGAGAGTAAGAAGCAGATGACAGTGGAGGGAGATTAATGTAGAGAGAAATATGAGCTGTGGGGAAAAAACAAAATGAGGAAATGTGGTAGGAATCGCATGATCGAGGATACTGGTAAAATAAAAGAAAAAGGGAATGAGCTGTGGACAATGACGGCGATAGATACAGCAGTGGTAATCAGTGCAGATGGACGGATCTGTGTGATCAGGTCACTCAGTTTGATGGACTTAAACCCCTACTTGCCTCCTGGTCTTGACTTGAATGTTGTGTCACTTCTTGCTATTCAGGACTAATCACATTAGAAAAGAGTTGTAGCATGACCAGGACTCAAGTGCACTCTGTTGAGCCCTGGTCATGGTACAATTCTGCTTCACTAAAGCACAAAAGATGTTAACTGTATACTGTTTGACACGGGGTGAATGCAGCTCTGGCTGCAACTACACTGAGCACTGGTGTAGTTGTCTGCTGTCAAATAGAGTTGGAAAGTAGAAGGAGCTGCTGACTCCTGAGGTATTTTTCCTCATTCTGTATTAGCAAAAGTTTTTCTTTCAACAATATCCTTTATGTCAGCTTGACATAGATACAAAGGACTTTCCTGGATAATGTAACAATCATAGAGGTTTATAGTTTTGTCCATCATTCTGGTATATAATACACATGAGCCTTAGCTGCCGCTATGCCAGGGGTAGAGAACTGATGGTGACATATATCACATTTTCTGAATACAGCCAAAACTGACCCCAAAATTAAAATGAAATGATTTAAACGTCAAATTGTCCATAATGGTTCATATGACAGAATTTTAACCATTTGCCGAAATGCATCTTGGGAGCCGAGACTAATTTCTCCTCTGATATTTTTACACAAAGGCTTGTACTTTCAACTTTCTGTCAAACATCAGACATTTTCTAACAAGTTTGTCAATGGCTGTTCAGCTGAGACAGTTTCACGCTTATTAAAGCTGTAGAAATGCTCCAACTGTGATTCAAGTAATATCGTCTATGGGAAAAATGATTGGGTCTTACTTCTGAAAGAAGGAGTGACAAAAGTAGCTCCTTGCACTCTGCAACTCTATTGCGTCTTGCATTTAGCACACATAGCAGCACACTGACTCACCTTGAGTTGAAAATGTTTTAATTGTGATGTAGAAACAGTAGAAAAAAATGCATCATATTGCACATAATCACTAAATTGCACTTTCCCAAGGTAATAATATTAAGGTAATAATGTTATCTACTGCGTAGTCTAACCATGGGAGGCCAGCATGTGTCTTCCTGACATTTCTCGGACATTTAACAGTACCATAATCTACATAAGAGCTGATGTTAGAAAAGTACTCTAGGAAGTCATTAAATACCTGCTTTGTAACAGCGTGCAAGTTCATCATTGCTACATTATCATTTTTGTTTTTTTTGTACTTATCCAAAGCTGGTGGCTACAAGTCTTCTCTGCTTTAAGATTGCTACCATACTCCTTTAGCACTGTATTTAGCCCTTCTGCTCTTGCATGTTCAGTGCAGAGTTGTTTGTGTGGGTTGGTAGACAGATGTTTGGAGTTCTGTAATTGTCTTCTGTGAAAAAAAAAAAAAAAGTTGTCTTATTTTACAAGATGAAACTTGCAGTGGCAAGAAAAATCAATTTTTCAACACTGCAAGTGTTAGCTAACCGAAAATAGATCAACGATGAGTGACTGAGAGGCAAGGCAAACTCTTAATGGACTCCAAGAGAAATGTCAAAATAACCTTTACTTTTTGTTTGAAATTCAAAACAAAAAACCCAAACACCGTTTAAGTTGTCATAGAAAATATTCTGTCGTAGAAGTAGTCAAAACATTGCAATATTGTTAAAAAAAATCTGACCTAGCCCAGAGGACTTGTTCTGCATTTTCAACAGTTAAACCTGCTTCAAGAGGAGGGGCCCTAGCAAATATGTTTTAAAAGTCATTTCACAGTACTTTGCTAAAAAGAGGCAGGCATTTGAAAATATAGATTCTGAACATTAATACGTCAGTGTAGCCAGCAGAAAAGGACAGGATGACTGAGGCAAAGTTGGCTGGCTAGTTGGTTGGTTGCACAGTGAGCTAAATGGAGAGATAGAAAAAGGACAGAGAGAGATAAAGGGACAGAGTTACAAAGAAATGGAGGAGACGGGGGTTATTAACAAAGGCAGGCAGACATTCAGTCTGACAGACAAACTGAGCAGGACGTTAAACAGATAAGGAGGAAGAGGAGAAAAAAGACAGGGCTATAAGAACAGCGCTGACATACTGCCATGTACTGTACTCTCTTTCAGTCTTTTACGCATGTTCCTCTCAATAGTCAAATGTTTGTGCTTTGCCGGAGGTGGGGCTGATGTCCATTCAAAGATTACAGCTTCACTCATAAAAGGCCCTCCACATGGTGCCTCCTCTTGTTGCCAAGCAATATGCTCTAAGACGAAAAAAAGATAAAAAATGCATTGCATTGGAGGATGCAGTTAAAAGACATAAATATAATGTGAGAGGTGCATTTACCCAGTACATCCATCTTTGAAAAAAACATATAATACAAAGACGTAACTCAAAGCTCACCTAGATTTTGCAGGTGTGTGTCGTTCCTGTTCAGCAAGCATGCCAGAAAAAGGTTTGACAGGATTTTAAATGTTTTTTTTTTGTCTCTGCTGTCCCCCAGCTGACTTAATGTGCAGTCTCAACTCAGAACCCCAAATGAACTGAATCCTGTTGTTATCCATTCTCATATGTTGATCGCTCCATCTGAAGTACTCCTCCATCCATTTTTGCAAATAACAGGGTTATTAATGTACCCAGTGAAAAGGCCGTTTCCAAAGCCTTCATGTTTTATTCAAAGGAACCAGAGTTTCCAGCGGGCATGCTTTTTGGACTCTGTCTTGGACTTGCGTTTCGGTGTGGATGTGAACACTTCATTGGGGTAAGGCAGAGCAGGGCATTGTTGGCTTTCCAGGGGACAAAGTCTCTTCATTAGGGGCTGTAGCTTGTCCTCCTGCTGCTTGAAGTCCAGCTCGACACTGCAACAGAAGTATAAGAGGTGGACTTTTAGAATATTCAGATTACATATAATACAAGGGTTTGATTGTAGATTCAGGTGCATTAATCGAAAGGTTTTTAAAGGTTTCTCTTGGGCGACTACAACATTTATGACTCAGTTTGTGACTTGTTTTTTTATGTTAGCAATCCACAGATGTCCAGATGGTGGCTGGGAGGGAGGCTAACGGTTCAAATGCACTGACAGACACCCTGGCAGCACATATCTCTTGCGGCACATATCCACATTTCAGAGACTCCTCCGGGTAATAGAGTTCTTTTGCATCATCTCTGTATTTTTTATGCATGCAGTCAAAGGGCTTTTCCTGCATAGATTATATTTGTATCAGAAAAGAGCCAGAATGTGGGTTGCTCCTGACATCAGACTTCCACATCCGCAAGTATAATCCCAGGCTGGTCATCGTCTGATTTTGTTTCGGCACCGTAGTTGAACCCTCTCTCCGATTAAATCTGTCAGGCCGGGGAGAAATGTGGGCCTTAATCCCATCCAAATGAAACCATCAAGGGGCCAAGCAGACCCTGATTAACTGCCTGTATTCAAGCAAGGGATAAATGCATTATTATACACCATCTCCTTTCACTTTATTGCTATTGATTTGTAGTGCTCTGTTAATGTATTTATTCCTGGGGTGTGCAATAAATTTTGAAAGCATCATAGTGGAAATAAAAGAGAATGAATCACCTGCTATTTGCCTGCCAAAATAACACTCCTCAACACATCGTACCGGATGATGAAATCATACGTTTCTTTTTGGTTTGGGGCGTTTTTGATTCATCCTCAGTTTGTTTTATCACCAAAATTACTTTCTACACACTGCATTGAAGCAGCGCAGTGAATACTACGACTTACTAAGCTCATTGCTGTCATTCAAAGTCTAGCGGATTAAAGGTGGGAGAGAGAACAGAAGCTGCCAAAAGAGATGACATCTGACATGTCAAGGTCAAACACGCAGCCCTCTTCTTGTCTGCAGGCACACAAAGAGACGTTAACGTACAAAGCTTGGCCTGGTGGGGGAACCCCATTGATGGACAGTGTAATTAGTTCAATGAAGGATGTGCTGTACTCAGAGTGACATAATGAATCCTGGGAACTGTCCTCACCCTTAAGATAAGTGTCAGTTAAGAACAGAGCTCTATTAAAGCCTTCAGGGCAGAAACCGGATGGAAGGCTGGAAAGTAGTTTGCCAGACTGGAACTTAGAATGAATTCAATATATTAGCCTAAAAGAAAAGTCAAAAATGTTCAGGAACCTGAACTTGTGATCACTTTAAAGTCGAAGCTTTTACTGATGTACATTTTAAAAAAAAAAAGATTTTTAAGCATGTTTTCTTGTGTCAAAACAAAACCTCTTGTTGCGCCATGCTTTGCATGTGCATTCTTCACCTTCTCTTGAACACTTTTCCTCATTTACACTTCAAATTAGTGCTAACATCTCAGTGTCTTCTGAACGCTGAATTCCTGACAATGATGAATTCAGTTTAAAGGACAAAGTGACGTCTTTATCTTGGCAGAACTGCTGTTTCTTGCAGTATGTGCACTTGTTTTACAGCATCTCCTTTTCATATCATCTACTGCTGGCATTTCCTCCTGCCTTCATCTCTATGTGCATCTTTTGTTTTATGTTAAAAACATGTCCTTTTACAACTGCTGTTTAAATAATGCTAGCCTGACAGGAAGTAGAGCAGCAGCACAGTGCAACACAGAATCTCCTCAGCAATTATTAAGCAATTAATCACTTGGCAGACCACTGCAGTTACTGTATGCTGTGGACAAATGCCTCGGTGGGAAGCCAGAGGCAGCATTCTGCCATGTGGGTGGCACTGGGGAGCAGGTGCTTCACCAAACAAAAGCCCTATATCTAAGATCATCTCTGTACACAAACAGATTGAAGCAGCTGGAGACAGGGAGGCTTTTCTAGGGCACACAGCAAAGCAGATTAATCATCTCTTTAGCTATGCAGTGTGAGTAGCTGTTGCTGTGATCAGTGGCGAGCCGTTTGTTTGTCTGCGGTCGTGGTGTGCTGAACACCGTTCAATGATTGTTGCTCCTGGGAGGGATTTTGCTGCTGTGAGATATCTTTTTAGCACGCCAAACTCTGTTCATTCCACAGTGAATACCTGATCACCAGTATTCTCTGTTCTTTCTGCTTGTGGCACCTTTCAGCGTAAAGTCATTTCTCCTCCCGTGATTTCCCCTTTGTACATTCACAGTTCAAACTTGACAAGATGAGCGGTTCTGGTCCAGCATAGTGGAACATCTTCAGAACTACATGACCGGGCACAGTAGATTAAATCACCGGAGAGTTACAGTTATTTCCTCCACTGATGGGCAGCAGTTGGAGCAAAAACTCCCCACAGGTTATGTAAATCAGATGCAGAAATTCTTCCCCTGTCTTGTATATCAGATTTAAAAGCCATTGCCATTGTCTATTACATGGCTTTCTGCTTCACAGACACACAGAGAAAGACCCAATCTCATTAATGAGAACAAAACAAAATAGGCAATCTTGACAATTGTTCACCAAAACAACCACAGATCCTCCGTCTCGGCATGGGACACAAGTGCTAATTAGCTCCTTGCGTCTCATTGTATTGCATTTCAGTCGCCTTTCCGTGAACTTTACATTTTTCAAAGTCACCGTTAGTTTCAAATTGGAGACATTACATGGCATATTTTGATTCAAAAGCTGGTTCTTATTCAACACAGCATGATAGGAATAAAATCCTTTAACGTTTTGATTAGAGCACCTTTTTTACTCTGGGCTTCCTGCTGTACATTATGTTGACTCAGTGGTAGGCCACACTATTATTGCAACTGATGCACTTATAAATCTTGTTTGAACTACACATGTAGATAAATACAGCAAGAAAATATCAAGTGCAGGATGTGGATGTATTCTCATCTTGCAGTGTCCTTGAGTGTTGCCGTTCAATGATAACATCAAGAGTAAGAATTAAAAAAACAACAACAAAAAACTACATTCTTTTTGTTTTACTTGCCTCTAAAACTTCTACCTCCATCCTGTTATAATGAACGGGAACAGAACTTGTTCACAGCATTGAAAAATTAAACAGCTATTTGCTTTTCCAGAAGTAACATCTCAGTTAAGGTCCACTCCCATCACAATGTTGTTATGGTAAAGTTCATCCATGAGTGTACTGGCTCCAGAAGTAAAACTTTATTATTTCTTAATTTTATGTGACTCACAGTGGGACACTGAGGCGCTTCTACTGCTTGGAGTACTATGACAGTTTAAAAATCCCTGGTTCTTTGACAAAAAACTGAAAGCACAAACCTGTGTATATGATGTACATATACTGCAGTGTTGAAAACTAAAAGTTTGTTAATTTTCCAAACATGTGACCATGTTTTGTTCTTGTCGCTTATCTGTAAAGATGAAGCATTTTTAAATTCCCTGCCACTTTGATTCACACCTCTCACTGACCTCCTCTCTGTGCCAGTGGTGGCTGTAGGTAGCATTTAGCTCAAATTATGGACAAAACATGATTTCTCAGGTACGCCGGTGGCTTTAACATAAACCTTTAAGATGGTTACATCCTCCTTGGGAGTAATATTGAGGATGAAATTGGAATTCAGAATGAGGAAAAACCGGCAACTCCTCCCACTATGCCACTCTATTGACCTCCATTTTTTGGGCTCGAGGCAGAAATCTCAGAGATGGATCTTTTATAACAGGGGCTGATAAACCCGCAACCTGCACTGATGGCTGCCACCAGAAAGTGAGAAATTCTACTTTTCTTGTTCGATGGGTGAAGCAACCCTTTAAAGAATTCGCTTTTCACTTAATGTGATGGACACAATGATTATAGTTATTCCCTTAAGTTATTGTCCGAACATTCAGGCTCTCTCTCCCTGACTCTTACTTGCCATATGTATGTCCTATTTGTTGCTGTAATGTATGAGATACTGCAGTATACCGGGGGTGGGTGGAGACTGTCAAGGGAGAGCTGAAGTCTGGATAAGACCCACAGATTGACTACCTGAGCTCAGCAGCTGCAAGAGTCTGGAATTTATTGGACTTACCGGAGGTGCTGGACTCCTCTGAAATTAAGGGCTACATCTCAGGGGCTGCTAATCTTGGTTATAGTTGAAACAAATGGTTTTGCTGTGTAACTCTGGGGGGGTATTTGGTCCCAACTGGCTTTTCTGGTTTTGATTTGCCTCACCATACACAGGTCTCCTCCTCGTGTTACATCGAGTGATTCATCTAGCAAGGTGATCACAGCTTCACATCAAGTGTTTAAAAGTTTTATTATAATATTATAATAGGATGCTGGTGATGAGCTCATACAGTTTGAGCGGTGTTGTCATTTTATAGTAGGTGACAGTAAAAAGAAATAAGAGGTAAACAAAGAAATACCCTTTTTTTTCTCAAAAAACATCACTCCATCTTGGAAGGTTTGTGCAGCTGGGGTTTTACTGAAGAATATTAAACAACGCTGTTTGCATAATTTAAGATATTTATGACAATTGTTTTGGCAGAGATAGATAAGACTGTGATAGATTACTACCCTGCTTGCCAACTACGGCTTTGCTCTATTCAAAGACTGTTAAAAGCCAATTGGGTGAACTGAAATAAACAACTAATGATACATATCCCAGATGAAATGATTATCTTCGACTTTATTAGGGCTCTGCAGAGTGCATCTTTACTGTGGCTTTATTACCATACCACAGGCTTTGGTTTCGTGACAACAGATTGAAGGCACCTTTTCTGGCAACAGAAACTGTTCTCGTAATTAAGCCAAGTTGCTTCATCCACATACAGAGTTGGCACAGTCCATGTGCTGGGCTCCTTGCTTTGCCCCACTTATCTGCAGTAATTAAATGACAGGTCCAGTCATAACATGGCACAGATAATACCCTTCAGAGGCTCATATGAAGACTTCTATATTCTTACCCACTCTGCTTAAACCCTCTGATTGAAAGCCACACTTACTTACAGTAATGACTAAACCCATGAAAACGAATCAATGCAAGGACCTGTTGATCAATAGGAACACAAATCGCCACACACACACGCACACCAACACACAGTGTTCTGGCACAAGAGAGCACCTACAGTGCTATACATTATAACATTATAAGGATACTTGGAAGAATGAACAGAAGACAAAATCCTTTAAAAAATGAAAAAACCCAGATATTTTACAGTATACTAACATCTTTAGATTAAGTCTTACCACCCAGTGACTATTTGTGATCCTTACTCAATTCATGTACATTGTGATCATGTAGGATTTATATGCATGTACTGTGAACTTATCAGTTATTTTCTGGTAGTCAAAACTGTTAGTGAGGAACAGACCTAATGACTCAGGAACCTTAAGAAATACAGCAGTGAAACCATAATGGGTGTTTTTCATTTATCCAAATCTTTTCTGGTCTCATTGACTACTTTGAATTTTCTCTTTGTAAAGACAGCTGTGTCAGCTCTGTCCTCCTCTCCAATTTTCTGGCACTACGACCCTGGAAATAATAATTGTTTTTGACCTTGGCAGCTTGACAAGATTTGGCCAAGTTAGACAAAGAAAAAGAAAGAGGTTGACAACTTGTCTAAGTGAACTGTCTCATCACCAACCCTCACCATGTTTACTTCAACATCTTTCAGACTCGTTTAACAGCTGGATGTATGAGTATTTAGGTGAAATCCATCTGTTTCAATAAAATCATTTATTCCCACATGCACAAGAGTCTTCACAGATTGTTAAGCAGACAAGAGTTGAATGATCTTTTTGGCTGGGTGAGAGACACCAGGTCATCAGGAAAGCAACAGCCTTGAAATCCTTACTGCTGACACTGATAGCAAAATCAGATCCAATAATTTCATGTTGCTGAGAACTTTTTTTTCCCTAATGTCAAGTCAGTTTTTTTTCCTTTTTTGCCCTTGTGGTCGTGGTGTTCAACCTTATTCTGTGATGGCAAATCAGGCCTGTTCACTGGAGGCTAAAATCTTTTTTTCTTTTTCTTTTTTTTTTGAAGTTTTATTGACTACAGTCCATAGCTGCTCTGTGTTTTGAAATGGTGGAGGAGTGAGAGTGGCTGCCACTCTGCAGCACTCTGTCTTTGTTAGCTTGTTGTGTTTTTTGGAGAGATATCGATGGAGGAAAGCCTGTTGTTTCTATTTTTGCTCCTACCTATACCAACATCAGACCAAAGCTCCTTTTCTGATGCACCAGGATCAGAACATGGAGCAGTTTTTACTCTTGTTTCTCATGTAAGCCACAGGCTCCTGTCTGGGTCAGCTGAAGTGTTCATTTCTAGTAAGTCTTGATTTGTGTTCCGCGAATATCAGCGAATGTGTCATCAAGTTCTCCAAAGCGAGATGCTAAGTTGCTCCACTTTCCACTTTCTGTTTCCATCCACAGCATGTTACACTGTAAACGTGAAGTCAAAGGCCTCATGCAAATACATTTTCATATTCTTAGTCTAATCTTTTAAATTTTTCCTGATGCTTATTACTAATGTTTTAAGTGACGGATACCACCTGAGTAGCTTGTGATTATAAGCACAATGAAGGAGCTTTAAGTCCTGCTGCTATCAGACACTTGAATAAGAAAAAAAGGAACAAATTTCGCAGTGTCAGAAATGGTATTAGTGGACTCAAAAAATGGGAAAATATTATTGCAGTCGTCAATGCCCTGTCACCTGAGCTGACCGGCACTGACAGAAATAAAGAATGGTTTGACATGAATTTAGTTGCCAGACATAACGGCGGCTTGCTAGAGCAAAGCAGTCCATGACTTAGACGGGAGGCGGTCAAGGGGATTACAGGTGGAGCTATACTGTGTTGTGCATGGAGACAGCAACTTCAATCAATCCATGAGGTGACTGTCAGAGTCTGACAATTTTCTATGTAATATATATATATGGCATTAAGTTTTATTTTATTGTTATTTTGATATGTTCAGACTCAAATTTCATTAAAGTCAAAGAAGTTTTTTTGGCCTGTGGAGAAAGACAGACTATCTGTACATGATTCATATGGCAGGCCTGGAGCACTTCTGTTTGGAAAGTGCATAAGATAAAATTATAAATATGTGAAAATCTGTGAATGTCACACTTGCATGAGCTACTCAAGGACAAAACTGCTTGTACACATGGTTCTTGGGTAATGCCCAATGATTTATCATCCCCTATGAAACGGTGATTCTGCTTTAAGGTTCCACAATGGTCTTACACCACACACAAGGCTCTTGTTATGGGAGTAGGGAGAGAAGGCATATTGAAACTGTTACATTAACTTAAAATCTAACATTTCCAGGACAGGACAATTTTCCTTTTCTTTATATTAAAAATGTCCCAAGATAAGTCTTGTACTGACCTTAGAATATTCAAGCAGAAAGTCATCCATTATAATTCAAATAATAATCCATCCTTGTTATCTTGCTATCTTTTTTTTATTATTATTTAAAAATACAGAATTTATTAAACTTCAGTTTTGTGCAGCAGCTGCTGCGTAAAAAGAGAAACAGAAAGCAAGTTTGAAAGTTGGGATTCCTTCACGGCAGCAAACTTTTGTTTTCAGAAAGAATGTTCCACTTACATGTATAATTTGCGTGACTTGGTGGTTTTTAAGGTTCTTTCCTCCAAGCTCATGAGACAACTACCAGAAATCCCACTGTACTACGTGTATTTTCTGGGCTTTAGAGTATTTTCCAAGCAGCTGTCTGCTTCCTGTTTCAGAGAACAAGGTAACAAGTGGGTTCAGCGGTAAAGGCTTTTGGATTCATGTGACAAATGACACAAGGTTACAGCTTCAGTGGATTTCCCCACCTGCTTCGGAGCTGTTTTTCAGCTCAGAGCATATCAGAACATATCAAAAATACCCTGGGTATTTTGAGAGAAAGACACAATCTTAAAAATGGAAGAAAGAATAGCAGAGAGTATGAAAGAATGGCAAAGAAATAACTCCAACATGTATTAAGATTCCTGAGAAAGTATAGAGCTAATCCGATCCGTTTGTAAAACATCTGTTATGTTTTATGGGACTTGATAAAATTCTAGTTTGTCATATATTCTGTGACAGGGTCAACTGCATTCCCTCATTTAATTCACTTCGCACTGCTGTGTATGATTACTTATTCATTACAGAGAGACCATACCTTCCCCAGAAACCCGTGCAAATGACATTGGAGGTAATATTTATTTCATCATCCATTGCAGGAAAACATGCTTTAGTGCACACAACACCCAATATGCTGCGCACTGTGCTGCCAGTGGCTGCACATTTACATCTCTTATTTTTTCCCTGTCCCTGGTGCTTGTTTTATGATTATTCTCTTTAGGATTCCACTCTTCTTCATTTTAATCAAAATTTCTATCATATATTTTCTAAATCGCCTTGTATTCGTCAGATCACTGAAAATGCATTATCCTTCATACTGTATACTTTTACAGTTTCTGTACAGAAAAGCAGCACTGCACCAAACACCTCTTGTGGGCGTCCCTTCCACAACAAACTAAATTATCATAAAGAAAACAGCCTTTTAATGCAGCATTAATCACACACTGGCAGTGAAAAGGACCCACCTGTAAATGATGCATGCGCTGTTTCGACAAGTGTCACAATTTGCTGTGTCTTGTCCTGTACGGTAGGAGAGTCTGTGAACAGAGAGATGAAAAGATATATGTGATCTCCAGTGGCGGGCTTTAGCTTCATATTTCAACACCTGTGGGCATCAGCGATCAGCCAAATTTGTTCAGCTTGGTTTTCACCCCCTGTTGTTTATTCCCAGCAGTCGAAAATGCAGCAGGAGCTCAGATCCTGCAGTTCTCTCAGATTTGATTAATAAAGTGTGTAGAGTTACTGATTTTACATAATAGGATTACCTTGCTTTGCCATGACATAGTTTTAAAATATGTTCTGTGTCTCTATTCCATAGGCAGCAAGTAGCAAGCAAGTAGTGACTAAATGCTGCATGAATCATGTGGAATGAAAAATCAATGCCTTTACATTATGTGCTTTGCTGTAAATCGTTTTTTTTTTTTATTTTTCATCCAACTCAATTTACTGCAGACACAATAAGCATGAAGAAGAATTGAAAGAATTGAAAAAAAAGCAAACAACAAGACAAATTGTGCTTGGTTTATAACATACGTACAGATTCCCAAGGGTCTGTTGTCTTATACTTTACAATACAGAGTTGCAATTCTTTATATCTTAAAAGACCTTCACAAAAAGACACCTTAAACTGTCTCTTGGGTCATATCAGCTTATGAGTACATAAGTCAAAGAGGACACATCAAATATAGAATAGCTTTTGTTGGTTGTAACAGGCATCTCTGTCATATTGCCAGTTTTTGATCCATATTACGTCATTTGCGTTTACACGGGCATGCAGGTGTGCATAATGATATTCATGCTATATGTCAGTGCATGCAGTGGCATTCTGCAGGGGTATGGAGATGATAGGAGGGGCTGCTTTAGAGCTGCACATGTAATTGCTTGCTGTCACTGTAGCCGTTCATCCTGTTGGATGACATGTGAAGGGGTTGGACTTCATCGTGACATGAGAGGTGACCTCATGGGAGTGAGACAGAACAGCCTCTCTGCGGATCGAAAATGCTGATGGGAGCTCAAGGTCAGCAGGTTCATCCATCCTGCCCTGTTCTCAAATGAAGGCTCTTTGAACAGCTGTGTGTGAGGACAGTAACTCACAGCCAGACCTTGTCTGCGCTGGTGCTGTGCTGTTGCCTGGTTTTTCATGTACAAGCTTATCGTTTAAAGAGCTTCGCTCTAATAAACAAAGCGTATTAACCTAAATTCATAATCACAGCTAGTGCAAAAAACCCACTTCTTTTCCCCATTCCAGGTAAAATGTTCATAACTCAATATAGTGATGCTGTACAAAGCACAGAGGGGGGGTTCTGAAAAGTCGTTCTCTAAGCTAACTGTTTGTTGGCACAGATTCACTGCTGTGTTGTTTGCCCACGTCAGCTGTCCTGGGATATGTCCTGCCCTCGTCATTCCCATTTCACTGAGTACGTGCTGGCTGCTCTGACTGCCTGAACACTGTAGTTGGTGTTTTACTGATAACCTGTAAACAAAAGTGACAGCCAGATCTTGCATTGTCTTGTCCAGAATTCTATGCTTTACATGTATGATAAATACTGTATTTCATCCTATGATATATACAGATATTTCACATGCATACATGGTTGCTGACTAAAAATGTAGCGACATGTCAAGCAAAGGAAGAGACTTTCATATTTGTATAAAAAGATGTATGCATAATAGTATCATGGCAAGTCAATCAACACAGTATAATCATGAGTTGACATGCTTCACACTATGGACTGCAACAGACTAACACGCTTATCTAAAAAGTCTGTCTACTCACTTACTCACACAACAGTTATAATTCATAAAAGCTGGCCAGGGTTTCAAGATTTTGCAGGATGTCAGTGGTAAGTATTCAACATAAAGTGTTACTTTATCAAACTTAAAAGGATGTGAAACAGACAAGCATGTATATTACTTTGAATTCCTACTGAACTTTTAAAGGAAATATGCATCATGTTTGCATCTGACTCATGGAACGCACGAGGGAGAGAAAAACAAGAAGTAAGATATTTTGTGATAATGTAATAATTTCCAATGTGAACAGAACTGAAACGTAAACTGAAAAACTGAAAGAGAACTTCTATGAATATAATGTTTTTCTACTGTATATTATGCCTGTACCTTTATATTGTGTACCCATATATTGAACGTATACATTGTGCCTGTACCTTGAACTAGTAGATTACTTGCATGTGTGCAAAAAGCAGTCACTCTGAAATCACAGAACATCATGTGTTTCTTCCCGGTGAAAATAGGCTTTTAGTTGCTTTTTGGTTCATCTCGAAGCACAGCTTTCAAGAGGGCTATCTGATTGTCCAGCCATGCAACAAAGAGAAGAGTATTTGGAAAAGAACTATGGAAGGAGGGCTTTATATCCAGTAACTGCACCCCTCTAATAACGCTGATGGAACACAACACAGTGGAGGCACAACAGCAGCCACAGTTTTGTGGAGATGAAAGGCAAAGTGTTATGAGGCTTCACTAATTGGGCCTTTAAGACCAAGTTCCACAGAGTCACATTAGGGTGCCTTGTTCACCACTGGATATGGATGAGACTTAAATACAATTTGCTTTGTGTTGCTATGGGTTTTGGAGATGGAATACATCAATTCTAACAATTGCACTGGTGTAAGACCCAGGTCATGGACATGGTTTGAGAATTTTATAGAGCTTGTTAATCTATTTTCCTCTTTAAAGGTATGCCTGTAGTGAAATATGACACATAAAAAATACTGAAGACACATTTACTCTAGCATTTCAATTACACAGATAAGGAGTAGTAAAATGTGCTGTACATTGCTTTTGGAATGCCCCATTACATCTTGATGGATGAATAAATTACAATAAAAAAATACAGTAGTGATTCTCTGGCTTTTACTTGGCTTTTTTTATGTTGATGTTAGCATTTAGCTAACAAAAGCCTGACAGTGTCACTAGCCTGGATGTAGACTTAGTCTTGTTGAAGTCCTGTCAGCTTGTGTCTTATTTTTGTAGCTTAGGTGATCGGTGTAATACTATTGTATTTACCAAATAAATTTCTGAATAAAGTGATATTGCTAGGAAGAAATATCATGAGGAAAGAAATATCAGCTGTCAGACAATCATACAGCTTTTAAATAAACCTCTAGGTTATAGCCAAATTTATCTGGAAGAGGAGCCAATGGTAAACTGTAAAATTTAACACCAAAAACTGCCCATTTTAAACATCCAGTTTACAGAATGACTTCCCGGTTCAGATTTGACCTGCTACATGTGTTTGTGGATAAAATCTCTTGGGAGATGAAGGATAATCATGAGCCCTTCCAGTTCACTTTCTATTATCATAGGTTATCATAACCAACAGAAGTGATGGCAAAGCTATATGAAAGTACTGCTCTAGTTGTAATAAATCGGAATGATCCTTTATCACAGGTTTACGCTGGCAGCATAGTGTGAAATGTGCAAGCATGTGGTATGTATAATGTATGTTTGATTGCATGTATAAAAGTCTCCACTGTGAAGCGTATTCCACTCACCCCTCTCTATGTGCTTCACCTTTCTCCAGCTCCTGAATAACTCCAAGTAGAACCTTGATGGTCTCCTGGCTCGAGCTGATGAGACTCTCCATGGCCTGCAGCTGTGCTTTGATATCCTTGTCTTCAGATAAGGGCATTATCTGCTGGCTGCTCCCCATGCCTGGGGCTCCTGTGTCTCGTGGAGGAAAGACCTCGTCCCCCCCAACAGTTTGCTGAAGTTTAGAGGAGGCTGACACATGCCTTGACCTACACTGCCCTTGTGACTGCACAGAACATTTGGCACTATGGGGAAGCGTCTGTGACTGGTGTTCATTTTGCTGTGTACCCTTTTTCCGTTTGCAGCTCACAGACGGGCTTCCTAAAGACTCCACCTGTGTCAAAGAGTTCCATGCAACAGGACCAGAGCCCTTTGACTTGTCTTGTGCCAGCTGGCGCTTTGAGGAAGCGCCAGTGTCCATGTCTTCTTTGGGTAATCCTTTGTGTTTGGTCCTTGTCCCACAAACCTGGTATTCTGGTTCTCTCTTGGAAGGAGAGGGTGCATGGAACTCCTCAGAGAAATGCGAAGAGTCTGGACAAGAGGGTCCATCCACACAGTTGGCACCGGAAAGCAAATCCTCTGTATCACTGCTGTCATCAGTATGGTGAAGCAGTGCTTTTGTCTGACCCACAATCTTACCCTTATACTTAGAGGACCCCCCAGTAGGTTGTCCATCCTCGCCTCCTGCCTTTATATCACTCAAAAAGCCATTGTTTTGTCCTTTGTAATCTTCCACCAAAGCAGTGTGTTTAAATGTGTGTCCTTTTTTCCTCTCAAAAGGGAAAGTCTTGTATCGCTTAGTTAAGTCCGGCGAGGTCTGGACACCAGTACTCTTAGTCACATTTGGAATAGAGCGTCTGGCAGGCATGGTCATGTATTTTCTCTGTGTTACTTTGCAAGAGATGGATCTGGAACGTCTTCTGCGATGCTCATTCTGAGCTTCACAGATATCCTTAAAACGCACTTGCAAGGCCTTGTTTCTCTTCTTCACCTGCTGTTTGCCTGATTCCGGTCCAGACAGTGCATCAAGGTTATGTGATGGGCCTGTCTCTGAATCCGATTCATCTGAATTTGAGAGAACAATGCATTTGGTGTCTTCTTTGCTCACCATATTTCCTGAAAAAGGTAAAGGAGAGAAATATATGAGTGTTACTACATTATCCAGTGGGAAAGAAACGGATCTATGATCACTCCAATGAGATCCTATAATTTGATTCTTTTCTCCCAATGGGAACTTTATTTTCTGGTAACACATGTTAAACCTGTATTAAATGCACAATTTGTCATCCAAAATCCACAATTCAAGGCACAGTATTTATCATTAGACATAGAGAAATTTGCCAAAACCAAAACTTAAAAAAAAAAAAAAAAGAAAAAAAAAAGTCACAGCAAAGGTAAAAACAATCAGATTTCATCTAGTCAAACTCTTCAATTATTAATCTGCAGAAGAGCCACCCAGGACCGGGAGCTGCCGTTAAAAGATTCAACAAACGTTTTTGATTTATGTTGTGTGTTTTATAAAAGCAGGGTGGACATACATTTACTTGACATAGTATCTTTGAGTCATTTATGATCTCATTGTTTTGTTTTTTTTTTTTGGTTTTTTTTGTACTGCTGTTCTACACTAAAGTCTATAGCCAGTGGCATTTATATTCCTCCAGAAAGAAATGGGAATGTGTTGCAAACCAAAGTTCCTGGATATGCTGGTTTGATGTACCTCATCACACAAATTATTGATCAGGATGTTCCCAAAGGGTTTTTCCCCATTCTGTATTCCCATTTCAAGTGTCTCTTTCAATGAAATCCTCAGTGTTAGAAACACAAGGATCTCCTAGATAAATTTATTATTATATCATGGCCACCAGTTTGAATTTGAATTCCATGTTTGGTGTGTCAGTTTGGCATGGCAGACAGCTCTAAATACTACAATACCCGTGAACCTTGCCCTCGTCTTTGCTATGCAGAAGCAGCCTGTCAGAGTGGATCACTGCAAAGTTCGGTTCTTTTTACGGGGTTATAGACTGCTGCCTGCCACACAACCCATTCCCTTGGCTTCATCAGAAAGTCTCTTTTGGTTCACGCAGGTGGGACACATTTACATTTTATCCACACAGATAATATTAAGCTTTACACGAGGGAACGGGTTTATGTGACAGCTCGCTTTACTGTCCTTTATATCATAATTACATCTGAATTGCTGAGTTCCTGTTCTCTGCCTGGCACTCATACACTCGTGGCCAACCTTAAGCTTGCTGTATATCCACCCACTCATGGTTATCTTGTCATCAGTCCTACATGGTCCTTTCAATATATTTTTGTAAGTTTCTGTGTTTAGATTTCTCTGCAGTGCTTTGCCCACAGTGGTTAGAGTTGTTTTGTTAGGGAGTAGCCGTGGGGCAGCTGATGCTTTGCCCAGTAGTAGAAGATGTTTACTATATAATGTATTCCCCTTGTGGTCTGAGCTCTCTAGCAGAGGAAATGACCGTACAGCAGCTGTGGCCCACACATGCTAGACTCTACATCATAGCTGATATTAGGCTCCTCCACCCGAATCCACCTGTAGGCTCTAAGTCCCTTGAGGGACATTTATAATCATTCCTCCCCAGTCTCTGCTGTGCTGTGCAGAGTGACGAGGTCAGAGCTAAGACACTAAATATGAACTCTGTACATACTTCAATAATAAATCTGTTCCACTTGAGTTAGCTGACCTTGGACTTTAAATGTTTACAGATCACTGTTTGTTACAATTTTATTTTAAAGACCGCAGACAGTTTCTGAAACAAACAGCTCACAAAGACACTTCAACTCAACCCCAAACACGACCCCAATGCCAAAACAGTTGGGATGCTGTTTTAAAACATAAATAAAAGAGAGCAATAAAAGCGATGTTAAATACAAACAGCAACAGTTTTCAAAATGGGTTCAGTGGGGCATGCTCGAAATGCTCAATCTTTCACAAACAATGAGGTTCACCACTTAGTAAAAAAAAAAAAAAACAGTCCAACAATTTAAGAACAGTGTTTCTCAATGCACAGTTGTGAGGAATTTAAGCAACAAGTAAGAAGCAAATAAACAGCAAGTAAAGAAACTAAGAAAAAAAAAACTGTGCTAGAGGTGTCCATTCTGTTTATGTATACATGCACAAAAGGTCAAGGCCATTACTGATGTCTGCTATCCCAAGTAGGAAAATAATGGGAACCAAAAGTCTCAAAAAGTATTTTCACAGTTATGTTTTTAATTCTCATAAAATACATTCTTCCTAGCAGATACAATTAAAGGACATTTCTACACTACCAGAACACTTAGGAATATTGCTGGTCATTGCTGCATCTAGAAATGAAGCTCAGTGAAAGTTCAATCACGAAAACTACCTCATTGCGCATTCCCTTTAAGTGACAAGCATTTTCCTGTGATCGCTTAAGCTCCAATATGTCATTCTTCTCTCTTCCAATCACAGCCTGTCATGTTTCTCCTATAGCCAATTGCTAGCAAGTTGTCGAAATTGTCCAGTGTTTTCTCCCTCTCTCTCTCTCTCTCTCTCCACTGTCATTCAGATTTTCATCTCGAAATGCAACACACAACACAAAGCAAAAACCCTTGATTAACCACATCCACAATCACCACGTAGAAAAATGTGCTGCAGTCTGACGAATCCACATTTCAAATTGTCTTACGAAGACGTGGACTTTATGGCCATCTTTATGACCATCCAGTGCAGCAGCAATGATGTTAGTGTGTTAGTGCCCACAGCATGGGTAGCTCACACATAAACGTGAAGGCGGTGACGTTCCTGCTTAATTTGGCAAGAAAATATCAAGTCAACCCGGAGGTTTGAGCAACTGGAGTAGTTTATCAAGCAAGAATAGGGAAGAATTTCTCTTTCAACTTTGAACAATTAATGTCCTTGTTTCTAAATTCTTACTTTGTGTTGCAAAAAGCAAAGATGATGTCACACAGTGCTAAACAGTCCTGTTTTGTGGAATAAGCATCAAATTCAGAAGGAGTGTATCTTTACAAAACAAATAAAGACAGAATTTTCATCAGTTTGAACCTAAAATATTTTGTCTCTGTACTGTATTCAGATGAACATTTGTCAGAAGGTACATATTTAATTTGTTTTTTTTTGTTTCTCATGATTTTTTGTTTTACGTACTAAAAGTTGTAATTTAATAAGTAGCTCAAAATTGTTTGAACATGTTGATAAATGAGAAAAAGATTTCACCTCAGGGTTGGAGTGTTAAAGTCTCCAAAAAGTGTTATTTTTCTAACAACTGTTTTGACATAATGTTTATAATACATAAGTTTTTTGAAAACTTTTATGACAGAAAATAAAATAATTGTTTTGAGGTATTGCAATCATTGGTGTTTATGATCAGAAAATCATTCATAAACATTTTTCATGAAAATATTTTTCACAAACAACATTTCATTTATTGTTACAAATAAGTCAAAGCACTTTTAATCATTATTCCAAAGTCATTATTTTTTGGATATTTCCAGTGGTATCGCTTGGTTTATATTGATTATGTAACAGCTCACAAACTGCTTTGATCACACAAGGGAGCTAAAAATGATTTTCATGACACAGTAAAGTGCTGTTTGTTTATAGTCACTCTCCATGTAGAGTTTCAAATTATGATCCACAGGATCAAATGAGAAACATTGCACTTTACGTCTCGTCTGTGATGAAAAACATTTCATAGTTTCGGCGTTAAATATATCAAGCATCACGAGGAAATGAAACGATGTCTGATAGGGTTGAAAGGAAACATCAGAAAGAGCTGGTTAATCATTTTCATATGACAAGATGCCACGCGATAAATAAACTCCAATGAATCATTTATTACCACACAAAAGCAAGCTATTCGTGGTGCCACAGCTTCCCTGAAAGTAATCATATTTTGTCATTCAGAGACAATGTAAATCCGTCAATGTGATTGTCCTGGTGGGGAAATTTATACTGAACAGACATTTCCTTAATGTCAGTTTTACTATTCCCATGAACTCTGTAAAAGGAAATGCATGGTAGATTAATGTACATTTCCAGTTGATCTCCATCTGCAATGCATGAGTTCTACTGACCTGATGACTAAAAGACTAACTCAGTCTAATATAAAAAGAATACACACTTTTTAATGATGGCTGTGTGTTGTTTTCGTGTCTACATGCATGCATATGGGCACAACTTTGTACATCTCATCATTTCATATCATATCACGTATGCACCATCTCGTGCACTTAGTGTGAGCGTCGAGCCTCGTTGTCACTATTTCTGAGAGAGGCCTTTGCCAGCATCTCAAATAGGGTGTGCACAAATAGAGGCACACACTCACACACACATACACACACACACACACACACACACACACACATACAGACAACAGCAGGCAAGGCATGATAATAAAAACCATGAGGTTGTATTTCTTGGGAGCCCTGCCATGTATTTCACCTTGCAGACTGTCCACTATAACGCTCAGCTCAAACTGTTGATGAAATGGAATATATTTAGAGGCAACTGCGTTTCATCTTGCTTCCTATTAAAGCCGGAAATAAGCTGCATGCCAACAGCTTCTAGTGTCACTTCACTCACCGCAATGCATTCAGTGCCAGATGAGGAAAAAAATACCCAAAACAATAACAAACAAGAAAAGCAACTAGCTCAATCTCATTATATAAAAACAACATAGTATGCTGTGTCATGAATTCACACACAGTTTTTCTATTGGAGCAGCTGCATTTCTTTGGGGATGATATTTGTTCTGAAACATGGCTTAGTATGCACTTTGATTTTAGCGTAAGTTGTTTGTCAGAAGCAGTTCCACGGATAAAAAGAATTTGTTCGAGGCTGATTCACGTGGGATCATATTATTTCACAGTCAGAAATACCAATCTCACACCGCTGAAAAGGTAATCACATCTGCAGGAAGTCTCCTCCAAGCGCATACAATTTCTTACGCACTCATGTATAGCATGTAAAGCAGCTAAATGGTAATTCACACAAAAGGAATCAGGAAAAGCTCTTCACTGACTTATTATTGTTGGAAGTCAGATACACAGAGATGGCGAGACAAAAGACGGGTCGACAGAGAGGCTGATGCGACACATGGATATATTCAGATGGCTGAGTGTGAATCTCCTTGTCGTCTTTCCCTCCTCCTCCTCCTCTTCTCAAAAGGAAGCTATATCTCTGCTAATGACCTGAGGTCCTTCCCTGATTTGGCCTCAGCTATCCAAAGGATTATGAATAATGCATTGACTCTAAAATTGCAAAAGTAATCCTCTGAAATCTCCTTATGTACCCTGGCAGACCACGTTGTCTGTTCCAATTGCCCTTCAGTTCTTCATACTAAAATGCTGCATGTATGAGGGAAAAAAAACCCGCCTTTAACTACAGTATCATGATGGATTTATTGTGACCACAATGTTGTAGAAATGTGGCTCTTTGTAAAGAATGTTAATGTGCAGGTTGGCTCAATTTTCCTTGCAATAGCAGGTCTACAACACTGCTGACTCATGATTTAGGCCCCATTGCAAAGCAGTCAGAAAGAGGCAGCTTTGCTTAGATCGCCTTACGTTCTTGTCAGCTGTCAACTAAATAATTGCTGAAGTGCATCTGTAGAGTATTTACATGTCTCGCCATTCACATAAATGGTTAAGTAATGTTATTATTTTGGCCTCCTTCTCTTCAGAAATAAGGTTCACTGCGACATCAATACAAACTGAGTGCATCATAAACATGGTATGTTCTTCAGTTCTGCAGCTCATCATTTTAATAATAAGTGCTAAAATAAGAGTTTGCTGCAAAGTCTCAATGCTTCACTGTGCTCATCACCCCCCATTCCATCTTATGCATACTTCCCATGCGCTGTATCCATTTTTGTATGTGGAATTTTTTCTCATTATAGAGCAAGTGACATTGCACCAACTATGCTTTCATAAGGACAGGACAGCGTAAAGGATGAGACAGCACTGCCTTTGTCCAGTCCATAAGGTTGTGTGTGCATGTGTGTAGCCATATGTATTCTTGCAGTACTGTGCAATTGTAAAGTACAGGTTTTGCCCCTACACAGTTTTCATTGCAGTAATCTTTCTCTCAATACACCATCAAGCTCTCCTTCTTGCAACAGTGGCTGCAAGAACTTTGGTCCAAGATTTTTAGATTGTCTTTTGTTCAATTTTTGAAAACTATCCCAGACAGTTTTTAGGGCTTCACAACAATGCACAGACAAAACCACACAGACACACACACATACACACCGTTTTATTCCAGCTGTCGTCCAGAGCTATCTGTATCTACCCGGGCTGCCGGCTACACCTGTGAAAGTTTGCTTTATGACATTGGCTTAAAAGATTTATCACTGAGCAGCTCCTTCTGTTATGTGAAATAGTTGGAGGTTTTAAAAAGCTCCCATCCCTCTATCTCCTGGATGAGAGCACTGGCTGTGAAATGGATCCTTGGGAAGAGTACGTTTGGAGAGGCTGATACGCAGAAGGGCATTTTGTGGGGGTTGGGGGGGGGGTTGTGATCACACACTCTCCTGCAAATGTGAGTCTCTTGTTGTATAAAATAAAGACGAATACAGCTTCACCCTTTAACAATTTTGAGCTTGCATCCATAGTGCATCACTCTGATGAGTTCAATGATTAATAACGGGTTGAGCTACGGGCATACATATGTGTGCTCAGGTCAAAATGGTGATTAACTCAGATGTGATAGAGAAGATGATGTATGAGTGAAAAAAGATGCTGAGATAGACAAGCACAAGCTACAGTGAGTCTGGCACCTTACAGCTGTATCCCTTCTGTGTTTCCTGTAATTTCAGGTAGTCAAGGAATGACGTGTAGAAAATAGAGGGACTGGGGGGTGGGGGGGTAACAACTGAGAGCAAATATAAGTGCAGCTCTGTATGTGATGCAGTACACTAAAGCTTCCTGGATCGCGCATGTCATTAGTCATGAGAAGTCTGAATCTACCTTTCATCAAATTCAGCCTCGAGAGGCACATCACTCATCGCATATGAATTTGTCATATAGTCTACGCCACTTAATATGATAGGCGTTTTCCTATAAATGATCAGAATTCCGACAGTCTATTACAGTACAATATACAATGGACCATCAATAAGCGCTCATCAATATTCTTCACTATTAAGCCCAGACAATTCACAAGTGGAGCAATCTCGATAATCAGCCTCTGCCTCATCAGATAAATACTGCCTGTCTGTCAAAGGCTGCAAAGACACGCATTATGATAAGTATATAAATCAAAGTCAAATTACATCAGCATTCATCTTTATCTTCAATTTAAGTGGAGGAAAACCTTTGACGTGTTCTCCTTACTCGTCACCAAACCCTCCAGTGCTGGATGCAGAAATGCCCCCTCCCTAATTGATCCATATCTGATGCATACAGGGATCATACACATGTACGCATGACTAGCCAAAGACTTTTAACAGTATTTCATCACAAAACATGCATGCTTCTGATGCCCATTGTGAATGATTTAAGATTTTAAAGGGCATACCAGATCAAACCCACACTCTTTCTGCAGTACCTGTGAATATGTGTGCAACTCCAAAAAAGGAAGCCTAACTCTTACCTTGAGAAACAGATCAGTGGTGCAAAGGACGAGAAAGCACAGATCCCCTGTAGAGCCAGTTTTCATCCATATATTCAGCGAGTACCAGGGCACCATCCAGCCACTGGAGCAGCTCTCACAGGCTGCAGGAGGACAGAGAGAGAGGCAGCCGGTGCAGTGACAGCTGGAGTAGTTGTGACACATCCGGCAAAGATTCAGGTTATCGGGATGGGAGAGAGAGGGAAAAGCAGAAAGACATTGCCTCAAAACCTCATCAGGTCCTCAGTGATACCCCCCTCATGCCTTTTACTCTGCTCTCTTCAGCTCTTCTCTCTCATACACCTCATTCAAGCATCACTGACACTCATTCGCTCTTGTCCCTGCACTCACCGGGAACAGGCACTCACACACACAGCGGAGATCTCCATCTCGCGGTGCTGCTGCTGTTGCTGCAATCCCTGTGCATTCGTGATTGAGTGTATGTGTGTATGTGTGTGTAAGAAAGGCAGGGAGAGGGTGGGCTGGTGGGTGGATGGGTGGGTGGATATGGCAAAAGGAGGAAGCAGGAGGAGGAGGAGTGAAGGGGTAGTACGTAAGCTGCCGGGGAAAGTCCAGAGTCGCTGAGCTGCATCATCGGCAAAGACCCCCTTAACTTGTCCTCCACAGGCTGGCTCTGTTGACACTGAGCTGTTATATAATCTGAAGGGCTCTGGGAGACGGAAGAGAGGGGGAGCTGTGAAATAATAATGCATTGTGCTTTTAATTGGATGTCTCCTGCTCCCTGTTACTTTCATACATCTTACATATTGTTTATGAGAAGTACTGAAGGGGGCTGAACCAAGGAAAGGAAAAGACAAGTGGCTCTGAAGCTGCAGAAAGGGGAAAAAGAGGAGATGAAGAGCCAACAGGGCAGCAATGTTAATGAGAAGAGAGACGAAAGAGACAATGAAATGACAAGAGGGTGTAATAGAGAGGGTGAGACATACGGAGAGGCACAAAGGGGAATGTGCTTCACTGGGAAACTGGGAATATTAATTTTGAAGACGTGTTAAATTTCTTAGATTTCTGTAAATTTATTAGACGTTCACGGCTTAATGATTGATAAGGTCCTGATATTACAGGGAATGAACATAATAATGTGAACGTGTGCACTGTCTAATGCGAGCCAACATCTGCAACAGATTTTACATTTCTTAAGGAGAGGAGGGCAACCTGCAACAAGATAATACGATGTCATCCTCTGTAGTCTTGGTGGTGTGAGGGTTATATTTTGCACACACAAATGATCAAATTGTGGGGAAAAAGACCGTGTTGCAAACAAGTTTTTATTAAGTGTGAATAAGTTGATCTATCTTTTTCTAAGGTTGATGCCCTAGTTTTCTAACACTAGCTATGTTAGTTTAGATATTTGCTGCATCACCAACAATGTTTTCTCCCAGTTATGCATTTGTGTATTTTCTGTACTTTGTTTTATTCAAAACATCTGTGCATAGAATTTATAATTTTCTTTCTTTGCACCTCCTAGTGGCAGTACTCAGAAAGACAATGCTTGCCCGTACCCCCACCCAAAGCCCACTGACAAACACAACATAAGAATTAATAAGCTTAAAACTGCACATAGACTCTACCAATTTTTTGATTTTGGCAGATTCTGAAATTTCATAAAAACTTTTCACATGTGGACTTTAAGCTATAGACAAACATTAATGTTCCCAAAGAAAAAAATAAAATAACTCACTGTTTTCCCACGGTGGTTCCACCAAAATTATGGTTAGAGTCGCGCAAATAAAAGTTTTGTTAAAATTCACGGCTAAAAAGCTTTATCAGTATATCAGGCCTTTTGGTTGGTGAAGAAAGTCAAGCATTGAGGAAACCAAAGAGACCTGGATAT